>NC_091284.1:761454635-762654635 GCF_032444005.1 Ranitomeya imitator | reverse complement strand
CAGTTTCTCTAAGGCTGGGTATCCTATCAGCATAACTTTGGGTGGAAGGTAAGCTAAAGTGCCCAGGTGAAATAATGGAGATCACACAACTCCATGCATGTCTGAGGTACTTACCCACTGCTGCTCCAGCACTGGCTTTTCGCTGCTGCCTCCGATCCTTGTTAATATGGCTGCAATTTTGAAATCATGATGACATCATGTGACCGCTACAGCCAATCACTGGGCTCAGTGGTCACGCCCCATTGGTCACTCTATGACTGCCTGAGGCCTTGTCAGAGCCAATAACCAGATGCCTGAAGATCTAAAACAATGACTTGAGCACAGAGCGGGAGCTGTGATGGTGGTACCAGGGAGAGGCAGGCCTAGGACAGGTGTATACCCTATATAGTTTTTTTAACTACTTTTTGGCCATCAATTGAAATATGCAATTTGTATCTCTAAATTTTTCACAGAATTAGCAACATATTCGATTTGATGTCCAAAATGAAATTATAATAAAATAAGGCAGTCAAAATAAAACCTGTTTCTGATGGTCATGATATGGTCACAACAGTAGCATAGCTACTGGGGGGCAGAGGGGGCGGGCGCATCAGGCCCGATGCTCAGAGGGAGCCCACCCAGAGATACACTACTATAACTGTATCGGCACGCACGTACAGTTACCTTCTGCAGCAGAGCAGGGAGAATCGATCTTCCTGCTCTGCTGCCGGCCGCTTTGGGGCCCCTGAGCAGGCGGGGTGCCCCGGTGCCAGCAGTGGGCCCCCCACCTGTCATCGCAAGGTCAGCTGTACTGGCATTTAGCCGATACAGCTAACCGCAATGATGAGGGAAGGAGCGCTGCGCTCCTTCCCCCATCATCTCCCTGCCAGCATCTGATGTCGCCGATGCTGACAACGGGCGCGATTACGTCACTGCCCGGCGCCCGCTGTCAGGAGATGAGTGGGCGCTCAGAGCAGCGCAGGAACCAGGAAGTAGAGGGGTGAGTATTTTTTTTATGGGGGCTGCCTAATACTACAGGGTCTGCCTATAGGGGGGGTCTGCTTAGTACTACAGGGTCTGCCTATAGGGGGGGTCTGCCTAATACTGCAGGATCTGCCTAAAAGGGGTCTGCCTAATACTACAGGATCTGCCTATAGGGGTGCTGCCTTATAGTACAGGGTCTGCCTATGTGGTGCTGCCTTACAGTACAGGGTCTGCCTATAAGGGTGTCTGCCTTATACTACAGGATCTGCCTATGGGGGTACTGTCTTATACTCCAGGATCTGCCTATAGAGGTGCTGCCTTATAGTACAGGGTCTGCCTATGGGGGTGCTGCCTTATTGTACAGGGTCTGCCTATGGGGGTGCTGCATTATAGTACAGGGTCTGCCTATAGGGGTGCTGCCTTATAGTACAGGGTCTACCTATAGGGGTGCTGCCTTATAGTACAGGGTCTGCCTATAAGAGTGCTGCCTTAGTACAGGGTCTGCCTATGGGGTACTGCCTTATAGTACGGGGTCTTCCTATAGGGGGGTCTGCCTTATACTACAGGATCTGCCTATGGGGGTACTGTCTTATACTACAGGATCTGCCTATAGGGGTGCTGCCTTATAGTACAGGGTCTGCCTATAGGGGTGCTGCCTTATAGTACAGGGTCTGCCTATGGGGTGCTGCTTTATAGTACAGGGTCTGCCTATGGGGGTGCTGCCTTATAGTACAGAGTCTGCCTATAGGGGTGTTGCCTTATAGTACAGGGTCTGCCTATGGGGTGCTGCTTTATAGTACAGGGTCTGCCTATAGGGGTGCTGCCTTATAGTACAGGGCCTGCCTATGGGGGTACTGCCTTATAGGACAGGGTCTGCCTATGGGGGTGCTGCCTTATAGTACAGGATCTGCCTATGGGGGTGCTGCCTTATACTACAAAATCTGTCTATGGAGTGCTGCCTTATACTATGGGGTCTGCCTATGGGGGTGCCGCCTTATACTACAGGGTCTGCCTATAGGGGTGCTGTCTTATACTCCAGGGTCTGCCTATAGGGTGCTGCCTTATACTACAGAGTCTGCCTATGGGTGCTGCCTTGTGCTATAGAGTCTGCCTATGGGGAGTGTATTATACTATATTGAGGACTACCTGGTGCATTATAATATATTGAGGACGATCTGGGGCATTATACTATATGGAGGCTATCTAGGGGGGCATCATATAGTGTGGGGATTACAGTGAAGGGGCCATCATACAGTGTTGGAGCCATCAAACAGTTTGGAAGCTACTAAGAGGTCAGTATACTGTGTGGGTGGTACTATATATTGAGGAGGCATTATACTGTGTATAAGAGAGCATCATACTGTGTATAGGGGAGCTGTACAGGGGGGAGACTCA
Organism: Ranitomeya imitator; assembly: GCF_032444005.1. Lineage (NCBI taxonomy): Eukaryota > Metazoa > Chordata > Amphibia > Anura > Dendrobatidae > Ranitomeya > Ranitomeya imitator. Next base: position 762,652,277 of record NC_091284.1, on the reverse strand, counting down.
GGACATTATTAAATGTAAAATGGGCACTTATTGTTATAGGGGAACTCAGGTTACTGTGACTATTAAAGGTGCACACAGAGGGCATTATTACTTTCTAGGGGGCAAAATATGGGCACTGTTTTCTAGGGCACTTGCACCCGGCATTACTATATTATAGAGGGTTGCTTTAGAATTTAGAGGGCACAGAGAACCGCACAGCAGGTGCAGTAATAGGGAAACATACGGCAGCAGCAGCTCAGTATTGGGGTATCAGGTGCAGTAATTGGGACACATATGGCAGCAGCGGCTCAGTATTGGGGTATCAGGTGGAGTAATAAGGACACATGCGGCAGCAGCGGCTCAGTATTGGGGTATCAGGTGGAGTAATAAGGACACATATGGCAGTAGTGGCTCAGTATTGGGGTATCAGGTGGAGTAATAAGGACACATACGCCAGCAGCGGCTCAGTATTGGGGTATCAGGCGCAGTAATAAGGACACATACGGCAGCGGCGGCTTAGTATTGTGGTATCAGGTGGAGTAATAAGGACACATATGGCAGCAGTGGCTCAGTATTGGGGTATCAGCTGCAGTAATAGGGACACATATGGCAGCAGCGGCTCAGTATTGGGGTATCAGCTGCAGTAATAGGGACACATATGGCAGCAGAGGCTCAGTATTGGGGTATCTGGGGCAGTAATAGGGACACAAATGGCAGCAGCGGCTCAGTATTGGGGTATCAGGTGGAGTAATAAAGACACATATGGCAGCAGCGGCTCAGTATTGGGGTATCAGGTGGAGTAATAAAGACACATATGGCAGCAGCGGCTCAGTATTGGGGTATCTGGGGCAGTAATAGGGACACAAATGGCAGCAGCGGCTCAGTATTGGGGTATCAGGTGGAGTAATAAAGACACATACGGCAGCAGCGGCTCAGTATTGGGGTATCAGGTGGAGTAATAAAGACACATATGGCAGCAGCGGCTCAGTATTGGGGTATCAGGTGGAGTAATAAAGACACATACGGCAGCAGCGGCTCAGTATTGGGGTATCAGGTGGAGTAATAAAGACACATATGGCAGCAGCGGCTCAGTATTTGGGGTATCAGCAGGATGAAGAGTTTATGAAGGTTGCGAATAGATGGTGATGGCTGAAATATGAGATGTGAAACGTGTCTTTGTTATATTCTCTGCAGCCGAGTCGTTGCTGGAAGAAGTTGTCATGTCGGTCTGGGCCAGATGAAAAAGACGGGAAAAATGAACGATTCTATCATAAAGAATGTCAGCGGTAAGTCATTATCTGTAACTGTGCCCAGATCTTTTATATGTTCTGTAGGACTGGTATCTACCAGTGACCATATGGCGGTAATATCAATATTGGTCTTTATATACAGATAATTTTCAGTTTCTGTCATCTGCTGAGGTTCTCCTCCACTATTAGGGTGCGTCATCTAGTTGTAATCAAGGTTACCTGGATAAGGGCCCACTCAGAAGCTTCGCCCCTCCGAACCAAAACCCTAGCTATGCCTCTGGCTCACAATTTAGGGTTTGTATTACAATTGCAAATCCGTCTAGGTGTTTAATAAAATGGGCCTGAAGGAAACAAATCAGGTACAGCATTGCAATTAATATCCATTTTTTCGCTTTTGTTTTATTCCATGTAACTGTCACACTAACTCAGGAATAATATCTATCATTAATGTCTATAATGAATAATTAACCGTGCCTGTAATTCAGCATCTTACAATGAAACCTGCCCAAAAGAAGGTAACACTTTGCTGTGTATTAATGTCTGAACCATAGAAAACCGCGTTAAGTTGATCACTCTGGTGCGATTTGGGTATTGTCACAGCAAATCTGTACAAAAAAAATGTAATTTATTATTCTGACTCATAAAATCCTATTTGTGGCTCATTTTAAAGACCAGATTATTTTATGCTTCTAACAAAAAAAAATCATAAATTCAAGTTATAGTTAAAGACATTGATGTCTAAGGGGGTTACTGCTCCAAGTGCTACATTAATTAATGTCCTTATTAAGGGACGGGGAACCACATTCTGCATGGCAAACACTATTATACTGGTAAAATGCATTCCTCCCAAGATGTAAATCCTAAATCACAGGATTTTTATGTCCTGCTCCAAAAGTCACAAACGTAGCTTAAAAGGCTTGTCCAGATTCAGCTGATAGTGTCAGTTACGAGTGTAAGGGTAAGTGCAGATGATCAGTAAATGCTGCGTACTTGTGCAGCGCCTAACCTGCAGCGTCCAGCATAGCGGATGGGATTTTGTCCACTATGCATCCACAGACGCCCGTGGATCACCCACTGAGACGGACATGCGGCGCGTCTTTCCAGTCTGCAGCATGTCAATTTCTCTTGTGGAGAGTCTAGTATCCGCCTTATAAATGTGACCCATAGAATGCATTGTTAGCAGTGATTCCGCACAGTTCAGTGATCACAGAGGATTCACCTGTGTTCAATAGTTGGCAGCGCTTTGGACGCAGCGAACATGCACTGTATCCAAAGCACTGCCAATTCTGGATCGTGGGCACATACCCTAAGAAAGCAAACTATGCATTACTTATCCTCATTCATCCAGCGCTGTGTCCCTGCCACTGCCCCAGTCTCTGCAGTTTTGCTGCCTTGTGTCCTCATGTCGACAGTACCATAGCCAATCACTGAACTCATCAGCTCGTGCAGTCTACATTGGCAGAGTCGCTAATCTCAATGATTTCCTGCAACGCTGTCAACGTGACGTCACTGCTGCAGCCAAACTACAGACACCGGAGCAGTGGCAGAGACACAGCGCTGGATCCAGGGAGGGTTAGTAAAGCATAATTTTGTTTTTTACATCTAGGACAAGAGGACAACTAATTTAAAGCTAGACCAGGCAGGCAGAAGATGAACCAAATGTCTCACAGTGATGCCCCTTTCTCTAAGCTATCCCTCTTATGTAGTCAAGGATAAGGATTTCTCACCCCCTGCCTGTCAGCTCCTGCCCATATGTGATGTGGGTCTATGCATGTGGAATAGAGGTGGGACAACAATGTTTTTTTCCAATGTTCCCAATTTATTGCTTGATCAACTGCTATTACTTGTTACGATAAGTTTTATTGCAAGAAGTATTGTCAGGCTATGTTCACACAACTGTAATACTTGTCCAAGTGCTGTCTGTGACAAAAAAAAAATAAACCAGACCTAACACAGGGCACTACGAGCGATGTTATGCAATTGGGCTATCCAGATTACAGTGTGAAAATGTCTGTGTGAGAAAGGCGACAGCACGCACCGGTCTCTTCTGTATTTCGGAGCAGACTCGCCTGTTGAAGTCTATGGGTGTGAAAAAAAAAGTGGATCCCATATGAATCATCCGTATAGCATCTGATTTTTCCGAATACATTTCCACTACTAACAATGGACACTGTGTTTTGTAAATTTTATTCACTTCTGATGTATAAAAATGAATGCTATACAGTTGACAATACAGATGGAAAATCGTCTTTTTCTGGATGATTTTTTTAATACGCTCATGTAAACTTAACCACATAAGCAACTGCTTTTTATAAAGTGATGAAATTAATATTATGCAGAATTAAAGGGTGATCCAAAACCAAGGGTGAATTTCATACTAAATTTAATTCATGGTGGCTTAGTGATTAGCATGGCAGCGCTGGAGTCCTGGGTTCAAATCCCAACAAGGACAACATCTACAAGGAGCATTCCGCAGCAAAGTGAAGGACAGCATCCAATCCAGGTGAAGTATAAAAAGTCCTTTATTGTGCCAAATGCAACATTTCAACCATATACCGTATATACCGACCCCCCTAATTTTGCCACAAAAAACTGGGAAAACTTAATGACTCGAGTATAAGCCTAGGGTGGAAAATGCAGCAGCTACCGGTAAATGTCAAAAGTAAAAATAGATACCAATAAAAGTAAAATTAATTGAGACATCAGTAGGTTAAGTGTTTTTGAATATCCATATTGAATCAGGAGCCCCATATAATGCTCCATAAAGTTTATGATGGGCCCCATAAGATGCTCCATATTAAAATATGCCCCATATAATGCAGCACAAAGGATAATAATGGCCCCATAAGATGCTCCATATTAAAATATGCCCCATGTAATCCTGCGTAAGGCCGGTTTCACACTCAGCGTATGAAAATACGGTCCGTATATTACGGCCGTAATACGCTGAAAAGTCCCGAAAATAGTGGTCCGTAGCTCCTCCGTAGGCAGGGTGTTTCAGCGTTTTTTGCGCATGGCATCCTCCGTATGTAATCCGTATGTCATCCGTACTGCGTGGTTTTATCGCAGGCTTGCAAAACCGACATACGGCTATACAAGGGATCCATGTGTAAAAAAAAACAAAAAACATATATACTGTCTATATATATATATATATATATATATATATATATATGTCAGTAGACACATATATGTATATATATTAATATTTCATCCAGCGCGATATAGCAGAAAGCCGGTAATTCAATTACCGGCTTTTGCTTTCTCCTTCCTAAAACCCGACATGATATGAGACCTGGTTTACATACAGTAAACCATCTCATATCCCCATTTTTTTGGCATATTCCACACTACTAATGTCAGTAGTGTGTCTATGCAAAATTTGGCCGTTCTAGCTAGTAAATTAAGGGGTTAAATGGCGGAAAAAATTGGCGTGGGCTCCCGCACAATTTTCTCTGCCAGAGTGGTAAAGCCAGTGACTGAGGGCAGATATTAATAGCCTGGAGAGGGTCCATGGTTATTGCCCCCCCTGGCTAAAAACACCTGCCCCCAGCCAGCCCAGAAAAGGCACATCTGGAAGATGCGCCTATTCTGGCACTTGGCCACTCTCTTCCCATTCCCGTGTAGAGGTGGGATATGGGGTAATGAAGGGTTAATGCCACCTTGCTATTGTAAGGTGACATTAAGCCAAATTAATAATGGAGAGGCGTCAATTATGACACCTATCCATTATTAATCCAATACTAGGAAAGGGTTAAAAAAACACAAACACATTATTAAAAATTATTTTAATGAAATAAAAACAAAGGTTGTTGTAATATTTTATTGAACGCCCAATCCAATCACTGAAGACCCTCGTTCTGTAACAAAAAAAACATAATAAACCAACAATATCCTTACCGTCCGCAGATCTGTAAAGTCCAACGATGTAAATCCATCTGAAGGGGTTAAAATATTTTGCAGCCCTTCCGCCTATCTTTTTTGTGGGAAGATCTGTCGCCCTTTTATCATCTGTCCTGTCTGTAGGTCTTTATGTGTATATTTAATAAACTTTTGTATTTGATCTTAATAATAGTTTCTGGACGTTTTTACACTGATTTTTTCTTGTGGTGTTTGTTCTATGGACTTCAGTGTGTCCGTACATTTCCGATAACATACTATGGGCTATTTATACATACTCTAGATACATCTTATTAATATGTTGCCCCATAGTCTCAGGTGTTTTCCTGTTTATTATTTGACATATATATATATATATATATATATATATATATATATATATATATATATATATATATATATACCTATTCTATGTGTACATATTTATTCTACCTATTCTAAGCTGTCAGTGTGATTTTTACTGTACACCACACTGAATTACCGGCTTTTCTCTCTAACAGCGCTGCGTATTCCTCGCAAGTCACACTGCTGGTCCGTGTGTGATCCGTATTTTTGGGGCTTCCATAGACTTTCATTGGCGATTCTCGGCCGAGAAACGCTGACAATCGCAGCATGCTGCGATTTCACTCGGATCCTGAATACGGCCGAGAAAATATCGGATGATGAGAGCTGCCCCATTGATTAACATTGGGACGAGTGCTATGCGATTTTTTATCGCATTGCACTCGTCCGTATTACGGTCTAGTGTGACCCCGGCCTAAAGGTTACTAATGGCCCCATAAGATGCTGCATAGACACATTTTCCTAATATAATGCTGCACAATTGTTGATTATGGCCCCATAAGGCTACTTTCACATTAGCGTTGTTTGCTGTACATCGCAATGCGTAGTTTTGGAGAAAAAACGCATCCTGCAAATGTGCTTGCAGGGTGCAACTCTGCCCCCTCCTCCCCGGACCTTACAATGGGGCAGCGGATGCATTGTAAAACTGCATCCGCTGCCCCCGTTGCTCATTATTTTCGCAGTTTGCGTCGGTACATCGGGCCGACGCATGGAGACGGCCCCGTACCGACGCTAGTGTGAAAGTAGCCTTAGATGCTCCGTAAATATATTTGCGCTATATAGTGCTGCACAAACGTTGATTATGGCCCCATAAGATGCTCCATAAAGTTTATGACGGGCACCATAAGATGCTCCATACAGACCCTTGCCCCATATAGTGCTGCACAATCCTTGATTTTGGCCCCATAGGATGCTCCATACAGACACTTGCCCCATATAATGCCCCACAAACGTTAATTATGGCCCCATAAGATCCTCCATAAAGATATTTGCGCCATATAGTGCTGCACAAACGTTGATTATGCCCCATAAGATGCATACAGAAACTTGCCCCATTTGCTGTTGCTGCGATAAAAAAAAAAATCACATACTCACCTCTCCGTCGCTCAGGCCCCCGGCACTTTCAATATTCACCTGACTTCGTTCCGGCACCGCTCCATCTTCAGCGTCTTCGGCACTGATGTTCAGGCAGAGGGCACACACTAACCACGTCATCGCGCCCTCTGACCTGAGCGTCACAGCAGAAGACGCTGAAGAGCAGCACCCGGAATGGGGAGCAGGTGAATATCGCGCAGCGCTCCCTTCCCCATTATACTCACCTGCTCCTGGCGCGGTGCTGTCCCTGCTTCCCCGACGCCGCAGCTTCATCCTGTACTGAGCGGTCACCATTACCGCTCATTACAGCAATGAATATGCGGCTCCACCTCTATGGGAGGTGGAGCCACATATTCATTACTGTAATGAGCGGTACCATGTGACTGCTCAGTACAGGAAGAAGCTGGGGCACTGGGAAGCCAGGGACCTGCAGGGACCGTGCCAGGAGTAGGTGAGTATAATTAGACAGCCCCCGCTCCCCCTCCCCTGCCGACCCCGGGTATGACTCGAGTATAAGCCGAGAGTGGGACTTTCAGCCCCAAAATATGGGCTGAAAATCTTGGCTTATACTCGAATATGTACGGTAGGTCTTTTTCAAGCATCTATAAGGAGTTTGCGTGGGTTTCCTCCGGGTACTCCGGTTTCCTCCCACATTCCAAATACATACTGATTGGGAATTTAGATTGTGAGTCCCATCGGGGACAGCGATGATGATGTGTGCAAAATGTAAATAACTGCGGAATATGTTAGCGCTATATAAAAATAAATTATTATTAATAATCTAATCACTTTTCTAACATACTTAAATTTAAAAAAAATTCTAACATTCCCTCTCTACTCTAACTTCCGGTCTGCTTGTCTTTTATTTGTTACTACCAATTACATTTTGTTTGAGAATCCCAGTGCATTTTGGGATACTCACATAGGATGTCATAAGGGGACAGAAGCTGCCACAGCTGATATCCCCACCTTCAAATCTGTTTCAGAGACTGGACTAGTCCCTGCTGGGTCATCTCTTCTCCTTAGAGCCAGCAAGGGAGCGCGCAGTCACTGTACATTCAAAGAATATAGCACAGGGAGCTTATACTGACTACTAGATGGTGGCCCAATTCTAACGCATCGGGTATTCTAGAATATGCATGTCCACGTAGTATATTGCACAGCCCACGTAGTATATTGCCCAGGCACGAAGTATATTGCCCAGCCACGTAGTATATTGCCCAGCCAAGTAGTATATTGCCCAGCCACATAGTATATTGCACAGCCACGTAGTATATTGCCCAACAACGTAGTATATTGCCCAGCCACGTAGTATATTGCCCAGTCACGTAGTATATTGCCCAGTCACGTAGTATATTGTCCAATGACGTAGTATATTGCCCAGCCACGTAGTATATTGCCCAGTCACGTAGTATATTGCCCAGTGACGAAGTATATTGCCCAGCCACGTAGTATATTGCCCAGCCACGTAGTATATTGCCCAGTGAGGTAGTATATTGCCCAGTCACATAGTATATTGCCCAGTGACGAAGTATATTGCCCAGCCACGTAGTATATTGCCCAGCCACGTAGTATATTGCCCAGTGAGGTAGTATATTGCGCAGTGACGTAGTATATTGCCCAGCCATGTAGTGTATTGCCCAGCCACGTAGTATATTGCCCAGTGACATAGTATATTGCCCATTGACATAGTATATTGCCCAGCCACGTAGTATATTGCCCAGCCACATAGTATATTGCCCAGCCACGTAGTATATTGCCCAGTGATGTAGTATATTGCCCAGTCACGTAGTATTTTGCCCAGCCACGTAGTATATTGCCCAGCCATGTAGTTTATTGCCCAGTGACGTAGTATATTGCCCAGTGACGTAGTATATTTCCCAGCCACGTAGTATATTGCCCAGCCACATAGTATATTGCCCAGTGACGTAGTATATTGCGCAGCCACGTAGTATATTGGTCAGTTACGTAGTATATTGCACAGTCACGTAGTATATTGCCCAGCCACGTAGTTTATTGCCCAGTTACGTAGTAATAATAATAATAATAATAATTTTATTTATATAGCGCCAACATATTCCGCAGCGCTTTACAAATTATAGAGGGGACTTGTACAGACAATAAACATTACAGCATAACAGAAATACAGTTCAAAACAGATACCAGGAGGAGTGAGGGCCCTGCTCGCAAGCTTACAAACTATGAGGAAAAGGGGAGACACGAAAGGTGGATGGTAACAATTGCTTTAGTTATTCGGACCGGCCATAGTGTAAGGCTCAGGTGTTCATGTAAAGCTGCATGAACCAGTTACCTGCCTAAGTATGTAGCAGTACAGACACAGAGGGCTAATACTGCATAAAGTGTATGAGAACATGATGCGAGGAACCTTTTTTTTTTTTTTTTAATTTTTTTTTTATTATAAATAGGCCACACAGGGATCGTTAGGTTAATGCATTGAGGCGGTAGGCCAGTCTGAACAAATGAGTTTTTAGGGCACGCTTAAAACTGTGGGGATTGGGGATTAATCGTATTAACCTAGGTAGTGCATTCCACAGAATCGGCGCAGCACGTGTAAAGTCTTGGAGACGGGAGTGGGAGGTTCTGATTATTGAGGATGCTAACCTGAGGTCATTAGCGGAGCGGAGGGCACGGGTAGGGTGGTAGACTGATACCAGGGAGGAGATGTAGGGTGGTGCTGAGCCATGGAGTGCTTTGTGGATGAGGGTAGTAGTTTTGTACTGGATTCTGGAGTGGATGGGTAGCCAGTGTAATGACTGGCACAGGGTAGAGGCATCGGTGTAACGGTTGGTGAGGAATATGATCCTGGCTGCAGCATTCAGGACAGATTGGAGCGGGGAGAGTTTTGCAAGAGGGAGACCGATTAGTAGAGAGTTACAATTGTCCAGACGAGAATGAATAAGTGAAACAGTCAGAGTTTTTGCAGAGTCGAAATTAAGAAAAGGGCGAATTCTAGAAATGTTTTTGAGATGCAGGTAAGAAGAGCGAGCCAGTGATCGGATGTAGGGGGTGAATGAAAGGTCAGAATCAAGGATGACCCCAAGGCAGCGTGCATGTTGCTTTGGAGTAATGGTGGAACCGCACACGGAGATGGCAATGTCAGGCAAAGGTAGGTTAGTAGAGGGAGAGAACACGAGGAGTTCAGTTTTTGACAGGTTTAGTTTCAGATAGAGGGAGGACATGATGTTAGAGACAGCGGTAAGACAATCACTGGTGTTTTCTAAAAAGGTCGGTGTGATATCGGGAGCAGAAGTGTATAATTGGGTGTCGTCAGCATAGAGATGGTACTGGAAACCAAATCTACTGATTGTTTGTCCAATAGGGGCAGTATACAACGAGAAGAGTAGGGGGCCTAGGACTGATCCTTGAGGAACCCCAACAGTAAGGGGAAGGTGAGAGGAGGAGGAACCAGCAAAACATACAGTGAAGGATCGGTCAGAGAGATAGGAGGAGAACCAGGAGAGAACGGTGTCCTTGAGGCCGATGGAGCGGAGCATAGTGAGGAGGAGCTGATGATCCACAGTGTCAAATGCTGCAGAGAGATCCAAGAGAATTAGCATGGAGTAGTGACCATTAGATTTAGCTGTTAGTAGGTCATTAGAGACTTTAATGAGGGCAGTTTCAGTAGAGTGTAAAGAGCGGAAGCCAGATTGAAGAGGGTCGAGAAGAGAGTTATCTGAGAGATAGCGGGTAAGACGGGAGTGGACCAGGCGTTCGAGGAGTTTAGAGATGAAGGGAAGATTAGAGACAGGTCTATAATTAGCGGCACAGTTTTGATCGAGGGATGGTTTTTTAAGTAATGGATGTATGATGGCATGCTTAAATGAGGAGGGAAAAATACCGGAAGTGAGGGAAAGGTTGAATATTTTTGTTAGGTGAGAGGTGATAGCCGGGGAAAGGGACTGGAGGAGATGTGACGGAATGGGGTCACTGGTGCAAGTGGTCGGGCGCGAAGATGCAAGGAGCCTGCTTACTTCTTCTTCTGTAACTGCTTCAAAGTCAGAGAGTGAACTAGATGCAGTGGGGGAGGGAGGACAGTGCATGGTATGAAGAGATTGGGAGATGATTTCCTGTCGAATGTGGTCAATTTTTTCTTTGAAGTAATTGGCCAGATCGTCAGCACGGAGATCCGTGGTTGGGGCCTGCTCTCTTGGGTTGAGTAGGGACTGGAACGTGTCAAAGAGACGTTTAGGGTTATTGGACAGGGAGGTGATGAGGGTGTTGAAGTAGGTTTGTTTGGAGAGGTGAAGGGCAGAATTGTATGTCTTTAGCATGAACTTATAATGGATGAAATCTTCGGGTAGATTAGATTTTCTCCACAGACGTTCTGCGCACCTGGAGCACCGCTGCAGGAAACGTGTTTGCAGCGTGTGCCACGGTTGTTGCCGTCTGTGCCGAGTTGTTTTATGTATAGGAGGAGCAGCTTCATCCAGAGCACTTTGCAGGGTTTCATTGTAATGCTTCAATGCAGAATCAGGACATGAGATGGAGGAAATAGGGGCCAATGAGGACTGCAAGTTCATCAGTATATTGCCTAGTGACGTAGTATATTGCGCAGCCATGTAGTATATTGCCCAGTCACGTAGTATATTGCGCAGCCACGTAGTATATTGCCCAGTTACGTAGTATATTGCCCAGTGACGTAGTATATTGCCCAGCCACATAATATATTGCCCAGTTACGTAGTATATTACCCAATGACGTAGTATATCGCACAGCGACGTAGTATATAGCACAGAGCCACGTAGTATATTGGCCAGTAACGTAGTATATTGCCCAGTGACGTAGTGTATTGCCGAGTGACGTAGTATACAGCACAGAGCCACATAGTATATTGCACAGAGAAGTAGTATACAGCACAGAGCCACGTAGTATATTGGCCAGTCATGTAGTATATTGCCCAGCTACGTAGTATATTGCCCAGCTACGTAGTATTTTGCCCAGCCAGGTTTGTCACAGGTGAAAAAATAAAGAATAAACATATACTCACCTTTCCGAAGGCCTCTTGTAGTCCACGGCAGCTTGCGGTCCCAGGGTTGGTATCAGAGCGCAGGACCTGTGATGATGTCGCGGTCACATGACCGTGACATCATGGCAGGTATTTCTAGCGCAGGCGCACAGGCCCTGTGATGCCGTCGCGGTCACATGACCGTGACGTCATGGCAGGTCCTTCTGCCATACCATCTTTGCCACCGGAAACTGATGGCGGCCGGCGGGAGCCGCTCAGCGGACTACGGAGGGTGAGTATAGCAGGTTTATTTTTTTTAAATTATTTTTAACATTACATTTTTTACTATTGATGCCGCATAGGCAGCGTCAATAGTAAAAAGTTGGGGACACACAGGGTTAATAGCGGCGGTAACGGAGTGCATTACCCGCGGCATAACGCGGTCTGTTACCGCCGCCATTAACCCTGTGTTAGCGGTGACCGGAGGGGAGTATGCGGGCGACAGGCACTGACTGCGGGGAGTAAGGAGTGGCCATTTTCTTCCGGACTGTGCCCGTCACTGATTGGTCGCGGCAGCCATGACAGGCAGCTGGCGAGACCAATCAGCGAATGAATAAACGTGACAGAAGGACAGACAGACGGAAGTGACCCTTAGACATTTATATAGTAGATGAGTCAGAATTTGCAACCTACGCATTATCAGGTGAGCAGGACTAGTCCCTGCCGGGTCATCTCTTCTCCTTAGAGCCAGCAAAGGAGTGCACTGTCACTGTACATTCAAAGAATATAGCGCAGGGAGCTTATACTGAGTATGGGTCAGAATTTACAACCTACGCATTATCAGGTGAGAAGGACTAGTCGAGCCTCCAAAACAGACATCACTGATGGCGCCTCATTTCAGAGAGGCCCTGATGCCAGCTCATTCGAGTATCCCAGCACGCACTGGTGAATCTCAAACAAAATGTCATGGGAAGTTAAAAAAAAAAGGAAGTCAGAATGTAGAGGGTACATTAGGGAATTTTTCATTGAAGTATATTAGAAAACGAAATTAGATTATTACACTGAATAGATATACTTTTAATATGTAATTCACCTTTGGTTTCAGACCGCCCTTTTAAGTTCAGACGATTGGATCAGTCCTCCACAGCAGTGCCATTCATTCATGCTGCCCCTTGGGAAAATTAATTGTCCATTAGTGATGAGCGAGCATGCTCGCCACTACTCGGTACTCGCCCGAGCATCCCACTGCTCGAGATGCTCAGAGCTCATCATATATTTCCAGTGTTGTTCGGTGGTAGCTCGGGTCCCCGCCCTGCATGTTTGGCTCTTTTTATAGAGCCAATGAACATGCAGGGATTATCTGCCACAGACTGTAATGTCGCAGCCATGTTGGCTGTGGCATTACAGTGATTGGCTGGCCGCACGGCGTCATCAGGTCTATATCAGACTTGGCACCGCAATGCTTGTCACAGTCTATTCCTGAATCAGACAGTGTAAGGAGAGTTGCTGCTGAGCTAGGGAGAGATTTGCTTATGTCTTAGTTAGTGTAGGAATACCACAATATATTAAAAATGTATCCATCTAAACTAACAGTCCTTCTGAGGACTAATCCAGCTACATAGATATCTGTGCTAGGCAGGCAGGCAGTGTGTGAGGCAGACTGCAGTGCGTATAGCAAGAGGGTCCATTCCAGTTCTATCTGCTGCTGCTGCTTTGACAGTTATTTCTAGACATAGCTCAAGGTATCAGGGGCCAGGAATAATTTTTTTGTATCTTAATCCTGATTATTTGATTGAAAAGCAATCCAGAGAATACCGTATTTCTGCTCCATTTGCTTGTTGGCACTGCAGATACAGCCAGATTCTTTCCATATTACAGTGCTAAAAATCCATCTATTTAAGCTGTGGTTTGTCCGTCACATGGATCACATATAATTGCGCTCAAAATTCTGCCATTTCTGGCCTCCATTTAAATTTTGTTGCAGTGTGTTAGCGAAGTTATTGACACCAGTATGCTGATAAAATAGTTACCTACAGGCCAGCTATTCAAATCTGTGGATTTGTCTGTCACATGGATCACATATAATTGCGCTCAAGATACTGCCATATCTGGCTTCCATTTAAATTTTGTTGTAGTGTATTAGTGAAGTTATTGACACCACATTGACACTAGTTTGCTGGTAAAAATAGTTAAGAAAACCAAAAACAGGCAGAGATGCTTACCTGTGTAACTGGGCTTCAATACAAATGCAATAGCAGGGTGCAGTGGACCCAAGTAAAATGGCAACTGCACAGGTGCAATAATACCAAATGAGACAGCCAGCCTTCAATCAGGGATTGGCTGTGTGGCACACCAGTGCAAAAAAATATAATCTGTATGTGGCAATGTTGACACAAGGAATGCAGAGCATCTGGTTCTCAGCCTATTAATGACACCCTATGGCGGGCTGCCCAGTGCTAAGTATAATGCATCCTGTCTGAACAGAGGCCACAGTTTACAGAACCATTTGGGCTCAACTGCACCCCAAAAAAATATAAAGTGCACAAAAACATATCAATATATGTAAGGTATTTTTTGATATTCTGGTCATAATACGTAAGCTGGCAAACCGCGTCAAGGAGGCTTACACTTGCCAGTCCTACACTAACATAAAAACCACAAAAAGAGGAAAAAATCCTCCAATATTCAAGAAAAAACAAAAACAGGCAGAGATGCTTACCTGTCTAACTGGGCCTCAATACAAATGGTAAAATAGTTACTTACAGGCCAGCTATTTAAAACTGTGGTTTGTCTGTCACACGGATCACATATAAGTTTGCTCCAAATTCAGCCATTTGTAGTGAACATAGAAAATATTGTCCTCCATTTAAAATGGGCAAGGCTTGTGGCAAGGGATGGGGAACTGGACGTGATGGTGATGGTGCATGCAGAGGCTGAGGTCGCGGGCAAGCTGAAATTGTGCCACACCATACACTGGATAGCTGATCATGCTTCCAGTCACTTTGCCACCACCACTACCACCGTGTCTTCCACATGGTCAAGTCTCAGTAGCCGTGAGTCTGGACTGCATATTCCTCACCCTGATCCTCCTTCCTCCCACCATGCCGAGTGCCTAGAGACAACTGATCCCACACTTGGACACTCCGAAGAGCTGTTCACTTTTCCATTTATAGAATCGGGCCTCTCGCCCAGTCCACTTGAAGTGGGGCAAGAGGCAAATATTTGAGCAGCCACTGTCCATGAAGATGACGGTGAGAAAGTGTCACAAGAGCTGGACAATGATGAGACACAATTACCAGAAAGTTAGGAGGAGGACCAGGGTGTGGAAGACGAGGTGGTGGATGATATAGTAACTGACACACTCTGGCAGGAGGACATGCAGAGCGAGGACAGCAGCACACAGGGGGAGGGAGGCGTAGCACCAGGCAGGAAGAAGCAGTGTGATTGCTGCAGACAGAAGGCGGGCGACCGTTCCCTGTAACACCAACACGACGGAAGTTGCCAGTCCAACTGTTAGGTCTTCACGCGTCTGGTTGATTTTTAAAGACTCTGCCGATAACCCCAAAAAGGCCATTTGCTCCACCTGCCAGGCCAGCATCAGCAGGGGTAGCAAAACTACTAGCCTGACCACCACCAGCATGATCAGTCACATGGCAGCAAAGCACCCAACTGTGTGGGCTGAACCCCAGGGTCCAGGAACAGTGTCTGCGGATGACTCCACTATTTCTTTCGCTGTTGTGCATTCAAGCCAATCCATGGTACTTGCGAAGATGCCTCCTGCCCTGTGCCTGTCGTTGCATACACTCAACTAGCAACATCAGCAAGCACTTCCACGTCCTTGTCCCAGCGCAGCATTCAGTTGTCTATACCCCAGTCCATGGAACGCAAGCACAAATACGCAGCCAACGTCTCACAGGCCACACTACTAAATTCTGACATTTCGTGACTGCTTGCACTCGAAATCTTGCCTTTTAGGCTCGTGGAGATGGAAGCTTTGCGCAACCTGATGGCGGCGGCTGTTTCTCGGTACTCGGTCCCCAGCCGCCACTATTTCTCCCAGTGTGACGTCCCCGCATTACACAAGCACGTGTCCCGCAACATTAGCCGTGCCTTCAACCATGCAGTTACTGGTAAAGTCCACCTAACCATGGACAATTGGACAAGTGCTTGTGGGCAGGGACTGTACATCTCGCTTATGGCACACTGGGTTAACATATTGGGACCCAGTCAGACATTGAGATGGAACACATCCACCCAACGCCAAGGATTGCGGGCCCTAGGTCAATCAGGGTTTGTCCCCACAGTCTACAGCTCCTGCACCTCCTCTTCAGCCTCCATCTCTGAAATGATCACATCAGTAACAAGCTGGAAGCACTGAAGCACTGCCTCAGCCAAGCGGCAACAGGCTGTGCTGAAGCTAATATGCTTAGCTGACAAAGTGCACAGTGTTGAAGAGTTGTGGACAGCTCTGAAAGATCAGGCAGATCTGTGGCTGACACCGCTGAACCTACAGCCAGGCAAGGTCATGTGTGACAGTGGCTGGAACATGGTGGCGGCTCTGAGGGGAGGGGAGCTCACACATGTACCATGCCTAGCCCATGTGCTTAACCTCGTGGTTCAGCGGTTTCTCAAAACCTACCCAGAGCTGCTGAATCTGCTTGTCAAAGTACGCCACCTGTGTGCCCATTTTAGAAAGTCAGCTACAGGTTCAGCTGCCCTTGCTGTGCTTCAGCAGCGTTTGCAGCTTCCAGCTCACCGACTGATGCGTGATGTCCCCACGCATTGGAACTCTACACTGCAGATGTTGGGAAGGATTTGTGAGCAGAAGAGGACAGTTGTTGACTACCAGCATCAACAATGGGTATTGAATTCAGACTCCCCACATAATACCTCAGGAGTGGACATGGATGTCAGACTTATGTACCATCCTCCAAAACTTTGAGGACTCCATCAAGATGGTGAGTGGCGATGATGCCTGTTGTGAATTCTGTGGCTGAATTCACTCCTGTGGTCACAAGTGGTACTGCAGCTTCTGAGCTTCCTCCCTCAGGTGTTCTGGTGAGCTCGTTAACTGCTTCATTACTTAACTCCGCCTGATGCTGCTATCCTTGCTCCTTGTCAATGTTTCAGTGTTGGATCTGAGCTTCTCCTGATTGTTCCTGTGACCTGCTGCTCTGTATAGCTAAGTGCTTTTTGCTTTTTTGTTGCTTTTTTTCTGTCCAGCTTGTCTTTTGTTTTGCTGGAAGCTCTGAGACGCAAAGGGTGTACCGCCGTGCCGTTAGTTCGGCACGGTGGGGTTTTTTTGCCCCCTTTGCATGGTTTTGCTTTAGGGTTTTTTGTAGACTGCAAAGTTCGCTTTACTGTCCTCGCTCTGTCCTAGAATATCGGGCCCCACTTTGCTGAATCTATTTCATCCCTACGTTTTGTCTTTTCATCTTACTCACAGTCATTATATGTGGGGGGCTGCCTTTTCCTTTGGGGAATTTCTCTGGGGCAAGTCAGGCTATTTTTCTATCTTCAGGCTAGCTAGTTTCTTAGGCTGTGCCGAGTTGCCTAGGTAGTTGTTAGGCGCAATCCACAGCCGCTTTTAGTTGTGTTTAGGATAGGATCAGGTGTGCAGTCTACAGAGTTTCCACGTCTCAGAGCTCGTTCTTGTATTTTTGGGTATTTGTCAGATCACTGTGTGCGCTCTGATCGCTAAGCACACTGTGTTTCTGGATTGCCTTCATAACACCTGTCATTAGCAAACATAACAGTACAAGGAGACAACTAATGATTCTCAATAGAGGGAAAGAAAAAGTTCTGACATCATTTTTTTTTTTTTTCTGCTCTGTGTTCACTTTTTTTTTTTCCCCTAGACATTTGGGTGATTCTGGACACAGGTGTGGACATGGATATTCAGGGTCTGTGCTCTTCAATGGATAATCTCGTTATAAATGTACAAAAAATTCAAGATACTATTGATCAGAAATCTATGTTAGAACCAAGAATTCCTATTCCTGATTTGTTTTTTGGAGATAGAACTAAGTTTCTAAGTTTCAAAAATAATTGTAAGCTATTTCTGGCCTTGAAACCTCATTCTTCTGGTAATCCTATTCAACAGGTTTTGATTATTATTTCTTTTTTGCGCGGCGACCCTCAAGACTGGGCATTTTCTCTTGCGCCAGGAGACCCTGCATTGAGTAGTGTCGATGCGTTTTTCCTGGCGCTCGGATTGCTGTACGATGAGCCTAATTCAGTGGATCAGGCTGAGAAAAATTTGCTGGCTTTGTGCCAGGGTCAGGATGATATAGAAGTATATTGTCAGAAATTTAGGAAATGGTCAGTACTCACTCAGTGGAATGAATCTGCGCTGGCAGCTTTGTTCAGAAAGGGTCTCTCTGAGGCTCTTAAGGATGTCATGGTGGGATTTCCTATGCCTGCTGGTTTGAATGAGTCTTTGTCTTTGGCCATTCAGATCGGTCGACGCTTGCGCGAGCGTAAATCTGTGCACCATTTGGCGGTACTGCCTGAGGTTAAACCTGAGCCTACGCAGTGCGATAGGACTATGACTAGAGTTGAACGGCAGGAATACAGACGTCTGAATGGTCTGTGTTTCTACTGTGGTGATTCCACTCATGCTATTTCTGATTGTCCTAAGCGCACTAGGCGGTCCGCTAGGTCTGCCGTCATTGGTACTGTACAGTCCAAATTCCTTCTGTCCATTACCTTGATATGCTCTTTGTCGTCGTTTTCTGTCATGGCGTTTGTGGATTCGGGCGCTGCCCTGAATCTGATGGATTTGGATTATGCTAAACGTTGTGGGTTTTTCTTGGAGCCTTTGCGGTGTCCTATTCCATTGAGAGGAATTGATGCTACACCTTTGGCCAAGAATAAACCTCAATACTGGGCCCAGCTGACCATGTGCATGGCTCCTGCACATCAGGAAGTTATTCGCTTTCTGGTGTTGCATAATCTGCATGATGTGGTCGTGTTGGGGTTGCCATGGCTACAAACCCATAATCCAGTATTGGATTGGAATTCCATGTCGGTATCCAGCTGGGGTTGTCAGGGGGTACATGGTGATGTTCCATTTTTGTCGATTTCGTCATCCACCCCTTCTGAGGTCCCAGAGTTCTTGTCTGATTATCAGGATGTATTTGAAGAGCCCAAGTCCGATGCTCTACCTCCGCATAGGGATTGTGATTGTGCTATCAATTTGATTCCTGGTAGTAAATTCCCTAAAGGTCGATTATTTAATTTATCCGTGCCCGAACACGCCGCTATGCGCAGTTATGTGAAGGAATTCCTGGAGAAGGGACATATTCGCCCATCGTCATCACCACTGGGAGCAGGGTTCTTCTTTGTAGCCAAGAAGGATGGTTCGCTGAGACCGTGTATTGATTACCGCCTTCTTAATAAGATCACTGTTAAATTTCAGTATCCCTTGCCATTGTTATCTGACTTGTTTGCTCGGATTAAGGGGGCTAGTTGGTTCACTAAGATAGATCTTCGTGGTGCGTATAATCTGGTGAGAATCAGGCAAGGAGATGAATGGAAAACTGCATTCAATACGCCCGAGGGTCATTTTGAGTATCTAGTGATGCCGTTCGGACTTGCCAATGCTCCATCTGTGTTTCAGTCTTTTATGCATGACATCTTCCGTGAGTATCTGGATAAATTCCTGATTGTTTACTTGGATGACATTTTGATCTTCTCAGATGATTGGGAGTCTCATGTGAAGCAGGTCAGAATGGTTTTTCAGGTCCTGCGTGCTAACTCTTTGTTTGTGAAGGGATCAAAGTGTCTCTTCGGTGTGCAGAAAGTTTCATTTTTGGGGTTCATCTTTACCCCTTCTACTATCGAGATGGATCCAGTTAAGGTCCAAGCCATCCAGGATTGGATTCAGCCGACATCTCTGAAAAGTCTGCAAAAGTTCCTGGGCTTTGCTAATTTTTATCGTCGCTTCATCTGTAATTTTTCTAGCATTGCCAAACCATTGACCGATTTGACCAAGAAGGGTGCTGATTTGGTTAATTGGTCTTCTGCTGCTGTGGAAGCTTTTCAGGAGTTGAAGCATCGTTTTTGTTCTGCCCCTGTGTTGTGTCAGCCAGATGTTTCTCTTCCGTTCCAGGTCGAGGTTGATGCTTCTGAGATTGGAGCAGGGGCGGTTTTGTCACAGAGAGGTTCTGATTGCTCAGTGATGAAACCATGTGCTTTCTTTTCCAGGAAGTTTTCGCCCGCTGATCGTAATTATGATGTGGGCAATCGAGAGTTGCTGGCCATGAAGTGGGCATTCGAGGAGTGGCGTCATTGGCTTGAAGGAGCTAAGCATCGCGTGGTGGTATTGACTGATCATAAGAACTTGACTTATCTCGAGTCTGCCAAGCGCTTGAATCCTAGACAGGCCCGTTGGTCGTTATTTTTTGCCCGCTTCGACTTTGTGATTTCGTACCTTCCGGGCTCTAAAAATGTGAAGGCGGATGCTCTGTCTAGGAGTTTTTGTGCCCGACTCTCCGGGTTTATCTGAGCCAGCGGGTATCCTCAAGGAAGGAGTCATTGTGTCTGCCATCTCCCCTGATTTGCGGCGGGTGCTGCAAAAATTTCAGGCGAATAAACCTGATCGTTGTCCAGCAGAGAAACTGTTCGTCCCTGATAGGTGGACTAATAAACTTATCTCTGAACTTCATTGTTCGGTGTTGGCTGGTCATCCTGGAATCTTTGGTACCAGAGAGTTAGTGGCTAGATCCTTCTGGTGGCCATCTCTGTCACGGGATGTACGTACTTTTGTGCAGTCCTGTGGGATTTGTGCTAGGGCTAAGCCCTGCTGTTCTCGTGCCAGTGGGTTGCTTTTGCCCTTGCCGGTCCCAAAGAGGCCTTGGACACATATTTCGATGGATTTCATTTCTGACCTTCCCGTTTCTCAAAAGATGTCAGTCATTTGGGTGGTCTGTGATCGCTTTTCTAAAATGGTCCATCTGGTGCCCTTGGCTAAATTGCCTTCCTCCTCTGATTTGGTACCTTTGTTCTTTCAGCATGTGGTTCGGTTGCATGGCATTCCTGAGAATATTGTTTCTGACAGAGGTTCCCAGTTTGTTTCAAGGTTTTGGCGAGCCTTTTGTGGTAGGATGGGCATTGACCTATCCTTTTCCTCGGCTTTCCATCCTCAGACTAATGGCCAGACCGAACGAACCAATCAGACCTTGGAAACATATCTGAGATGTTTTGTTTCTGCAGACCAGGATGATTGGGTGTCCTTTTTGCCGTTGGCTGAGTTCGCCCTTAATAATCGGGCCAGCTCGGCTACCTTGGTTTCTCCATTTTTTTGCAATTCTGGGTTCCATCCTCGTTTCTCTTCAGGACAGGTTGAGTCTTCGGACTGTCCTGGTGTGGATTCTGTGGTGGATAGGTTGCAGCAGATCTGGACTCAGGTAGTGGACAATTTGATCTTGTCCCAGGAGAAAGCTCAACTTTTCGCTAATCGCAGACGCCGTGTGGGTCCCCGACTTCGTGTTGGGGATCTGGTTTGGTTA
Organism: Ranitomeya imitator; assembly: GCF_032444005.1. Classification (NCBI taxonomy): domain Eukaryota; kingdom Metazoa; phylum Chordata; class Amphibia; order Anura; family Dendrobatidae; genus Ranitomeya; species Ranitomeya imitator. The sequence continues at coordinate 762,631,233 of NC_091284.1, read as the reverse complement.
TCTTCTCGTCATATTCCTATGAAGGTTTCCTCTCCTAAATTTAAACCTCGTTTTATTGGTCCGTATAGGATTTCTGAGGTTCTCAATCCTGTGTCTTTTCGTTTGACCCTCCCAGACTCCTTTTCCATACATAATGTATTCCATAGGTCGTTGTTGCGGAGATACGTGGCATCTATGGTTCCATCTGTTGAGCCTCCTGCCCCGGTTTTGGTGGAGGGGGAATTGGAGTATATTGTGGAGAAGATTTTGGATTCTCGTGTTTCTAGACGGAAACTCCAGTATCTGGTTAAATGGAAGGGTTATGCTCAGGAAGATAATTCCTGGGTTTTTGCCTCTGATGTTCATGCTTCCGATCTTGTTCGTGCCTTTCATGCGGCTCATCCTGGTCGGCCTGGGGGCTCTGGTGAGGGTTCGGTGACCCCTCCTCAAGGGGGGGGTACTGTTGTGCATTCTGTGGCTGAATTCACTCCTGTGGTCACAAGTGGTACTGCAGCTTCTGAGCTTCCTCCCTCAGGTGTTCTGGTGAGCTCGTTAACTGCTTCATTACTTAACTCCGCCTGATGCTGCTATCCTTGCTCCTTGTCAATGTTTCAGTGTTGGATCTGAGCTTCTCCTGATTGTTCCTGTGACCTGCTGCTCTGTATAGCTAAGTGCTTTTTGCTTTTTTGTTGCTTTTTTTCTGTCCAGCTTGTCTTTTGTTTTGCTGGAAGCTCTGAGACGCAAAGGGTGTACCGCCGTGCCGTTAGTTCGGCACGGTGGGGTTTTTTTGCCCCCTTTGCGTGGTTTTGCTTTAGGGTTTTTTGTAGACTGCAAAGTTCGCTTTACTGTCCTCGCTCTGTCCTAGAATATCGGGCCCCACTTTGCTGAATCTATTTCATCCCTACGTTTTGTCTTTTCATCTTACTCACAGTCATTATATGTGGGGGGCTGCCTTTTCCTTTGGGGAATTTCTCTGGGGCAAGTCAGGCCTATTTTTCTATCTTCAGGCTAGCTAGTTTCTTAGGCTGTGCCGAGTTGCCTAGGTAGTTGTTAGGCGCAATCCACAGCCGCTTTTAGTTGTGTTTAGGATAGGATCAGGTGTGCAGTCTACAGAGTTTCCACGTCTCAGAGCTCGTTCTTGTATTTTTGGGTATTTGTCAGATCACTGTGTGCGCTCTGATCGTTAAGCACACTGTGTTTCTGGATTGCCTTCATAACACCTGTCATTAGCAAACATAACAGATGCCATAATTAGTGTCACTATCCCACTTCTCTGTGTTCTGAAACGCTCTCTGCTCACAATCAAAGAGGATGCATTGCAGGCAGAGCATGATGAGATGGAGCAAGGTGATTATACACAGCCCAGCCTCATCTCATCCCAATGTGGATTGGGTGACTATGAGAAAGAGGAAGAAGAACAGGAGCTAGTTTCATGTGCTATAGACGGTACTACCTGCGCAACTATCATAGCATCTGTTCAGTGTGGATGTCCTGAGGACAGGGAGGAGGAGGAGGAGAGCATGGTCAGTTGTTCTCTTGGTGAGCACACACATCTTACATGTTAGGCTACTTTCACACTTACGTTGTTTAGAATCTGTCACAATGCGTCGTTTTGGGAAAAAAACCGCATCCTGCAAATTTGCCGGCAAGATACATTTTTTCCCATAGACTTGTATTACCGACGGATCGCGACATATGGCCACACGTTTCGTCTGTCGTGCACTGGTTGCATCAGATTTTGGCAGCCCGTCATCTGGAAAAAACGTTCAAGGGAACGTTTTTCTGTGCGTTGTATCCTGTTTTTCCATCTGCGCTTGCCCGGCAGGAAATCTCTCTCTCTGTCTCTTTCCTCCCCGGGACTGCAGACGGAAATGTGAAAGGACACACTTCTGTCGGTACGTCGTGCTGACGCTTTGTGACGGGTGACTACCGATCGAAATGTGAAAGTAGCCTTAGCAGTCTCGCACACATGGCTAAGTTTATGTTACGCTGCCTTTCCCGTGACTCTTGTGTTTTGAAAATCTTGGGTGACAGTCATTACTGGTTGGTGACACCTCTATACCCACAAGGAGAACTTTCTATCTCTTACTCCCCAGGTGGACAGGTCTACTAAAATGAGGCAGTACTAGGTGATTAAGGGAGCCTAGTCTCCAGAAACGCGTTGAGATTCTTACCCATATGGTTGTGCTGAAGTCTGTATCCTCCATGTTTAAAGTTTGTGAATAAAGAAATCGCTTTATTACGGACTCGGTGAAGCTGGACATTTCTTTCTTTTTTTGGATCTTGCACGCCTGGACACAGTGGGTCCGTGCTCCCGAGGTTTGGTTGCTGAATCACGGGTGAGCTGGTTTATGTTCCTTAGTACTAGGAGGCCCTTATTGCGGAATTCCCATCTGAAAACTCTGGCTGCAGAGGTCTCAGTTCATTGGACAACCAAGGAGTACAGGCGAGAGAGACACAACTACAATCCAGCAGAGGCAGGAGAACACTGACAAAGTTCTGGCAGAGTTTTCTCAGACCCTCCCATCATACAGGCCCTGAGGCACGGGGTACTCACACAAGGAGTGCAAAGTTTGGGAAGATGCTGAGGGAGTACCTTGCTGACCGTACCAACATCCTCCATGATTCCTCTGTGCCTTATAATTATTGGGTATCCAAGCTAGACACATGGCATGAACTGACTCTCTACGCCTTGGAGGTCCTGGCCTGTCCTGCCGCTAGCGTTTTGTCAGAACGGGTTTTGAGTGCCGCTGGTGGAATTTTAACTGATTAACGCATCCGCCTGACAACTGAAAATGCTGACAGGCTGACTCTTACAAAATTGAACAAGGGATTAATTGGGCCAGACTTCTCAACACCACCAAATGATAGCAGCGTAACACAAACTCAAATCCAGTGTCTTTTTTGGGAGGTCTTCACACCCACACATGGGTATGCGCTTCCTGATTTTGGCTATTTGCTGTTGTGCTCCTTATTCTCCTTATCCTAATCCTCCACCACCATATCACCAGGGTGACCGTGGTCCATGATGCAACACCCACATATGATGTGTTTATGATGCCCGTAAAAAAAACTTGCTATACAGTATGTTCCATGTATACCCCCCAGGGGTAAATGTTTGTCAGCCCATACACTTAGTGCATGGGCATTACAAGTATAGGAGACCCGCTGCTTTCTAATGGGAACATTTTTTATGAAGCCCTCCTCCACGTCTCTTCCAAGGGTCATTGGAGTGCCTCCAAATATTTGGCAGCCCTTGCATTTACTGCATAGGCAAACAGTATGGGAGACCCAATTCCTAATAAAAAGTTGTTTGTTTTCAGGAGGCCATCCTGTAGGTCTCTTCAAAGGGGTATTGCGTCCTATTTTTTGAGGCAGCCCTGCCACTCACTGCATATGCAATAACAGTATAGGAGACCCATAATGGGAACAACAAAGCATAGCCGGCAGATGGCTCTCTAAGAATAGTGAGGGCTGACTGCTGGCCCTATAAGAATAGTAAAGGCTGCCTGATGGCCCTACGAAAATAGGCTTTGTGACTTTAACCCCTTAGTGACAGAGCCAATTTGGTACTTAATGTTAAAATTAAGTACCAAATCGAACCTTTCAACTTATCATGGGTGATTCAACCAGTTGTAAGAAAACCTTCAACAATGGTTTGGCCCAGGGATCAGTGCTGGCACCTCTCCTGTTTGCTTTGTACCTAGCTGACATTCCTGACACAGTATCACGAAAATTTGGATACGCCGATGACTGGGCACTTGCTACAGTGAGCAAAACAATGGAGGAAGCAGAGGAGATTCTAACAGAAGATCTTAGTGTAATGGGAAAGTATTTTCGACAATGGAGGCTAAAGCCCAATCCATCAAAAATGGAAGTATGTTGCTTTAATTTACACAACGCAAGTGCTAAGACTGAACTCAAAGTACGTTTTGAAGGTCAACTTGTCAAACACAACTTCAATCCCAAGTATTTAGGCATAATCCTTGATAGAAGCCTAACCTTCAAATCTCACTTGGAAAAGACAACACAGAAACTGAAAGCACGCAATAATATAATTCAGAAAAACTCTGCGGATCCTCCTGGGGTTTCTCCACACCTGTCTTGCAAGCGTCTACCCTTGCCTAGGTGTACTTTGCCACAGAATATTGTGCTCCAGTATGGCTGAATAGTTGTTATGTGAAGTGAATGCAATCGACAATCAGTTGAACAACTCTATGCGCATAATTTCTGGTGCTATCAGACCTACGCCCGTCCATTGGCTACCTGTCTTGACCCATATCACACCTGCAAATCTGAGAAGACAAAAGCTCCTACTTAAAGAATACACCAAAGTAGTGAATAATGAAAATCTCCCAATACATCAAAATATCCAAGATGTTCAAATACAGCGACTGAAATCAAGACATCCACCCATCCGAACCGCAATTACCCTGTATGAACATGATTTCAATTTAGAAGAGAAATGGCATGAACTTTGGGTCAGTGCAGTAGACGGTGAGCCTCAAACGTTTCCTCACTTTCAAAATCCACCACCAGGCTTCAATCTGCCAAGGAAAACCTGGGTCACTTTGAATCGTATCAGAACAAATTTTGGTGTCTGTGCAGATCTTATGCATAAGTGGGGAAAATCTGACTCTCCTGCCTGTCACTGTGGAGCTGACCATCAAACAATTCAGCACATTGTCGAGGAGTGTCCCCTCAGATCTTATAATGGTGACAAGAATGATTTCTATACTGGAAATGACCATGTTATTGCATACATAGAAAATCTCGATATCCGACTCTGTTCCTTTGTTCTTTTCAATCACTGTTTATCATTTATGTATTCTTATATGATGTTTAAATATATGTTCATACGATTAAATAAAAACTTAATGTCAGAGCCAATTTTTACAATTCTGACCACTGTCACTTCATGAGGTTATAACTCTGGAACGCTTTAACAGATCCCACTGATTCTGAGAATGTTTTTTCATGACATATTGTACTTCATGTTAGTGGTAGCATTTCTTCGATATTACTTGCAATTATTTATGAAAAAAACGGAAATATGGCAAAAAATTTTAAAATTTAGCAATTTTCAAACTTTGAATTTGTATGCCCTTAAATCAGAGAGATATGTCACACAAAATAGTTAATAAATAACATTTCCCACAAGTCTACTTTACATCAGCACAATTTTGGAAACAAAATTGACCAGAGATTTCTCATTTTTTCAACAAAATTTTCAAAACCATTTTTTTTAGGGACCATCTCACATTTAAAGTCACTTTGAGGGGTGCACATGACAGAAAATGCCCAAACTTGACACCATTATAAAAACTACACCCCTCAAGGTACTCTAAACCACATTCAGGAAGTTTATTAACCCTTTACGTGCTTCACAGGAACAGAAACAATGTGGAAGGAAAAAATGAACATTTAACTTTTTATGCAAACATTTTATTTCAGAACGACATTTTTTTATTTTTACAAGTGTAAAATGAGAAAATGAACCACAAAATTTGTTAGGAAATTTCTCCTGAATATGCCGATACCCCATATGTGGGGGTAAACCACTGTTTGGGCGCACGGCAGGGCTTGGAAGAGAAGGAGCACCGTTTTACTTTTTCAATGCAGAATTGGCTGGAATTGAGATCGGACGCCATGTCGCGTTTGAAGAGCCCCTGATGTGTCTAAACAGTAGAAACTCCCCACAAGTGACACCATTTTGGAAACTCGACCCCTTAAGGAACTTGTCTAGATGTTTGGTGAGCACTTTAAACACCCAAGTTCTTCACAGAAGTTTATAACGTAGAGCCGTGAAAATAAAAAATCTTATTTTTTCTACAAAAATGATTTTTTCGCCCCCCAATTTTTATTTTCGTAATGGAAACAGAAGAAATTAGACCAAGAAAGTTGTTGTGCAATTTGTCCTGACTACGCCGATACCCCATATGTGGGGATAAACCACAGTTTGGGCGCATGGCAGAGCTTGGAAGAGAAGGAGTTCCGTTTAACTTTTTCAATGCAGAATTGGCTGGAATTGAGATCGGACGCCATGTCGCATTTGGAGAGCCCCTGATGTGCCTAAACAGTGGAAACCCCCCACACCATTTTGGAAACTAGACCCATTAGGAAACTTATCTAGATATGTGGTGAGCACTTTAAACCCCAGAGTGCTTCACCGAAATTTATAACGTAGAGCCGTGAAAATAAAAAATCCTTTTTTTTTCCTGAAAAATGATTTTTTAGCCCGCAATTTTTTATTTTCTCAAAGGTAACAGGAGAAATTGAACCCCAAAATGTGTTGATCAGTTTGTCCTGAGTACGCTGATACCCTATATTCTGGGGGGGACCACTGTTTGGGCACACATAGGGGCTCGGAAGGGAAGTAGTGACGTTTTAAAATGCAGACTTTGGCGGAATGTTGCATTTGCAGAGCTCCTGATGTACCTAAACAGTAGAAACCCCCAACAAGTGACCCAATTTTGGAAACTAGACCCACCAGAGAGCTTATCTAGATGTTTGGTGAGCACTATGAACCCCCAACTGCTTCACAGAAGTTTATAATGTAGAGCCAAGAAAATAAAAAATTATATTTTTTCCACAAAGATGATTTTTTTCACCCCCAAATTTTTACTTTCACAGGGGTAACAGGAGAAATTGGACCCCAAAATGTATTGTGCAATTTATCCCGAATATGCTGATGCCCCATATGTGGGAGGGACCACTGTTTGAGCACATGGCAGAGCTCGGAAGAGAAGGAGCGCCATTTTGGAATGCAGACTTTGATAGAATGGTCTGCGGGCGTTATGTTGCGTTTGCAGAGCCCCTGATGTACCTAAACAGTAGAAACCCCCCACAAGTGACCCCATTTTCGAAACTAGAACCCCCAAGGAACTTACCTAGATGTGTGGTGAGCACTTTGAACACCCAAGTACATCACAGAAGTTTATAATGCAAGGTCGTGAAAATAAAATAAAAAAATTCCACAAAAAATGATTTTTTTAGCCCCCAATTTTTTATTTTCCCAAGGGTAACAGGGGAAATTGGACCCCAAAATTTGTTGTCCAATTTTTCCGGAGTACGCTGATTCCCCATATGTGGGGGGGACCACTGTTTGGGCACACGTCAAGGCTCAGAAGGGAAGTAGTGACGTTTTAAAATGCAGACTTTGATGGAATGGTCTGCGGGTGTCATGCTGCATTTTCAGAGCCCCTGATGTACCTAAACAGTAGAACCCCCCCACAAGTGACCCTATTTTAGAAACTAGACCCCCCTAGAAATTTATTTAGATATGTGGTGAGCATTTTGAATGGCCAAGTGCTTCACAGAAGTTTGACGCAAAGCCGTGAAAATAAAAAATCTTATTTTTTTCCACACAAATGATTTTTTAGCCCCAATTTTTTATTTTCGCAAGGGTAACAGGAGAAACTGGACCCCAAAAGTTGTTGTCCAATTAGTCCTGAGTACGCTGATGCCCCATATGTCGGAGTAAACCATTGTTTGGGCGCACGACAGAGCTCAGAAGGGAGCGCCATTTGACTTTTTGAGCGCAAAATTGGCTGTCGCGTTTGGCAACCCCCTGATGTACCTAAACAGTGGAAACCCCCCAATTCTAACTCCAACCATAATCGCAACACAAGCCACCCCTAACCCTAATCCCAACCTGATCCATAATCCTAATTACAACCGTAACCCTAATCAAAACCCTAAACCCAAAACACCCCTAACCCTGATCCCAACCCTAACCATAACCCTAATCAAAACCCTAAGCACAACACACCCCTAATCATAATCTCAACCCTAACTTCAAACCTAACCCTAATCCCAACCCTAATCCCAACCCTAATCTTAACCCTAATCCCAAACCTAACCCTAATCCCAAATGTAACCCTAATGCCAAACCTAACCCTAATACCAACTCTAATCCTAATCCAAACCCTAATCCAAACCCTAAACCTAATCCCTAATAATCTAACCCTAATTTTAGCCCCAACCCTAACCCTAATTTTAGCCCCAACCGTAACCCTAACTTTAGCCCCAACCCTAACCCTAGCCCTAACCCTAACCCTAACTTTAGTCCAACCCTAACCCTAACTTTAGCCCCAACCCTAACCCTAACCCGAATTGGAAAATGGAAATACACTTTTTTATTTTATTATTTTTTCCTAACTAAGGGGATGATAAAGGGGGGGTATTTATTATTTTTTCTATTTTGATCACTGTGATAGGAACTCACAGTGATCAAAATAAAACAAGAGGAAGAATCTTCCTCTGCCAGTAAGTATAACAGGGTCTCCGATCCCCCTATTTCTCTATCCTCTGATGTGCTTTTTTTTTGCAGTCGCTGGTAAACTTTTAATTACCGGTGACCGCAAAACAGGGGTCAGTAAAAACCAACCCCGGTCATGTTCTTTGGGGTCTCAGCTACCCCCGGCAGCCAAGACCCCAAAGATCTGCCGGGCGCCAGCTGGCGGTCGCACTGCGCATGAGCCCACCATTTTTTCCCCAGAATAAGATGGAGCTGTTAAGGGGTTAAGAGTCCCTCCATAAATGAAACAGGATGTGTCTGATGATGTGTCACACACCACATGGCCAGATAAGGTTGTAAAATGTTAAATGGATATTTCCCAGTGAATGCATTTGTCTTGCTTGAAAGCAATGCTAAAGTTCAAAAACACATCAAAATTGCTACGTGTGAACATAGCCCAAGATGTGGAGGAGCATTTTTGTTTTTGATTATTTATTTTGCCTTATATACAAGCCATTACCCTGGAAAGGATGTTCCTTAACATATTTCCCAGGAAAATCCATTTTGGCTTCGTTTGTATGTTTTATTGTCAGTCTGTAAAAATGGCGTAAGACTCAGACAACATTGTTCACAGCAGTGACCTGGGAGACAGAAATGCTTCCAGGGGTCTTCCCCATGCTGTTCCCATGTCATTTGAGAACTGTTCCCATCGATATCTGCAATTTCTAGTTCCTCCGAAGACCGCTGGGGGAGGGCGCCATAAAAATGCTCGAGTTTCTCATAAACTTACATTGGGCTTGTTGCTCGAGTCAAGCATCCGAGCAATCTAATTTTCTCGACCAGAGCAACGAGCACCCAGGCATTTTAGTGCTCGCCCATCACTAGTGTTGATATTTTACTGAGGTGAAGCATAAGGGTTGAGAAGAGTTTGACTCAGTAGTGGACAACCCTTTTCAAAATCATGAAAGTCATGCAAAATGCTAGATGCAGTAGTTTTTGATGCATGGGGTACTCATCTTTGCATCAACTGAATATTTTGTTATGAAAGTTATATTACTAACCTTATTTTCATATTATGGGTTAAAAAAATGAAAATCAGACTTGTCAAAATTTTGGAAATTGTTCTTGAGTTCAGTGGGATATTAATTACAATCTTACTTTTCAAAGGGGGTGTACTCATTTATGCTGAGCACTGTATATTTCACAGAGCAGGTTTTTTTTTGCCACTTTGTGGTATTTTTTTTCCCATAGGCCTCTTTTCCTGTGTAAACCCCCCCCCCCCCACATATCAATGAAATTTCCAATAACTTATATATAACGGTGGATGTGTCTATCTGTCCGAAGCCGGGATGGGCAGTGCCTGCGCAGTGTGGTGCCAGGGTCAGCGCATGCGCATACCACACTACTACGCCATTTTATTAAAAACGTTGTGTAAGTGAATTTGCACACACAGTGTCTTCAACAAAATGGCGCCGTCTATCACAGGATGCACATACACTGACTCTGGCGTCATTTTACTGAAGAATTGTACTACAACATTAACATAGCAGTATGCACGCGCCGGCCATCGCTATTAACCCTATGACCGGCACGTGCGCACTGCTATGTTGATGTTATAGTACATTACTTCAATAAAATAGCACCGGAATCAGCGCATGCTCATACCGTGATCTCCAGAGCCATTTTATTGAAGACACTGCATAAATGTACCAATGAAAATGCACGCCACCATACCGTAGAACTGGTTCAATCGCTAGTACAGAATATTAGGACATGATCCCTCATTACAAGGGATGGTCATGAAGAGGCTCTCGCGAGGGAACATCACTCCGGTCCTACTCCTTGTATTATGGTGGGGGGTGCCATAATGTACTGTAGGTAGCCAGACCCTCTACCCTTCATTCTAGGTACCATTGGTAACCGCATTGATAACACACTAAGGCATTTGAGTGTATGTATTTCTGCACGTGGTGCTCATGCTTAATACTGTATAAATCGAGATGTTTAGAAAATGTTCTATCATTTTATCATTTGCACATCATTAACATGTCTGCCCAATCTGTGATTTCCATAATTCTCTGACTTTTCCTTCCTGGTGATGCAATTTCATTGTTGAGGAGTATACAGTAATTTTCTCTAAGATGTTGTGAATATTCATTACATGAGTCTCCTTCAACCTCACAGTCCAAGGCATACGATGCATTCACTATGTGGGAACCTGGCCCCCTCTTCTCCCTTGAGGCGCTATACTTTCCTCTCTTGTTATGAGTGAATAACGACATAAAAGAGAAGAGATCTTCCAAATATCAACATATACATATATCTAGAAGTGAATATATGTAGGAGCTCCTTCTATGACATAAAGCCCCTCCAGCTCCTCCTTTGTTACCCGTTACTTGCCTTGGAGGGGTTTAATGAATTTTTCACTATGATATGGGGTACACGACGTATGTTCATCATCGTTACGGACGTGAAGTGTAGTCACTTTTATTGTGAACATTAATAATTTACTGAATATGTTGAGCTCTATAACAAAGGATGACTCACGCTACAGAGAAATGCTGAGCTACGGAAACTCATTTATATGCTTATGCTTGTACATAACACACAATTCAGAAGTCAACCTAAGCATTTCTGTTCTGCATGGAACACTGCATTTGGTAATTTAATCTACATGCAATAAAGATATTTTACAGAAATGACAAACTCATCACCTCTGTACTTCATATTTCATATTTTTACAGCAAAGGCCATGGATTTCTGGTAACTAGAGAATATTGGACCTAAACAGCAGGAAAATAGCTCTAGGGTTTAGTCAGGTAGCTGTCGCATCCGTTCTCTGGTGGATGTGATACATAACAATAAATTAATACTACAAATGAGTGACATCTTGTGGATAGACAAGCTTTGAAGGTTTGTTTTTTTCATTTGTTATAGTATTTGTATATGTTTAGGTTTTTGGTGGGGAGAGAAACTAAGTACGGTAAGTATAATAGAGTGCCTAAAAAAAGAAGTATCAATGTGCACCTTAACTATTCACATGAGCCAGTATTGAGGATGGAACCAGACCAGTGGAGACAAGGTGAGTGCCTGTATCGGACCTGATCGAGGAGGGATAGTGTGAATGTGGATAACTGGTACATTCCTTGTGCTCTAAGGTGACGATACCATCATGGCCTTGTTTGATTGAAACAGTTCTAAAAAATCTATACTGGTTAATTATATAACATTTTTATGAAACATCTATCCATGGATGAAATGACTTGATGCCCATATGTCACATTAGTATATCGATCAATTGCACATAAAAAATCATGGGGCCTTCAATTGTGCAAACACCTTATCACCATAAAATATCATAAAAAATTTTGAGGGCTAGGCGCAGTCACAGGAGAGAATATTTCCCAACTTTTAAGGACAAGAAGAGGGAAAGAATGCAGTAATTGTTCCCATACTGAAGTCACTTCATATTCTTATCCATTATAATAGCCCTATCATGGCCCCCATAAAGTATGATTACCCCAAAAGGCCCCCTCCTGTTATGACCTGGTGGTGAGGAGAATAATGGATCTGGTGGTTAAGAGCACACGGAATGACCTGATAGTTACTAATAATACAGGACGAGCTCTGAGACGTGGGAACTCTGCTGACCGCAATCCCTAATCCTATCACACACACTAGAAATAGCCGTGGAGCGCTCCTGACACTCCCTAGGCGCCTCGTCACAGCCTAAGGAACTAGCTAGCCCTAAAGATAGAAAAATAAAGCCTACCTTGCCTCAGAGAAATTCCCCAAAGGAACAGGCAGCCCCCCACATATAATGACTGTGAGTTAAGATGAAAATTACAAACACAGAGATGAAATAGATTTAGCAAAGTGAGGCCCGACTTACTGAACAGACAGAGGATAGGAAAGGTAACTTTGCGGTCAGCACAAAAAACTACAAAAAGACCACGCAGAGGGCGCAAAAAGACCCTCCGCACCGACTCACGGTGCGGAGGCGCTCCCTCTGCGTCCCAGAGCTTCCAGCAAGCAAGACAAAAATCAAAATAGCAAGCTGGACAGAAAAAATAGCAAACAGAGAAAAACAAACAGGAACTTAGCCTCTGCTGGGAAGACAGGTCACAAGAACGATCCAGGAGCGAACTAGACCAATACTGGAACATTGACAGGTGGCATGGAGCAATGATCTAGGTGGAGTTAAATAGAGCAGCCAGTTAACGAATTAACCTCGTCACCTGTGGAAGGAACCTCAGAAGCCGCACTCACAACCACCAGAGGAAGCCCATGGACAGAACCAGCCGAAGTACCATTCACGACCACAGGAGGGAGCTTAACAACAGAATTCACAACAGTACCCCCCCCTTGAGGAGGGGTCACCGAAACCTCGCCAGAGCCCCCAGGCCGACCAGGACGAGCCAAATGAAAGGCACGAACCAGATCTGCAGCATGAACATCAGAGGCAAAGACCCAGGAATTATCTTCCTGACCATAACCCTTCCACTTGACCAGGTACTGGAGTTTCCGTCTCGAAATACGAGAATCCAAAATCTTCTCCATCACATACTCCAACTCCCCCTCAACCAACACCGGGGCAGGAGGATCAACGGATGGAACCACAGGCGCCATGTATCTCCGCAACAACGACCTATGGAATACATTATGGATGGCAAAATAAGCTGGAAGGGTCAAACAAAATGACACAGGATTGAGAACCTCAGAAATCTTATACCGACCAATGAAACGAGGCTTAAACTTAGGAGAGGAAACTTTCATAGGAACATAACAGGACGACAACCAAACCAAATCCCCAACACGAAGTCGGGGACCCACACAGCGCCGGCGGTTAGCGAAACGTTGAGCCTTCTCCTGGGACAATGTCAAAATGTCCACCACATGAGTCCAAATCTGCTGCAACCTATCCACCACAGTATCTACACCAGGACAGTCCGAAAACTCAACCTGCCCTGAAGAGAAACGAGGATGGAAACCAGAATTGCAGAAAAACGGCGAAACCAAAGTAGCCGAGCTGGCCCGATTATTAAGGGCGAACTCAGCCAAAGGCAAAAAGGACACCCAATCATCCTGATCAGCAGAAACAAAGCATCTCAGATATGTTTCTAAAGTCTGATTAGTACGTTCGGTTTGGCCATTTGTCTGAGGATGGAAAGCCGAGGAAAAAGACAAATCAATGCCCATCCTAGCACAAAAGGATCGCCAAAACCTCAAAACAAACTGGGAACCTCTGTACGAAACGATGTTCTCCGGAATGCCATGTAAACGAACCACATGCTGGAAAAACAACGGCACCAAATCAGAGGAGGAAGGCAATTTAGGCAAGGCTACCAAATGGACCATCTTAGAGAAGCGATCACAAACCACCCAAATGACCGACATCTTTTGAGAGACAGGGAGATCCAAAATAAAATCCATAGAAATATGCGTCCAGGGCCTCTTCGGGACTGGCAAGGGCAAAAGCAACCCACTGGCACGAGAACAGCAGGGCTTAGCCCGAGCACAAGTCCCACAGGACTGCACAAAAGAACGCACATCCCGCGACAAAGACGGCCACCAAAAGGATCTAGCCTCCAAATCTCTGGTACCAAAGATTCCAGGATGACCAGCCAACACCGAACAATGAACCTCAGAGATAACTCTACTAGTCCATTTATCAGGGACAAACAGTTTCTCCGCTAGGCAACGGTCAGGTCTATCAGCCTGAAATTTTTGCAGCACCCGCCGCAAATCAGGGGAGATGGCAGACAAAATTACCCCCTCTTTGAGAATACCCGCCGGCTCAGGAACACCCGGAGAGTCGGGCACAAAACTCTTTGACAGGGCATCAGCCTTCACATTCTTAGAGCCCGGAAGGTACAAAACCACAAAATCAAAACAGGAGAAAAATAGCGACCAACGAGCCTGTCTAGGATTCAATCGTTTGGCAGACTCGAGATAAGTCAAATTCTTGTGATCCGTCAAGACCACCACGCGATGCTTGGCTCCTTCAAGCCAATGACACCACTCCTCGAATGCCCACTTCATGGCCAACAACTCTCGATTGCCAACATCATAATTGCGCTCAGCAGGGGAAAACTTTCTAGAAAAGAAGGCACATGGTTTTATCACTGAGCCATCAGAACTTCTTTGCGACAAAACAGCTCCTGCTCCAATCTCAGAAGCATCAACCTCGACCTGAAACGGGAGCGAAACATCTGGCTGGCACAACACAGGGGCAGAAGAAAAACGACGCTTCAATTCCTGAAAAGCTTCCACAGCCGCAGAAGACCAATTGACCACATCAGCACCCTTCTTGGTCAAATCAGTCAACGGTTTAGCAACAATAGAAAAATTACTGATGAAGCGACGATAAAAATTAGCAAAGCCCAGGAACTTTTGCAGACTCTTCACAGATGTCGGCTGAGTCCAATCATAAATGGCCTGGACTTTAACAGGGTCCATCTCGATAGTAGAAGGGGAAAAAATGAAACCCAAAAATGAAACCTTCTGAACTCCAAAAAGACACTTAGACCCCTTCACAAACAAAGAATTAGCACGAAGGACCTGGAACACCATTCTGACCTGCTTCACGTGAGACTCCCAATCATCCGAGAAGACCAAAATATCATCCAAATATACAATCAGGAATTTATCCAGGTAATCTCGGAAGATGTCATGCATAAAGGACTGAAATACTGATGGAGCATTGGAAAGCCCGAATGGCATAACCAGGTACCCAAAATGGCCCTCGGGCGTATTAAATGCTGTTTTCCATTCATCGCCCTGTTTAATACGCACAAGATTATACGCACCACGAAGATCTATCTTGGTGAACCAACTAGCCCCCTTAATCCGAGCAAATAAATCAGACAGCAGCGGCAAAGGGTACTGTAATTTGACTGTGATCTTATTAAGAAGGCGGTAATCAATATAAGGTCTCAAAGAACCATCCTTCTTGGCCACAAAAAAGAACCCTGCTCCCAATGGTGACGACGACGGACGAATATGACCCTTCTCCAAGGATTCCTTTATATAACTCCGCATAGCGGCGTGTTCTGGCACAGATAAATTGAACAGTCGGCCCTTAGGAAACTTACTACCAGGAATCAAATTGATAGCACAATCGCAATCCCTAAGAGGACGTAGGGCACTGGATTTGGGCTCATCAAATACATCCCGGTAATCCGACAAAAACTCCGGGACTTCAGAAGGGGTGGATGACGAAATAGACAAAAATGGAACATCACCATGTACCCCCTGACAACCCCAACTGGACACAGACATAGATTTCCAATCCAATACTGGATTATGGACCTGTAGCCATGGCAACCCCAAAACGACCACATCATGCAGATTATGCAACACCAAAAAGCGAATATCCTCCTGATGTGCAGGAGCCATGCACATGGTCAATTGGGTCCAGTACTGGGGCTTATTCTTGGCCAAAGGCGTAGCATCAATTCCTCTCAATGGAATAGGATACTGCAAGGGCTCCAAGAAAAAAACACAGCGCCTAGCAAACTCCAAGTCCATCAAATTCAGGGCAGCGCCTGAATCCACAAATGCCATAACAGAATAGGATGACAAAGAGCAAATCAGAGTAACGGACAAAAGAAATTTCGACTGTACCGTACCAATGGTGGCAGACCTAGCGAACCGCTTGGTGCGCTTAGGACAAAAGGAGATAGCATGAGTGGAATCACCACAGTAAAAACACAGCCCATTCCGACGTCTGTGTTCTTGCCGTTCAGCTCTGGTCAAAGTCCTATCACATTGCATAGGCTCAGGTCTATGCTCAGATAATACCGCCAAATGGTGCACAACTTTACGCTCACGCAAGCGTCGATCGATCTGAAAGGCCAAGGACATAGACTCATTCAGACCAGCAGGCGTGGGAAATCCCACCATGACATCCTTAAGGGCTTCAGAAAGACCCTTTCTGAAAATTGCTGCCAGCGCACATTCATTCCATTGAGTGAGTACAGACCACTTCCTAAACTTCTGACAATATATCTCTACCTCATCCTGACCCTGACACAGAGCCAGCAAGATTATCTCTGCCTGATCCACTGAATTAGGTTCATCATAAAGCAATCCAAGCGCCAGAAAAAACGCATCAACATCACGCAATGCCGGATCTCCTGGCGCAAGGGAAAATGCCCAGTCTTGAGGGTCACCACGTAACAAAGAAATAATGATTTTCACTTGTTGAACAGGGTCACCTGAGGAGCGAGGTTTCAAAGCAAGAAACAATTTACAATTATTTTTGAAATTCAGAAACTTAGATCTATCCCCAAAAAACAAATCAGGAATTGGAATCCTAGGCTCTGACATCGGATTCTGAACCACAAAATCTTGAATGTTTTGTACCCTTGCAGTGAGATTATCCATCCAAGAGGACAGACCTTGAATGTCCATATCCACACCTGTATCCTGAACCACCCAGAGGTCTAGGGGAAAAGAAAGGCAAAACACAGTGCAAAGAAAAAAAAATGGTCTCAGAACTTCTCTTATCCCTCTATTGAGATAAATTAATACTTTGGGCCACCTGTACTGTTATGACCTGGTGGTCAGGACAATAATGGATCTGGTGGTTAAGAGCACACGGAATGACCTGATAGTTACTAATAATACAGGACAAACTCTGAGACGTGGGAACTCTGCTGACCACAATCCCTAATCCTATCACACACACTAGAAATAGCCGTGGAGCGCTCCTGAAGCTCCCTAGGCGCCTCGTCACAGCCTAAGGAACTAGCTAGCCCTAAAGATAGAAAAATAAAGCCTACCTTGCCTCAGAGAAATTCTCCAAAGGAACAGGCAGCCCCCCACATATAATGACTGTGAGTTAAGATGAAAATTACAATCACAGAGATGAAATAGATTTAGCAAAGTGAGGCCCGACTTACTGAACAGACAGAGGATAGGAAAGGTAACTTTGCGGTCAGCACAAAAAACTACAAAAAGACCACGCAGAGGGCGCAAAAAGACCCTCCGCACCGACTCACGGTGCGGAGGCGCTCCCTCTGCGTCCCAGAGCTTCCAGCAAGCAAGACAAAAATCAAAATAGCAAGCTGGACAGAAAAAATAGCAAACAGAGAAAAGCAAGCAGGAACTTAGCCTCTGCTGGGAAGACAGGTCACAAGAACGATCCAGGAGCGAACTAGACCAATACTGGAACATTGACAGGTGGCATGGAGCAATGATCTAGGTGGAGTTAAATAGAGCAGCCAGTTAACGAATTAACCTCGTCACCTGTGGAAGGAACCTCAGAAGCCGCACTCACAACCACCAGAGGAAGCCCATGGACAGAACCAGCCGAAGTACCATTCATGACCACAGGAGGGAGCTTAACAACAGAATTCACAACACCCTCCCAAGCACACATGCTATATAATATCCCTACAGTCAATCCCCCTACACAAATTACCACCACAATATTCCCCACATGCATAGTATAATGATCCCATAGAGCCCCAAGCAAAGTATTATGCCCCACAGCACCCACAACACAGTATAATGCTGCCTCAGTGCTCCCCACCCAGTAGAATCTCCCTATAGTACCTTACAACACAATATAAGACCACCTCAGCCATCCAACACAGTTGCATTACCCCAGCAGCCCTCTAACACAGTTTAATGTCCATAAAAACCTCTCAATACAGTATAATGCCCCCACAGTCACCCAACACTGTATAATATCATTCACAGCCCCAACACAGTGTAATTCCCCATTATTCCCGCTACACAGTATAATGCCCCTATAACCACCAGCCCAATATAATAGTCCCTGCAAAGCCTCATACAGTATGAGGCCCCCACAGCCCCCACCCAAAGAATGATAGCCCCACAGTATGATGCCTGTTGTGAATTCTGTTGTCAAGCTCCCTCCTGTGGTCATGAATGGTACTTCGGCTGGTTCTGTCCATGAGCTTCCTCTGGTAGTTGTGAGTGGGGCTGCAGCTTCTGAGGTTCCTTCCACAGGTGACGAGGTTAATTCGTTAGCTGGCTGCTCTATTTAACTCCACTTAGATCTTTGCTCCATGCCATCTGTCAATGTTCCAGTATTGGTCTTGTTCACTCCTGGATCCTTCTTGTGACCTGTCTTCCCAGCAGAAGCTAAGTTACTGCTTGTTTTTCTCTGGTTTGCTATTTTTCTGTCCAGCTTGCTATTTTGATTGTTGTCTTGCTTGCTGGAAGCTCTGGGACGCAGAGGGAGCGCCTCCGCACCGTGAGTCGGTGCGGAGGGTCTTTTTGCGCCCTCTGCGTGGTCTTTTTTGTAGTTTTTTGTGCTGACTGCAAAGCTGCCTTTCCTATCCTCTGTCTGTTCAGTAAGTCGGGCCTCACTTTGCTAAATCTATTTCATCTCTGTGTTTGTAATTTTCATCTTTACTCACAGTCATTATATGTGGGGGGCTGCCTGTTCCTTTGGGGAATTTCTCTGAGGCAAGGTAGGCTTTATTTTTCTATCTTTAGGGCTAGCTAGTTCCTTAGGCTGTGACGAGGCGCCTAGGGAGTGTCAGGAGCGCTCCACGGCTATTTCTAGTGTGTGTGATAGGATTAGGGATTGCGGTCAGCAGAGTTCCCACGTCTCAGAGCTCGTCCTATATTATTAGTAACTATCAGGTCATTCCGTGTGCTCTTAACCACCAGATCCATTATTGTCCTGACCACCAGGTCATAACAGATGCCCCTACAACTCCCTACACAGTATTATTGCTCTACCTGCACTGCAAACACAGTATTAAGCTCTCACAGCTTTACTTCTCTGTACAGTATGATGCCCTCACAGTCACCAACACACCATAATGGCCCCTACAATTCTCACACACAGTATCATTGCCCTTACAGATGGTACCATGGGCCCCAAACACAGTATAATGACCATCACAGTCTCCTACACACAGCATTATGGCCAACACATTTCCCCACACACAGGACAGTACAGTATAATTGTCTTCACAAGCTCCCACAGACAGTACCATGGTCCCCACAGTCTGCTAATCACAATATCCTGGCCCCACAGTCCCCACACACAACATTATAACCCAAAATGCCCCCAAATACAGTATTATGGCTCCCACAGACCCCACATACCATATCATGTCACCCACAGACCCCACAGTATGATATCCCCACTGTTTTCCCTTCTCCTACAGTATGATGCCCTCACAGTCACCCACACACCATAATGGCCCCCACAATTCTAACACACAGTATCACTGCCCATAAAGATAGTACCAAGAACCCCACATACGGTATAATGGCCATCACAGTCTTTTACACACAGCACTATGGCCACCACAATTCCCCACACACAGCATCATGACCCAAAAAGTACCTCACACACAGTATTATGGCTCCCACAGCCCCTACACACAGTATCATGTCCCACAAAGACCTCACACATAGTTTGAGGCCCTACAATTCCTCTCACAAGTAATCACCTCACCAAGTTCCCTGAGGTGTTGCTACACTCTCTGCAGAGTGTCAATCGAGGCTCCGCACAGTAGGTGCGATGTAGTGTTGTTGCTAATGCAACGACTCAGATGCACAGGCTGAATTTTGGAACAAAGAGGCGAAGGCTCTCTGCTCCCAACTTATGTTCAACCTTATCTCTATTTTCAGGATGCCAGTATACCCAGCTCTTGGGCTCCATAGCAGCTGTGTTTCCTGCCATTATTAATGGTACCCCACTGGTATAGATGATTTTATATCCTAGGAATATATCCAAGGGGTAACGTTTCTCCTCGCGAAGAGTGACATGTTAAGCATGACGAGATGAGGAGACTTAAAGCCGCAATGCTCCTCTGGGAAATATGCAAATTGTGTCTTCAGAGAGGAAGAGTACTAGAACTCTAGTGCCACCTATATGAAGTAGCAATCCTAAAATTCAATGTTGACCCTTTAATGAACCTTGTCACATGACTCAGGATAAAAGCCAAAATCAGAATCTCAATTTGCAGACACTGTGTTTCGGGGTACTGCCTCTCGGGTACTGCCTCTCGTCAGTGCAAAGTGCTTTAAGTCACCTCATCTCGACATCCTTAACATGTCACTCTCTGCAAGGAGAAACGTTACCCCTTGGATATCGGTCAGACGCCTTTAACACAGCCAAACCAGATCTCACACGTTGCACTGAGGAGGGGCAGTACCTTGAAACACAGTGTCTGCAAATTGAGATTCTGGTTTTGGCTTTTATCCTAAGCCATGTGACAAGGCTCGTTTAAGGGTCGACACTGACTTTTAGGATTACTTCTTCCAATAGGTTACTCTAGAGTTCTAGTCCTCTTCCTCTCTGACGAGACAATTTGCCTATCCTAGGAAGATAAATGTGGTCAACCTGGTCCCATGCAAATCTTGCTTGTTTATTAATTGACATTATTGTCCTCATGTCCGCATTTACTTATGGTGAGGAGAGTGAACCATGGAGAAATTAATGGCATAAAATGCCAACATGAACACTGGTCAGCAATTTAAATCTGATAACAAATCAGAAGCATCCATAAACTAAGGTTTGAAAAAAAATAAATCTATGGTGTCTGTTTCACATACGAATGTACGACGTAAAAACTCAGTTTACATGATTACAATCTTACCATTATATTCCAGTCTGGAAATTGTATCCAGGATACAAATCCAACCTGAGACTCAATCAATGGTGATAGTTTAAATGGCAAAAATAATGGACAATGGGAGGGATGCATGTAATCAACTTACTAACCAGCATTTAGGATAGAAATCCAATACAAATAGAAAATAAGCATTATGTGCATTGTATACAGATTTGTAAAGGTTATCACTTCATATGCTATTTTAATGCCTTAATGCACCATTTCATGTGCACTTAGCCTGTTATAAATTCAGAGTCGCAGGTTTGTCTTGACCGTGGTCTGTCTCTATATGGATGGCTCTAAAAGGATAACAGCAGAAATATGCCAGAAATGAACCAGAAGTGAACAGAAGGTACGACTATCCACTGTTAATAAATGTACTAAATTTCTTTCCCTTTCCACCACACTTACTCTCATCATGCTGACATACACTCTAACAGTTTTGGCTCCATTACTCCTCACTCTCCTTTGCTATCCCCAAACACCAGCACCCCCTAACCTAACCAAGTAATAATCTTGCCTTCCCTCCTGCCTCCCCACCTGACCTCCTCCGCTGACTTGCTCCTCAACCTCAGATCTCTCCTAATAAAACACAAAACAAGCCGCCCACTCTCCTTCTTCCACCTGCTCTGTCTCTCTCTGCTTCTCCCCACTGCTGGTGACATATCTCCAAATCCTGGACCACCACATCTCATACCTCCCATTATGACCCCCTTCTATAGCTCCCAACCCAACATTAACACCTGAAATCTTGCCCACCTCAAATCCGTGCCCTTGACGCCCACCACCCTGCTCCCTCTCTCTGGATCACTCTGGAATGCCCGCTCCATCTGCAATAAACTCCACATGATTCACAACCTCTTTACCTCTCGTAATCTTTCCTTCCTGGGCCTCACTGAAACATAGCCTCCCCTGCTGCGCTATGTTATGGTGGCCTTCACTTTACTCACACTCCTCGTCCTGGCAACAGACATGGTGGAAGAGTGTGCCTTCTCCTTTCTTCCAACTATACCTTTAACCCAATTCCACCTCTACCCTCCCTTATCCTCCCCTCTTTTGAAGTCCACTCTGTCCGCATCTAATCTCCCTCCAGCCTCCAAATGGCCGTCATATACCGACCTCCGGGCCTGACCACAGCCTATATTGACCAATTCTCCACCTGACACCTTCACTTTCTGTCTGCTGACATTCCCACCATCATCATGGGTGAATTCAACATCCCCATTGACATCCATCAGTCAGCAGCCTCCAAACTCTTGTCCCTTACTTCATCTTTTGGACTTACTCAGTTGTCCTCCTCAGCGACCCACACAGACGGACACACATTAGAACTGGTCTTCAGACGTTTCTGCTCCCTATTTAACTTCACCACCTTCCCTCTCCCTCTATCTGACCACCATCTACTCACTTTCTCATCACTGTCCTCCGCACCTTTCACGCAAGTCCAGCAACATGCGCACCCCCGCAGAAACCTCGCACATCTAGACCCTCGCACACTCTCTGACTCTATTCAGCCACTGTCCCCATAGCTTCACTCCATGACACAGACACTGCCACTAGTTTCTACAATGCCACTCTGGCATCAGCCATCGCCTCGGTCGCCCCTGATATGCATAGCAGAGTGCGATGAATCAATAGACATCTCTGGCACAATAACATCACTAAAAAGCTTCAGTAAGTATCCAGAATTGCAGAATAGCGTTGGAAGAAAATGCATTCGCAAGATGATTTCACTACACTCAAAGCAGCAACACTCGCATTCAAATAAGCTCTCACCTCTGCTAAACAGGCCTATTTCACATCCCTCATATCTTCATTATCCCACAACTCCAAACACCTTTAACTCCCTCCTCCGCCCAACACTGCCCCCTCTGACTTCCTTAATCCCTGCTGAGGACTTTGTCACACATTTCAAAAATAAGATAGACCAAACAAGGCAAGTCTTTGTTGTCTGAACACAACAACCCCTTTGTATGCCAGACCAATGCCCTAACCCCATAACTTCCCTCTCCAAAATCACTGAAGGACAGCTTGCTCCTCTTCTCTCCAAATCACACCTCACCACTTGTAAACTTGACCCCATCCCATCCCACCTCCTCCCCAACCTCACCACTACACTAATCCCATCCCTAACTCATCTCTTCAATCTATCACTGACTTCTGGTACCTTCCCCTCTGCTTTCAAACATGCCACAATCACACCTATCCTCAAAAAGCCTTCCCTTGACCCGAGCGCTATGCCCTGCTACCGCCCCATATCTTTGGTCCCATTTTCTTCCAAACTACTTGAGCAGCACGTCCACGCTGAACTTTCCTCTCACTTTGCCTCTAACTCTCTCTTCGACAACCTACAATCTGGCTTCCATCCCCACCATTCCACTGAGAGTGCCATGACCAAACTTACGAACGACTTACTTACAGCCAAAGCTTACAGACAATTCCCTATATTCCTCCTTCTAGACCTGTCCTCTGCCTTCGACACAGTTGACCACCACCTCCTACTACAGATCCTCTCTTCCTTTGGTGTCAAAGACCTCGCCCTATCCTGGATATCCTCATACCTCACTAACCGCACAATTAGCGTTTCCTACTCCCACACTACCTCTTCATCTCGCCCCTCTCTGTTGGTGTCCCTCAAGGCTCTGTCCTAGGATCTCTTCTCAATCTATACCCTTGGCCTTGGACAACTCATAAAGTCCTATGGCTTCCAGTACCATCTATATGCTGATGACACTCAGATCTACCTCTCTGGCCCAGATGTCTCCTCTCTGCTCTCCAGAATCCCAGAGTGTCTATCAGCCATATCCTCCTTCTTCTCCTCTCGCTTCCTCAAACTCAATGTGAACAAAACTGAACTAATTATCTTTCCTCCATCTCGCACACCTTCCCTACCTGATCTATCTATCACAATAAATGAATTCACACTTTCCCCTGTCCCGGTAATCCCCTGCCTCAGAGTAACCCTTGACTCTGTCCTTTAAACTGCACATCCAAGCTCTTGCCAACTCCTGTCACCTCCAGCTCAAAAAAGTTTCCAGAATCATTCCTTTTCTCAACCCTCACGCTACCAAAATGCTTGTGCATGCCCTAATCATCTCCCGCCTCGACTACTGCAACATCCTCCTTTGTGGCCTACACTCTAACACTCACGTTCCCCTCCAGTCCGTCCTTAACTCTGCTGCCCGACTAATTAATCTCTCTCCTCACTACACTCCTGCTTCCCCTCTTTGCAAATCCCTTCACTGGCTCCCAATTTTCCAGTGTATCCGGTGTAAACTACTAATACTGACCTACAAAGCCATCCATAACCTTTCTCCTCTGTATATTTCCGAACTAATCTCTCAATATCTTCCCTCACATAATCTCCAGTCCTCCCAAGATCTCCTTCTCTCCTCCACACTTATTCGCTCCTCACCCAATCGCCTCCAAGACTTCTCCCAAATATCCCCCATCATCTGGAATTCTGTGCCCCAACAAGTCCGGTTATCCACCACATTTGGACCCTTCAAGCGGAACCTGAAAACCCATCTCTTCAAAGAAGCTTACAACCAGTAATGACCACACGACCACCTCAACACCATCGGAGCTACCGTAACCCCCGACCTACTATCTCCTTCCCCACAATCCTGTAGAATGTAAACCCGCAAGAGCAGGGTCATCTCCCCTTTGTATCAGTCTGTCATTGTTAGTTTTGTTTACTGTAAGTGATATTTTTTTTTTTAAGAAACCCCATCTCATGTACAGCACCATGGAATTAATGGTGCTATATATATAAATAAATAATAATAAAAATAAATAATATTAATGCCATGCTTTTTCTATAAAATTACCAAATAACAATCCGTTTATTGCACAAACTTTTTGAGTGCTGCCTACATAAATGCCACACTCATACTAGTCATTAACTAGACACATAAGTAAGAGAAAATTATTATTATTATTATTTATTTATATAATACCATTAATTCCATTTTGCTGTACATGAGAAAGGGGTTACGTACAGAGTTATAGATATCATTTACAGTAAACAAATTTACAATAACAGATTGGTACAGAGGGGAGAAGATCCTGTCCTTACGGACTTACATTCTATGGGATAATGGGGAAGAGACAGAAGGTCGGGGGTGCGGTAGCTCTGGTGGTGGTGAGGCGGCAGCCCTGGTGGTGGTGAGGTGGCAGCTCAGGTGGTGGTGAGGCGGCATCTCGGATGGTGGTGAGGCGGCAGAATGGTCATTGTAAGTTGTAGGCTTTCCTGAGGAGATAAATTTTCAGGTTTCGTCTGAAGGATCCGAGGGTGGTGGATAATCGGACGTGTTGAGGAGTGGAATTCCAGAGGATGGGGGATATTCAGGAGAAATCTTGGAGGCGGTTGTGTGAGGAACGAATAAGTGTGGAGGAGAAAAGGAGGTCTTGGAAGGATCAGAGATTACGTGAGAGGGAAGATATTGGGAGATTAGTTCAGAGATATAGGGAGGAGACAGGTTGTGGATGGCTTTGTAGATCAGTGCTAGTAGTTTGAACTGGATTCGTTGGGGAATTTGGAGCCAGTGGAGGAATTTGCAGAGTGGAGAAGCAGGGGAGTAGCGAGGAGAGAGGTGGATTAGCCTGGCAGCAGAGTTGAGGACAGACTGGAGCAGTGCAAGAGAGCTAGCGGGGAGGCCACAGAGGAGGCTGCTGCAGTAACTGAGGCGGGAGATGATGAGAGCATGGACAAGAGTTTTGGTAGATTGTGGGCTGAGGAAGGGACTGATTCTGGCAATATTTTTGAGTTGGAGGTGACAAGAGGTGGCAAGAGTTTGGAAACGTGGTTTGAAGGACAGGGCAGAGTCGAGAGTTACCCCGAGGCAGCAGATTTCAGGTGTGGGAGAGCGTGATGCCATTTACCATAATACATAGATCAGGTAGGGGGGATACACGAGATGGAGAAAGATGATGAGTTCGGTTTTGCCTACGTTGAGTTTTAGGAAGCGAGAGGTAAAGAAGGAGGATATAGCTGACAGACACTCTGGGATTCTAGACAGCAGACAGGTGACATCTGAGCCAGAGAGGTAGATCTGAGTGTCGTCCGCATACAGGTTGTACTGGAAGCCATGGGACTTTATGAGTTGTCCTAGGCCAAGGGTATAGATGGAAAAAAGTAGGGGCCCTAGGTCAGAGCCTTGAGGGACTCCAACAGAGAGGGGGCGGGATGAGGAGGTAGTGTGAGAGTGGGAGGTCTTGGGAGGATCAGAGATTATGTGAGGGAAGATATTGGGAATTTAGTTCAGAGATATAGGAAGGGGACAGGTTGTAGATGGCTTTGTAGATCAGTGTTAGTAAATAAATGTGCGGTCGGAAAGGTATGAGGCAATCCAGGACAGGGCAAGGTCTTTGATGCCAAGGGAAGAAAGAATCTGTAGCAGTAGGCAGTGGTCAACTGTGTCGAAGGCAGAGGACAGGTCGAGAAGGAGGAGCATGGAGAACTGTCTGTTAGCTTTGGCTGTGAGTAAGTCATTAGTAATTTTTGTCAGGGCAGTTTCGGTGGAGTGGTGGGGGCGGAAGCCAGATTGGAGGTTGTCAAGGAGAGAGTTAGATGAGAGGTGGGAGGAAAGTTGAGCATGGACATGCTGCTCAATGAGTTTTGAAGCAAACGGGAGCAGTGATATGGGGCAATAGCTGGGCATAGCAGTTGGGTCAACGTTAGTTTTTTTGAGGATGGGTGTGATGGTGGCATGTTTGAAGGCAGAGGGGAAGGTACCAGAAGATAGCGATAGGTTGAATAGATGGGTTAGGGCTGGAATGAGCGTGTTAGTGAGTTTGGGGAGCAGGTGGGAAGGGATGGGGTCAAGTGCACAGGTGGTGAGGTGTGATTTGGAAAGGAGGTGAGTAAGCTCTCTTTCAGTGATCAAACAAGGGCTGGGACTGGACCACGGAAGAACAGGAGAATGCTCTGGTGGGCCCTTGTGCAAGAGTGGGCCACCACTCTCTTATATGGCACAATATACTTGAATCACTATGTATGGACAAAGGCAGCATCTTATTTATTTAACAATCTACCCAGCTTATTGTTATATAAATTTTGTGATTGAAGATAATGTCACATTTGTATGTAATTGAAAAGTGGGGCCCTGGACTTGGTTACTGGTGGGCCCTTGGCATCTCAATTCAACACTGGGTGCATATTGACAGAAATTCAAAAGGCCACGTATGCATAATATTCCTAAGGCTGCCATCACACTAGCAGTATTTGGTCAGTATTTTACATCAGTATTTGTAAGCCAAAACAAGGAGTGGAACAATTAGAGGAAAAGTATAATAGAAACATATTTACCACTTCCGCATTTATCACCCACTCCTGGTTTTGGCTTGCAAATACTGATGTAAAATACTGACCAAATACTGCTAGTGTGACGGCAGCCTAATACAGATCCATTAGCCTCTCCAAAATAGACTTGACTACACAGAAGAAGACAAAGGAGTTTGAATAGCTTACACCAATATTTTATTCAAGTACATAAAAAGTAAATACATATACAGTTGTGTGAAAAAGTGTTTGCCCCTTCCTGATTTTCTATTCTTATGCATTTTCGTCACACTTAAATATTTCAGACCAGCAAACAAATTTAAATGTTAGACAAAGATAACACAAGTAAACACAAAATGCAGTTTTTAAATATAGTTCTTTATTATTAACTGAAAAAGAAATTCAAACCTATAGGCCCCTGTTTGAAAAAGTGATTCCCCCATAAACCATAAATTAACTATGGTTTATCACATCTTTGGGAAACTGAGTTCAAACTCCTTAGTCACACCCAGATCTGATTACTGCCACACCTGTTCTCAATCAAGAAATCACTTAAATAGGACCTGCCAGACAAAGTGAAGTAGGCAAAAAGATGCTCAAAAGTTAGACTCCCCTGAATTGGGACTGGGCAAATCCCCTAAATTGGGACTGTTCTGCTGGATTCAGGATGATTGGGAGCTATGGAGCTCACTCAGCTCTGTAGTGAGACCAGTGAGACTATCTGTAAGTAAATGTCCCACATTGAGAAACTTGTTCTATGTTATTGTGATGGCTTGTTCTTTTCTCTCCTGCATGACGCTAGCTGCTTATGACTGGTTGAATTCATGCAGGGGAAGAAGTACACACCCCCAGAAGCAAATCTGTGGTAACGCCCATTTGGACTTATGAATTATAATCTAAATTTTAAAAGCTAATATGTTCACAACACAGGAGAAAACAAAAACTACATTTTACTCAGCTCTATTGCCACTATTCCATGACGTGGCCAGTTTCACATGCTCAAACTGGTGAAAGATCTTCTTCAGCTACTTTTGGACTGCCCTATAAACATCTTGGCCATCCACACTTTACTCTGTACTGACAGTGCAAAGTGTCAATGCAGAATGAGCAGCCTAACAACATTGTGTAGCTGTGGCGGTGGGGAGATGGCTATCAGACATAGTGAGACTCCCCATAAATAAGATAAACATGGTTTATTACCATTTTTACATTCTTGATCCTTGTATGCACAGCAATGAACCAACACTTGTGTACACAGATTAGTCACTGTTAGCACTTACAGTATGTGCTCGGGAGCTGAATCTAGGGAAGAAGCAGGAACTGCTGGGTCCAAGGAAACCTAGTCAGCTCTAGTATACAACCAGGAGGCTGAATTTCCCCTGACACCACGGCTAATATACAAGCCCCTGTTACAGGGGAAATCAGCAAAATCAATGTATTAATATGTTAAAATGCCCCTCAAAGAACACAGTGTGTGAAATAAATTAAACAATGAAATACATAAAAAAGCAAGAAGAACATAAAAGAAAACTAAGAAGAAAAAAGACACTTCTAGTACGAATCCCCAGTTTGAGTCGTCTAAAAAAAAATTACCATTATAAAAAAAGCTATCTCTACGGTAAGGGGAATTCGACTTAAAATGTTTTGTTTTTAGTGACTTTTGTGATCGTAAAAAAAAGCTGAAATAAAAACATGAAAACAGACAAGTATTTCCTATTTTTTACGATAAAAAAAATTTAAAATGACATAAAAACTGAGCCAATGTTTTGCAAAAAAAGAAGCAAACATTATTTTAATATATGCGAATGAGAAAAAAAGTGTTTGAGAGGTTAAAAGTGTATGTAAGATGTAACCTGAAAATATACCTGGTCAGGAAGGGGAGAAAGTGGCACGGTCCTAAACTAGATAAGTGGTCTAACGTGAAGCTACTCTGCCCCAAAGCAAAATCAATAACATGTGCAGACCTAGTTTTTTCTGTACCTATTATTTTGGAAAAAAGACCCTTAGACCCTTTTAGGCACTGGGGTGCTATTGTGATATCTGCACCACTGCATTTTTTTATTTTTTAAAGAAAAGCTGCCCATATCACTGCAGCTGACATTTTTATGGCCACACCTTACCTCAAATGTCCCTACCCCGGTACCTTAACAATCAAAAAATCAAAAACTCATTAAGGAGAATGCATTCATAGTAATTTAATTACAGCTTCAGAGTTAACCATCTATTTCTGTCTTTCTCAGACAATGAAGAATGATTCTATTTGATAATAATTACCCTTTTGCCCATTACCATTACTGCATATTCATTAAGAATCATGAGTCACTATGGATGTTGGCAGCCCTCCTCCCAGTTCCCACGTGCCATGCCAAAATAACGTTCTTGTCACATTGCCACCAGATTGTTAGCATCTTAGAAAAATAAGTCAGCGCCTTTGATACATAGTGCGGTTTGAGGGGGTCATGCACATATCTAATATATAAAGCTGAATGTGTGTGTGTGTGTGTGTATGTATGTCCGGGATTGGCATCTGCACCGTCGCAGCTACAGCCACAAAATTTTGCACAGTCACACGTCTGGACCCTGAGAGCGTCATAGGCTACGTTGTGAGGTGAAATTTTAACCCCGCGCTTTCCAATTCACCAAACAATTTTGTCCCTATCTACATAATGGGGAAAAAGTGAAAGGAAAAGTGTTGGAGGCGTCGCAGCTACATCCACAAAATTTTGCAGTCACACGTCTGGACCCCGAGAGCGTCATAGGCTATGTTGTGAGGTGAAATTTTAACCCCGCGCTTTCCAATTCACCAAACAATTTTGCCCCTATCTACATAATGGGGAAAAGTGAAAGGAAAAGTGTTGGAGGCAAATTGACAGCTGCCAGATGTGAACAAGGGAGACTTAAAGAATGAGAGCGATGGCGCCAAAGAGTATATACCGTACAGTTGCTAAGGTGGGGCCCCGACATGGGATACTCACCACGCACGGGGATATGAACACACACAAAATGTGCCACACACTACCACGTGCTTGAACACATATTACCCTCAGCACACATTTCACCACAAATACACCAACCTCGCCACATAAAAGTCGAAACACAAAAGTCGCCGCTCAAAACTCACCACGCGCAAAACTCGCCACATGCAAAAACTAGGCTCACGCAAAACTCGCCACAAGTGCAAAACTCACCTCATGGAAAAGTCGCCACACGCAAAACTTGCACACATGGAAAAATTGCCACATGCACAAAAGTTGCAACACATGCAAAAGTTGCCTCACACAAAACTTGCACATACTCAAAAGGCACCACACATAAAACTCGCCATACGCAAAACTTGGCATGCACAAAACTTGCTGCACACAACTTGCTACACTAACCTGTCACATGCAACTCGACACACAAAAAGTTGCTACACGCATGTCCCCACACAGAACTCATCTCACAAAAGTCGCTACATGCATGTCGCCACACGCAACTCAACACACACAACTTGACAAACGAAACTCGCCCTAAAACACACACAAGTCTGGTATTATCATTCAAAAATAAAAATCTGATTAATAAGCAGACAAACTACAAGAGCAACAAATGTACCATATAGGAAATACAGCAGCTGTCAGTCACATGACCTGTCTATTATGTGTATGTGTGAGCTAATATATACAGCCAGGGGGAGGGCTTCCTGTTGGCTGGGGATTTATCAGGCTGCCAATTTAGCTTACAAATACTGAGGTAAAAATACTGAGCAAATAACGTGTGAACGAGGTCTAATACATTAGGAGATGACACACAGATATATACTATATACAGGAGATGACACACAGATATATACTATATACAGGAGAGATGACACAGGTATATACTATATACAGGAGGAGATGACATACAGGTATATGTTATATATATAGAAGATGACATACAGGTATATACTATATACAGGAGGAGATTACACACAGGTATATACTATATACAGGGGAGATTACACACAGGTATATACTATATACAGGGGAGATGACATACAGGTATATACTATATATAGGAGATGATGACATACAGGTATATACTATATACAGGAGGAGATGACATACAGGTATATACTATATATAGGAGGAGATGACATACACGTATATACTATATACAGGGGAGATGACACACAGCAGGTATATACTATATACAGGTGAGATGACATACAGGTATATACTATATACAGGAGATGACATACAGGTGTATACTATATATAAGGGAGATGACAAACATGTATATACTGAGGTGAAAATGAGAGGTGTGAGGTGAAAATAAAAAGGTGTGAGTGCAAAATGAGAGGAGTGAGGGAAAATAGTGGAGTGATCGGAAAATGACAGATGTGGGGTCGAAATGACAAGTGTTAGGGGGGAATGAGAGGAGTGAGGGAGAAAATGAGAGGAGTGAGGGGGAAAATGAGAGGTGTGAGGGAGAAAATGAGAGATGTGAGGGGGAAAATGAGAGATGTGAGGGGGAAAATGAAAGATGTGATTGGGAAAATGAGAGGCGTGATGGGAAAATAAGAGAAGTGAGGTGCTATAACTAACCACAGATATTTACTCTGCCCAGGCAACGCCGGGCTCTTCAGCTAGTAAAAGATAAATGCAGATTGCTGAGAAACCGTCATCCCCATGTAGCTACATATATGCAATTTTTGATTTGTTAACGAGATGTAAATCTGTAGAAATTAAATAATGTGCTTGTTGCTCTTTTTAATGTTCTAGCTATTTATTTCCTATGGGGGAGACCATATTGAAGATACACACTTCCTTCCTACATTTCCTGAGTAAACAGTACAGCGGGATGTCTCTATTTTATGCCAGATGAAGTTAATTTGCAAAGAAATACCATAGATTGTTATAGTCTTTGGATGGTTTCACCCACAACGTTTTTCACTGCAGATTTTGATGCAGGTCTCATCTGTAACTGTCATTTAATAAAACTTTTATACATTACTTTCAATGTAATTCATAATTCAGTTCCTTCAATTTCTCAATCCGTTAGCCCCTTTTCCCTTGTCTCTTCCAGACCTATTTGTACCCGTCAGAGCCTAGTCTATCGACTTTCATCTTGTCGCTCCAAATCACCCATTTCCAATCTTCTACTATCCACTTCTCGTACTTTTTTGCAAACTCGAGCAGACGCTTCTTATGACGATATTAATGTCGAGGCTTCTCCACCATTCAAGACTTGTGAAACGTGTGTCACCCGATGCTTGCATGGAGTTCTGTCATCTCATTCCCCATTACTATGATCAGCCAACTTGATGACCTGGATATTTTGCCTGGAAGTCCACCTCTTGGCTTTTGATTGGATGGACGGGTTTCATTTCCTATTCTTCCAGGTGTCCTGGCGCTCACATGATGCAGTTTGGCAATTTTCTAGGCCGAGAGACCACCATTGATGAGCTGGATGATGCTGTTTCTCTTTTCTTGGGAAATCTTCTTCATGGCTGCTCCTCGATTCATATCACTGACATTTCTCTTGGGAATCACCCTAATAACACACTGAGCTATTAGAAAATGTGAGGACAGGTACAGGTTGTAATTTGTGGCATCCAGGAAGAAAAATATTTTTCTACCACCAGGATTAAACAGTAACAATGCAGTGGCATGACAAGAATCTGCTTAACTAATCACATGCTTATTAGTTGCAAGTCAAATTTATGTATGAGATAGCCAAGATGATTGCCTATGAAATGATGGTAGTCTCAAGTCTGAAGCAGAAGTGGATGATAAGATATGGAACCTGTGCAGTAATGCTTGTATACTTTGCTCCATTTTGTTTCCCAGAGTGGGAATGACCACTAAGCAAAGATGCACCCACTGGGTAAGGTATAGGCCACTGTTGCATTCAAATGTCTTCCTTATTACTTTGTGATATGTGATGGACTCTGATGTCAAGCAAAAGGATCCAAACCAAAGAATTGCAAATAAAGACACAAGACATTGTAATTGGTTGTTAAATGGTCAAAGCTCTAATTATATGCATATGACCAGAGTGAAAATAGCAAACCTCAGGTGATCTGGTGAGGTCGTTAGGTGCTTCTCTACTTAACCCCACCTAATGCTTTGATTCATGCTTGCTGTCAATGTTCCAGTGTTGGACTTGTGTCTCTCTGGATCATTCCTGTGGCCTGCTGCTCTGCATAGCTAAGTGCTTCTTTGCTATTTGTTGCTATTTTTTCTGTCCAGCTTGTCTATTTGTTTTGCTGGAAGCTCTGGGACGCAAAGGGTGTACCTCCGTGCCGTTAGTTCGGTACGGAGGGTCTTTTTGCCCCTTTGCGTGGTTTTCTTTAGGGTTTTGTGTAGACCACAAAGTTATCTTTCCTATCCTCGTTCTGTCTAGAATATCGGGCCACACTTTGCTGAATCTATTTCATCCCTACGTTTGTCTTTTCATCTTACTCACAGTCATTATATGTGAGGGGCTGCCTTTTCCTTTGGGGTATTTCTCTGAGGCAAGGTAGGCTTATTTTTTCTATCTTCAGGCTAGTTAGTTTCTCAGGCTGTGCCGAGTTGCATAGGTAGCGTTAGGCGCAATCCACGGCTGCCTCTAGTTGTGTTTGGAGAGGATCAGGGATTGCGGTCTGCAGAGTTCCCACGTCTCAGAGCTCGTTCTATTATTTTGGGTTATTGTCAGATCACTGTATGTGCTCTGACCTCCATGTCCATTGTGATACTGAATTGCCTCGCATAACAGTACAGGAAGCCAAAAGTACTAATGATTCTCAATAGAGGGAAAAAAGAAGTTCTGAGACCATTTTTTTTTCTTGGCTTTGTGTTTTGTCTTTTTTTTCCCCTAGACATTTGGGTGGTTCAGTACACAGGTGTAGCGATGGACATTAGAAGTCTGTCTTCATTTGTGGATCAGCTCTCGGCAAGAGTACAAAAGATTCAAGACACCATTGATTAGAAATCTATGTTAGAACCAAGAATTCCTATTTCTGATTTGTTTTTTGGAGATAGAACTAAGTTTCTGAGTTTCAAAAATAATTGTAAGTTATTTCTGGCCTTGAAACCTCGTTCCTCTGGTGATCCAGTTCAACAGGTTTTGATTATTATTTCTTTTTTGCGCGGCGACCCTCAGGACTGGGCATTTTCTCTTGCGCCAGGAGATCCTGCATTGAGTAATATCAATGCGTTTTTCCTGGCGCTCGGATTGCTGTATGATGAGCCTAATTCAGTGGATCAGGCAGAAAAGAATTTGCTGGCTCTTTGTCAGGGTCAGGATGAGATAGAGGTATATTGCCAGAAATTTAGAAAATGGTCAGTGCTCACTCAATGGAATGAATCTGCGCTGGCAGCTATGTTCAGAAAGGGTCTCTCTGAAGCCCTTAAGGATGTCTTGGTGGGATTTCCTATGCCTGCTGGTTTGAATGAGTCTATGTCTTTGGCTATTCAGATCGGTCGACGCTTGCGTGAGCGTAAATCTGTGCACCATTTGGCGGTATTACCTGAGCTTAAACCTGAGCCTATGCAGTGCGATAGGACTTTGACCAGAGTTGAACGGCAAGAACACAGACGTCTGAATGGGCTGTGTTTCTACTGTGGTGATTCCACTCATGCCATCTCTGATTGTCCTAAGCGCACTAAGCGGTTCGCTAGGTCTGCCACCATTGGTACGGTACAGTCAAAATTTCTTCTGTCCGTTACCTTGATCTGCTCTTTGTCATCATATTCTGTCATGGCGTTTGTGGATTCAGGCACTGCTCTGAATTTGATGGACTTGGAATATGCTAAGTGTTGTGGGATTTTCTTGGAGCCCTTGCAGTGTCCTATTCCATTGAGAGGTATTGATGCTACGCCTTTGGCCAAGAATAAGCCTCAATACTGGACCCAGCTGACCATGTGCATGGCTCCTGCACATCAGGAGGATATTCGCTTTCTGGTGTTGCATAATCTGCATGATGTGGTCGTGTTGGGGTTGCCATGGCTACAAGCCCATAATCCAGTATTGGATTGGAAATCCATGTCGGTGTCCAGCTAGGGTTGTCAGGGGGTACATGGTGATGTTCCATTTTTGTCAATTTCGTCATCCACCCCTTCTGAGGTTCCAGAGTTCTTGTCTGATTACCGGGATGTATTTGATGAGCCCAAGTCCGATGCCCTACCTCCGCATAGGGATTGTGATTGTGCTATCAATTTGATTCCTGGTGGTAAATTCCCAAAAGGTCGACTGTTTAATTTATCCGTGCCTGAGCACACCGCTATGTGCAGTTATGTGAAGGAATCCCTGGAGAAGGGGCATATTCGCCCGTCATCGTCGCCATTAGGAGCAGGGTTCTTTTTTGTAGCCAAAAAGGATGGTTCGCTGAGACCTTGTATAGATTATCGCCTTCTTAATAAGATCACTGTTAAATTTCAGTACCCCTTGCCTTTGTTATCTGATTTGTTTGCTCGGATTAAGGGGGCTAGTTGGTTCACCAAGATTGATCTTCGTGGTGCGTATAATCTGGTGCGAATCAGGCGAGGCGATGAATGGAAAACTGCATTTAATACGCCCGAGGGTCATTTTGAGTATCTAGTGATGCCATTCGGACTTGCCAATGCTCCATCAGTGTTTCAGTCCTTTATGCATGACATCTTCCGAGAGTACCTGGATAAATTCCTGATTGTGTACTTGGATGACATTTTGATCTTCTCGGATGATTGGGAGTCTCATGTGAAACAGGTCAGAATGGTTTTTCAGGTCCTGCATGCTAACTCTTTGTTTGTGAAGGGATCAAAGTGTCTCTTTGGTGTGCAGAAGGTTTCATTTTTGGGGTTCATCTTTTCCCCTTCTACTATCGAGATGGATCCTGTTAAGGTCCAAGCCATCCATGATTGGACTCAGCCGACATCTCTGAAAAGTCTGCAAAAGTTCCTGGGCTTTGCTAATTTTTATCGTCGCTTCATCTACAATTTTTCTAGTATTGCCAAACCATTGACCGATTTGACCAAGAAGGGTGCTGATTTGGTCAATTGGTCTTCTGCTGCTCTGGAAGCTTTTCAAGAGTTGAAGCGTCATTTTTCTTCTGCCCCTGTGTTGTGTCAACCTGATGTTTCTCTTCCGTTCCAGGTCGAGGTTGATGCTTCTGAGATTGGAGCAGGGGCTGTTTTGTCGCAGAGAGGTTCTGATTGTTCAGTGATGAAACCATGCGCTTTTTTTTCCAGGAAGTTTTCGCCTGCTGAGCGGAATTATGATGTGGGCAACCGAGAGTTGCTGGCCATGAAGTGGGCATTCGAGGAGTGGCGTCATTGGCTTGAAGGAGCTAAGCATCGCGTGGTGGTATTGACTGATCATAAGAACCTGACTTATCTCGAGTCTGCTAAGCGTTTGAATCCTAGACAGGCTCGTTGGTCGCTGTTTTTCGCCCGTTTTGACTTTGTGATTTCGTACCTTCCGGGCTCTAAAAATGTGAAGGCGGATGCTCTGTCTAGGAGTTTTGTGCCCGACTCTCCGG
The DNA here is from genome assembly GCF_032444005.1 of Ranitomeya imitator. Lineage (NCBI taxonomy): Eukaryota > Metazoa > Chordata > Amphibia > Anura > Dendrobatidae > Ranitomeya > Ranitomeya imitator. The sequence continues at coordinate 762,594,655 of NC_091284.1, read as the reverse complement.
GTTTATCTGAGCCGGCGGGTATCCTCAAGGAAGGAGTAATTGTGTCTGCCATCTCCCCTGATTTGCGGCGAGTGCTGCAAAAATTTCAGGCTAATAAACCTGATCGTTGTCCAGCGGAGAAACTGTTTGTCCCGGATATGTGGACAAATAAAGTGATCTCTGAGGTTCATTGTTCGGTGTTGGCTGGTCATCCTGGAATCTTTGGTACCAGAGAGTTAGTGGCTAGATCCTTTTGGTGGCCGTCTCTGTCGCGGGATGTACGTTCTTTTGTGCAATCCTGTGGGATTTGTGCTCGGGCTAAGCCCTGCTGTTCTCGTGCCAGTGGGTTGCTTTTGCCCTTGCCGGTCCCGAAGAGACCTTGGACACATATCTCTATGGATTTTATTTCAGATCTTCCCGTCTCTCAAAAGATGTCAGTCATTTGGGTGGTCTGTGATCGCTTTTCTAAGATGGTCCATCTGGTACCCTTGTCCAAGTTGCCTTCCTCCTCTGATTTGGTGCCATTGTTCTTCCAGCATGTGGTTCGTTTGCATGGCATTCCAGAGAATATCGTTTCTGACAGAGGTTCCCAGTTTGTTTCGAGGTTTTGGCGAGCCTTTTGTGGTAGGATGGGCATTGACTTGTCTTTTTCCTCGGCTTTTCATCCTCAGACTAATGGCCAGACCGAACGAACCAATCAGACCTTGGAAACCTATCTGAGATGCTTTGTTTCTGCCGATCAGGATGACTGGGTGTCCTTTTTGCCTTTGGCTGAGTTCGCCCTTAATAATCGGGCCAGCTCGGCTACCTTGGTTTCGCCATTTTTCTGCAATTCTGGGTTCGATCCTCGTTTGTCTTCAGGACAGGTTGAGTCTTCGGACTGTCCTGGTGTGGATACTGTGGTGGACAGGTTGCAGCAGATTTGGACTCATGTAGTGGACAATTTGACCTTGTCCCAGGAGAAGGCTCAACGTTTCGCTAATCGCAGACGCCGTGTGGGTCCCCGACTTCGTGTTGGGGATCTGGTTTGGTTATCTTCTCATCATATTCCTTTGAAGGTTTCCTCTCCGAAGTTTAAACCTCGTTTCATTGGTCCTTATAGGATTTCTGAGGTTATTAATCCTGTGTCTTTTCGTCTGACCCTCCCAGATTCTTTTTTCATACATAACGTCTTCCATAGGTCATTATTGCGGAGATACGTGGCACCTATGGTTCCATCTGTTGACCCTCCTGCCCCGGTTTTGATGGAGGGGGAATTGGAGTATATTGTGGAGAAGATTTTGGATTCTCGTGTTTCAAGACGGAAACTCCAGTATCTGGTTAAATGGAAGGGTTATGCTCAGGAGGATAATTCCTGGGTTTTTGCCTCTGATGTCCATGCTCCCGATCTTGTTCGTGCCTTTCATGTGGCTCATCCTGGTAGGCCTGGGGGCTCTGGTGAGGGTTCGGTGACCCCTCCTCAAAGGGGGGGTACTGTTGTGAATTCTGTGGCGGAGCTCCCTCCTGTGGTCACAAGTGGTACTTCGGCTGATTCTCTCTGGGAGCTTCCGTTTGTGGAGGAAACTGGAACTGCTGCTTCTGAGTTTCCTTCCTCAGGTGATCTGGTGAGGTCGTTAGGTGCTTCTCTACTTAACCCCACCTAATGCTTTGATTCATGCTTCCTGTCAATGTTCCAGTGTTGGACTTGTGTTTCTCTGGATCATTCCTGTGGCCTGCTGCTCTGCATAGCTAAGTGCTTCTTTGCTATTTGTTGCTATTTTTTCTGTCCAGCTTGTCTATTTGTTTTGCTGGAAGCTCTGGGACGCAAAGGGTGTACCTCCGTGCCGTTAGTTCGGTACGGAGGGTCTTTTTGCCCCTTTGCGTGGTTTTCTTTAGGGTTTTGTGTAGACCGCAAAGTTATCTTTCCTATCCTCGTTCTGTCTAGAATATCGGGCCTCACTTTGCTGAATCTATTTCATCCCTACGTTTGTCTTTTCATCTTACTCACAGTCATTATATGTGGGGGGCTGCCTTTTCCTTTGGGGTATTTCTCTGAGGCAAGGTAGGCTTATTTTTTCTATCTTCAGGCTAGTTAGTTTCTCAGGCTGTGCCGAGTTGCATAGGTAGCGTTAGGCGCAATCCACGGCTGCCTCTAGTTGTGTTTGGAGAGGATCAGGGATTGCGGTCTGCAGAGTTCCCACGTCTCAGAGCTCGTTCTATTATTTTGGGTTATTGTCAGATCACTGTATGTGCTCTGACCTCCATGTCCATTGTGATACTGAATTGCCTCGCATAACAGGGGGCCATGGAAGGGGTATAGCATTGGGTGAAAACACTAGGGGGCATTAGTAGTTGAATAATTATTGATTATATGACGCAATGCATGTCCCGCTCCCTGCTTTTAAAGTTGAGAGGTATGAGCCCCTATATTCCATTAAATATTTTTTGGGGGGGGTGTAGTGAGAAAGGGGCCTAATCAGTACTTTTGTTATTTGTAATGTGACCAATGTTTTATGATGTATTTTATCTTTATGTAGGCTTGCAGTTTCCTGTTAGTCAGGGATGACAGAGTTAACTATAGGCCCATAGTTGGAGAGGGGTAGATGGGCCCTAGTGTTTTAGTTCCTGTTTTTTAGAGTAGTCTGGAGAGAAAGGACACTCTCAAAGAGTTATGTCATCATTGGGTGTGTGTGTGTGAAGATGCAGACCTTGAAGGGGGCACGTTAACGCAAGCAATCTACAGTGGCGGCAGTTTTCCTCATTGCAGGCAAGTTGGTGCACCTATGCAAGAAGATTTAAAGCAAAACTTATTGTTATCGAGACCTGGAGGTCTTAGGCCAGGTTCACATTTGCGTTTGTGTGCGCAGCGTAGGATCCGCATGTATCACGCGTACATAACTTTAACATTGTGTACGCAGGGACATGTTTTTGCATGTGTTCGGACTTCAGCATGCTCGAAAAATATGTTCAAGTCCCCGTGCCTGCATGTCTCGTGGTTGTTCAACAGCCACAACACACGCAGAAATTGCCTAACAAATAGGCAATTCCTGCATGTGTTGCATCGGTCGACAGCCGTGAGACATGCAGGCACGGGGACTTGAACATACACACCGAAGACACTTTGTTAGCACACGAACATGCTCGGATAACAACTTATCCAAGAACATTCGCTCATCACTAATAGTTATGACATCATTATATATGAGGTACAGTATTTGGGGTCAGGGGTAACACGAGATGCCTTAATAGGGGACAACTGGGTAGCAAATACAGAATTTAGGTTTGAAGCTGTTTGGGGAGTCTTTGAATATTGTGAAAAGTTTGGTTGGATGCTGAAAAGTTGAAGTGCTAAACAAGAGTGGACATATCATTGGTGCAACCTGTGCGGCTGCACAAGGGCTCAGGAGATAAGGGGGCCAGTACCGCCTCCCAAAGAGGTGAAACGGTGCATTATGATCATCTATGAGGCCCTTATACTGTTCTTGCACATGGGCCCTTTTCTATCTCTGTCCGTCAGTGGTGCTAAAGGTGTGTAGATGCCAAGCTCTGTGAACACAAATCATGGTGATTGTAAAAAAGAAAACCTGAGGGCACTGCAAAATAAATCACAGGATCACAAACCACACACTTAGAAATATATACACGTGGTCAAAATTGTTGGTACCCCTCGTTTAGTGACAGAAAAACCCACAATGGTCACAGATATAACTTGAATCTGACAAAAGTAATTATAAAAGATCTCTGAAAATGAACAAATGAAAGTCAGACATTGCTTTTCTACCATGTTTCTACAGAATAAAAAAAAAATAAAACTCATGAAATCGGCCTGGACAGAAATGATGTTACCCTTAACTTAATATATTCTTGCACAACCTTTTGAGGCAATCACTGCAATCAAACGATTCCTGTAACAGTCAATGAGACTTCTGCACCTCTCGACAGGTATTTTGGCCCACTGCTCAAGAGCAAACTGCTCTAGTTGTCGCGTGTTTGAAGGTTGCCTTTTCCAGACGACATGTTTCAGCTCTTTCCAAAGATGCTCAATAGAATTTAGGTCAGGCTCATAGAAGACCAATTCAGAATTGGCCAATGTTTTCCTATTAACTTTTAGCTGTGTTTTGGGTCATTATCCTGTTGCAAGACCCATGACCTGTGACTGAGATCAAGCTTTCTGACACAGGGCAGCACTTTTCTCTCTAGAATCCCTTGATAGTCTTGAGATTTCATTGTACCCTGCACAGATTCTAGACCCCCTGTGCCAGATGCAGCAAAGCAACCCCAGAACATAACAGAGCCTCCTCCATATTTCATAGTAGGGACAGTGTTCTTTGCTTGATATGTTTCATTTTTCTGTCTGTGAACATAGAGCTGATGTGCCGTGCCAAAAATTTCCATTTTTGTCTCATTTGTCCATAGAACATTCTCCCAGAAGCTTTGTGGCTTGTCAGCATATAGTTTGGCGAATTCCAGTCTGGCATTTTTATGATTTTTTTTCAACAATGGTGTCCTCCTTGGTCGTCTCCCATGAAGTCCACTTTGGCTCATAAAACGATGCATGGTGCGATCTAACACTGATGTTCCTTGAGCTTGAAGATCACCTTTAATCTTTTTAGAAGTTTTTCTGGGCTCTTTTGTTACCATTCGTATTATCCGTCTCTTTGATTTGTCATCAATTTTCCTGCTTCGCCACGTCAAGGGAGGTCGGCTACAGTCCCGTGGATCTTAAATTTCTGAATAATATGTGCAAATGTAGTCACAGGAACATCAAGCTGCTTGGAGATGGTCTTATAACTTTTACCTTTAACATGTTTGTCTATGGTTTTCCTCCTAATCTCTTGAGACAACTCTTTCCTTCGCTTCCTCTGGTCCATGTTGAGTGTGATACACACCATATCACCAAACAGCACAGTGAGTATCTGTAGCCCTATATACAGGGCCACTCACTGATTCCAAGAGTGCAGACACCTGTGATGCTAGTTAGTGGACACATCGCGATTTAACATGTCCCTTTTGTCACATTATTTTCAGGGGTACCATCATTATTGTTCAGGCCTATTTCATGAGTTTAAAAAAAAAAATCTTCAGAAACATGGTTGAAAAGCAATGTCTGAATTTCATTTGTTCATTTTCATAGATCTTTTATTTATTATTACTTTTGTCATTTCAAGTTATTTCTGTGACCATTGTGGGTTTTTCTGTCATTAAAAGAGGGGTACCAACAATTTTGACCACGTGTGTAGAGGCCAACTTAGAGAAAAAGAAGTGTGTATGATAAGTAAGGTTCACCAAAAATCATTAGTTTTATTATTAAACAAGATAAACACAACAACAATGTAATAAAAACAATTAAAAAAGCCAAGAGGCTGAAATGCATAAACAGAAAGACAAGGAAAGGGCTAACTATCCTTCTCCACTGTGTTTGCTGGGGATAAGATAAATATATGATAGATAAGACAACCTGCCCTGGGATAGCTAGAGAATCAAATGGGTAAAAACATAATACTCACACTGCAGTTCAGAAAATGTTTCCACATAGGCCTAGAATAAACATGCATCTGTCAGGTTTGATCAGTATGATGACAGCAGCACATATATTATGGCAAGGAACAATATGAACGCAAATGTATACATCAAGGCAAATAACTATATTGAGAGGAAAACCTGTAGGGAAATACAAAGAACAAAAGGTGCCTGAAACATGGAAGATAATTAGATGACAGCTTTAGAAAAGCAAAGAAATCCCAGGAAAAGGCAAAGCTGAACTAGATAACTTGTTGGTTGACATGTTAGAAAGACCCAGCTACAGCATAGTACAAGGAGAAAAGGACCAAAATGGACATTGTTGTGTTTATCTTGTTTAATAATAAAATTATTGGTTTTATTTTTGGTGATCCTTACTTTTCATACACACTTCTTTTTCTCACAGTTGGCCTAAATCATGGTGATTGGTTGCAGTTATAAGGAAACACCTTTCACTATTTCACATTGATGTGCAATTGCTCTTTCACAATAACAATCTGTAATGCAAAGATGAAGGACACAGTTTAATCAGTGTCCCCATTAATCCTGACAAAATCCACAGCTCCATGTGCTAAAATGCAGCCCCAAAGATGCAAGTGACCTCCACCATGCTTTACTGTTGCCTGTAGACACTCATTGTATTGCTCTGTATTGAAAAAAGAAAGAAACATACTAAAACCAGGGATCACCAAAATAAATGAAGATAACAATTTTATTAGGGTCGAAAAACACACCAAACAGCTTAAAAACATTTAAAAACAAAATGATACATACCCCCTAATGGGGTAAGCCCCCCGAGACCGATACACTGTCACAAGTAAATCATATAATTATATTCATCATGATGCACTCTGGCCATAGAAAGTGTGCATATGAATACAATAAATACGCCAATGATCTATCATTAGGCTATAGAATGAAAACACAATATCATGAACACTCTATGAACAATGTATCAGTATAAAACATGCTGTGAGAAAGGAACCCCTTATTTGCCCCCTATGTGCGTGCACCAAGGACTGGCTCAATAAGCAAAAAAGTCAGTATGTAAATATAGCAATACAAATGACAGGCAAAATAACAGATGGAATATCAGATTCCAAATTGAATTCAACCATAAAAATTTTACTGAGCTCATCCAGTTTAGATACAGCCACCGCACAGCAATCTTCATACAGAATGGACATCTTTGCCCCTGAACTGTCCTTGGTTCTTCCTGTCACCATTTGTTTCCATACCGTATCCTTCGGTGCCGCAGCTCCCTGAGTAGCCGGACCAGCTTGTTCCTGGTGCTCCCCGCCCATTTTCCCCATCCTGGGTGAAAGTAAAGGATGCCGCTGCCAATTCATGTCAGACGTAGGTCTCAGACGTCATGGAACTGTCCCATAAACCTAGCCGCTGTTTCTCTCAATGCTGCCCAAATCTGCTCGTGCCTGGGTGTCTGTCCACCCATAGGGCCTGGATTTATGAGCCTCTGTAACAACACAGCTCCGGTCAAGGTCAATCACCTCACTGTTCTTCTTCCTATCCACTACTATGAAGACTGCTTTCTAATCACCTAATCTAGAGTGCCCCCACTGCTCTAAATTCTGTATTAACCCTTACTAACACTGACCCTTACTATATCTCCCTACCTCTATCCCTAACCCATAAAGATATATAATTTGCACAATACATAAACATTTTGACGTGTTAATGCACAACAAAGAATATCACATTACATGACACTTAATGCGCAACACGTACCCAATTTTATTAAGAAGATGCGCACAGGGACGCAGGGCACAAATTAGCCCCCAGCACATCCCCTACATTGCCATGGTGTATGACCTGTAACCCGAAACTGTCCTCCATAACCTCACTGTTGGAGCTGATTTTGGCTGTTTCTCACCTAATTTTATGCTTCCTAAACAGCTGTTTCAGTTTCAGTGAAAGATGATATTTCAGCAGTTCCAGTATGGTGTATTGGTCACATAATGGAATAGTGACTGCAGACCTGAATAAAATTTATTTTTTTTATTTTTCATTTTTTACCTGGTTTTGATTGGTCAACTTCATACAGGCGAAAAAGTACACGCCCCTAGAGAACACTCTCTGGTAATGCATAGTTGAGCTTATCATAAATTATAACCGAACATTTAGGCCATGTTCACACAGTGCGTTTTTTACCGCGGAACCGCGGCGGTTTTGCCGCTGCGGTTCCGCAGCTGTTTTCCATGCAGGGTACAGTACACTGTACCCTATGGAAAACAGGACACACTGTGCACATGGTCCGGAAATTGTAAAAAAAAAGACGCGCTGAATAGCTCCCGGAAAAAAGAAGGAGCATGTCAATTCTTTTTCCGGAGCCGCAGCGGTTCTGCACCCATAGACCTCCATTGTGAGGTCCAAACCGCAGTAAAACCCGCAGATCAAAAATATATCTGCGGGTTTTACTGCGGTTTGATGTGCAGAACCGCTGCAGCAGGAAGTGCGGGGAGCGGGCGGAAGTGCGTGGGCGGAGTGTGGCTGCCCCCCCCGTGTTCCGATCCCGCCCCCCCGTGCTCCGATGCCCCCCCCCAGTGCTCCGATGCCCCCCCCAGTGCTCTGATGCCCCCCCCGTGCCCTAATCTCCCCCCCTTATACTCACCCGGCGTCCCGGTGTCCGTCCGGCCGTCTTCTCCCTGGGCGCCGCCATCTTGCAAAATGGCGGGCGCATGCGCAGTGCGCCCGCCGAATCTGCCGGCCGGCAGATTCGTTCCAAAGTGCATTTTGATCACTGAGATATAACCTATCTCAGTGATCAAAATAAAAAAATAGTAAATGACACCCCCCCCCCTTTGTCACCCCCATTGGTAGGGACAATAAAAAAATTAAAGAATTTTTTTTTTTTTTTTTTTCACTAAGGTTAGAATAGGGGTAGGGGTAGGGTTAGGGGTAGGGTTAGGGGTAGGGTTAGGGGTAGGGTTAGGGGTAGGGTTAGGGTTAGGGGTAGGGTTAGGGGTAGGGTTAGGGTTAGGGGTAGGGTTAGGGGTAGGGTTAGGGTTAGGGGTAGGGTTAGGGGTAGGGTTAGGGGTAGGGTTAGGGGTAGGGTTAGGGGTAGGGGTAGGGTTAGGGTATTTTCAGCCATTTTAACCCTAAAAAAATTCCTAGAAAACACACAGACTCTGGCTAGAAAACTGCATCAAAAAAACGCATCAAAAAACGCATCAAAAAACGCATCAAAAACGGACCAAAAAAGGACCAAAAAAAGGACCTGCGTTTTCTGCCAAGAGCTGCAGTTTTTTAAAAAACAGTCAGGAAAAAAAAAGGATGGAAATCCTGAACGTGTGAACATACCCTTACAAGCTAATATCTCCACAACACAGAGGAGATATAAAAAACAACAACATTTTATTCAGCTCTGCAGCACCTAATCCGTGATGTGGCCAGTTTATCATGCTCAAACTGGTCAAAGGTCCCCTTTCATGACTTTTTCAACCCTTTAAATAAAAATGATGATCATTTTCACCTGCTTGGTATAATTGATTACTCACGCACCTGACTATAATCTTACAAACTCGCCGACTTTCTGCAAGATATGATACTGTTTTGAAAGCAAAGGATAGTTACACCAATTATATAGATTTGATTCAGATTTCTTGCATGTTATTAATTCATAAAAATAAACTTTTAACACATCTATTTTTTAAAGCATTCTTACATCCTTTTTTTCTCCACCTGCCGAAAACATTTGAACAGTACTGTGTAAATATATCTTTTAGAGGTAAATGCTCATTTTATTTTTGGAATATGGTGAAATGCTTCTACAGAGTTCCACAAATAAATGTTTTGGCCATCAGGATGCAAGATTATAAATGGACTGAATACTTCCATTGTATTTCCTCTAAAACAAGGCTTTGTGTTTGCATTGAAAGCCAAATGTTATTTTTCCCTTTTTGTAGGACGTCCGCAGTAAATATCCAGCATGAGTGGCTGATTGATGTCATTTTGCCAAGATATTTAATTCTGTTCTCTCTTCCTCTGTCTGGAAGTAAAACAATAATACGTTTATAGCTCAATTACAATGCCACAACTCCTGAAGATTTCTTGGCGCTTCCTGATTCAAGACAGTAAATAGATCATTAGTAGTGATGTGGACAGGATCCAGTATTCATCACCTTCTACTTCATACTGTCTATTATTAACTAATCCAACATTTTTGGAGAATTAAATATGTTCTTCCTTCCTTTTGCACTTCTCAACAATTTAACAAATTCTTCATTAATGTACTGATGTAGATATACTTAACACTCCTATACATATTAGAATAAAGTCTGCTGAGTATCAAAATCAGTGAGATCTGCTGACTGAGTGTTGTGTGTGGTGCTTCCTGATTCCCTCCAACAAATGATGTCAAGGGAAAGAAGGATCCGGCCTGTTGGACTTCTAACAGCAGATCAATTTTTGCCCTCTGGAGATGTCACTAGCAGAATCTGGCAGTGGCTTTCTTCTAAAGTTCTCTGGGTGCTCAGCCAAGCGTTCCTGTGTAAGGGGAAATTGGGAGAGATAGCTGCTGGTCAAGCGATTGTCCGGCCAACAGCTCTCTAATGTGTATATATTATATTGTCAACAGTGTATGTCTTCTCTCAACAGATTTTTTCCTTCTACAGAACACAGCTGAATGAAAATGGTTGACTTTGTGAATACTTTCTATCATTTGTACTTGTGTGGAGAGTCTTTATTATAGTCCAGAGCTGCATTCGAAATGCTACAGGATTCATAGCTAAACTCATTATTTGCTTTTTTTATAGCAGTACTCCAGGGAGATAAAAATGTATTTCATTCTATTTTCTATCTTAAACTATATAGGTTCAAGTGACAACACAACATTTTAGCTTAATTAACCAGATGTCTATTTTCAGTAAGCCAGGAGGAATAGACTGTTATCTATATGTTGACGTTTGAATTTATGTATATGTTCTTCAGTTAGCCAAGAACCATTCGCTGTTGTCATATGAGACTTAAACATTGATTTTTTACATTTTTGAATAGCTAATGTTTGCCTCTTATGTCAACTAATGCAACTTATTGTCTGCTATCTTTGCAAAATAGTGATGCAGGGCCCTTAAACAATGGATGTTTGCTTATGGATGTTTGCTTAATATGTTGAATGACCATTGTGTGGGTCAGGTGGCTTATTGACTTGCAAAACAGAGGAGTAAAAACAATGCAAATTGATTAAACAATGTGTGTTAATCTCATCACATCTTCCTCTTGACCTCTGCATGCTGGCTTGAAGGACAACAGTTGTGAGCTACATAAGTGGGATATGCCTCTAATATTACACATCCACTCAAGAGATCTAGAGATCAAAAGAAACAGAGACTCTTTACAAAACCACAGCCAGGAACACTCTACAGGATAGCTGCTAGATAATCACAAGAGACACAGAGTAGACATTCTACAGGATGCCAGCTTAGGGGACCCCGGCTGAAAGAATACAGATTTGATCCGTTGACCATCACAAAACCAATGGATACGTTTGGGGTAGTCAGGATTTGGACTCACTGGTCATCTAAGCCACATGGATACATTTGGGAAAGCCAGGATTGGGTCCTAGCGGTCACCTGGCTCCATGGAGATGTTCAGAGAAACCAGGCTGTGATCATCCGATCACCTGGCCTTGTGCTTCATTGCACTGTCAGCTTCCTAAGCTAGTCGTTACCTCGTCTCGGTGCATGATACAGGTGGGGGTTGGCCCTGTAAGCTCTGAAGTCACAGCTGCTCTTTTCCTGGCGAATCAGCAGAAGGGTAGACTCTGTAATTTTGCACCATCTTGGGTATTTTGCTGGGACAGTTCTATGTGTTATTGTCTGTGCTGTGGTTCAATAAAGTACTGCCACACTGTTTTACCCTCATCATGTTGTCTGAGTAGTATTATGCCCACGGTAAAAGGAGAGCGGGCGTTCGGTGGGATGATCCCTGTTCCATGCGGTTTAGGCTAGCGGACTAGGGCACCCGCTGACCCCCTCATGTCTCCACAGCTCATAACTCCCTGCCGGTTCTTATACGTAACTTCATGTGATTTTACTGTTTCTCACTGTGACCTCATGTAAAACTCCTGCTGCTACTGAGTGCTCTCTCTCTGTTCTGGGATGCTACTTCAGAGATCGGTTTCGCAGCTTATGTCTTGCTGCTTATGAAAGCCAGCCCTCTGACCAAGGTTTATTTTAGTCAGTGAGCGTGTTTGATGTCCCACTCACCCTCACTTTCAGTGTGTGCTTCCTGCCTGCACCTTCACAGCTTGTAAAGTCATGGCCAAAAGTTTTGGCACCCTTGAAATTGTTCCAGAAACTGATGTCCTTCTCCTAGAAAAATATTGCAATTACACATGTTCTGTTATACACACGTTTATTTCCTTTGTGTATTGGAACAACACAGAAAAACAGAGATAAAATGCAAATTGGACATAATTTCACACAAAAACCCCAAAAGGGGCGTGACAAAATTGTTGGCACCCTCAACTTAATATTTGATTGCACACCCATTGGAATAAATAACTGCAATCAATCGCTTCCTATAACCATCTACAAGCTTCTTACTCCTCTCAATTGGAATTTTGAAACACTTTTCTTTTGCAAACTGCTCCAGGTCTCTTATATGTGAATGCGCCTTTTCCCAACAGCAATTTTAAGATCTCTCCACAGGTGTTCAATTGGATTTAGATCTGGACTCATTGCTGGACATTTCAGGACTCTCCAGTGCTTTGTTTCCATCCATTTTTGGGAGCTTTTTGTAGTATGTTTGTCCTGCAGGAAGACCCATGTAAAAACTGATATTGTATTTTTTTGCCTAAAATAGAAAGGAAATATGTCATCTTTAACCCCTTTCTGACCTTGGACAGGATAGTACGCACGAGGTCAGATCCCCTGCTTTGATGCAGGCTCCGGCGGTGATAATCGCAATTCACCCACTGCTATTAACGAGTTAAATGCCGCTGACAGCGGCATTCAACTACCACTTCTGGCCAGCCGGCCGGAAATGCGCGCATCGCTGACCTCCATCACGTGATCGGGGATCAGCGATGCATCTGCATGACAACCAGAGGTATCCTTGAGACCTCTATGGTTGTTGCCAGATTGCTGTGAGCGCCACCCTGCGGTTGATCTGAGCTTCGCTCCTATGTAGCAGAGGCGATCAAGTTGTGCCAGCTTCTAGGCTCCCATTGAGGCTATTGAAACATGGCAAAAGTAAAAAAAAATGTTTAAAAAAATATGAAAAAAATAAATAAATAAAAGTTTAAATCACCCCCCTTTCACCCTATTCAAAATAAAACAATAAAAAAATCAAATATACACATATTTGGTATCAACGTGTTCAGAATCGCCCGATCTATCAATAAAAAAAAGTATTAACCTGATCGCTAAATGGTGTAGTGAGAAAAAAATTTGAAACACCAGATTTATGTTTTTTTGGTCGCTGCGGCATTGCATTAAAATGCAATAACGGGAGATCAAAAGAATGTATCTGCACCAAAATGGTATCATTAACCCCTTCAAGTCGCGGCCCTTTTTCATTTTTGCGTTTTCGTTTTTCACTTCCCTCTTTCCCTGAGCCATAACTTTTATATTTTTCCGTCAATATGGTCATGTGAGGGCTTATTTTTTGCGGGACAAGTTGTACTTTTGAACGACACCATTGGTTTTACCATGTCTTTTACTAGAAAACGGGAAAAAAATTCCAAGTGCGGTGAAATTGCAAAAAAAGTGCAATCCCACACTTGTTTTTTGTTTGGCTTTTTTGCTAGGTTCACTAAATGCTAAAACTAACCTGCCATTATGATTTTCTAGGTCACTACGAGTTCATAGACACCTAACATGACTAGGTTATTTTTTATCTAAGTGGTGAAAAAAAATTCCAAACTTTGCTAAAAAAAAAAAAAAAAAGTGCCATTTTCCGATACCCGTAGCGTCTCCATTTTTCGTGATCTGGGGTCGGGTGAGGGCTTATTTTTTGCGTGCTGAGCTGATGTTTTTAAGGATACCATTTTTGCACAGATACGTTCTTTTGATCGCCCGTTATTGCACTTTAATGCAATGTCGCGGCGACCAAAAAAAACGTAATTCTGGCGTTTCGGATTTTTTTCTCGCTACGCCGTTTAGCGATCAGGTTAATGCTTTTTTTAATTGATAGATCGGGCGATTCTGAACACGGCGATACCAAATATGTGTATGTTTGATTTTTTTTTTATTGTTTTATTTAGGATGGGGCGAAAGGGGGGTGATTTAAACTTTTATATTTTTATATTTTTTTCATATTTTTAAAAACATTTTTTTTTACTTGTGCCATGCTTCAATAGCCTCCATGGGAGGCTAGAAGCTGGCATAGCCTTGAGGGTCCTTGAGGGTCACAGATCATCTTCACACTGGTACTAGTATTTTTCCAGAGCTTTATGCACTTATTTTGTCTAGGTTAGACTATTTATGATTGATGCATATGCACTTTACTAAGATGGATGACTTATTTTTTGGGTCATCTACTTTGTCTCATTTTGTTGCACTTTGGAGGGTTATATGTTTTAGTATATACTTTTTTAGTACCTTTTATATTATATGGATCTGGTCTCCTCATTCAAAATATCCTTTGTTACATGTTGTAGTATTATTGGTTGTTTTTTCCTTTTTTGTAATTTTTATTTATTATCTTCAATAAAATTATATCTATTATATACCTTTTCGGTTATTATGGTTTATGTTCACTTCGATATTGGTTTTATGATTGCAATGTGCCGGCGGTATAGGAAAGCATCGCGCAGGGAGTGGGCTCCCTGCGGGCTTCCCTGAGACCCTCGGAGCAACGCGATGTGATCGCGTTGCTCCGAGGGTATCCTACCTTCCTCCCTGCAGCAGGCCCGGATCCAAAATGGCCACGGGGCTGCATCCGGGTCCTGCAGGGAGCTGGCTTACAAGCGCCTGCTCAGAGCAGGCACCTGTAAGTCTGGAGCTGTGCACGTCGGATCGCTGATCTGACACAGTGCACAGCACAGTGTCATATCAGCGATCTGTCACGTTACTGTGATGTCCTTCCTGGGGCAAAGTAAAAAAGTTTTTAAAAAAATTACATGTGTCACAAAAAATAAAAAATTCCTAAATAAATAATTAAAAAAATATATATATTGCTCCAATAAATACATTCCTTTATCTAAATAAAAAAAACAAACAATAAAAGTACACATATTTAGTATCGCCGCATCCGTAACAACCCGACCTATAAAACTGTACCACTAGTTAACCCCTTCAGTGAACACCGTAAAAATAAAAATAAAAGAGGCAAAAAACAACGCTTTATTATCATACCGCCGAACAAAAAGTGGAATAACACGCGATCAAAAAGACGGATATAAATATCCATGGTACTGCTGAAAGCGTCATCTTGTCCCGCAAAAAAAGAGCCACCATACAGCATCATCAGCAAAAAAATAAAAAAGATATAGTCCTGAGAATAAAGCGATGCAAAAATAATTATTTTTTCTATAAAATAGTTTTTATCGTATAAAAGCGCCAAAACATAAAAAAATGATATAAATGAGGTATTGCTGTAATTGTACTGACCCGAAGAATGAAACTGCTTTATCCATTTTACCAAACGGGGAATGGTATAAACGCTCTCCCAAAAAGAAATTCAGGAATAGCTGGTTTTGGTCATTCTGCATCAGAATAAAAAGCAATCAAAAAATGTCACGTGCCCGAAAAATGTTACCAATAAAAACGTCAACTCGTCTCACAAAAACCAAGACCTAACATGACTCTGTGGACCAAGATATGGAAAAATTATAGCTCTCAAAATGTGGTAACGCAAAAAATATTTTTTTGCAATAAAAAGCGTCTTTTAGTGTGTGACGGCTGCCAATCATAAAAATCCGCTAGAAAACCCACTATAAAAGTAAATCAAACCCCCTTTCATCACCCCCTTAGTTAGAGAAAAATTAAAAAATTAAAAAAATGTGTTTATTTCCATTTTCCGGTTAGGGCTAGGGTTAGGGTTAGGGTTAGGGCTAGGGTTAGGGCTAGGGTTAGGGTTGGGGCTAGGGTTAGGGCTACAGTTAGGGTTGGGGCTAAAGTTAGGGTTAGGGTTGGGGCTAAAGTTAGGGTTAGGGTTTGGATTACATTTACGGTTGGTAATAGGGTTGGGATTAGGGTTAGTGGTGTGTCAGGGTTAGGGGTGTGGTTAGGGTTACCATTGAGATTAGGGTTAGGGGTGTGTTTGGATTAGGGTTTCAGTTATAATTGGGGGTTTCCACTGTTTAGGGACATCAGGGGCTCTCCAAACGTGACATGGCGTCCGATCTCAATTCCAGCCAATTCTGCGTTGAAAAAGCAAAACAGTGCTCCTTCCCTTCCGAGCTCTCCCGTGCGCCCAGACAGGGGTTTACCCCAACACACTTGGTGGTTCAAAGTTCTCACAACACATCTAGATAATTTCCTTGGGGGGGTCTAGTTTCCAATATGGGGTCACTTGTGGGGGGTTTCTACTGTTTAGGTACATTAGGGGCTCTGCAAACGCAATGTGATGCCTGCTGACCATTCCATCTAAGTCTGCATTCCAAATGGTGCTCCTTCCCTTCTGAGCTCTTCCATGCGCCAAAATGGTGGTTCCCTCCACATATGGGGTATCAGCGTACTCGGGACAAATTGGACAACAACTTTTGGGGTCCAATTTCTCCTGTTACCCTTGGGAAAATACAAAACTGGGGGCTAAAAAATAATTTTTGTGGGAATAAAAAAGATTTTTATTCCCTGCGTTATAAACTGTAGTGAAACACTTGGTTGGTCAAAGTGCTCACCACACATCTAGATAAGTTCCTTAGGGTGTCTACTTTCCAAAATGGGGTCACATGTGGGGGGTTTCAATGTTTAGGCACATCAGTGGCTCTCCAAACGCAATATGGCGTCCCATTACAATTCCAGTCAATTTTGCATTGAAAAGTCAAACGGCGCTCCTTTGCTTCCAAGCTCTGCCATGCGCCCAAACAGTGGTTTACCCCCACAAATGGGGTATCAGCGTACTCAGGACAAATTGTACAACAACTTTTGGGGTCCGTTTTCTCCAGTTACCCTTGGTAAAATAAAACAAATTGGAGCTGAAGTAAATTTTTTGTGAAAAAAAGTTAAATGTTCGTTTTTATTTAAACATTCCAAAAATTCCTGTGAAACACCTGAAGGGTTAATAAACTTCTTGAATGTGGTTTTCAGCACCTTGAGGGGTGCAGTTTTTAGAATAGTGTCACACTTGGTTATTTTCTATCATATAGACCAGAGGTGTCAAACTGCATTCCTCGAGGGCTGCAAACAGGTCATGTTTTCAGGATTTCCTTGTGTTGCACAGGTGATAATTTAATCACCTGCACAGAATGATTCCAGCACCTTGTGCAATGCTAAGGAAATCTTGAAAACACGCATGGTTAGAGGCCCTCGAGGAATGCAGTTTGACACCCCTGATATAGACCCCTTAAAATGACTTCAAATGATATGTGGTCCCTAAAAAAAAATGGTGTTGTAAAAATGAGAAATTGCTGGTCAACTTTTAACCCTTATAACTCCCTAACAAAAAAAAATTTTGGTTCCAAAATTGTGCTGGTGTAAAATAGACATGTGGGAAATGTTACTTATTAAGTATTTTGTGTGACATATCTCTGTGATTTAATTGCATAAAAATTCAAAGTTGGAAAATTGCGAAATTTTCAAAATTTTCGCCAAATTTCCATTTTTTTCACAAATAAACGCAGGTAATATGAAAGAAATTTTATGACTATCATGAAGTAAAATATGTCTGGATCACCGGGATCCATTGAAGAGTTATAACCTCATAAAGGGACAGTGGTCAGAATTGTAAAAATTGGCCCGGTCCATAACGTGCAAACCACCCTTGGGGGTCAAGGGGTTAAAGATCATTTAATTTTCAACTTGCTTAACTATTCACAATAACAGTAATTTTGACCAGGGGTGCCCAAACTTTTACATGTCACTGTATATGACTAGACTGTGACTTTACAGGCTCAGTACAACACCAAACTCATGTTAATTTAAGATGCGATAATGAAATATAATTATAAAAAAATAGTTCATTGAATTGAATCTTTGAAAATTTTTACAGCTTTAATATAGAACTAATTATTTTTTCATTATATTTTATGACATTTCACATTGCTGTTGATGAATGTAATAGAATAATGACAATACCTATAATGACAATGGTATTAAGAAAAGATCGTTTTGCTCGTCTACAAATTATTGTTGTAGTCACATTCTCATTTACTACCTTTAAAGGGGATTTTCATGCTTATCATATTCATGACCTATCCTCAGAATAGGTCATCAATGTCTGACCGGTGGGAGGCAAACACTGAGTACCCTCACCGATCAACTGTTATCAGTTTCCACAAAGGTGAGATAGAAACAGTGTACAGAGCTAAACAGCACAACTCTGTATACTGTGCAGGGCTGGCGTACTATTGTCACCAGTCTACCAACCTGTTGTTAGAAAACAGCCGGCTACCTTTAAATCAGTTAGAATGTGGTGTCCAACAAATGAACAGGCTTTGCAGGATTGCTTTCATCTTACAGACTGGGATGTGCTGCTTGGGACAATGGACGAGTATACAAATGTTAATGAAGTGGTTGGTAGAGTGACTGACTACATTAAGGGTACCGTCACACTATACGATTTACCTACGATCACGACCAGCGATACGACCTGGCCGTGATCGTAGGTAAATCGTAGTGTGGTCGCTGGGGAGCAGTCACACAGACAGCTCTCCAGCGACCAACGATGCCGAGGTCCCTGGGTAACCAGGGTAAACATCGGGTAACTAAGCGCAGGACCGCGCTTAGTTACCCGATGTTTACCCTGGTTACAAGCGTTAAACTAAAAAAAAACAAACAGCACATACTTACATTCTGGTGTCCGTCAGGTCCCTTGCCGTCTCTGCTTCCCGCACTCAGTGACTGCCGGCCGTAAAGTGAAAGTGAAAGCACAGCCGCTGTGCTCTGCTTTCACTTTACGGCCGGCAGTCACAGTGCGGGAAGCAGAGACAGCAAGGGACCTGACGGACACCAGAATGTAAGTATGTGCTGTTTTTTTTTTTTAGTTTAACGCTTGTAACCAGGGTAAACATCGGGTAACTAAGCGCGGTCCTGCGCTTAGTTACCCGATGTTTACCCTGGTTACAAGCGAACGCATCGCTGGATCGCATCGCTAGATCGCTAGATCGGTGTCACACACACCGATCTAGCGATGACAGCGGGAGATCCAGCGATGAAAGAAAGTTCCATACGATCTGCTACGACGTACGATTCTCAGCAGGATCCCTGATCGCTGCTGCGTGTCAGACACAGCGATATCGTAACGATATCGCTGGAACGTCACGAATCGTACCGTCGTAGCGATCGAAATGTTATAGTGTGACGGTACCCTTACTTCTGCACTGATATGCTGGTGCCGACTAAAAAGATTAGGTGTTTTGCAAACAACAAGCCATGGATAACAAAGGAATTGAAGCATTTGCTCAACAGGAAAAAAAAGGCATTTAAAGTAGGTGACAAAGAGGAAATTAAAATAATACAGCATGAATTGAAGCATAAAATAAAGGAGGCCCAGGAAGCCTTCAGAATTAAACTTGAAAAGAAACTGTCCCACAATAATACTAGAGAGGTTTGGTCAGGAATGAAATTACTGACTGGGCTTAAGTTGAGGCCTGAAAATCATGGCGGAAATCTAGACAAGGCTAATGAGATGAACGAGTATTTCAACAGGTTCAGCAGTACATGTGTACATGTGCCAACTGATAGTGGAGGGGACCTGGGTGCAAATTCTGCAACATCGATATTGGAGGATGAGCAGACTAATTTTAGAGTATCCGAAAATGATGTGAGGAGGCAGTTTAAGTCACTTAACATTGGTAAAGCTGCAGGACCAGATGGACTCAGCTCACGTGTCCTTAAAGTTTGTGCAGACCAGCTGTGTACTGTCTTTACACGCCTATTTAATGGAAGTATACAAACACAGAGGGTACCTGTGTTATGGAAAACTTCCTGTCTGGTGCCGGTACCCAAGACTTCTTCTCCTGCAACCCTAAATGACTATCGTCCTGTAGCCTTAACATCTCACGCTATGAAGGCCTTGGAAAGATTAGTGCTTGCTCACTTAAGACCAAGGGTCAATGCTTTTATCGATCCCCTTCAGTTTGCTTACCGACATAGATTGGGGGTGGATGATGCTATTCTTTCTCTGTTACATAGGGTACATTCATTTCTGGAGATTGACGGAACCACGGTGCGAGCGATGTTCTTCGATTTCTCGAGTGCATTTAACTCCCTGCAGCCACTTTTACTACACAAAAAGATGACTGATATGAAGGTTGAGGAGGGGATGAGAAATTGGATAACTGACTACCTATCAGATCGGCCACAGTTTGTACAGATGGGAGCAGTGGTGTCAAGCAGATTATTGAGCAGTGTAGGTGCCCCCCAGGGAACGGTGCTTGCGCCCTTTCTATTCACACTGTATACTTCAGACTTTCAGTATAAATCTGAACTTTGCCACCTTCAAAAATTTTCGGATGACTCCGTGGTTGTGGGATGCATTAGGGGAGATCAGGGGGATGAGGAATACAGAAGTGTGGTGTCGAATTTCGTGGATTGGTGCAATGGTAACTATCTACAACTAAATGTTAAGAAAACTAAGGAGTTGGTGGCCAACTGTTGTGAATTCTGTGGCTGAATTCACTCCTGCGGTCACAAGTGGTACTGCAGCTTCTGAGCTTCCTCCCTCAGGTGTTCTGGTGAGCTCGTTAACTGCTTCATTACTTAACTCCGCCTGATGCTGCTATCCTTGCTCCTTGTCAATGTTTCAGTGTTGGATTTGAGCTTCTCCTGATTGTTCCTGTGACCTGCTGCTCTGTATAGCTAAGTGCTTTTTGCTTTTTTGTTGCTTTTTTTCTGTCCAGCTTGTCTTTTGTTTTGCTGGAAGCTCTGAGACGCAAAGGGTGTACCGCCGTGCCGTTAGTTCGGCACGGTGGGTTTTTTTTGCCCCCTTTGCGTGGTTTTGCTTTAGGGTTTTTTGTAGACTGCAAAGTTCGCTTTACTGTCCTCGCTCTGTCCTAGAATATCGGGCCCCACTTTGCTGAATCTATTTCATCCCTACGTTTTGTCTTTTCATCTTACTCACAGTCATTATATGTGGGGGGCTGCCTTTTCCTTTGGGGAATTTCTCTGGGGCAAGTCAGGCCTATTTTTCTATCTTCAGGCTAGCTAGTTTCTTAGGCTGTGCCGAGTTGCCTAGGTAGTTGTTAGGCACAATCCACAGCCGCTTTTAGTTGTGTTTAGGATAGGATCAGGTGTGCAGTCTACAGAGTTTCCACGTCTCAGAGCTCGTTCTTGTATTTTTGGGTATTTGTCAGATCACTGTGTGCGCTCTGATCGCTAAGCACACTGTGTTTCTGGATTGCCTTCATAACACCTGTCATTAGCAAACATAACAGTACAAGGAGCCCAACTAATGATTCTCAATAGAGGGAAAGAAAAAGTTCTGACATCATTTTTTTTTTTTTTTTTCTGCTCTGTGTTCACTTTTTTTTTTTTTCCCCTAGACATTTGGGTGATTCTGGACACAGGTGTGGACATGGATATTCAGGATCTGTGCTCTTCAATGGATAATCTCGTTATAAATGTACAAAAAATTCAAGATACTATTGATCAGAAATCTATGTTAGAACCAAGAATTCCTATTCCTGATTTGTTTTTTGGAGATAGAACTAAGTTTCTAAGTTTCAAAAATAATTGTAAGCTATTTCTGGCCTTGAAACCTCATTCTTCTGGTAATCCTATTCAACAGGTTTTGATTATTATTTCTTTTTTGCGCGGCGACCCTCAAGACTGGGCATTTTCTCTTGCGCCAGGAGACCCTGCATTGAGTAGTGTCGATGCATTTTTCCTGGCGCTCGGATTGCTGTACGATGAGCCTAATTCAGTGGATCAGGCTGAGAAAAATTTGCTGGCTTTGTGCCAGGGTCAGGATGATATAGAAGTATATTGTCAGAAATTTAGGAAATGGTCAGTACTCACTCAGTGGAATGAATCTGCGCTGGCAGCTTTGTTCAGAAAGGGTCTCTCTGAGGCTCTTAAGGATGTCATGGTGGGATTTCCTATGCCTGCTGGTTTGAATGAGTCTTTGTCTTTGGCCATTCAGATCGGTCGACGCTTGCGCGAGCGTAAATCTGTGCACCATTTGGCGGTACTGCCTGAGGTTAAACCTGAGCCTATGCAGTGCGATAGGACTATGACTAGAGTTGAACGGCAGGAATACAGACGTCTGAATGGTCTGTGTTTCTACTGTGGTGATTCCACTCATGCTATTTCTGATTGTCCTAAGCGCACTAAGCGGTCCGCTAGGTCTGCCGTCATTGGTACTGTACAGTCCAAATTCCTTCTGTCCATTACCTTGATATGCTCTTTGTCGTCGTTTTCTGTCATGGCGTTTGTGGATTCGGGCGCTGCCCTGAATCTGATGGATTTGGATTATGCTAAACGTTGTGGGTTTTTCTTGGAGCCTTTGCGGTGTCCTATTCCATTGAGAGGAATTGATGCTACACCTTTGGCCAAGAATAAACCTCAATACTGGGCCCAGCTGACCATGTGCATGGCTCCTGCACATCAGGAAGTTATTCGCTTTCTGGTGTTGCATAATCTGCATGATGTGGTCGTGTTGGGGTTGCCATGGCTACAAACCCATAATCCAGTATTGGATTGGAATTCCATGTCGGTATCCAGCTGGGGTTGTCAGGGGGTACATGGTGATGTTCCATTTTTGTCGATTTCGTCATCCACCCCTTCTGAGGTCCCAGAGTTCTTGTCTGATTATCAGGATGTATTTGAAGAGCCCAAGTCCGATGCTCTACCTCCGCATAGGGTTTGTGATTGTGCTATCAATTTGATTCCTGGTAGTAAATTCCCTAAAGGTCGATTATTTAATTTATCCGTGCCCGAACACGCCGCTATGCGCAGTTATGTGAAGGAATCCCTGGAGAAGGGACATATTCGCCCATCGTCATCACCACTGGGAGCAGGGTTCTTCTTTGTAGCCAAGAAGGATGGTTCGCTGAGACCGTGTATTGATTACCGCCTTCTTAATAAGATCACTGTTAAATTTCAGTATCCCTTGCCATTGTTATCTGACTTGTTTGCTCGGATTAAGGGGGCTAGTTGGTTCACTAAGATAGATCTTCGTGGTGTGTATAATCTGGTGAGAATCAGGCAAGGAGATGAATGGAAAACTGCATTCAATACGCCCGAGGGTCATTTTGAGTATCTAGTGATGCCGTTCGGACTTGCCAATGCTCCATCTGTGTTTCAGTCTTTTATGCATGACATCTTCCGTGAATATCTGGATAAATTCCTGATTGTTTACTTGGATGACATTTTGATCTTCTCAGATGATTGGGAGTCTCATGTGAAGCAGGTCAGAATGGTTTTTCAGGTCCTGCGTGCTAACTCTTTGTTTGTGAAGGGATCAAAGTGTCTCTTCGGTGTGCAGAAAGTTTCATTTTTGGGGTTCATCTTTACCCCTTCTACTATCGAGATGGATCCAGTTAAGGTCCAAGCCATCCAGGATTGGATTCAGCCGACATCTCTGAAAAGTCTGCAAAAGTTCCTGGGCTTTGCTAATTTTTATCGTCGCTTCATCTGTAATTTTTCTAGCATTGCCAAACCATTGACCGATTTGACCAAGAAGGGTGCTGATTTGGTTAATTGGTCTTCTGCTGCTGTGGAAGCTTTTCAGGAGTTGAAGCGTCGTTTTTGTTCTGCCCCTGTGTTGTGTCAGCCAGATGTTTCTCTTCCGTTCCAGGTCGAGGTTGATGCTTCTGAGATTGGAGCAGGGGCGGTTTTGTCACAGAGAGGTTCTGATTGCTCAGTGATGAAACCATGTGCTTTCTTTTCCAGGAAGTTTTCGCCCGCTGAGCGTAATTATGATGTGGGCAATCGAGAGTTGCTGGCCATGAAGTGGGCATTCGAGGAGTGGCGTCATTGGCTTGAAGGAGCTAAGCATCGCGTGGTGGTATTGACTGATCATAAGAACTTGACTTATCTCGAGTCTGCCAAGCGCTTGAATCCTACTGCTCTGTATAGCTAAGTGCTTTTTGCTTTTTTGTTGCTTTTTTTCTGTCCAGCTTGTCTTTTGTTTTGCTGGAAGCTCTGAGACGCAAAGGGTGTACCGCCGTGCTGTTAGTTCGGCACGGTGGGTTTTTTTTGCCCCCTTTGCGTGGTTTTGCTTTAGGGTTTTTTGTAGACTGCAAAGTTCGCTTTACTGTCCTCGCTCTGTCCTAGAATATCGGGCCCCACTTTGCTGAATCTATTTCATCCCTACGTTTTGTCTTTTCATCTTACTCACAGTCATTATATGTGGGGGGCTGCCTTTTCCTTTGGGGAATATCTCTGGGGCAAGTCAGGCCTATTTTTCTATCTTCAGGCTAGCTAGTTTCTTAGGCTGTGCCGAGTTGCCTAGGTAGTTGTTAGGCGCAATCCACAGCCGCTTTTAGTTGTGTTTAGGATAGGATCAGGTGTGCAGTCTACAGAGTTTCCACGTCTCAGAGCTCGTTCTTATATTTTTGGGTATTTGTCAGATCACTGTGCGCGCTCTGATCGCTAAGCACACTGTGTTTCTGGATTGCCTTCATAACACCTGTCATTAGCAAACATAACAGCCAACTATAGCAGGATTAAGTTGGAATGCTTACCGATAACTATTGCAGGTCAGGAGGTCGAGCAGGTGGAGAGTTACAAATATTTGGGGGTCCATTTGGATAGCAAACTGGACTGGAGATGCCACTCAGAGTTTGTCTACAAGAAGGGAATGAGCAGATTGTATTTCCTAAGGAAACTGAGGTCTTTTAATGTGTGCAGCAAAATGTTAGAAATGTTCTACCAATCTGTAGTGGCAAGTGCCATCTTTTTTGCAATCACGTGCTGGGGTAGTAGTGTGCGGGCCTCTGATGCTAATAAGCTGAATAAGATTATCAAGAAGGCAAGTTCTGCTGTGGGCTGTAATCTGGACTCTTTTGGGGAGGTAGTGGAGAGAAGAACTCTGAAAAAGTGTATGGCGATTATGAACAATAATGCACATCCATTATATGAGCTATTCATGAGACAGAAGAGCACCTTCAGTAACCGGCTAATACTTCTGAGGTGTAAGAAGGAAAAATATAGGAAATCGTTTGTGCCAACTGCCATGGGAATGTACAATAATAACATTAGGGTTAAACCACCAAGGTGAAAGTCTACTTATTTCTCTACATTCCAGTTCACTCGTTGTGTATGTCCTACTCTAATGTATAATGTATAATGTTCTTCTGTCAACAAACTGTCATGTCAACTATGTAATTTCTTTATGTTTTTTATGATTTAAGTTGTGCTGCTGTGATACCATAATTTCCCACGGGATCAATAAAGTGTATCGTATCGTATCGTATCGTTAGGGGCAGGCCCCCGGGCCACAGTGGCATTCTGCTAATAGCGGCAGACCACACAGGCACTGTAGGGCCCATGAGTCAGGGGGCCCGGTGTCAGCCCGCCATCATCATAGATGCTGAAACAGTTGAAAGCAACGATGGAGGAGAGAGCATCACGTGATGCTCACTCACCCACCATCCCCCTCTGCGTCTGACGCAATGGGTGCAATGACGTCATCATGCACCATGCTGTGTCAGGCAGTGGAGCTGCTGAGGTGAGAAGACACGCTGCAGCTGGAAACAAGGAGAGGTGAGTATTGTATTTATTTATGGGAGCTACATTACATTCTATGTGGGCTGCATTACATTCTGTGGGGGCTGCATTATAGTCGGTGGGGGCTGGCTGCATTATATTCTATGGGAGCTCCATTACATTCTACGGGGATTTGCTGCATTACATTATTTGGGGGCTGCATGCTTTCTGCATTGAATTCTGTGGGACTACATTGTAGTCCTATGTGGGGCTGCATTGCACTCCTGTGTGGGGCTGCGTTGTACTATATGGAGAACTATAGTGTGTATTGTACTGTATGGAGCACTATGGGGTATGTATTACACTGTATGGAGGACTATGGGGGTGTATTATACTGTATGGAGGACTATAGGGTGTGTATTATAATGTATGGAGGACTATGGGTGGTATATTATACTGTATGGAGCACTATGGGGTGTGTTATACTCTATGGATGACTATGGGGAGTGTATTATATTCAATGGCAGACTATGGGTTGTATGATACTGTATGGAGGACTATGGGGGGTGTATTATACTGTATGGAGGACTATGAGGTGTGTATGTTACTGTATGGAGGACTGTGGGGTGCATTATACTGTATGGAGGACTATGGGTTGTATTATACTACATGGAGGACTATGGGGTGTGTATTATGCTGTATGGAGGATTATGGGGTGTGTATTATACTGTATGGAGCACTATGGGGTGTGTATTATACCATATGGGGAACTATGGGGGGTGTATTATACTGTATAGAGCACTATGGGGTGCATTATACTGTATGGAGGACTATGGGGTGTGTATTATACTGTATGGAGGACTATAGGGTGCATTATACTATGTGGAGCACTATAGGGTGCATTATAATATATGGAGGACTATGGGGTGTATTATACTAAACAAGCAAAATGCTGCCTATTCATCGAGTGATTGTATTGTTTATACCGGAACAGAAATCATTGTTCTCAGGAGCACATCGCCCAGTGACAACTGCAGATATGCTGCTGATAACTTGATAATGTATGGGGACAGATTGATCTATTAGTGATCGTTCTGTGCCAATCATTGTTCCTCAGACGGTGTAAAAAGGCCGGGAAACAAGTGTCAAATGACTTCAATATTGTTGATCACGCTCGTTTAATGGTCTGAACTCAGCGCATGTAACTACAACAGAAATGTTGCCGTGTGATGGAGCAATATGTGAGCATTTAGGGCCCCACTTTAAACTTTTGCTCAGGGCCCCAGTTTGTCTAAAACCGTCCCTGATATTGTGTAGTGACTGTTGTCAGGTATTGTGGATTAGCTCCCATTCACTACAATGGGAATTGAGCTGCAGTATCTGGGAACAATCACAACAAATTGAATGGAGATGGGCTGTTCTGTCTCTGTGCTCTGCTTAGGGCGCAGTCAGACAGCCATATAAATCAGACTGAGATCGGACCACACTGCATGGACTGGCCGGCGGCTCTCCCAACTGAAACGTGACAGCTTCATGTATTTCAATGCAGCTGTCAGATTCCGGTACAGAGAAAACCCTGCCAGTCCGTGCATTGTGTTCCGATCTCAGACCGATTTATACAGCGGTCAGACTGCGCCTTTACTAGAACTGATAGCTAATCAATGGAAATGTCAGATCCTTTTTTACCCTGATCTGAAATTAATGACCTAATCTAGGGGTATACTATCAATATGATAAGCCTGAATCTACTAACTGTACACAATCGCACACTCGTTTCTGCACTGCGACTGTCAACTCTGCTAAATCGGCAGAACGGCCTGACGCTGAATATTGCTGATTACACTGGTCAACACAAAAAAATCAGCAAAGGCAACATGTCTGTTTTATGGAGTTTGATATGCGGATTCCAAAAATATGCTTAGTTTTGCTCTATCACATATAGTTTCTGAGATAGAAGTATTTTTGTTATTATGTTATGTCTGCATTTTCAATGTATGTGGTTTTTCCTATCTTATTCCCATCTCTTTACTTAATTGTGAATTTTCTTACAGGGACAACATCAATAAAGGTTTTAGTGAGTTTTATAGGAAGGAGTATTGACAGTGCAGTCAACCAATGACTGCTTCTCGGGAAGTCACATGTTATGGGAAGGAGCTAACTGTTATGAGGCGGTCAGATTTGAGTCAGTCAGAAAAGGATGTGATGGCATCAAGGACTGGTATGTGAGACTCTGACAGGAGACAAGCCTCTACAGGGATCTGAGCCTTGCCACAGGGAGATAGAAGGGAAGGCAGCGGACAGTCGCCATTGTGAGAGGATTTTCAATGCATTTCTGGGAGTGAAAGTTGACTCAGAGGGAAGAAAACAGCTCAGCCACTGAGGTGTAACTGAGTGAGGGTCTCCACAGTGAAAGCAGCCAATATCACACTGAGAAACTGCCTGTCTGCAAATGTTCATCTATAAGGAATAGGCTGACCCGTTTACCTCACAACTGT
Organism: Ranitomeya imitator; assembly: GCF_032444005.1. Classification (NCBI taxonomy): domain Eukaryota; kingdom Metazoa; phylum Chordata; class Amphibia; order Anura; family Dendrobatidae; genus Ranitomeya; species Ranitomeya imitator. Next base: position 762,566,967 of record NC_091284.1, on the reverse strand, counting down.
ATGTAGTTATCTACCAGATTACCTCCACTAAAATCAGTTTTAGGGTATGTGCACACGATGCGGATTTTGCTGCGGATACGCAGCGTTTCCGCAGCTGCAGATCCGCAGCAGTTTCCCATGCGTTTACAGTTCAATGTAAACGTATGGGAAAAAAAAAAAACGCTGTTCACATGCTGCGGAAAAAAACGCACGGAAATGCAGCGGTTTACATTCCGCAGCATGTCACTTCTTTTGTGCATTTTCCGCAGCGGAATTACAACTGCCCTTATGGAAAAACGCAGTTGTAAATCCGCAGTGGAAACCGCGGTAAATCCGCGATAAATCCACAGCGGTTTTCCACTGCGGATTTATCAAATCTGCTGGAATCCGCTGCGGAAAAATCCGCAGTGGACCCAGACTACGTGTGCACATAGCCTAAAACACAAGTTGCCTCTGTCATCTCTGGGAAAATATCTACATATAGTTGGTCGGCTCATCGCATTTTTTTTTAGTTTTTCACCACTATTGAACTGAACTTACTCTACTGTTTGATCTGATTTAAAGGAAAAAAATGCCCCAACAGTGTATCAATCATCCGAACAGATTCTATGGGTGTGATTCCTTTACACCAAAAGGCCAACTACGTTCAATCACTCATGATTAGTGTTGAGCGATACCTTCCGATATCGGAAAGTATCGGTATCGGTTTGGATCGGCCGATATTCAAAAAATATCGGATATCGCCGATACCGATACCCGATCCCAATGCAAGTCAATGGGACCAAAATATCGGAATTAAAATAAACCCTTTCTTTCCTTGTAGGTTCATTCTACCTGAAGGAAAACAACTAAGAATAATGTAGGATGTATGGGGGAGGTGGCGGAGACATTAAAGGCAATGAGGATTAGTCCAATCAAATAGAATAGCATGTTTTTTTTTTTTTTTTAAAGAAGTTCGGATTGAAAAAGATATTGAGTATGTAAATTTTTTTTATTTTGTCAGATATTGATGTTTCACTATTCCACGCCCTTCCCCTTCTTTTTTTTCTTTTTTTTTTTTTTCTTTTCCCACACTTTCATCTTCATCATCATCAGCATCCTTGACATCAACTTCTTCACCTTATTCATCTTCTTCTTCATCTTCTACCTATTTTTTTTTTTATTACATTCTTCATATTCATTTTCTTCAACTATTATTATTCTTCCTATTCTACATATTCTTTTTATTCCACTGTTATTATTCTTCCTATTCTACTTCTTCATCATATTCTCATTTGTGACAGGCATTCCCGTAGTTGTTATCTATAAAAGTTGGAAGATTACACCTTCCGTTCTGCCAGTCACAAAAGTTACATTTGTCCGCGTTCAGTTTGGCCTGCAGCATCAGGCTTTATCCAGGGGCACCACGAGGAGGAACGGACTCACCCCCATACACTGCTTAGTCTTCTTCTGCATATAATTTAGATAATATCTTTTGCTCTGATATTAAGTCTTATGCTTAATGTTCTTCTGCTCTTTGTTCTGCAGCCTCTTGTTCTTCTGCTTCTCGGTCTTCCATGTTGTCGTCTCCAGGGTCTTCGTCTCCAGTGTCGTCATCTCCGCCGTCGTCGTCTCAGCCGTCGTCGTCTCCGCCGTCGTCGTCGTCGTCGTCATCGGGGTGGTCTTCCGGGTCGTCGTCATCGGGGTGGTCTTCCGGGTTGTCGACGTTAGGGTCTTCAACTTGGAAATGTAGCAGAAGGTACAAGAAGGCTGAGAAAATGCCAAGAACCAGCTGATGGAACTGGAACTCGGATGGCTACCCGAAGGTTCAAGAGCCTATGGAACTACCGAGGACCAGCTGACGTTACTGGAACCCGGTTACTAAGCAGGAGGTACCCGTGCTAAAAAGCACTACCAAGGACCGCCTGACGTTGGCGGAACTCGGATACCCAGAAGGAGGCACCTAAGCCAAAGGCTCTGCCCGGAACCAGATGACGTTACTGGAACCAGGATGGGGAGCAGAAGGTACAAGAGCAAAAGACACTGCCGAGAACCAGCTGACGGTACTGGAACCCGGATGGGTAGCCGAATGTCCAAGAGCCAATGGAACTACCAAGGACCAGCTGACGTTACTGGAACCCGGTTACTAAGCAGGAGGTACCCGTGCCTGAAAGCACTACCAAGGACCACCTGACATTGGTGGAACTTGGATACCCAGAAGGAGGCACCTAAGCCAAAGGCTCTGCCCGGAACCAGCTGACGGTACTGGAACCAGGATGGGGAGCAGAAGGTACAAGAGCAAAAGACACTGCCGAGAACCAGCTGACGGTGCTGGAACCAGGTGGTGGACCCGAAGGCCCACAGGAGAGGAGAGAACAGCTAGGCCGCGAGGCAGCCGCAGTTACCGAACCCCAACAGTCCTACAGGGGGAGCTGGGCCTACTGGCACTACAGAACCAGCCTTGACTACCAGTTCACGCAGCCCACATAGGAAGCTCCTAAACTGGAGGCACCCTGGAGTTGGCTAACTCGACCGCCCCACGACGGGGCAAGCATAGGCGTCTCAGTGAAGTTGACACAACCCGGAAACAGCTGACGGTGCTGAAACCAGGCTTGGCACGAGGGAGTACCTGTGACAAGAACACTGCCGAGAACCAGCTGGCGGTGCTGGAACCCGGATGCGTTGCCCCAGTGTGCAAGAGCCAATGGCACGACCGAGGACCAGCTGACGGTGCTGGAACCCGGTTACTAAGCTGTAGGTGCCCGCGCTTAAAAGCACTACCAAGGACCGCCTGGCGTTGGCGGAACTCGGATACCCAGGAGGAGGCACCTTAGCCAAAGGCTCGGCCCGGAACCAGCTGACGGTGCTGGAACCAGGTGGTGGACCCCAAGGCCCACAGGAGAGGAGAGAACAGCTAGGCCGCGAGGCAGCCGCAGTTACCGAACCCCAACAGTCCTACAGGGGGAGCTGGGCCTACTGGCACTACAGAACCAGCCTTGACTACCAGTTCACGCAGCCCACATAGGAAGCTCCTAAACTGGAGGCACCCTGGAGTTGGCTAACTCGACCGCCCCACGACGGGGCAAGCATAGGCGTCTCAGTGAAGTTGACACAACCCGGAAACAGCTGACGGTGCTGAAACCAGGCTTGGCACGAGGGAGTACCTGTGACAAGAACACTGCCGAGAACCAGCTGGCGGTGCTGGAACCCGGATGCGTTGCCCCAGTGTGCAAGAGCCAATGGCACGACCGAGGACCAGCTGACGGTGCTGGAACCCGGTTACTAAGCTGTAGGTGCCCGCGCTTAAAAGCACTACCAAGGACCGCCTGGCGTTGGCGGAACTCGGATACCCAGGAGGAGGCACCTAAGCCAAAGGCTCGGCCCGGAACCAGCTGACGGTGCTGGAACCAGGTGGTGGACCCCAAGGCCCACAGGAGAGGAGAGAACAGCTAGGCCGCGAGGCAGCCGCAGTTACCGAACCCCAACAGTCCTACAGGGGGAGCTGGGCCTACTGGCACTACAGAACCAGCCTTGACTACCAGTTCACGCAGCCCACATAGGAAGCTCCTAAACTGGAGGCACCCTGGAGTTGGCTAACTCGACCGCCCCACGACGGGGCAAGCATAGGCGTCTCAGTGAAGTTGACACAACCCGGAAACAGCTGACGGTGCTGAAACCAGGCTTGGCACGAGGGAGTACCTGTGACAAGAACACTGCCGAGAACCAGCTGGCGGTGCTGGAACCCGGATGCGTTGCCCCAGTGTGCAAGAGCCAATGGCACGACCGAGGACCAGCTGACGGTGCTGGAACCCGGTTACTAAGCTGTAGGTGCCCGCGCTTAAAAGCACTACCAAGGACCGCCTGGCGTTGGCGGAACTCGGATACCCAGGAGGAGGCACCTTAGCCAAAGGCTCGGCCCGGAACCAGCTGACGGTGCTGGAACCAGGTGGTGGACCCCAAGGCCCACAGGAGAGGAGAGAACAGCTAGGCCGCGAGGCAGCCGCAGTTACCGAACCCCAACAGTCCTACAGGGGGAGCTGGGCCTACTGGCACTACAGAACCAGCCTTGACTACCAGTTCACGCAGCCCACATAGGAAGCTCCTAAACTGGAGGCACCCTGGAGTTGGCTAACTCGACCGCCCCACGACGGGGCAAGCATAGGCGTCTCAGTGAAGTTGACACAACCCGGAAACAGCTGACGGTGCTGAAACCAGGCTTGGCACGAGGGAGTACCTGTGACAAGAACACTGCCGAGAACCAGCTGGCGGTGCTGGAACCCGGATGCGTTGCCTTGCCTATTAAAGATTGTCTTCCTAGAGCCCCAACTAGCGGTGTTGGAGCAAAGGGTAAGCAGGGGGAGATGAGTGTAGGCCGAAGCCTGCACTGGAGGCAGCTTTGTGTCTGCGTTGCGTTTGCAGGACACTTTGCCGGCTACACACTGGGGGAACAGCTGGCGTTGCTGAACCCCACTAACACAATGGCGTGTGTTTTTATCTGTGCAGCTAGCACTTGCGGGCAAAAACTTGCGATGTTAGAGCCCGTGTTGAAGCAGGAGGAGGAGGAGAGGAGCAGAGTGTAGGCCGAAGCCTAGTTGAACCAATTTCAAAGGAAACCTTTAACCCCCCCCTCAGGTGTTACAAAGTACAAGAGACACACCTTGTGCAGTATTAATGCTGCACAAGTGAAAGGTTGCTCTATTAATTTGTCTACTTGCACACGCTGAATGAAAGACATACACAATTTACCCCATTCTACAGTAAAACTGTAGTGGATGCGTGACTTGGTTTTTTGATGAGACGCAGCACAGGTGTCCAAAATAACGCCTTGGTGCTTGGCGCAGCTTCCTGAGCGTTGTTATTTGCTGTACAGGAGTCTGCGCTCTTGTGTTATCCCTTGGCAATGCCCTGTTAGCGCTGCCCATCTTATGACCTCATTTCATGTTGGCCGGTGCGGTTAACGATGGCCATAAATCCCAGACCCACAGTGGCTTTTCCTAAAGTCACACTGCGGTGCTGGGATTCGTGGCCTTGAGCAGTAAATATTTTGGCCGCTCACACACGTCCTTACACCTGCTTCAGACTGGGCGGCCTCTGCTGATCCCTTCTCGCATGCCGCGGCCATGAGGCTGCACAGTCTGAAGAAGGCGGAAGGAGATGAGTTAAGACAGGCGAAGATATGCACTGCTCGTGCCCATCAATCACACCCTCGCAGTCAAAATAATTAAGACAACGAGGAGCATTTTATTCAGGCAGGGCGGACGAACAGGCGCAAGTAGCCAACCAATGATGTCAGAAGACGGGAAGCGCTACCAAGGGGGGTGCTGCGTATCATTAGAAAGGAAAGTCACACCTCAGGGACAGTGGAATGGTCTCAAAGAGACACATTTTGTACGTGTTGAGTTCCACGTGGGCAAGGAGAAAACGTCAGCCACCTTGTACAAATGCAGCAGTACTGCTGTACAAGGTGGCTGTTATACATAGAAACACCTGGGGGTGGTGGCCAGGCTCCCTTCAATTTCAGTTCATGTGCCTGCGTGGCGTTTGCAGGTCACGTTGCAAGCTACACAGCAGGGGAACAGCTGGCGTTGCTGAACCCCACTGACACATTGACTGGTGTTTTTCTCTGTGCAGATTGCATGTCCGGGCAAAAACTAGCGGTGTTAGAGCCCAGGGTCAGCAGGAGGAGGAGGAGAGGAGCAAAGTGTAGGCCGAAGCCTGCACTGGTGGCAGCTTTTGGTCGGTTGTGCCAGCGTGGCTTGTGCTGGACACGATGCCGGCTACACAGCGGGGGAACAGCTGGCGGTGCTGAACCACACTAACACATTGGCTGGTGTTTTTCTCTGTGCAGCTAGCATGTCCGGGCAGAAACTGGCGTTGTTTGAGCCCAGGGTCAGCAGGAGGAGGAGAGGAGCAAAGTGTAGGCCGAAGCCTGCACTGGTGGCAGCTTTTGTTCTGTTGTGCCAGCGTGGCTTGTGCTGGACACGTTGCCGACTACACAGCAGGGGAACAGCTGGCGGTGCTGAACCCCACTAACACATTGGCTGGTGTTTTTCTCTGTGCAGCTAGCATTTCCGGGCAAAAACTAGCGGTGTTTGAGCCCAGGGTCAGCAGGAGGAGTAGAGGAGCAGAGTGTAGGCCGAAGCCTAGTTGAACCAATTTCAAAGGTTACCTTTAACCCCCCCCTCAGGTGTTGCAAGGTACAAGAGCCACACCTTGAACAGCATTAATGATGCACAAGTCAAAGGTTGCTCTATTTAATTTTGCTCCTTGCACACGCTGAATTAAACACGCACACTATTTAGCCCATTATACTGTCAAACAGTTGTGGAGGCGTGACTTGTCTTTTTAACGAGAAGCAGCACAGGTGTCAAAATTTGCACCTAGGTACTGGGCGCAGATTCCTGAGCGTTGTTATTTGCTGTACAGGAGTCTGCGCTCTTGTGTTATCCCTTGGCAATACCCTGTTAGTGCAGGCCGTCTCATGACCTCATTTCATGTTGGCCGGTGCGGTTAACGATGGCCATAAATCCCAGACCCACAGTGGCTTTTCCTAAAGTCACACTGCGGTGCTGGGATTCGTGGCCTTGTGCAGTAAATATGTTCGCCGCTCACACATGTCCTTACACCTGCTTCAGACTGGGCGGCCTCAGCTGATCCCTTATCGCATGCCGCGGCCATGAGGCCGCACAGTCAGAAGAAGGCGGAAGGAGGGGAGTGAAAACAGGGGAACATATGCACTGCTCGTGCCCATCAATCACACCCTCGCAGTCAAAATATATGAGACAACGGGGGGCATTGTGTCGGGCAGGGGGGACGCACAGGCACAGCCAGCCAACCAATGATGTCAGGAGACGGGCAGCGCTAACAATGGGGGTGCTGCGTGTCATTACAAAGGAAAGTCACACCTCAGGGACATTGTAATGGTCTCTAATGAGACACATTTTTTACGTGTTGAGTTCCACGTGGGCAAGGAGAAAAAGTCAGCCACCTCGTACAAATGCAGCAGTACTGCTGTACAAGGTGGCTGATATACATAGAAACACCTGTGGGTGGGGGGCAGGCTCCCTTCAATTTCAGTTCATGTGCCTGCGTGGCGTTTGCAGGTCACGTTGCAAGCTGCACAGCAGGGGAACAGCTGGCGGTGCTGAACCCCACTAACACATTGGCTGGTGTTTTTCTCTGTGCAGCTAGCATGTCCGGGCAGAAACTGGCGTTGTTTGAGCCCAGGGTCAGCAGGAGGAGGAGAGGAGCAAAGTGTAGGCCGAAGCCTGCACTGGTGGCAGCTTTTGTTCTGTTGTGCCAGCGTGGCTTGTGCTGGACACGTTGCCGACTACACAGCAGGGGAACAGCTGGCGGTGCTGAACCCCACTAACACATTGGCTGGTGTTTTTCTCTGTGCAGCTAGCATTTCCGGGCAAAAACTAGCGGTGTTTGAGCCCAGGGTCAGCAGGAGGAGTAGAGGAGCAGAGTGTTGGCCAAAGCCTAGTTGAACCAATTTCAAAGGTTACCTTTAACCCCCCCCTCAGGTGTTGCAAGGTACAAGAGCCACACCTTGAACAGCATTATTGATGCACAAGTCAAAGGTTGCTCTATTTAATTTTGCTCCTTGCACACGCTGAATTAAACACGTACACTATTTAGCCCATTATACTGTCAAACAGTAGTGGAGGCGTGACTACTAGTCTTTTTAAGGAGACGCAGCACAGGTGTACAAATTTACACCTAGGTGCTGTGCGCAGATTCCTTACCGTTGTTATTTGCAGTACAGGAAACTGCGCTCTTGTGTTATCCCTTGGCAATACCCTGTTAGTGCAGGCCGTCTCATGACCTCATTTCATGTTGGCCGGTGCGGTTAACGATGGCCATAAATCCCAGACCCACAGTGGCTTTTCCTAAAGTCACACTGCGGTGCTGGGATTCGTGGCCTTGTGCAGTAAATATGTTCGCCGCTCACACATGTCCTTACACCTGCTTCAGACTGGGCGGCCTCAGCTGATCCCTTATCGCATGCCGCGGCCATGAGGCCGCACAGTCAGAAGAAGGCGGAAGGAGGGGAGTGAAAACAGGGGAACATATGCACTGCTCGTGCCCATCAATCACACCCTCGCAGTCAAAATATATGAGACAACGGGGGGCGTTGTGTCGGGCAGGGGGGACGCACAGGCACAGCCAGCCAACCAATGATGTCAGGAGACGGGCAGCGCTAACAATGGGGGTGCTGCGTGTCATTAAAAAGGAAAGTCACACCTCAGGGACATTGTAATGGTCTGTAATGAGACACATTTTGTACTTGTTGAGTTCCACGTGTGCAAGGAGAAAAAGTCAGCCACCTTGTACAAATGCAGCAGTACTGCTGTACAAGGTGGCTGTTATACATAGAAACACCTGGGGGGGTGGGGGGCAGGCTCCCTTCAATTTCAGTTCATGTGCCTGCGTGGCGTTTGCAGGTCACGTTGCAAGCTACACAGCAGGGGAACAGCTGGCGTTGCTGAACCCCACTGACACATTGACTGGTGTTTTTCTCTGTGCAGATTGCATGTCCGGGCAAAAACTAGCGGTGTTAGAGCCCAGGGTCAGCAGGAGGAGGAGGAGAGGAGCAAAGTGTAGGCCGAAGCCTGCACTGGTGGCAGCTTTTGGTCGGTTGTGCCAGCGTGGCTTGTGCTGGACACGATGCCGGCTACACAGCGGGGGAACAGCTGGCGGTGCTGAACCACACTAACACATTGGCTGGTGTTTTTCTCTGTGCAGCTAGCATGTCCGGGCAGAAACTGGCGTTGTTTGAGCCCAGGGTCAGCAGGAGGAGGAGAGGAGCAAAGTGTAGGCCGAAGCCTGCACTGGTGGCAGCTTTTGTTCTGTTGTGCCAGCGTGGCTTGTGCTGGACACGTTGCCGACTACACAGCAGGGGAACAGCTGGCGGTGCTGAACCCCACTAACACATTGGCTGGTGTTTTTCTCTGTGCAGCTAGCATTTCCGGGCAAAAACTAGCGGTGTTTGAGCCCAGGGTCAGCAGGAGGAGTAGAGGAGCAGAGTGTAGGCCGAAGCCTAGTTGAACCAATTTCAAAGGTTACCTTTAACCCCCCCCTCAGGTGTTGCAAGGTACAAGAGCCACACCTTGAACAGCATTAATGATGCACAAGTCAAAGGTTGCTCTATTTAATTTTGCTCCTTGCACACGCTGAATTAAACACGTACACTATTTAGCCCATTATACTGTCAAACAGTAGTGGAGGCGTGACTACTAGTCTTTTTAAGGAGACGCAGCACAGGTGTACAAATTTACACCTAGGTGCTGTGCGCAGATTCCTTACCGTTGTTATTTGCAGTACAGGAAACTGCGCTCTTGTGTTATCCCTTGGCAATACCCTGTTAGTGCAGGCCGTCTCATGACCTCATTTCATGTTGGCCGGTGCGGTTAACGATGGCCATAAATCCCAGACCCACAGTGGCTTTTCCTAAAGTCACACTGCGGTGCTGGGATTCGTGGCCTTGTGCAGTAAATATGTTCGCCGCTCACACATGTCCTTACACCTGCTTCAGACTGGGCGGCCTCAGCTGATCCCTTATCGCATGCCGCGGCCATGAGGCCGCACAGTCAGAAGAAGGCGGAAGGAGGGGAGTGAAAACAGGGGAACATATGCACTGCTCGTGCCCATCAATCACACCCTCGCAGTCAAAATATATGAGACAACGGGGGGCGTTGTGTCGGGCAGGGGGGACGCACAGGCACAGCCAGCCAACCAATGATGTCAGGAGACGGGCAGCGCTAACAATGGGGGTGCTGCGTGTCATTAAAAAGGAAAGTCACACCTCAGGGACATTGTAATGGTCTGTAATGAGACACATTTTGTACTTGTTGAGTTCCACGTGTGCAAGGAGAAAAAGTCAGCCACCTTGTCCAAATGCAGCAGTACTGCTGTACAAGGTGGCTGTTATACATAGAAACACCTGGGGGGGTGGGGGGCAGGCTCCCTTCAATTTCAGTTCATGTGCCTGCGTGGCGTTTGCAGGTCACGTTGCAAGCTACACAGCAGGGGAACAGCTGGCGTTGCTGAACCCCACTGACACATTGACTGGTGTTTTTCTCTGTGCAGATTGCATGTCCGGGCAAAAACTAGCGGTGTTAGAGCCCAGGGTCAGCAGGAGGAGGAGGAGAGGAGCAAAGTGTAGGCCGAAGCCTGCACTGGTGGCAGCTTTTGGTCGGTTGTGCCAGCGTGGCTTGTGCTGGACACGATGCCGGCTACACAGCGGGGGAACAGCTGGCGGTGCTGAACCACACTAACACATTGGCTGGTGTTTTTCTCTGTGCAGCTAGCATGTCCGGGCAGAAACTGGCGTTGTTTGAGCCCAGGGTCAGCAGGAGGAGGAGAGGAGCAAAGTGTAGGCCGAAGCCTGCACTGGTGGCAGCTTTTGTTCTGTTGTGCCAGCGTGGCTTGTGCTGGACACGTTGCCGACTACACAGCAGGGGAACAGCTGGCGGTGCTGAACCCCACTAACACATTGGCTGGTGTTTTTCTCTGTGCAGCTAGCATTTCCGGGCAAAAACTAGCGGTGTTTGAGCCCAGGGTCAGCAGGAGGAGTAGAGGAGCAGAGTGTAGGCCGAAGCCTAGTTGAACCAATTTCAAAGGTTACCTTTAACCCCCCCCTCAGGTGTTGCAAGGTACAAGAGCCACACCTTGAACAGCATTAATGATGCACAAGTCAAAGGTTGCTCTATTTAATTTTGCTCCTTGCACACGCTGAATTAAACACGTACACTATTTAGCCCATTATACTGTCAAACAGTTGTGGAGGCGTGACTTGTCTTTTTAACGAGACGCAGCACAGGTGTCAAAATTTGCACCTAGGTACTGGGCGCAGATTCCTGAGCGTTGTTATTTGCTGTACAGGAGTCTGCGCTATTGTGATCCCTTGGCCATGCGCTGTGAGCGCTTCCTGTCTTCTGACCTCATTTCATGTCGGCCGTTGCGGTTAGCGATGGACATGAATCCCAGACCCACAGTGTGTTTTTAAAAAATCACACTGCGGTGCTGGGATTCGTGCCCTGGTGCACTAAATATGTTTGCCGCTCACACATGTCCTTACACCTGCTTCAGACTGGGCGGCCTCATCTGATCCCTTATCGCCTGCCGCGGCCATGAGGACACCCAGTCTGAAGAAGGCGGAAGGAGATGAGTGAACACAGGCAAACATATGCACTGCACATGCCCATCAATCACACCCTCGCTGTCCAAAAAAATAAGACACCGAGGGCCGTTGTTTCGAGCAGGGGAGATGCACAGGCGCAGCCAGCTAACCAATGATGTCAAAAGACGGGCAGCGCTAACAAGGGTGGTGCTGCGTGTCATTACAAAGGAAAGTCACACCTCAGGGACATTGTAATGGTCTCTAATGAGACACATTTTGTACGTGTTGAGTTCCACGTGGGCAAGGAGAAAAAGTCAGCCACCTCGTACAAATGCAGCAGTACTGCTGTACAAGGTGGCTGATATACATAGAAACACCTGTGGGTGGGGGGCAGGCTCCCTTCAATTTCAGTTCATGTGCCTGCGTGGCGTTTGCAGGTCACGTTGCAAGCTACACAGCAGGGGAACAGCTGGCGTTGCTGAACCCCACTGACACATTGACTGGTGTTTTTCTCTGTGCAGATTGCATGTCCGGGCAAAAACTAGCGGTGTTAGAGCCCAGGGTCAGCAGGAGGAGGAGGAGAGGAGCAAAGTGTAGGCCGAAGCCTGCACTGGTGGCAGCTTTTGGTCGGTTGTGCCAGCGTGGCTTGTGCTGGACACGATGCCGGCTACACAGCGGGGGAACAGCAGGCGGTGCTGAACCCCACTAACACATTGGCTGGTGTTTTTCTCTGTGCAGCTAGCATGTCCGGGCAGAAACTGGCGTTGTTTGAGCCCAGGGTCAGCAGGAGGAGGAGAGGAGCAAAGTGTAGGCCGAAGCCTGCACTGGTGGCAGCTTTTGGTCGGTTGTGCCAGCGTGGCTTGTGCTGGACACGTTGCCGACTACACAGCAGGGGAACAGCTGGCGGTGCTGAACCCCACTAACACATTGGCTGGTGTTTTTCTCTGTGCAGCTAGCATTTCCGGGCAAAAACTAGCGGTGTTTGAGCCCAGGGTCAGCAGGAGGAGGAGAGGAGCAGAGTGTAGGCCGAAGCCTAGTTGAACCAATTTCAAAGGTTACCTTTAACCCCCCCCTCAGGTGTTGCAAGGTACAAGAGCCACACCTTGTGCAGCATTAATGCTGCACAAGTAAAAGGTTGCTCTATTTGTTTTGCTCCTTGCACACGCTGACTAAAACACGTACACTATTTAGCCCATTATACTGTCAAACAGTTGTGGAGGCGTGACTTGTCTTTTTAACGAGACGCAGCACAGGTGTCAAAATTTGCACCTAGGTACTGGGCGCAGATTCCTGAGCGTTGTTATTTGCTGTACAGGAGTCTGCGCTATTGTGATCCCTTGGCCATGCGCTGTGAGCGCTTCCTGTCTTCTGACCTCATTTCATGTCGGCCGTTGCGGTTAGCGATGGACATGAATCCCAGACCCACAGTGTGTTTTCAAAAAATCACACTGCGTGGCTGGGATTCGTGGCCTTGTGCAGTAAATAGGTTTGCCGCTTACACATGTCCTTACACCTGCTCCAGACTGGGCGGCCTCAGCTGATCCCTTATCGCCTACCACGGCCAGGAGGCCGCACAGTCTGAAGAAGGCGGAAGGAGATGAGTTAAGACAGGCGAACATATGCACTGCTCGTGCCCATAAACCACACCCTCGCTGACAAAATAAATATGACAACGAGGGGCGTTGTTTCTAGCAGGGCGGATGCACAGGCGCAGCCAGCAAACCATGATGACAAAAGACGGGAAACGCTACCAAGGGGGGTGCTGCGTATCATTACAAAGGAAAGTCACACCTCAGGGACAGTGGAATGGTCTCAATGAGACACATTTTGTACGTGTTGAGTTCCACGTGGGCAAGGAGAAAAAGTCAGCCACCTTGTACAAATGCAGCAGTACTGCTGTACTAGGTGGCTGTTATACATAGAAACACCTGGGGGGGTGGGGCCAGGTTCCCTTTTAATTTCAGTTCCTGTGCCTGCATGGCGTTTGCAGGTCACGTTGCCGGCTACACAGCAGGGGAACAGCTGGCGTTGCTGAACCCCACTAACACATTGGCTGGTGTTTTTCTCTGTGCAGCTAGCACTTCCGGGCAAAAACTAGCGGTGTTTGAGCCCAGGGTCAGCAGGAGGAGGAGAGGAGCAGAGTGTAGGCCGAAGCCTGCACTGGTGGCAGCTTTTGTTCTGTTGTGCCAGCGTGGCTTGTGCTGGACACGTTGCCGACTACACAGCAGGGGAACAGCTGGCGGTGCTGAACCCCACTGACACATCACCTAGTGTTTTTTTCTGTGTAGACAACACTTCCAGGTGGCAACTGACAGTGTTGAAACCCAGGGAATCAAAGAGGAGCAGAGTGTAGGCCGAAGCCTGCAGTGGAGCAAGTTGAAAGGGAACCTTTAACCCCCCCCCCCAGGCATTTGTTGCTGAAAGAGCCATCTTGTACAGCAGTAATACTGCACATGGAAAATGGTGGCTCCGAAAATTATGCTCCTTGCAAACGCTGAAGTACACACTCATATAATGTGTCCCCTCACACCGTCAAACCATCCCGGAAGTGGGACTTTCCTTTGTAATGTGACACAGCACAGCCGTCATTCCAACCCCCTTGGTGCCGGGCACCACCTCCTCAACGTTGTTTGGTTCTGTCACGGAGCCCGCACTGTAATGTTATCCCTTGGCCATGCACAGTTAGCGGTGCCCGTCTTCTGACATCATGTAGGTGTCAGGCTGGCAGTGCCTGTGCGTCCAAGCTGCCCGAGATCCAACCTTGCAGTGTCATCTAATGTAGTCCCACTGCGGGCCAGGGATCCATGGGCATGCGCAGTGCATATCATCGCCTCTCACTCACCTCCTTCCTGCTTCTTCAGACTGTGCGGCGTCACGGCCGTGGCATGCTATTAGGGATCAGCTGACGCCGCCTAGTCTGAAGAAGCGTGAAGAAGGGGAGTGAGAGGCTAGTATATGCACTGCGCATGGCCATGGATACCAGGCCCACTGTGGGATCACATTAGACGACACTGCGAGGTGTGATTTCGGGCAGCGTGGACGCACAGGCGCAGCCAGGACGACAACAAATGATGTCAGAGGACGGGCAGCGCAAACTGTGCATGGCCAAGGGATAACATAACAGCGCAGGGTCCATGACGGAATCAAACAACGCTAAGGAGGCAGCGCACGGTGCCAAGGGGGTAGCAATGACGGCTGTGCTGCGTCACATTACAAAGGAAAGTCCCACCTCCAGGACGGTTGGACGGTGTGAGGGGACACATTACATGAGTGTGTAGTTCAGCGTTTGCAAGGAGCATAATTTCAAGAGCGACCTTTCCCTTGTGCAGTATTAGTGCTGCACATGGTGGCTCTTTCAGTAACAAACGCCTGGGGGGGGGGGGGGGGACAGGTCCCCTTACATTTTAGTTGTGCCAGCGTGGCGGTCGCATGACACGTTGCCGGATACACAGCTGGGGATCAGCTGACGTTACTGAACCCCAATAACAGAGGAGCGACTGTTGACTGTGCACACAGCACTTCCAGGCACCAACTGGCGGTGTTAGAGCCCAGGGACAGCAGGAGGAGCAGATTGGAGGTATTGCCGCACACACAGCTGGGGATCAGCTGACGTTACTGAACCCCAATAACAGAGGAGCGACTGTTGACTGTGCACACAGCACTTCCAGGCACCAACTGGCGGTGTTAGAGCCCAGGGACAGCAGGAGGAGCAGAGGAACAGAGTGTAGGCCGAAGCCTGATTGGAGCAAGTTGAAAGGAAACCTTTAACCCCCCCCCCAAGACGTTTGTAGCTGAAAGAGCCATGTTGTGCAGCACTAAGGATGCAAAAGGAAAAGGTTGCTCTTTTAATTATGCTCCTTGCAAACACCGAAGTAAACACTAAAAATGTGTCCCTTTATACCGTTAAACCGTTCCGGAGGTGCGAATTTCCTTCGTAATGGGACACAGCACAGCTGTCATTCCTATCCCCTTGATGCCGTGCGCTGCCTCCTCAGCGTTGTTTTAAGCTGCCACGGAGCCTGCGCTGTTCTGTTAGCCCTTGGCCATGCCCAATTAGCGCTGCCTGTCTTCTGACATAATTTGGTGTCAGGCTGTCAGTGCCTGTGCGTCCACGCTGCTCCAGATCCCACCTCGCAGTCTCATCTAACGTAATCCCACTGCGGGCCTTGGAACCATGGGCATGCACAGTGCATAACCTCGACTCTCACTCCCCTCCTTCCCTCTTCTTCAGACTGTGCGGTGTCACGGCCGTGGCATGCTAGGGATCAGCTGACGGCGCACAGTCTAAAGAAGGCGGAGGGAAATGAGCGAGAGCCCGAGGGGAAGATATGCACTGCGCATGCCCATGGATCCCAGGCCCGCAGTGTGACTCAATCAGAAGACACTGCGAGGCGGGATCTCGGGCACCGCGGCCGCACAGGCGCAGCCAGCCTGACACCAAATTATGTCAGAAGACAGGCAGCGCAAATAGGGCATGCCCAAGGGATAACAGAACAGCGCAGGCTCCGTGACAGCTTAAAACAACGCTGAGGAGGCAGCGCATGGCACCAAGGGGGTAGGAATGACGGCTGTGCTGCGTCACATTACGAAGGAAAGTCCCAGCTCCGGGACGGTATAACGGTATCAGTGAACACATTTTATAAGTGTTAAGTTCTGCGTGTGCAAAGAGCTAAAAAAAAAGAGCTACCTTTTCCTTGTGCAGCATTACTGCTGCACAAGATGGCTCTTTCAGTAACAAACGACGGGGGGGGGGGGGGACAGGTTCCCTTACATTTAGGTTGTTGTGCCAGCGTGGCGGTCGCAGGACACATTGCCGGCTACACAGCTGGGGATCAGCTGACGTTACTGAAACCCAATAACACTGGGTCGTATGTTTTTACTGTGCAGCCTGCACTTCTGAGCCGCAACTGGCGGTGTTGGAGCCCAGGAATAGCAGTTCAGGTGGTAGAAAGATGAACACAGCAGGAGACCTGGATGACACCCAATTACTTAATCAGGCAGAGGAGTGGCAAATTCCTGCGAGATCCAGGCCTGGTTCATTTTCAGGAAAGTAAGCCGGTCAACGTTATCGGAGGATAGTCGCATGCGACGGTCTGTTAGTACACCACCTGCGGCACTAAAGACACGTTCCGATAAGACACTAGCCGCAGGGCAAGCCAGCACCTCCAATGCATACTGGCTTAGCTCTGGCCATGTATCCAGCTTAGAGACCCAAAACTTGAACGGGGAAGAGCCGTCTGGGAGTACAGTAAGAGGGCAAGCCATGTAGTCTGTCACCATCTGACGGAACCGTTGCCTCCTGCTGACTGGAGCCGCCGGTGATGGTGTAGACATTTGGGGCGGGCACACAAAAGTGTGCCAGAGTTGTGCCATACTGGGCTTGCCTTGGGCAGAGGCACTGCTTCTGCTCCCTCTTTGGGCAGAGCCTCCCCCACTGCCTCGACGCACTGAGCTGCTTTGTAAAGCACTAGCAGCACTCCTCTCAGTTGGACAGGAGAAGATGATGGAATTCACCAGTGTGTCGTGGTACTCCCGCAATTTACGCTCCCGGGTCAACGCAGGGATGAGGTTTTGGACGTTGTCCCGGTAGCGAGGATCGAGGAGGGTGAACACCCAATAATCAGGCATGTTGAGAATGTGGTCGATGCGGCGGTCGTTTCTCAGGCACTGCAGCATGAAATCCACCATGTGCTGCAGAGTGCCAACCGGCCCAGAAACGCTGTCCCCTGCTTGAGACATGATCTCTGCCCGCTCGTCATCACCCCACCCTCGCTGTACACACTGACCACTGGACAATTGTGTCGCTCCCTCCTCTGGACGGAGCTCTTCCTCCTCCATTGACTCCTCCTCATCCTCCTCACAAATTGGCCCCTGCGTACCCCTTTGTGAGGAACCACGTGGCGCTGACTCTCCAGAAGCTGATGGAAAAGGTGACTCCTCATCCTCCACCTCTTCCACCACATCATCCCTTAACCCTTGCAAAGTTTGCTGAAGCAGGCAGATAAGGGGGACAGTCATGCTGACTAGTGCATCATCTGCACTTGCCATCCGCGTGGAATAATCAAAAGGACGCAAAACCTGGCAGACGTCCTTCATAGTGGCCCACTCTGTGGTTGTGAAGTCTGATCGGCGCTGACTGCGACTTCTTTGCGCCTGATGCAGCTGGTACTCCATAACTGCTTGCTGCTGCTCACACAACCGCTCCAACATATGTAACGTGGAATTCCACCGGGTAGGTAGGTCACATATGATGCGGTGTTCCGGAAGGCGGAATCGGCGCTGCAGAGCAGCAATGCGGGATCTGGCCAAGCTGGAACGCCGCAAGTGAGCACACTCTAGGCGGACCTTGTGCAGCAGGGCATCAAGATCCGGATAGTCCCTCAGAAAACTCTGCACAACCAAATTGAGCACATGTGCCAGACATGGGATGTGAGTGAGGTTGCCAAGGGCCAAAGCTGCCACCAGATTTCGGCCATTGTCACACACTACCATGCCTGGCTGGAGATTCGCTGGCAGTAACCACACATCGCTCTCCTGCTTTATAGCATTCCAGAGCTCCTGCGCTGTGTGGCTTCGATGCCCCAATGAAACTAGTTTCAAGACGGCCTGCTGACGTTTGGCCACGGCTGTGCTCATGTCGGTCATAGGTAAACGTTCACGGGTCCATGTGGGGGTGGACTGTGACGGATCCTGCAGAGAGGAATCAGAGGAACTGGTGTAAGAGGAGGAGTCGATGCGTACAGACTGGATTCCTGCAATCCTTGGAGTGGGCAGGACACGTCCTGCGCCACTCGCACGATCTGTACCTGGCTCAACAACATTAACCCAATGGGCAGTGAGGGAAACATATCGCCCCTGTCCATGCTGACTGGTCCACGCATCGGTGGTGAGGTGGACCTTGCTACTGACGGCGTTCAGTAGCGCATGTTTTATGTTTGCCTCAACATGCCTGTGCAGGGCAGGGACAGCCTGCCTGCTGAAGTAAAAGCGGCTGGGCACCTTGTACTGTGGGACTGCCAATGCCATCAAGTCACGGAAGCTGTCAGTCTCCACCAGCCTGAACGAGAGCATTTCCAGGGACAACAGTTTGGCAATGCCTGCATTCAGAGCCTGTGCTCGGGGGTGGTTGGCCGAGAATGCCCGCCTTTTCTCCCATGCCTGTACTACCGATGGCTGTAGAGTAGACTGGGAGTGTGAGGATGACTGGGAAGGTGGTGCTGTGGGTGGAATTACACAAGGTCTCTGGGAGGAAGCCAAACCAGCTGTGCGTGAGCTGGAGGAAGAGGCAACACGAGCTGAAGAGGTGGTAGCTGCCGCTGTTGGTTGGCCTACATCTTCAGTGTGTTTCTGTAACTCCACCGCGTGCCTGGTCCGCACATGTTTCCACATATTTGTGGTATTGAGGTTGCTGACATTTTTCCCTCTTTTTACTTTATGATGACACAGCTTGCATTTGACAAAACAAATGTCATCTGCAACTGTGTCAAAAAAGGACCAGGCACTGCAAGTCTTGGGAGCGCCCTTTTTGGCTTTGGAAAGAGACAGGCTCCTAACGGGTGCCAAAGTGGAGGCTACAGGCTCCGCAGTCTTCCCCCTCCCTCTCCCTCTTTGGCCCGTAAGAGGAAGCTCTTCCTCTGAGCTGCTCCCACCACCTTCCTGTTCCTCACGCCACGATGGGTCAAGGACCTCATCATCTCCACTACCCTCTGCCACCAACTGCTCCTCCTGGGTAGTCTCAGCAGCACAGTACGCACGAGAAAGCGGCACCTGAGTTTCATCATCAGATGCGTACTGCGCTGTGGTCACCGGAGGCACTGGCCCACCTGCCTCTTCAGAGTCAGAGAGAAAAAGGTGTTGGGCATCACTGCACACTGCCTCTTCTTCCATTTCTCCAATGCTGCTTGGCTGGCCCCCTGTTTCCAAGCCAAGAGATTCAGAGAACAGAAGTAGAGACGGCTCCTGTCCTGGGCTCTCTGACTGCCTGGCCAATTTGGCAGGTGGTGAAGAGACAGATGGCTGCTCTCCAGTGCTCTGTGCCTGAGAGGATGTGGCACTAACTGAAGTCGATGCCGAGGCGTTAGCTGCCATCCACCCGACAATGGCTTCAATTTGGTCTTCACGCAGCAGCGGTGCACGGCGCTCTCCGACAAAGCTGCGCATGAAGGACTGTTCCCTGCTGAAACTGAGTGACGACGAGTCACCGGCGCCCGCAGCAGGCACAGAATCACCACGTCCTCTCCCTGCTCCTCTCCCTGCTCCGCGCCCACGCCCACGTGCCTTACTCCCTGCCCTCTTCATCTTGGTTGACAGATAAAGATAAGCAGAAAAGTACTAAGGCCTTAGTGTGCTTATTCCTGTAATGCTCCTCCTAACAGGTGTAAGAAACACTAATGTTGTAAATTGTGGACTAAACTTTATTATTTTGCAAATGTGGCCTACACAAGTGTAAGTTGTGTTTGGTGAACTTAACCTTTTTTTTGGTGCAGATCGGGCTACAGAGCTAGTTTAAATCACACGGAGACCGTGCAGACAGCCGTAAACGGCGCTGCAAGGCCAAGAAACCCTCCTCTCGGTTATCCTATATAGTGTTTTTCCACTATTTAGCTGGATACGAGTGGAAAGACACTAATAGGAATTTTTTTTTTCAAATTTTAAACTGGCTGCACTATTTGAAAAAAAGGAAATTGTTTTTCAAGGTATGAGGCAGTAACGCACCCTGAGCTGAATCCAACCGGCTATGGCTGCACACAGACTACAGGGCGAGCTGCGCTCACACAGAGACCGTGCAGACAGCCGTAAACGGCGCTGCAAGGCCAAAAAACCCTCCTCTAGGTTATCCTATATAGTGTTTTTCCACTATTTAGCTGGATACGAGTGGAAAGACACTAATAGGAATTTTTTTTTTCAAATTTTAAACAGGCTGCACTATTTGAAAAAAAGGAAAATTTTTCTCAAGGTATGAGCCAGTAACGAACCCTGAGCTGAATCCAACCGGCTATGGCTGCACACAGACTACAGGGCGAGCTGGGCTCACACGGAGACCGTGCAGACAGCCGTAAACGGCGCTGCAAGGCCAAAAAACCCTCCTCTCGGTTATCCTATATAGTGTTTTTCCACTATTTAGCTGGATACGAGTGGAAAGACACTAATAGGAATTTTTTTTTTCAGATTTTAAACAGGCTGCACTATTTGAAAAAAAGGAAAATTTTTCTCAAGGTATGAGCCAGTAACGAACCCTGAGCTGAATCCAACCGGCTATGGCTGCACACAGACTACAGGGCGAGCTGGGCTCACACGGAGACCGTGCAGACAGCCGTAAACGGCGCTGCAAGGCCCAAAAACCCCCCTCTAGGTTATCCTATGTAGTGTTTTTCCACAATAGAGCTGGAGACTGGTGGAAAAACACTAATAGGAAATTTGAGAAAAAATGTGCAGCAGGCTGCACTAAGAGCAAAAAAGAACAACTGTGTGAGGCAGTGTGAACCCCCCCTGAGCTGAATACAACCGGGTATATGGCTGCACACAGACTACAGAGTGAGCTGCACACACACACACACACAGAGACCTTGCAGAACGCTGTTAAAACAGCGCTGCAAGGCAAGAGCAAGGTGAACAGTGAAGAACACACAGCGTTTTGCTAAATTAGCCTTTGGAAAGGAAAATAAAGCAATTAGCTAGCTCGACTGGCCCTCAGTTAGAACACAGCGTCCTGTCCCTAACTGAAATCACAGCAGAGTGAGCGCAAAATGGCGGCAGCGCTTTTTTATAGTGCAGAGTGACATCATTTCAGCAGCCAATCCCAGCCTTGCCAGTACTTACATGCCCACCATGCTAAACAGGATGTGCCCACACTTTCATTCATTCCTCATTGGCTGCTGCGTTCAATTTGAATTCTGGGAACTTCCGATTCCGGTATCCGATACGCGGGAAGTATCGGAATTCAGTATCGGAATTCCGATACCGCAAATATCGGCCGATACCCGATACTTGCGGTATCGGAATGCTCAACACTACTCATGATATTAAAAAGATGTACCAGATGTACTTTAAGGCCGGCGTCACACTCGGCGTAAGACAATATGGTCCGTAATTTACGGCCGTAATACGCTGAAAAGTCCCCAAAATAGTGGTCCGTATCTCCTCCGTAGGCAGGGTGTGTCAGCGTATTTTGCGCATGGCATCCTCCGTATGTAATCCGTATGGCATCTGTACTGTGAGATTTTCTCGCAGGCTTGCAAAACAGACATACGGATATACAAGGGATCCATGTGCTCAAAAAATAATAAAAACATATATACTGTCATTAACCCTTCATTACCCCATATCTGACCGCTACACGGGAATGGGAAGAGAGTGGCCAAGTGCCAGAATAGGCGCATCTTCCAGATGTGCCTTTTCTGGGGTGGCTGGGGGCAGATGTTTTTAGCCAGGGGGGGGGGCAATAACCATGGACCCTCTCCAGGCTATTAATATCTGCCCTCAGTCACTGGCTTTACTACTCTGGCAGAGAAAATTGCACGGGAGCCCACGCCAATTTTTTCCGCCATTTAACCCTTTAATTTAATAGCTAGAACGGCCACATTTTGCACATACACACTACTAACATTAGTAGTGTGGAATATGCAAAAAAAAGGGGGATATGACATGGTTTACTGTATGTAAACCATGTCTCAAATCATGTCGGGTTTAGGAAGGAGATAGCAAAAGCCGGCAATTGAATTACCGGCTTTTAAGCTATATAGCGCTGGATGAAATATTAATATATATACATATATGTGTCTCAATGACATATATATATATATATATTTAATTTTGGGTGATTATACTATATAGCAAATCCCAAAAACAAGTGGTACTTTATGAATAAAATATAATTTATTGAACATAAATCAAAACAAAATACAACATACAATAATCAAATTAGTAACAAAAAGGTGCAGAATCCACTAAAAAGAGGGACATAACTGCCATAGGACCACCATCCAATATAAATAACACTCCGGTGTAATAGATACTGAAATAATTAAATACCACAATAGACGGATCGAATAGATCTTCGTAGAGACCATAGCCTGTGTTAGCCATATAATGTACTCATGTCAGGATAAAACTATCCTATACTGTGGCACTTGCGGCATATGGGGATATATACAAAAGACCTTAATGACCAAAGTGGTAGATTGTAACGGTAAAGCTCCATGGAGTAAAGCAATAAAACATTACCAGAAGTGTTTGATGTGGTGGTACACGGCGTCCCTCTGCCCCAACGCGCGTTTCACTGACCGCTTCTTCAGGAGGCATGTGTTAGGGCTAGCGGAACGCACCGAGTAAATAGAGATGTTTATTGATATTGGTGCGTTCGCAACCCGGGGTCCACCGTGCAGGAGTACCTGCTGCTAGCAAACGGCGGAGCTATATGGCGGTATAGACTAACTCAGTTAACTCACTGAGTAGCCGTGAAAGGAAAGCACTGTGCCCTGTTAGACTCCACAGAGGCACAGGCTAACTGCCCAAACAGAGAGCAGTCAGTGGTCACGCAAACACACAAAACTCCTCGCCGGAGGAGCCAGCATTCTAGGGGCTTATTTCAGCCGGGTCCCTGAACACACATACATGTGACCACACTGGCGCAAAGCACATAACATAAGACAATACTAGCGCATGGCCGTGCGGTCATGCGCAGTTTATATAGTTGCAGCACAGGAAGCTGCTACTGAAGTTTTTGCCCTTTCAGGACCTTCCAGAAGGACCAATGGAAAGTGCTGCAGTACCTGAGCATGTTTTGCCCTTTCAGGACCTTCCAGAAGGACCAATGGAATGTACTGCAGCACCTGAGCATGTGACCGAACATGTGGCCCTTGACCTCCAATGGGAGACCCTGCCCTGGGCATGCTCAGTGTGAGTAAACAAGGACTTAGTCCCAGAGAGGCTCGCTCGCCGCAGATCAGTGCAGGGTACCATAGGAAAGCCAGAAAAGGCAGTAGTGACCCTATGCACCGAATCAGCCCCAGCGAGACGCTGGGAGCGACGTCTCCGCTGAGCAGAGCCCACTGCGGCCGATACCGAATGGGAGACCGCAGCAGACACGGATCGAGATTCCCCCTGTGCAGCAGAGGAAACTCGACTCCTAACATTACCCCCCCCTCCTAGGGCCCCCCCCCCTCCTTGAGCCTCACTACGCTCAAAAGCTGCGATAAGCAGCGGAGCCCGAATGTGCTCCACAGGCTCCCAGGTTCTATCCTCTGGGCCATGACCCTTCCAGTCCACCAGATAAAATTTCTTGCCATGTACCATCTTGCACCCCACAATAGCATTCACCTCAAACTCATCCGTGGATGAACCCGATGTCCCAGCAGATGACTCGGAAAACCGGGACAAATGAACGGGCTTTAAGAGGGAAACGTGGAAAGTATCGGTGATACCAAGGCGTGGAGGAATAGCCAAACGGTAGACCACAGGGTTGACCTGTTCCAGAACCTTAAACGGGCCAATGTAGCGAGGAGCAAACTTAGTGGACTCAACTCGCAGCCTGATGTTACGGGCGGAGAGCCACACTAAGTCGCCAGGAGCAAAGACCGGAGCGGGGCGCCGGTGTGTATCAGCCGAAACCCTCATTCTCTCCTTGGAGGCCCGGATGGCATCCTGAGTGCGGTCCCAGATGTCACGTGCCTCCACCGCCCAGTCTGCCACCGTAGAATCGGTGGATGACACGGGCATGGGCACAGGGACACGCGGATGCTGGCCGTAATTAAGGAGAAAAGGAGTTTGACCAGTGGAATCGGCTACGGCGTTATTCAGGGCAAATTCCGCCCAAGGTAGCAAAGATGCCCAGTCATCCTGCCTAGCAGAGACGAAATGTCGCAAATATATCACCAGAGTCTGGTTGGCTCTCTCCACCAACCCATTCGTCTCGGGATGGTATGCAGAGGAGAGGTTTAACTCTATGCTGAGTAAACGGCAGAGCTCTCTCCAAAACCGAGATGCGAACTGGGGACCCCGATCGCTGACAATCTTATCAGGCATACCATGCAATCGGAAAACGTGTTTAATGAACAACACCGCCAAGGCCCGTGCTGAGGGTAACCGAGGAAGCGGCACCAAATGCACCATCTTGGAGAAATGGTCGGTGACAACCCAAATAATGGAGCAGCCACGAGACTTGGGTAGACCCACCACAAAGTCCATCCCGACCATCTCCCAGGGCCTGTCTGCCACCGGTAGAGGGTAAAGCAACCCAGCAGGCCGTTGCCGAGGAGACCGATTCTGGGCGCAAGAAACGCACGCCTGAATATAGTCCTTGACATCTCGGGCCATATGCGGCCACTAGGGTTGAGCGAAACGGGTCGAACATTTTCAAAAGTCGCCGACTTTTGGCTAAGTCGGGGTTTCATGAAACCCGATCCGACCCCTGTGCGGGGTCGGCCATGCGGTACGCGACTTTCGCGCCAAAGTCGCGTTTCAATGACGCGAAAAGCGCCATTTCTCAGCCAATGAAGGTAAACGCAGAGTGTGGGCAGCGTGATGACATAGGTCCTGGTCCCCACCATCTTAGAGAAGGGCATTGCAGTGATTGGCTTGCTGTCTGCGACGTCACAGGGGCTATAAAGAGGCGTTCCCGCCGACCGCCATCTTACTGCTGCTGATCTGAGCTTAGGGAGAGGTTGCTGCCGCTTTGTCAGAAGCAGGGATAGCGTTAGGCAGGGTCCATTAACCACAAAACCGCTTGTGCTGCAGCGATTTGCACTGTCCAACACCACCCTCGGTGTGCAGGGACAGTGGAAGTTTTTTTTTTTTTTTTTTTCCCCTCAGCGCTGTAGCTCATTGGGCTGCCCTAGAAGGCTCCCTGATAGCTGCATTGCTGTGTGTACGCCGCTGTGCAAACCAACTGCTTTTTTCAAAGCACAAATCCTCTTGTTCCTTCCTTTCTGCACAGCTATCTTTTTTGTTTGTCCACACTTTTTATTTCATTTGTGCATCAGTCCACTCCTT
Organism: Ranitomeya imitator; assembly: GCF_032444005.1. Classification (NCBI taxonomy): domain Eukaryota; kingdom Metazoa; phylum Chordata; class Amphibia; order Anura; family Dendrobatidae; genus Ranitomeya; species Ranitomeya imitator. The sequence continues at coordinate 762,541,895 of NC_091284.1, read as the reverse complement.
ATTGCTGCCTGCCATACCTGGCTGAGATTACTGCAGGCAGGGAGATAGTAGCTGCCTGCCATACCTGGCTGAGATTACTGCAGGCAGGGAGATAGTAATTGTAGGACATTCCCTGTTTTTTTTTTTTTTTTTTTTTTGGTGGGAGATTAAGATTGGCAATTTGGCATTTCTGCTAGAGTGCCATCCCTGTGTGTGCCATCTCTCTCACATAGTGGGCCATAGAAAGCCTTTTCATTTTTCTGTATTTTTTTTTGTGGGGTGTATAAATTCTCCCTGATAAAAATACAGTGGGAGATTAATATTGGCCTTTGGGCTTGTGTGCCAGTCCTGAGTGTGCCATCTCTCTCACAAATAGTGGGCCATAGAAAGCCTATTTTATTTTTTTTGGGGTTTTATAAATTCTCCCTGAAAAAAAGGGAGATTAATATTGGCCTCTGGGCTTGTGTGCCAGTCCTGAGCGTGCCATCTGTGCCAGCCCTGAGCGTGCCATCTCTCTCACAAATAGTGGGCCATAGAAAGCCTATTTATTTATTTTTTTGGTTTTATAAATTCTCCCTGAAAAAAAGGGAGATTAATATTGGCCTCTGGGCTTGTGTGCCAGTCCTGAGCGTGCCATCTGTGCCAGCCCTGAGCGTGCCATCTCTCTCACAAATAGTGGGCCATAGAAAGCCTATTTAATTTTTTTTTTTGTTTTATAAATTTTCCCTGAAAAAAGGGAGATTAATATTGGCCTCTGGGCTTGTGTGCCAGTTGTGAGCGTGCCATCTGTGCCAGTCCTGAGCGTGCCATCTCTCTCACAAATAGTGGGCCATAGAAAGCCTATTTAAATTTTTTTTTGGTTTTATAAATTCTCCCAGAAAAAAAGGGAGATTAATATTGGCCTCTGGGCTTCTGTGCCAGTCCTGAGCGTGCCATCTGTGCCAGTCCTGAGCGTCCCATCTCTCTCACAAATAGTGGGCCATAGAAAGCCTATTTTATTTTTTTTGGGGGTTTTATAATTTCTCCCTGAAAAAAAGGGAGATTAATATTGGCCTCTGGGCTTGTGTGCCAGTCCTGAGCGTGCCATCTGTGCCAGCCCTGAGCGTGCCATCTCTCTCACAAATAGTGGGCCATAGAAAGCCTATTTAATTTTTTTTTTTGTTTTATAAATTTTCCCTGAAAAAAGGGAGATTAATATTGGCCTCTGGGCTTGTGTGCCAGTTGTGAGCGTGCCATCTGTGCCAGTCCTGAGCGTGCCATCTCTCTCACAAATAGTGGGCCATAGAAAGCCTATTTAAATTTTTTTTTGGTTTTATAAATTCTCCCAGAAAAAAAGGGAGATTAATATTGGCCTCTGGGCTTCTGTGCCAGTCCTGAGCGTGCCATCTGTGCCAGTCCTGAGCGTCCCATCTCTCTCACAAATAGTGGGCCATAGAAAGCCTATTTTATTTTTTTTGGGGGTTTTATAATTTCTCCCTGAAAAAAAGGGAGATTAATATTGGCCTCTGGGCTTGTGTGCCAGTCCTGAGCGTGCCATCTGTGCCAGCCCTGAGCGTGCCATCTCTCTCACAAATAGTGGGCCATAGAAAGCCTATTTATTTTTTTTTTTTGGTTTTATAAATTTTCCCTGAAAAAAGGGAGATTAATATTGGCCTCTGGGCTTGTGTGCCAGTTGTGAGCGTGCCATCTGTGCCAGTCCTGAGCGTGCCATCTCTCTCACAAATAGTGGGCCATAGAAAGCCTATTTAAATATTTTTTTGGTTTTATAAATTCTCCCAGAAAAAAAGGGAGATTGATATTGGCCTCTGGGCTTCTGTGCCAGTCCTGAGCGTGCCATCTGTGCCAGTCCTGAGCGTCCCATCTCTCTCACAAATAGTGGGCCATAGAAAGCCTATTTTATTTTTTTTTGGGGTTTTAGAAATTCTCCCTGGAAAAAAAAAGGGAGATTAATATTGCCCTTTGGGCTTGTGTGCCAGTACTAAGCGTTCCATCTCTCTCTCTCTCTCTCTCAGTCAGTGGGCCATAGAACGCCTATTTTTGGTTTTATTTGTTTTATAAATTCTCCCTGAAAAAATCATTTTATTTTATTTGGTTTCTAAATTCTTCCTGATAAAATCTTTTTTTTTTTATTATTTTTTTTTCTAAAGTCTCCCTGAAAAAAAAAAAAAAAAACAGTGGGAGATTAATATTGGCCTTTCTGCTTGTGTGCCAGTCTTGACTCCTGGGTGTGCCATCTCTCTCTCTCTCTCTCTCTCTCTCTCTCTCTCCAATTGTGGTCCATAGAAAGCCTATATTTTTTTTCCTTGATTTGGGTTCTAAAATCTACCAGAGAAAATAACTACATCAATCATTGGTAGAAAAATATTGGCCTCTGGGTTTGTGTGCCACTCCTGACTCCTGTGTGCGTCATCTCTCAGTCAGTGGGCCATAGAACGCCTATTTTTGTTTTTATTTGTTTTATAAATTCTCCCTGAAAAAATCATTTTATTTTATTTGGTTTCTAAATTCTTCCTGATAAAATCATATTTTTTTTATTATTTTTTTTTCTAAAGTCTCCCTGAAAAAAAAAAAAAAAAACAGTGGGAGATTAATATTGGCCTTTCTGCTTGTGTGCCAGTCTTGACTCCTGGGTGCGTCATCTCTCAGTCAGTGGGCCATAGAACGCCTATTTTTGGTTTTATTTGTTTTCTAAATTCTCCCTGAAAAAATCATTTTATTTTATTTGGTTTCTAAATTCTTCCTGATAAAATCACATTTTTTTTATTATTTTTTTTTCTAAAGTCTCCCTGAAAAAAAAAAAAAAAAACAGTGGGAGATTAATATTGGCCTTTCTGCTTGTGTGCCAGTCTTGACTCCTGGGTGCGTCATCTCTCAGTCAGTGGGCCATAGAACGCCTATTTTTGGTTTTATTTGTTTTCTAAATTCTCCCTGAAAAAATCATTTTATTTTATTTGGTTTCTAAATTCTTCCTGATAAAATCACATTTTTTTTATTATTTTTTTTTCTAAAGTCTCCCTGAAAAAAAAAAAAAAAAACAGTGGGAGATTAATATTGGCCTTTCTGCTTGTGTGCCAGTCTTGACTCCTGGGTGCGTCATCTCTCAGTCAGTGGGCCATAGAACGCCTATTTTTGGTTTTATTTGTTTTCTAAATTCTCCCTGAAAAAATCATTTTATTTTATTTGGTTTCTGAATTCTTCCTGATAAAATCACATTTTTTTTATTATTTTTTTTTCTAAAGTCTCCCTGAAAAAAAAAAAAAAAACAGTGGGAGATTAATATTGGCCTTTCTGCTTGTGTGCCAGTCTTGACTCCTGGGTGCGTCATCTCTCAGTCAGTGGGCCATAGAACGCCTATTTTTGGTTTTATTTGTTTTCTAAATTCTCCCTGAAAAAATCATTTTATTTTATTTGGTTTCTAAATTCTTCCTGATAAAATCACATTTTTTTTATTATTTTTTTTTCTAAAGTCTCCCTGAAAAAAAAAAAAAAAAAACAGTGGGAGATTAATATTGGCCTTTCTGCTTGTGTGCCAGTCTTGACTCCTGGGTGCGTCATCTCTCAGTCAGTGGGCCATAGAACGCCTATTTTTGGTTTTATTTGTTTTATAAATTCTCCCTGAAAAAATCATTTTATTTTATTTGGTTTCTAAATTCTTCCTGATAAAATCATATTTTTTTTATTATTTTTTTTTCTAAAGTCTCCCTGAAAAAAAAAAAAAAAAAACAACCAAAAAAAACAGTGGGAGATTAATATTGGCCTTTCTGCTTGTGTGCCAGTCTTGACTCCTGGGTGTGCCATCTCTCTCTCTCTCTCTCTCTCTCTCTCTCTCCAATTGTGGTCCATAGAAAGCCTATATTTTTTTTCCTTGATTTGGGTTCTAAAATCTACCAGAGAAAATAACTACATCAATCATTGGTAGAAAAATATTGGCCTCTGGGTTTGAGTGCCACTCCTGACTCCTGTGTGCGTCATCTCTCAGTCAGTGGGCCATAGAACGCCTATTTTTGTTTTTATTTGTTTTATAAATTCTCCCTGAAAAAATCATTTTATTTTATTTGGTTTCTAAATTCTTCCTGATAAAATCATATTTTTTTTATTATTTTTTTTTATAAAGTCTCCCTGAAAAAAAAAAAAAAAAAAAAAAACAGTGGGAGATTAATATTGGCCTTTCTGCTTGTGTGCCAGTCTTGACTCCTGGGTGTGCCATCTCTCTCTCTCTCTCTCTCTCTCTCCAATTGTGGTCCATAGAAAGCCTACATTTTTTTTCCTTGATTTGGGTTCCAAAATCTACCAGAGAAAATAACTCCATCAATCATTGGTAGAAAAATATTGGCCTCTGGGCTTGTGTGCCACTCCTGATTCCTGTGTGCGTCATCTCTCACTCAGTGGCCCATAGAAAGCATATAGTTTGTTACATTTGTTTTCTAAATTCTCCCTGCAAAAATCTTTTTTTTTTTTTTTGGGGGGTTTCTAAAGTGTTCCTGAAAAAAATAAAAATAAAAAAAAAATAATAGTGTGACATTAATATTAACATTTGTGCTTCAGTGACAGTCCTGCGTGTGGGGCATCTCTCTAATTTGCAGCCACCAAAAAAAGAGTGTGTAACATTGGGCCTGATTTTCGCTGTGGTCTCACCAACCTGTAAAGGGGTAGCTAAATCATACTGAAGTTATAGCTCACCGTGTAAGTTGTGTGACTGCAACAAATAACGTTAGTTTGGTTACGTTTTTAAAACAATGAGGAAGTCTAGTGGAAGAGGTCGTGGCCGGGGGCGTTCATTGTCAGCTGGTAATGAGGGTAGTGGTAGTGGTGGAGCATCAGGTGGTCGTGGGGGAAAAAATATTGCACCTAAGTCTGGAGCTGTGGAGCCAGGTTCGTCGTCCGGCTACACAAGGCCTCGAACGCTCCCTTTTCTGGGATTAGGAAAACCGCTTTTAAAGCCGGAGCAGCAAGAGCAAGTTTTGGCTTATCTTGCTGACTCAGCCTCTAGCTCTTTTGCCTCATCTCGTGAAACTGGTAAAAGTAAAAGCAGCGCGTCGTTAGTGGATGTTCACGGTCAGGGACAAGTCACTTCCTTGTCCTCTTCAGCAAAAACAACAACAGAGAAGAATGCAGCAGGCGACACAACGGGTTACTCCATGGAGCTCTTTACACATACCGTCCCTGGCTTAGAAAGTGAAGCAGTTAACAGTCCATGCCCATTACAAATTGAATCTGACATGGAGTGCACTGACGCACAGCCACAGCCAGACTACTATGCTGGTCCTTTGACTCAGACCACAACATTGCCCTCGCAGGGTGCTGATCAAGAATCAGACCCTGATGAGACTATGTTGCCCCATCACGAACGCTATACCACCGAACGACACGGTGACACAGACGAAGTTGCGCAGGAGGTACAAGAAGAGTTATTAGATGACCCAGTTCTTGACCCCGATTGGCAGCCATTGGGGGAACAGGGTGCAGGCGGCAGCAGTTCTGAAGCAGAGGAGGAGGAGGGGCCGCAGCAGGCATCAACATCGCCACAGGTTCCATCTGCCGGGCCCGTATCTTGCCCAAAACGCGTGGCAAAGCCAAAACCTGGTGGAGGACAGCGTGGCCATCCGGTTAAAGCTCAGTCTGCAATGCCTGAAAAGGTATCCGATGCTAGAAAGAGTGCAGTCTGGCATTTTTTTAAACAACATCCAATTGATCAGCGCAAAGTCATCTGTCAAAAATGTTCTACTTCCTTAAGCAGAGGTCAGAATCTGAAAAGTCTCAATACTAGTTGCATGCATAGACATTTAACCACCATGCATTTGAAAGCTTGGACTAACTACCAAACGTCCCTTAAGGTTGTTGCACCCTCGGCCAATGAAGCTAGTCATCAACGCAACATCCCTTCCGGCAGTGTAGGACCACCATTTAGCGCACCACCTGCTGTATCTGTGCAGGTATCTTTGCCAGGCCAAAGCAGTCAGGGTCAGGGAATCACCAGTTTCGTAGTAGGAAACACTGCATCTAGGGCACCGGCGGCAACAATACCATCTCCCACCGTCTCTCAGTCTGCCATGTCCACCGGCACCCCCGCTAGTTCCACGATCTCCAGCTCTCCAGTCCAGCTCACCCTACATGAGACTATGGTTAGAAAAAGGAAATACTTAGCCTCGCATCCGCGTACACAGGGTTTGAACGCCCACATAGCTAGACTAATCTCGTTAGAGATGATGCCCTACCGGTTAGTTGAAAGCGAAGCTTTCAAAGACCTGATGGACTACGCTGTACCACGCTACGAGCTACCCAGTCGACACTTTTTTTCCAGAAAAGCCATCCCAGCCCTCCACCAGCATGTTAAAGAGCGCATCGTCCATGCACTCAGGCAATCTGTGAGCACAAAGGTGCACCTGACAACAGATGCATGGACCAGTAGGCATGGCCAGGGACGTTACGTGTCCATCACGGCACACTGGGTAAATGTGGTGGATTCAGGGTCCACAGGGGACAGCAAGTTTGGGACAGTTCTGCCTAGCCCACGGTCTAGTAAACAGTTGTCTGTAGCCGTTCGCACCCCCTCCTCCTCCTCCTCCTCCTCCTCGTCCTCCTGCAGAAGCAAGAGCTCGTCCACAGACCGCAGTCGCACAAACACTCCATCCGCACCTGCCACTGTTGCACACCAGGTCTCCCATTATGGGGCAGCTACTGGCATACGTCAGCAGGCTGTATTGGCTATGAAGTGTTTGGGCGACAATAGACACACCGCGGAAGTTCTGTCCGAGTTCTTGCAGCAAGAAACGCAGTCGTGGCTGGGCACTGTAGATCTTGAGGCAGGCAAGGTAGTGAGTGATAACGGAAGGAATTTCATGGCTGCCATCTCCCTTTCCCAACTGAAACACATTCCTTGCCTGGCTCACACCTTAAACCTGGTGGTGCAGTGCTTCCTGAAAAGTTATCCGGGGTTATCCGACCTGCTCCTCAAAGTGCGTGGACTTTGCGCACATATCCGCCGTTCGCCTGTACACTCCAGCCGTATGCAGACCTATCAGCGTTCTTTGAACCTTCCCCAGCATCGCCTAATCATAGACGTTGCAACAAGGTGGAACTCAACACTGCACATGCTTCAGAGACTGTGCGAACAGAGGCGGGCTGTTATGTTTTTGTGGGAGGATACACATACACGGGCAGGCAGTAGGATGGCAGACATGGAGTTGTCAGGTGTGCAGTGGTCGAAGATTCAAGACATGTGTCAAGTCCTTCAGTGTTTTGAGGAATGCACACGGCTGGTTAGTGCAGACAACGCCATAATAAGCATGAGCATCCCCCTAATGCGTCTGCTGATGCAAAGTTTGACGCACATAAAGGATCAGGCGTCTGCACCAGAGGAAGAGGAAAGCCTTGATGACAGTCAGCGATTGTCTGGTCAGGGCAGTGTACATGACGAGGTACCGGGCGAAGAGGAGGTGGAGGATGAGGAGGATGATGGGGATGAGTATATTTTTAATGAGGAAGCTTTCCCGGGGGCACGGGAAATTGGTGGCGTGGCAAGGCCGGGTTCTGGTTTTTTGAGGGACACAAGTGACGTAGATTTGCCTGCAACTGCCCCTCAACCAAGCACAACCGCAGATTTGACAACGGGAACTTTGGCCCACATGGCGGATTATGCCTTGCGTATCCTCAAAAGGGACACACGCATTACAAAAATGATGAACGATGACGATTACTGGTTGGCCTGCCTCCTTGATCCTCGCTATAAAGGCAAATTGCAAAATATTATGCCACATGAGAACTTGGAACTAATATTAGCAACAAAACAATCAACTCTTGTTGACCGTTTGCTTCTGGCATTCCCTGCACACAGCGCCCGTGATCGTTCTCACACGAGCTCCAGGGGCCAGCAGACCAGAGGTGTTAGAGGGGCAGAAATCAGAAGTGGCGTTGGCCAGAGGGGTTTTCTGACCAGGTTGTGGAGTGATTTTTCTATGACCGCAGACAGGACAGGTACTGCAGCATCAATTCAAAGTGACAGGAGACAACATTTGTCCAGTATGGTTACAAACTATTTTTCATCCCTTATCGACGTTCTCCCTCAACCGTCATTCCCATTTGATTACTGGGCATCCAAATTAGACACCTGGCCAGAATTGGCAGAATATGCATTGCAGGAGCTTGCTTGCCCGGCAGCTAGTGTCCTATCAGAAAGAGTATTCAGTGCTGCAGGTTCAATACTAACAGAAAAAAGGACTCGTCTGGCTACCCAAAATGTAGATGATCTAACCTTCATTAAAATGAACCACAACTGGATTTCAAAATCTTTTGCCCCACCCTGCCCGGCTGACACCTAGCTTTCCTATGAAAAGGTCTTGCCTGTGGACTATTCTGAATGACTTTTCCAATCTCGTAATTTTCTTCACCTGATTGTCCAGCATACGACATGTTTCCACCTCACGAAATGGCCAAACTCCCCACACGGGGCCGTGCTATCGCCACTTTGCGCTTGGACCCTTGAGAGTGCTGTTTGTCTGAAGAGGTGGGTGTGGCCGCTTTTGGTCGACGGCACTGCCACTGGGTCCCTCATAGTACAATAAAGTGTCTCTGGCGGTGGTGGTGCGCACCCAACGTCAGACACACCGTTGTAATATGAGGGGCCCTGTGCCTGTAACGCCGGCCACAAGACAGTTCCCCCCCCCAGCTCAAACAGTGCTCTACCACTAGCAAAATTATCTCTCACAGCTTCACCAATGTGTAGTCTAGGCGCTGACATCCTTCAATGCCTGGCACTGACAATACCATTGTTTTGACATTTTTGTTATGTTAGGCCTTCGAAGCCTGTCTGCGGTCCCTTCTTTCTACAACTACTACACTGACCAGGCCACTGCTGGCCGTGTTACCCTGGAACCAATTTAAAAGTGCCTACAGTCAGCCCAATTTTGTTATGTTAGGCCTTCGAAGACTGTCTGCCGTCACTCCTTCCACTAGACTTCCACTGACCATACACTGCTGCCCATGTACCCCTGGAACCAATTTAAAGTGCCTACAGCCAGCCCAATTTTGTTATGTTAGGCCTTCGAAGCCTGTCTGCGGTCACTCCTTCCACTAGACTTCCACTGACCAGACCACTGCTGCCCGTGTACCCCTGGAACCAATTTAAAAGTGCCTACAGCCAGCCCAAGTTTGTTATGTTAGGCCTTGGAAGCCTGTCTGCGGTCACTCCTTCCACTAGACTTCCACTGACCAGACCACTGCTGCCCGTGTACCCCTGGAACCAATTTAAAAGTGCCTACAGCCAGCCCAAGTTTGTTATGTTAGGCCTTGGAAGCCTGTCTGCGGTCACTCCTTCCACTAGACTTCCACTGACCAGACCACTGCTGCCCGTGTACCCCTGGAACCAATTTAAAAGTGCCTACAGCCAGCCCAAGTTTGTTATGTTAGGCCTTCGAAGCCTGTCTGCGGTCCATTCTTTCAACTACTACTACACTGACCAGGTCACTGCTGCCCGTGTACCCCTGGAACCAATTTAAAAGTGCCTACAGCCAGCCCAAGTTTGTTATGTTAGGCCTTGGAAGCCTGTCTGCGGTCACTCCTTCCACTAGACTTCCACTGACCAGACCACTGCTGCCCGTGTACCCCTGGAACCAATTTAAAAGTGCCTACAGCCAGCCCAAGTTTGTTATGTTAGGCCTTGGAAGCCTGTCTGCGGTCACTCCTTCCACTAGGCCTCCACTGACCACACCACTGCTGTCCGTGTACCCCTGGAACCAATTTAAAATTGCCTACAGCCATGTGTTATTATTTTAGGCCTTCGATGCCTGTCTGCGGTCACTCCTTCCACTAGGCCTCCACTGACCACACCACTGCTGTCCGTGTACCCCTGGAACCAATTTAAAATTGCCTACAGCCAGCCCAATTTTTTTATTTTAGGCCTTCGATGCCTGTCTGCGGTCCATTCTTTCAACTACTACTACACTGACCAGGTCACTGCTGCCCGTGTACCCCTGGAACCAATTTAAAATTGCCTACAGCCATGTGTTATTATTTTAGGCCTTCGATGCCTGTCTGCGGTCACTCCTTCCACTAGGCCTCCACTGACCACACCACTGCTGCCCGTGTACCCCTGGAACCAATTTAAAATTGCCTACAGCCAGCCCAATTTTTTTATTTTAGGCCTTCGATGCCTGTCTGCGGTCCATTCTTTCAACTACTACTACACTGACCAGGTCACTGCTGCCCGTGTACCCCTGGAACCAATTTAAAATTGCCTACAGCCAGCCCAATTTTTTTATTTTAGGCCTTCGATGCCTGTCTGCGGTCCATTCTTTCAACTACTACTACACTGACCAGGTCACTGCTGCCCGTCTACCCCTGGAACCAATTTAAAATTGCCTACAGCCATGTGTTATTATTTTAGGCCTTCGATGCCTGTCTGCGGTCACTCCTTCTGTCCTGGCCGTGTACCCCTGGAACCAACATCAGAAAATATAAAAATAAGTATTTTGCTTATAAAAAAGAAAATACTGGTGAGATATCAAATGCAGACATTTTAACATTAAAAACAAACACACAACTAAAATCTGGTACAGTACTAAAAATGGCCACCAGCTACAATTACTTTCTCCTGCAAGTAGTTAACTGAAAGTTTTTTTAAATTGAAAACACACATATGGCATCCACCGAGTGTTGTCCTGTCGCGTCTTCTTTATATTATTGCCGAGAAGATGCAAAATAATGAAAATAATAAAATCATTAATTACCAAAATAATAGAGAAAGTCAACACCACATTGCAAATAAACATTCATTCCAAATAAAGAAGCAGGGCGCGTCCGAGGGTGAGTATATACCTAATAAGAATCTAATCACCCTCGGACGCGCAATGCTTATTTCCAACAGCCTTCCTTCCTAAGAATCATCCCTTCCGTGGTGTAGAGAGACGTTGTGTTACACTCCAAGGTGTTCCCCAGGTTGCCTTTCCTGAGCTTCGATCTACCGGCTCTCGTTTAGTAGTTGTTGGAAACTACGCTGCATTAGGCCTTCAAATTGGGTATGGGGTGTAGAGAGATGGTGTGTTCCACTCCAAGGTGTTCCCCAGGTTGCCTTTCCTGAGCTTCGATCTTCCGGCTCTCGTTTAGTAGTTCTTGGAAACTACACTGCATTAGGCCTTCAAATTGGGTATGGGGTGTAGAGAGAGGGTGTGTTACACTCCAAGGTGTTCCCCAGGTTGCCTTTCCTGAGCTTCGATATTCCGGCTCTCGTTTAGTAGTTGTCGGAAACTACGCTGCATTAGGCCTACAAATTGGGTATGGGGTGTAGAGAGAGGGTGTGTTACACTCCAAGGTGTTCCCCAGGTTGCCTTTCCTGAGCTTCGATCTTCATGCTCTCGTTTAGTAGTTGTCGGAAACTACGCTGCATTAGGCCTACAAATTGGGTATGGGGTGTAGAGAGAGGGGTTGTTACACTCCAAGGTGTTCCCCAGGTTGCCTTTCCTGAGCTTCGATCTTCCGGCTCTCGTTTAGTAGTTGTTGGAAACTACGCTGCATTAGGCCTTCAAATTGGGTATGGGGTGTAGCGAGAGGGTGTGTTACACTCCAAGGTGTTCCCCAGGTTGCCTTTCCTGAGCTTCGATCTTCCGGCTCTCGTTTAGTAGTTCTTGGAAACTACACTGCATTAGACCTTCAAATTGGGTATGGGGTGTAGAGAGAGGGTGTGTTACACTCTAAGGTGTTCCCCAGGTTTCCTTGCCATTGCTTCGGTCTTCCGACTCTCGTTTAGTAGTTGTAGAAAAGTACACTGCATTAGGCCATACAAAATGGGTATGGGGTGGAGAGAGATGGTGTGTTACACTCCAAGGTGTTCCCCAGGTTGCCTTTCCTGAGCTTCTATCTTCAGGCTCTCATTAAATTGTGGTTAAATGGAACAACTGCATTTGGCGTACTAGTTGGTTTGGGGCCTACTATCGGTGTCTGCCACTCCTTGCTGTTCTCCTCCACTGAACAAAGCTGTGCCGCCTGTTTACTACGGTTGCCAATTTTGAACTGCATTTCGACTACTTACTGATTTGGCCCTACTCTCTGTGTCAGCCTCTCATTCCAGTTGTCCTCCACTGCAATGCCCCCTGGTTATTCCTGTGTTACCAATTTTGAACTGCATTTAGCCCACTTTCTTCTTTGGGCCTATATCTGTGTTTCCACTTCATCGTGCCCATTGCCCAGCCAGTGATAGATGAGTCTGCTGGTACATTGACCCATAACGCAACATTCCCCGTGCACGCTACACAACAACATTGTGACCCTGCTGAAAGTCAGGTTGCTCTTCCCGCATACCATACCACCTTACACGGGGACAAAGAGGAAGGTGCAGATGAAAGTGCAGGTTCCTTCATCAGGTGGGGGGAGGAATACTAGTTGGCGACGTCACTGGCACAGGGCCTCTCATAGTACGCAAAAGTGTTGCTGCCGGTGGGAGGCGCCCCCGCCGTGCAAACACACCGCTGTACTTTGAGGGGCCCTGTGCCAGTGCCAATGCCAACGAGTGGGCCCCCCCTGCTTGCTCAGGTTCACAGCACTTGCAAAGTTGAAATACTTACCTCTCCCTGCTCCACTGCCGTGACGTGGTCCAGATTTCCTGGGCCCACTAATTACTTGAACCAGCCCTACCCCCCACAACTTTAGCCAAATGACCCCCAATTTCAAATGCCTTCCAATTATTATAAGGTAAATTACGCTTGACAAGCTTCATTAAGAAGAATGGATGGTTTTGACATTAAAATGGGCACTCTAGGTGTTTTCCTGGCCCCCACTCACTGCCGACTATGCTGCCCCATTGACTTGCATTGGGTTTCGTGTTTCGGTCGATCCCGACTTTACGTCATAATCGGCCGATTTCACTCGACCCGACTTTGGACATAGTCGGGTTTCGCAAAACCCGGCTCGACTCTAAAAAGGTCAAGGTCGCTCAACTCTAGCGGCCACCAGTATGTTCTCGCCAGAAGCTCAGATGTCCTCTTGGTCCCAAAATGCCCACCCACTCTGGAGGAGTGAGCCCAAGAGAGAACCTCCGGTCGCAAGTTAGCTGGTACGAAAGTCTTGCCCGGGGGCACAGACTCTAGCGAAACCGGAGCTACAGTTCTCAGGCTCTCAGAAGGGACAATAAGCCGAGGCTCCTCCTCCTCCGATGACACCACGGAGCGGGAGAGAGCGTCAGCGCGAACGTTCTTCTCCCCGGAGAGGAAATGGAGAGTAAAATGGAACCGGGAGAAGAACAGGGACCATCTAGCCTGGCGAGAATTCAGCCGCTGGGCCGTTTGCAGATATACCAAGTTCTTGTGGTCAGTGAAGACTTGGAAGGGAAAGCGAGCTCCCTCCAAGAGATGTCTCCACTCTGAAAAAGCCAACTTCATGGCCAGCAACTCCCTGTCCCCGATGGAATAATTCCTCTCCGCTGGTGTGAAGGTCTTGGAGAAGAAGAAGCAAGGATGCTTCCGACCTTGAGCATCCTTTTGGAAAAGGACTGCTCCAGCACCAACGGATGAGGCATCCACCTCCAAGATAAATGGCTTATCAACATCGGGGCGATGTAGGATGGGAGTGCTAGCGAAGTGTGACTTGATCGAGAGAAAGGCTTTGGAGACCTCCTCTGACCACAACTTGGGATTTGCTCCCTTCTTGGTGAGGGCAACCAAGGGAGCTACCAAAGTTGAGAAGTGTGGAATGAACTGGCGATAGTAATTAATGAACCCCATAAAGCGCTGCACCGCTTTAAGAGAATGGGGTTCCTGCCAGTCCATTACAGCCTGTAGCTTGGCAGGATCCATAGCCAAACCCTGGGCAGAGATGATATAACCAAGGAAAGGCAAGGACTCCTGCTCAAACACACACTTCTCCAACTTGGCGTAGAGGGAGTTTGCCCGTAAGAGGTCGAAGACTTTGCGAACATCTCTCCGATGGGAGTCAATATCTGGAGAGAAGATGAGAATATCATCCAGATAGACTACAAGCGAGTTGGTGAGCATATCCCAGAAGATGTCGTTCACAAAGTCTTGGAAAACGGCTGGGGCATTACAGAGCCCGAAGGGCATCACCAGATATTCATAGTGCCCATCCCTGGTGTTAAAAGCCGTCTTCCATTCATCCCCCTCATGGATGCGAATCAGGTTGTAAGCACCCCGCAGATCTAACTTTGTAAATACCCTCGCTCCCCGTAGCCTATCAAACAGCTCAGATATCAGGGGTAGTGGGTACTTGTTCTTAACGGTGATGGCGTTAAGACCCCTGTAGTCTATGCATGGACGTAAGTCTCCAGTCTTCTTCTGTACGAAGAAGAACCCAGCCCCTGCCGGTGACACTGACTTCCTAATGAATCCTCTTGCCAGATTCTCCTGGATGTACTGGGACATTGCCTCCATCTCCGGGAGAGATAACGGATAGACTCGACCCCGGGGAGGCTCAGCACCAGGCAAGAGGTCAATAGGACAGTCATAGGGGCGGTGAGGCGGAAGGGTCTCCGCAGCTCTTTTGAAGAACACGTCTGCATAGGGCCAATAGTGCTTGGGGAGAGAGGAAAGATCTGCGGGTACCTGTGTAGTAGCAACCTGAATGCACTCCCTCAGACATCTACCCTCGCAGCATTTACTCCATCCCAAAATTCTCCCAGAGGACCACTCAATATGAGGAGAATGGTAGCGAAGCCATGGTATCCCCAACAGGACCTCATCAATTCCCTCGGGAATGACTAATAGGGAGATTATCTCCTGATGTGATGGAGACACAGATAGCGTGAAAGGAATGGTTTGGTGGGTAATCTGTGAAGGTAGTGTTGACACATTTACCACTCGAACGGTTACTGGCTTGGCGAGCATCACCAAGGGTATTGCGTGACGCTGGGCAAAAGCGGAAGACATAAAGTTACCCTCTGCCCCAGAATCCACGCATAGCTCGACCATAAGAGTGGATGGGCCTATGGTAATTGTCCCCTTGAAGGACAACTTTGAGGCAAACGTCGCCGTGTCTAGTGTACCTCCTCCAACTGCCACTAGACGCTGACGTTTCCCCGACCGCTGAGGACCCTTGGAGGCAAGGTGTCCTGACTGCTGGCAAACATGACGGACCTTATGTGCACGGGCAGACTGAGACTTGGATCCCGCTCGTGTCACCTCTAAGGCCTCATGTGACTCGGATGCCTGGACTGGAGATTCCAAAGGTTTGGCTAAGGTGGGAGCCAGCCGAAACCTCTGCCTACACTGGGCTCGCTCCAACCTCCGCTCGTTAAAACGGAGGTCAATACGAGTAGAGACAGTTATTAACTCCTCCAGTGTGGCAGGAATCTCCCTAGTGGCCAGAGCGTCCTTAATGTGGTCAGCCAGGCCCCTCCAAAATATGGGGATAAGGGCTTTATCCGACCACTCCAGCTCGGAAGCTAAAGTACGGAAGCGGACGGAAAAATGGCTGACCAAGGACTCACCCTGAGTTAATGCCAGTAGTTGGAGCGCTGTGTCATGGGTGACTTGGGGTCCTAAAAAGACCTTTTTCAGAGTGCTCAGAAACAACGGAGCACTCTGCACCACATGATCACCACGCTCCCACAGCGGCGTAGCCCACTCCAACGCCCTGTCCGACAAAAGAGACACAATAAATCCCACCTTAGCCCGCTCTGTAGGAAAACGTGCAGCCAGGAGCTCGAGGTGAATAGAGCACTGACTCACGAATCCCCTACAAGTTTTGCTATTTCCAGAAAATTTTTCTGGCAGCGGGAGGCGAGATAACGTCGGAACAGGGGTGGCAGTGGACAAGGTTGCTGCAGCCACGCTAGCAGCCTGTACAGCAACTGCGGTAACATCCACAGCTGAGGTTGAGCTCTCGAGAGCCGCCAACCTACCCTCCAGCTGCTGGATATACCGCAAAGATTGCTGAATGTCCGCCATTTACTAGCCAGACCCTGGCGCTAGTATTCTGTTAGGGCTAGCGGAATGCACCGAGTAAATAGAGATGTTTATTGATATTGGTGCGTTCGCAGCCCGGGGTCCACCGTGCAGGAGTACCTGCTGCTAGCAAACGGCGGAGCTATATGGCGGTATAGACTAACTCAGTTAACTCACTGAGTAGCCAAGAAAGGAAAGCACTGTGCCCTGTTAGACTCCACAGAGGCACAGGCTAACTGCCCAAACAGAGAGCAGTCAGTGGTCACACAAACACACAAAACTCCTCGCCGGAGGAGCCAGCATTCTAGGGGCTTATTTCAGCCGGGTCCCTGAATACACTCAGACTCAATCTCCTCGCCGGAGGAGCCAGCATTCTAGGGGCTTATTTCAGCCGGGTCCCTGAACACACATACATGTGACCACACTGGCACAAAGCACATAACATAAGACAATACTAGCGCATGGCCGTGCGGTCATGCGCAGTTTATATAGTTGCAGCACAGGAAGCTGCTACTGAAGTTTTTGCCCTTTCAGGACCTTCCAGAAGGACCAATGGAAAGTGCTGCAGTACCTGAGCATGTTTTGCCCTTTCAGGACCTTCCAGAAGGACCAATGGAATGTACTGCAGCACCTGAGCATGTGACCGAACATGTGGCCCTCGACCTCCAATGGGAGACCCTGCCCTGGGCATGCTCAGTGTGAGTAAACAAGGACTTAGTCCCAGAGAGGCTCGCTCGCCGCAGATCAGTGCAAGGTACCATAGGAAAGCCAGAAAAGGCAGTAGTGACCCTATGCACCGAATCAGCCCCAGCGAGACGCTGGGAGCGACGTCTCCGCTGAGCAGAGCCCACTGCAGCCGATACCGAATGGGAGACCGCAGCAGACACGGATCGAGATTCCCCCTGTGCAGCAGAGGAAACTCAACTCCTAACAGCGTGTCTAGGCAGGGGGAAGCCTGGTTTATATACATATGAAAATCGCACTGATAGGAGGTGAGAGGATTGGGGGTGGGCCCTGGATGTAGTCATTTCCGTTTTACAATGACATAGACAGTGTTCCAATGCGTCTGCGCAGAGTTTTGTGTCCACATCAGAAAAGAATCATAGCGCCTGCTTAAAAGAAAATAAGAGAAAACCAACCGATCCATCCAGCAAAGGAGGCGCGGCCCCAGCAACGCATGCGTAAGAAGCAATCCCCATGAGATGATTGCAGCGCATTTCCTAGACGCCGATGGCATAAATAACCATGGCAACAAACCGCAGCGCTCCAAAGTGCGGCTGCGCCACCATTAGATGGCCACAGCGCATGCCCCGTGCCCCATACTTAGAGGAAATGCCGGTGGCTGTAAGTAACCATGACAGCAAGCCGCAGCGTTCCAAAATACGGCGGCGCTACCATTCGTTGGCCACTGCGCATGCCCCGTACCCCATATTTAGAAGAAATGCCAGCGACAGTAAGTAACCATGTCAATGGACGTCAGCGCATCAATGTGTGGCAACCAAGGCATTAACAAAAATATAAAAAATAAAAATATTTATGGGATAATCAAAACGGGGAAGCGGTGTGATACTCACTACTAACCCTGGCCATAATAATCTGAAGGGACCTACAAGAGACCGTTGGAAAATGCCATCCTAATAAAAAGGTGAAAAACCTGGAGTATGAAACGGCGCATGCTTCGATGGCGGGCTGGTATCAAAAAGTGGCGATGGGTCGCAGACAAGCGGTACCACAGGCCTATCATCAAAAGATGACAGTACCAGCGGCAGCGCAAATGTCCGCTTCCCATCGCCAAACCACGTCCCTACATCGAAGCATGCGCTCCGCTCCTGGAAAGAGTAGACTAAAAAGGAAGTGACTGGAAGATTCCAAGCAAAATCCCAAATACAATCCCCACGGAGTCGTGAAGATAACAAAGTGCCTTAATAGTGTTGTAAGATACACACCCTATATAGCCACTTAATAGCAGCAGTAAGAATGAAAGTGCAAAGTGCTCAAATAAAGTGCTGGTGATTACTCAATTGAATAATTATTATATTATTTAACCTCTGGTGTACTCTAATGTACAATTTGTGTTGATATATCACATATACATAAAATATGCCTACATAATAAAGTGACTAAAGTTGTGTAATAGAAACCAAAAAAATCAAAAATTGATGCCAAAATCCAGTACAGCAATATAAACAATATGGAAAAGACCATCTACCTAAGTGGGAGATATAAAAAAAACCATAATAGAGTCCAATGATGATCAAAATTAGCAACTTCATGCTTCCATGTGGCCACTTCGATAAGGAATGTTGGGCCTGCCGAGAATAATTTATGATAGTCCACCACCTCCGATAACTGGTGCTCCTCATGATCCCATATCAGCGAAGACATCCACATGTATGATAAAGACAACTAGTGCAAACAGAAAGACAAAATGTTAATAACATACACAGTTGACACACTAAAAATTGGATAAAAACCCCTACCTAAAACTTCCAACAGTAATCACAGACAATGGTGGGCTATATATTTATAAAAATGCTCCAAACCCAAAGCTTTCATTCAGCCCCTGTGGTGTAAGGGTGCCCAGTCTGTATATCCATTGGCACTCCTTTTTGGCTAGCCTCTTTCCGAGATCCCCCCTCTGGATCCCAGATCAATTGAATCGATTCCCTTAATTTGGAGTAATCTTGAATTGCTTTGGTGGAATCTCTTGAAGTGTCTGGGGAGGGTTTTGAGCATACTGTCATCGTTGTTTGTTTTAGCTTTTTCAATATCTAGACAGTGCTCTCGTACTCTTATTTTTAATTCCCGACTAGTCATACCGATGTAAATTTTCTTGCATGGGCACTGTGCATAATAAATGACCCCCTTGGTGGTACATGTGATGTTAGCTCTGATTTCAAATTTCCTAGTACCCTCTTGGTTGTAAAAAAAAGAGGCTTTTGTGCATGTTGGCGCACCCTTTACATAATCCACAGGGGAAAAAACCCTTGCGTTCCCTCAGTTTCTTATTAGTGTCTTTTCTTTTGGGATCATATGTGCTATGTACCAATATGTCACGTAAATTGGGAGCCCTCTTTGCCACAAAAGAGGGACGTGCTGGTAAGATCTTTTTAAGGGTAGTATCAGTATGCAAAATCTGCCAATGTTTTAAAATGGCTGTTTTCAAGTCATGCCATCCATCACTGTAATTTGTGATAAACCTTACCTGATGGTCGTATTTATCACCGGTGGAAATTGGTTGGTTTTTATGCAACAGTCTTTCTCTGGGAGTATCCCTCGCTCTCCTATATCCCTTTTCAATGGTCCTATTGTTGTAACCTCGGTCTTTAAATCTTCGCTTCAAAGCTTCTGATTGAATTTCAAATTCTGACTGTTCAGAGCAGATTCTCTTCACACGCAGGAACTGTCCTATCGGTATTCCATTAATAGTTCATTTGAGGTGTGAAGAAGACGCATGAAGCAGTGAGTTGGTAGCTGTTGGTTTACGGAAGACCGTAGTGGAGAGACGTCCATTGGGTTGAACTGAAATGGAAAGGTCCAAAAACTCTATTTGATGCCCAAATTTGTATGTGAGTTTAATATTTTGATCATTGTTGTTAAGTTCTTGCATCATAACCTCCAAATCACTGGATGGACCTTCCCAGATGAACATAATGTCGTACAATATCCTCAGAAATAAGAATACAGATAATAAATGGGAAATGTTTAAGAACATCCTAAATAGGCAGTGTAAGCGGTTTATACCTTGTGGGAATAAAAGGACTAGAAATAGGAAAAACCCAATGTGGCTAAACAAAGAAGTAAGACAGGCAATTAACAGTAAAAAGAAAGCATTTGCACTACTAAAGCAGGATGGCACCATTGAAGCTCTAAAAAACTATAGGGAGAAAAATACTTTATCTAAAAAACTAATTAAAGCTGCCAAAATGGAAACAGAGAAGCACATTGCTAAGGAGAGTAAAACTAATCCCAAACTGTTCTTCAACTATATCAATAGTAAAAGAATAAAAACTGAAAATGTTGGCCCCTTAAAAAATAGTGAGGAAAGAATGGTTGTAGATGACGAGGAAAAAGCTAACATATTAAACACCTTTTTCTCCACGGTATTCACGGTGGAAAATGAAATGCTAGGTGAAATCCCAAGAAACAATGAAAACCCTATATTAAGGGTCACCAATCTAACCCAAGAAGAGGTGCGAAACCGGCTAAATAAGATTAAAATAGATAAATCTCCGGGTCCGGATGGCATACACCCACGAGTACTAAGAGAACTAAGAAATGTAATAGATAAACCATTATTTCTTATTTTTAGGGACTCTTGTTATGATAAAGTAATTCAGTACCGCAATGGACATAGAGGTCAGAGCACATACAGTGACCTGGCAATAACCCAAAAACATAGAACGAGCTCTGAGACGTGGGAACTCTGCTGACCGCAATCCCTAATCCTCTCCAACCACACTAGAGGCAGCCGTGGATTGCGCCTAACGCTACCTATGCAACTCGGCACAGCCTGAGAAACTAGCTAGCCTGAAGATAGAAAATAAGCCTACCTTGCCTCAGAGAAATACCCCAAAGGAAAAGGCAGCCCCCACATATAATGACTATGAGTTAAGATGAAAAGACAAACATAGAGATGAAATAGATTTAGCAAAGTGAGGCCCGACTTTCTGAACAGAGCGAGGATAGGAAAGGTAACTTTGCGGTCAACACAAAACCCTACAAAAACCACGCAAAGGGGGCAAAAAGACCCTCCGTACCGAACTAACGGCACGGAGGTACACCCTCTGTGTCCCAGAGCTTCCAGCAAGCAGGTAAAAACAAATAGACAAGCTGGACAGAAAAAACAGCAAACAAAATAGCAAAGCAGAACTTAGCTATGCAGAGCAGCAGGCCACAGGAACGATCCAGGAGGAAACAGGTCCAATATTAGAACATTGACTGGAGGCCAGGATCAAAGCACTAGGTGAAGTTAAATAGAGCAGCACCTAACGACTTCACCACATCACCTGAGGAAGGAAACTCAGAAGCCGCAGTACCACTTTCCTCCACCAACGGAAGCTCACAGAGAGAATCAGCCGAAGTACCACTTGTGACCACAGGAGGGAGCTCTGCCACAGAATTCACAACAGTACCCCCCCTTGAGGAGGGGTCACCGAACCCTCACCAGAGCCCCCAGGACGACCAGGATGAGCCATATGAAAGGCACGAACAAGATCGGGGGCATGGACATCAGAGGCAAAGACCCAGGAATTATCTTCCTGAGCATAACCCTTCCACTTAACCAGATACTGGAGCTTCCGTCTTGAAACACGAGAATCCAAAATCTTCTCCACAATATACTCCAACTCCCCCTCCACCAAAACCGGGGCAGGAGGATCAACAGATTGAACCATAGGTGTCACGTATCTCCGCAACAATGACCTATGGAATACGTTATGTATGGAAAAAGAATCTGGAAGGGTCAGACGAAAAGACACAGGATTAAGAACCTCAGAAATCCTATACGGACCAATAAAACGAGGTTTAAACTTAGGAGAGGAAACCTTCATAGGAATATGACGAGAAGATAACCAAACCAAGTCCCCAACACGAAGTCGGGGACCCACACAGCATCTGCGATTAGCGAAACGTTGAGCCTTCTCCTGGGACAAGGTCAAATTGTCCACTACATGAGTCCAAATCTACTGCAACCTGTCCACCACAGTATCCACACCAGGACAGTCCGAAGACTCAACCTGCCCTGAAGAGAAACGAGGATGGAACCCAGAGTTGCAGAAAAACGGCGAAACCAAGGTAGCCGAGCTGGCCCGATTATTAAGGGCGAACTCAGAAAAAGGCAAAAAGGACACCCAGTCATCCTGATCAGCAGAAACAAAGCATCTCAGATATGTTTCCAACGTCTGATTGGTTCGTTCGGTCTGGCCATTAGTCTGAGGATGGAAAGCCGAGGAAAAAGACAAGTCAATGCCCATCCTACCACAAAAGGCTCGCCAAAACCTCGAAACAAACTGGGAACCTCTGTCAGAAACGATATTCTCTGGAATGCCATGTAAACGAACCACATGCTGGAAGAACAATGGCACCAAATCAGAGGAGGAAGGTAATTTAGACAAGGGTACCAAATGGACCATTTTAGAGAAGCGATCACAGACCAACCAAATGACTGACATCTTTTGAGAGACGGGAAGATCTGAAATAAAATCCATAGAGATATGTGTCCAAGGCCTCTTTGGGACCGGCAAGGGCAAAAGCAACCCACTGGCACGAGAACAGCAGGGCTTAGCCCGAGCACAAATCCCACAGGACTGCACAAAAGTACGCACATCCCGCGACAGAGATGGCCACCAAAAGGATCTAGCCACTAACTCTCTGGTACCAAAGATTCCAGGATGACCAGCCAACACTGAACAATGAACCTCAGAGATAACTTTATTCGTCCACCTATCAGGGACAAACAGTTTCTCCGCTGGGCAACAATCAGGTTTATTAGCCTGAAATTTTTGCAGCACCCGCCGCAAATAAGGGGAGATGACAGACACAATTACTCCCTCTTTGAGGATACCCGCCGGCTCAGATAAACCCGGAGAGTCGGGCACAAAACTCCTAGACAGAGCATCCGCCTTCACATTTTTAGAGCCTGGAAGGTACGAAATCACAAAGTCAAAACGGGCAAAAAACAGCGACCAACGAGCCTGTCTAGGATTCAATCGCTTGGCAGACTCGAGATAAGTCAAGTTCTTATGATCAGTCAAGACCACCACGCGATGCTTAGCTCCTTCAAGCCAATGACGCCACTCCTCGAATGCCCACTTCATGGCCAGCAACTCTCGATTGCCCACATCATAATTTCGCTCAGCAGGCGAAAACTTCCTGGAAAAGAAGGAGCATGGTTTCATCACCGAGCAATCAGAACTTCTCTGCGACAAAACAGCCCCTGCTCCAATCTCAGAAGCATCAACCTCGACCTGGAACGGAAGCGAAACATCTGGTTGACACAACACAGGGGCAGAAGAAAAACGACGCTTCAACTCTTGAAAAGCTTCCACAACAGCAGAAGACCAATTGACCACATCAGCACCCTTCTTGGTCAAATCGGTCAACGGTTTAGCAATACTAGAAAAATTGCAGATGAAGCGACGATAAAAATTAGCAAAGCCCAGGAACTTTTGCAGACTTTTCAGAGATGTCGGCTGAGTCCAATCATGGATGGCTTGGACCTTAACAGGGTCCATCTCGATAGTAGAAGGGGAAAAGATGAACCCCAAAAATGAAACCTTCTGAACACCAAAGAGACACTTTGATCCCTTCACAAACAAAGAATTAGCACGCAGGACCTGAAACACCGTTCTGACCTGCTTCACATGAGACTCCCAATCATCCGAGAAGATCAAAATGTCATCCAAGTACACAATCAGGAATTTATCCAGGTACTCTCGGAAGATGTCATGCATAAAGGACTGAAACACTGATGGAGCATTGGCAAGTCCGAATGGCATTACTAGATACTCAAAATGGCCCTCGGGCGTATTAAATGTAGTTTTCCATTCATCGCCTCGCTTAATACGCACAAGATTATACGCACCACGAAGATCTATCTTGGTGAACCAACTAGCCCCCTTAATCCGAGCAAACAAATCAGATAACAACGGCAAGGTGTACTGAAATTTAACCGTGATCTTATTTAGAAGGCGGTAATCTATACAAGGTCTCAGTGAACCATCCTTCTTGGCTACAAAAAAGAACCCTGCTCCTAATGGCGACGATGACGGGCGAATATGCCCCTTCTCCAAGGACTCCTTCACATAACTCCGCATAGCGGCGTGCTCAGGCACAGATAAATTAAACAGTCGACCTTTTGGGAATTTACTACCAGGAATCAAATCGATAGCACAATCACAATCCCTATGCGGAGGTAGGGTATCGGACTTGGGCTCATCAAATACATCCCGGTAATCAGACAATAACTCTGGAACCTCAGAAGGGGTGGATGACGAAATAGTCAGAAATGGGACATCACCATGTACCCCCTGACAACCCCAGCTGGACACAGACATGGATTTCCAATCTAATACTGGATTATGGACTTGTAGCCATGGCAACCCCAACACGACCACATCATGCAGATTATGCAACACCAGAAAGCGAATAACCTCCTGATGTGCAGGAGCCATGCACATGGTCAGCTGGGTCCAGTACTGAGGCTTATTCTTGGCCAAAGGCGTAGCATCAATTCCTCTCAATGGAATAGGACACTGCAAGGGCTCCAAGAAAAACCCACAACGCCTAGCATACTCCAAGTCCATCAAATTCAGGGCAGCGCCTGAATCCACAAAAGCCATGACAGAATACGATGACAAAGAGCAGATCAAGGTAATGGACAGAAGAAATTTTGACTGTACCGTACCAATGGTGGCAGACCTAGCGAACCGCTTAGTGCGGTTAGGACAATCAGAGATAGCATGAGTGGAATCACCACAGTAGAAACACAGCCCATTCAGACATCTGTGTTCTTGCCGTTCAACTCTGGTCAAAGTCCTATCGCACTGCATAGGCTCAGGTTTGAGCTCAGGTAATACCGCCAAATGGTGCACAGATTTACGCTCACGCAAGCGTCGACCGATCTGAATGGCCAAAGACATAGACTCATTCAGACCAGCAGGTATAGGAAATCCCACCATGACATCCTTAAGGGCTTCAGAGAGACCTTTTCTGAAAATAGCTGCGAGCGCACCTTCATTCCATTGAGTGAGTACGGACCACTTTCTAAATTTCTGACAATATACCTCTATCTCATCCTGACCCTGACACAGAGCCAGCAAACTTTTCTCTGCCTGATCCACTGAATTAGGTTCATCGTACAGCAATCCGAGCGCCAGGAAAAACGCATCGATATTACTTAATGCAGGATCTCCTGACGCAAGAGAAAATGCCCAGTCCTGAAGGTCGCCACGTAAAAAAGAAATAATGATCCTAACTTGTTGAACTGGGTCACCAGAGGAGCGAGGTTTCAAAGCCAGAAATAGTTTACAATTATTTTTGAAACTCAGAAATTTAGTTCTATCTCCAAAAAACAAATCAGGAATAGGAATTCTCGGTTCTAACATAGAATTCTGAACCACAAAGTCTTGAATATTTTGTACTCTTGCCGTGAGCTGATCCACACATGAAGACAGACCTTTAATGTCCATCGCTACACCTGTGTCCTGAGCCACCCAAATATCTAGGGGAAAAAAAAGGCAAAACACAGTGCAGAGAAAAAAAAATGGTCTCAGAACTTCTTTTTTCCCTCTATTGAGAATCATTAGTACTTTTGGCCTCCAGTACTGTTATGATAAAGTAATTCAGTACCGCAATGGACATAGAGGTCAGAGCACATACAGTGACCTGACAATAACCCAAAAACATAGAACGAGCTCTGAGACGTGGGAACTCTGCTGACTGCAATCCCTAATCCTCTCAAACCACACTAGAAGCAGCCGTGGATTGCGCCTAACGCTACCTATGCAACTCGGCACAGCCTGAGAAACTAGCTAGCCTGAAGATAGAAAATAAGCCTACCTTGCCTCAGAGAAATACCCCAAAGGAAAAGGCAGCCCCCACATATAATGACTGTGAGTTAAGATGAAAAGACAAACGTAGAGATGAAATAGATTTAGCAAAGTGAGGCCCGACTTTCTGAACAGAGCGAGGATAGGAAAGGTAACTTTGCGGTCAACACAAAACCCTACAAAAACCACGCAAAGGGGGCAAAAAGACCCTCCGTACCGAACTAACGGCACGGAGGTACACCCTCTGTGTCCCAGAGCTTCCAGCAAGCAGGAAAAAACAAATAGACAAGCTGGACAGAAAAAACAGCAAACAAAATAGCAAAGCAGAACTTAGCTATGCAGAGCAGCAGGCCACAGGAACGATCCAGGAGGAAACAGGTCCAATACTAGAACATTGACTGGAGGCCAGGATCAAAGCACTAGGTGGAGTTAAAAAGAGCAGCACCTAACGACTTCACCACATCACCTGAGGAAGGAAACTCAGAAGCCGCAGTACCACTTTCCTCCACCAACGGAAGCTCACAGAGAGAATCAGCCGAAGTACCACTTGTGACCACAGTAGGGAGCTCTGCCACAGAATTCACAACAGACTCTATAGCGACAGGGTCTGTTCCGCAGGACTGGCACATAGCAAATGTGGTGCCAATATTCAAAAAGGGCTCTAAAAGTGAACCTGGAAATTATAGGCCAGTAAGTCTAACCTCTATTGTTGGTAAAATATTTGAAGGGTTTCTGAGGGATGTTATTCTGGATTATCTCAATGAGAATAACTGTTTAACTCCATATCAGCATGGGTTTATGAGAAATCGCTCCTGTCAAACCAATCTAATCAGTTTTTATGAAGAGGTAAGCTATAGGCTGGACCACCAGATTTTTGAATCTCGATTTTTCCAAAGCGTTTGATACCGTGCCGCACAAGAGGTTGGTACACAAAATGAGAATGCTTGGTCTGGGGGAAAATGTGTGTAAATGGGTTAGTAACTGGCTTAGTGATAGAAAGCAGAGGGTGGTTATAAATGGTATAGTCTCTAACTGGGTCGCTGTGACCAGTGGGGTACCGCAGGGGTCAGTATTGGGACCTGTTCTCTTCAACATATTCATTAATGATCTGGTAGAAGGTTTACACAGTAAAATATCGATATTTGCAGATGATACAAAACTATGTAAAGCAGTTAATACAAGAGAAGACAGTATTCTGCTACAGATGGATCTGGACAAGTTGGAAACTTGGGCTGAAAGGTGGCAGATGAGGTTTAACAATGATAAATGTAAGGTTATACACATGGGAAGAAGGAATCAATATCACCATTACACACTGAATGGGAAACCACTGGGTAAATCTGACAGGGAGAAGGACTTGGGGATCCTAGTTAATGATAAACTTACCTGGAGCAGCCAGTGCCAGGCAGCAGCTGCCAAAGCAAACAGGATCATGGGGTGCATTAAAAGAGGTCTGGATACACATGATGAGAGCATTATACTGCCTCTGTACAAATCCCTAGTTAGACCGCACATGGAGTACTGTGTCCAGTTTTGGGCACCGGTGCTCAGGAAGGATATAATGGAACTAGAGAGAGTACAAGGGAGGGCAACAAAATTAATAAAGGGGATGGGAGAACTACAATACCCAGATAGATTAGCAA
Organism: Ranitomeya imitator; assembly: GCF_032444005.1. Taxonomy (NCBI): domain Eukaryota; kingdom Metazoa; phylum Chordata; class Amphibia; order Anura; family Dendrobatidae; genus Ranitomeya; species Ranitomeya imitator. The sequence goes on along the minus strand of NC_091284.1, from coordinate 762,514,838 downwards.
AATTAGGATTATTTAGTCTAGAAAAAAGACGACTGAGGGGCGATCTAATAACCATGTATAAGTATATAAGGGGACAATACAAATATCTCGCTATGGATCTGTTTATACCAAGGAAGGTGACGGGCACAAGGGGGCATTCTTTGCGTCTGGAGGAGAGAAGGTTTTTCCACCAACATAGAAGAGGATTCTTTACTGTTAGGGCAGTGAGAATCTGGAATTGCTTGCCTGAGGAGGTGGTGATGGCGAACTCAGTCGAGGGGTTCAAGAGAGGCCTGGATGTCTTCCTGGAGCAGAACAATATTGTATCATACAATTATTAGGTTCTGTAGAAGGACGTAGATCTGGGGATTTATTATGATGGAATATAGGCTGAACTGGATGGACAAATGTCTTTTTTCGGCCTTACTAACTATGTTACTATGTTACTATGTTACTATGATATAACGAACCCAATGGTGGATTCGTTCGACGCCCTGAATTTCTTCCCCCTGAAAGATGGACCAATCCCAGGCACCCATAAACAGATTTGCATATGAGGGGGCACAAGATGCCCCCATTGCTGTGTCTTGTAATTGCAGGAACACTTTCCCATTAAAGATAAACGCATTGTGAGTCAGCACAAAGTTGAACAATGTCAATACCAAGTCGGCCATATCCCTATCAATATTACTATGCGTGAGATATCTCTTGATGGCTCTTAGTCCGTTTACATGCCTGATGGAGGAGTAAAGAGCCTCCACATCTGCAGTCACTAGGACCATATTCTCTGTCAATTCGATGTTTTCCAAGTGTCCTAGGACTGCAGTTGTGTCTTTGATATAAGACGGTAATTGTGTGACCAAAGGTTGAAGAAAATACTCGATGATATTGCATATAATTTCACAAAGGCCCTCATTCGCTGATATGATGGGTCTACCCGGCGGATCAGACTGATTTTTGTGTACTTTTGGAACCAAGTACAATGTAGCCAATCTAGGGTTCAATTTTTGATGTATTTCAACAAGTTTTTTGGGGATGATGCCGTTTTCAAAGGCCTCTGTAAGAATATCCATCAATTCCAATTTGTATTTTATAGTGGGATTGAAGGTTAGTTGTCTATATTCTTTAACATTATTTAACAATTTATTGGCCTGAATTTCATATAATGTATTAGGCCCAATCACAATATTGCCGCCTTTGTCGGCCATCTTGAAAACGACATCATTCCACGTTGTTAGTTCATCAAGTGCTTTTCTCTCTATTATAGTTAGATTTTTTCTGGAGCCTTTTTTAATCTGTCTGATTTTCTCTATATCCGCCACCACCATCTTGGTAAAGGTTTCTACTGCTGGCACTAGAGTAAGAGGGGGAAACTTATACGATTTGTTTATCAACTGCATAGGGAACCTACTCACATCAGATTCATTTTCGTCCAGTAGTGATTCCAAGGCTTCTAAGGCTTCTTGTTCCTCTCTATTTGTAGTATTTTCTCCCATGTCCTCTTTGTGGTGCAGTTTTTTCAATACTATTTTCCTAGAAAATAAATGTAGGTCTTTAATTGCCACAAATGGATCTAGAGGAGACGTGGGAGAAAAGGTTAATCCCTTTTGCAACACTCTCATTTGGGGTTCAGTCAGGGTTTGTGAAGATAGGTTGATTACCTTGACTCCATCTCCCCTGTAGTTCGTCTCGTTTTGAGCCGGTTTTCTCCTGGTAAAATGCCTGGTGCGGGGACCTTGATAGTTGGTTTCCCCTCCTTCACTCATGGAGGAAAGCGATGTGATGGATGGGCTTCTAGATACCTCTCTGGGTGCATGAACATTTCTTATTTGCCATCGGAAGATTTTATTTGTCTCAAAGTCCATCATATCCCTGTTGTATTTCTTTTGTTTATTTTGACTGATAATTTCCTCCCATTTTTCAATGTCTTTATCCAAATTTGAAATTATTAACTGGAGCGACTCCACTGTAAGCTCCTGTTGTAAAGATTTTGGTATCAGTTCAATTTCAGTCTCTATACTCTTTAGAGATGAGGTGTTTTTTTCAATAATAATATTGATAAACTCAAAAGAACAGGTGTTTGCTGCTTTCATCCACTTCTGGATTAAATTCTCATCATCTAAATCAAATGTGGGGAATAGATTTATTCTCAGTCCTCTAGGGATAATATTCTGGACTATATAATTTTGTAAGGTAACTTTAGTCCGCCAGATTTTTGTCTTCTTATGTAGTAAGTTTTTGTATTTCTTAATAATTTCTTGACTACCGTAGGAAGTGGAAGTAGAACCAGGACCTGCACTTTTTTTTATTAATTAATATGCAAAAAAAAGGGGGATATGACATGGTTTACTGTATGTAAACCATGTCTCAAATCATGTCGGGTTTAGGAAGGAGATAGCAAAAGCCGGCAATTGAATTACCGGCTTTTAAGCTATATAGCGCTGGATGAAATATTAATATATATACATATATGTGTCTCCATGACATATATATATATATATATATATATATATATACCTACTCTATGTGTACACATTTATTCCACCTATTGTAATGTAACCTGTCAGTGTGATTTTACTGTACACCGTACTGAATTGCCGGCTTTTCTCGCTAACACCGCTGCGGTGTCAAACGCAGCATGCTGCGATTTTCTATGGCCGTAGAAAGCCGTATAATACAGATCAGTAAAATACGGCAGATAGGAGCTGGGGCATAGAGAATAATTGGGCTGTGTGTAATGCGTGTTTTACGGACGTATTTAATGCGCTCATACGTCCGTAAAACTCGCTAGTTTGACGCCAGCCTAAGTGTCCACTTGTTGATCAAGAAAAAAGCTGGGCCCTTCATGTGATATGCTCAAGTTGATCAAATGCTCTTTGTGACTGGTTGAATATGAGGAAAGTGGCTATGCTATTCCTGTACCACCATTGTCTTTATTGGATTTAAATTATGTAGAATATGAAGACTATGAATCTGAAGCTACTGGCAAAGACAGGTGTTGTGAATTCTGTGGCCAAGCTCCCTCCTGTGGTCGTGAGTGGTACTTCGGCTGGTTCTGTCTATGAGCTTCCTTTGGTGGATGAGAGTGGTACTGCGGCTTCTGAGTTTCCTTCCTCAGGTGATGAGGTTAAGTCGTTAGGTGCTGCTCTATTTAACTCCACCTAGTGCTTTGATCCTGGCCTCCAGTCAATGTTCTAGTATTGGTCTTGCTTCCTCCTGGATCGTTCCTGTGGCCTGTCTATCCTGCATAAGCTAAGTTTTGCTTGTGTTATTTTTGTTTGCTATTTTTTCTGTCCAGCTTGCTATATTGGTTTTTCTTGCTTGCTGGAAGCTCTGGGGCGCAGAGGGAGCACCTCCGTACCGTTAGTCGGTGCGGAGGGTCTTTTTGCCCCCTCTGCGTGGTTGTTTGTAGGGTTTTGTGTTGACCGCAAAGCAATCTTTCCTATCTTCAGTCTGTTCAGTAAGTTGGGCCTCACTTTGCTAAATCTATTTCATCTCTGCGTTTGTATTTTCATCTCAAACTCACAGTCATTATATGTGGGGGGCTGCCTTTTCCTTTGGGGTATTTCTCTGAGGCAAGGTAGGCTTATTTTTCTTTCTTAGGGCTAGCTAGTTTCTCAGGCTGTGCTCGAGGCGCATAGGACTGGTCAGGAGCGCTCCACGGCTACCTCTAGTGTGGTGTGATAGGATTAGGGATTGCGGTCAGCAGAGTTCCCACATCTCAGAGCTCGTCCTATGTTTTTGGTAATTGTCAGGTCACTTTGTGTGCTCTGAACTTCAAGGTCCATTGTGGTTCTGAATTACCTGTTCATAACAGACAGGGAAACCTCAAGTCAAGATGAGTACGTACCTGATGGAGCAACCGAGCAGCCAAAACGCTTTAATCAACATGAATTAAATGATCTCATCAGAGACCTTTCATTGTCAAAAGATAAAGTTGAACTTCTTGCACCTAGGTTGAAACAGAAGAATCTTCTTCATGATGATGTCAAAGTGTGTTATTACCGAAACAGAAGTAACACTTTAACGTAATTTTTCACAGTTGATGGACCAATGGTGTACTATAACAATGTGAATGGCCTCTTTGAAGAACTGAATCAAGAGTATTTAGTTGCAGATTGGTTATTGTTTATTGACTCATCCCAGAGAAGTTTGAAAGCAGTGTTACTTCTCAATGGAAATATAAAATCATCAATCCCTATTGCTCACTCATGTCATCTAAAGAACGCTATGAAAATCTGTCAGTTGTTTGGATGCTATACAATATAAGCATCATCAATGTAATATCTGCGGAGAGATTGGAAAGTGATTTGTCTGCTAATGGGAATGCAAGGAGATTTCACAAAATATTGTTGCTTCTTGTGTTTATGAGACAGTAGAAATACAGTAGAGCATTATGTTCGTCGTGATCGGGGACAGAGAAACATCTATGCTCCAGGTAGAGACAATGTTCAGCATAATCCTTTAGTTGCTCCAACAAAAATCTTTCTTCCGGCAGTACATATAAAGTTGGGATTGATTAAAAACTTTGCGAAAGCCATGGCAAAGACAAATTCACAAGGGTACCAGTACATTTCACAGAAATTCTCTAGCATTTCACCAGCAAAACTGAAGCAGGGGGTATTTGTTGGTCCTCAGATCAGAGAGCTTATGAGAGATGATGTGCTTGAAGGAACTCCAAATCATAAGGAATTGAGATCTTGGAAAAGCTTCAAGTGGATCTGTGAAAACTTCTTAGGAAAGCAAAAATCTCCAGAATATGTTGAAGGTGTTGAGGAACTGCTAAATGAATACCACTGTCTTGGATGTCGCATGTCTCTGAAAATGCACTTTTTGCATTCACATTTAGATTTCTTCCCTCAAAATCTTGGGGATGTAAGCGATGAACAAGGCGAGCGGTTTCACCAGGACATTAAAGTAATAGAACACCGCTACCAGAGTTTTTGGAATGACTCAATGATGGCAGATTACCGTTGGATGTTATATAGGGACAACCCTGAAAAATCATATGAGCGACAGTCTAATGTCAAGCACTTTTAATTTCTGCTCATATTTTGGTTTCTATTTTGCATGTGAAATTATTTTGGTTCAATAAAAACTGTTTTGCAAGGTGAAGCATTTTCTCTGATATGTAGATTACTGTTTTCTTAATGTCGCCTGTATATTTCCTATGCCTTATAATAATGATGCTGCTCCAAGGAAACTATATGTGCTACAGAAAAACTTTATACCGTACATTTTTTAAATCAGAACAAAAAGATGATACAGAAAAGTACAAAGTAATCTTTTATCTTTATGATTGCAAAAAATATTTTTTTTGTAGACCTGTGTTATTAAACACACCTCGATGGCTCAGTGTAGTAGCACTTTGTTAAATAATTCACATCCTGTAAATTTCCCATATGGAAATGCATCTGACATAACTTAAGGTGTGTAATTATCTGTTAGAGGATGGTTGGGCTGTTTAATGGGCCATGAAATAATTCAGATGATCATTTTCAGACCTTTTATGCTTACTTTTTCATGATCCGTTGTCATAAACTCACCATAGGACGCATCATGACAGAGAGAATGAAGCCACCGAGCACCTGTCTAATATTGAAAATACTCTACACTTGGGATCTGTGTCACAGTGTATTGTTTCATAATTACAAAGAAGAATAGTTAATGGACTTAGACTAAGAACATCTGCTTAAACTTTCCAGTACCTATCGCAATGGATATCACTTCCTGTAAGTTTTCCTACTATTTTTGTGTGGCCGGATCAATTGCCTTTCATACCCTGCAAATACCTACATGTAGAAGGATGCTACTCATTTATAGTCAGTCCAAAGAGATAGCTGCTTCAATTCTTTACAGATCACATTTCACTCCCATCAATTTCCAACCCTTTTGATCACTATTCAATACAATAATATGTTATGATCAGCATTGAAATGTTCAAGCTGACAACTTTTCTAGCAACTTTTCTAGATCTAAAACATCCTGTTGTAATATGCCAGGTAAGTGCCAGGCAGCAGCTGCCAAGGCAAACAGGATCATGGGGTGCATTAAAAGAGGTATGGATACACATGATGAGAGCATTATACTGCCTCTGTACAAATCCCTAGTTAGACCGCACATGGAGTACTGTGTCCAGTTTTGGGCACCGGTGCTCAGGAAGGATATAATGGAACTAGAGAGAGTACAAAGGAGGGCAACAAAATTAATAAAGGGGATGGGAGAACGACAATACCCAGATAGATTAGCGAAATTAGGATTATTTAGTCTAGAAAAAAGACAACTGAGGGGCGATCTAATAACCATGTATCTACGTCCATGTATCTACGTAAGTATATAAGGGGACAATACAAATATCTCGCTGAGGATTTGTTTATACCAAGGAAGGTGACGGGCACAAGGGGGCATTCTTTGCGTCTGGAGGAGAAAAGGTTTTTCCACCAACATAGAAGAGGATTCTTTACTGTTAGGGCAGTGAGAATCTGGAATTGCTTGCCTGAGGAGGTGGTGATGGCGAACTCAGTCGAGGGGTTCAAGAGAGGCCTGGATGTCTTCCTGGAGCAGAACAATATTGTATCATACAATTATTAGGTTCTGTAGAAGGACGTAGATCTGGGGATTTATTATGATGGAATATAGGCCGAACTGGATGGACAAATGTCTTTTTTCGGCCTTACTAACTATGTTACTATGTTACTATGTAATATAAGTCAAACGAGCCCGTATTACGGATGCAAGTCATTGTCCAGTCATAGATCGATGGACACAAAATTAGAGCTTCAAAGATCTCTATAAAGATATTAGTGTGGGTCTTTGACCTGTCATAAGACTAGACCTGCATTCTAAATACATTTGCACCAGTCATGTAAAACTGGCCTATGCCTGGCTTTGTCCAATCAGCTGAATTATCGATGAAAAAGGCTGCATTGATTGGCTATATTAGGATCACAATAGTTAAATTCTGTGACAGAAATGGGACCGGAGCCCTTTTGGAAATACAGGAAATCATTTCTCAAATAAAACCTTTGTGTCTTCCTGAATAGGATGTAAATATGGACCCTGTTCATTTACAGTGCCTCGCGAAAGGCCCACAAAGCAGGAGGCTATAAGAAGATAGTAAAATGTTTTCAAGTTGCCCTTTCCTCAGTTTAAAATGTAATGAAGAAATGGCAGTAAACCGAGACAGTGGAGGTCAAGATACGATCTGGAGGACCAAGCAAAATTTCAGTGAGAGCTGCTCGTAGGATTGCTAGGGAGGCAAATCATAACCCCTGATTGACGGCAAAAGGCCTTCAGAAAGATTTAGCAGATTCTGAAGTTGTGGTACATTGTTCTACTATTCAGAGACACCTGAACAAATTTTTCCTTTATGGAAGAGTTATCAGAAGAAAACCTCTCCTGCATCCTCACCATAAAATTCAGCATCACAAGTATGGAAAAGAACATCTAAACAAGCCTGATGCATTTTGGAAGCAATTCCTGTGGACCAGTGAGGTTAAAATAGAATTCTTTGGCCACAATGAACAAAGGTATGTGTGGAGAAAAAAGGGCACACAGTTTCAGGAAAAGAACATCTCGCCAACCATTAATAATGACAGTGGATCATTCATGATTTGGGGTTGTGATGCAGCCAATGGCACTGGGAACATTTCACAGGTAGTTATTAAGTATGGGTATGGACCTTGTTATTCTGTACAAAGTTAAAAAAAATCCTCCTGTCATCCATATATGGAAAATGCTTGTGGTGTGTGGTAGTGGCTAGTGATCCAAATGCTGGCCCAGCTGATGATGCGTGCTTGTGAGAATCACTGGAGGTTGAAATGTCCAGCTGAGCAAAGGTGAACATGTCTCCGACTGCTGAGATGGACTCTGGTGATAGTAAATGACGTTGTAAATAGGGTTGAGCGAAACGGGTCGTTCATTTTCAAAAGTCGCCGACTTTTCGCAAAGTCGGGTTTCATGAAACCCGATCCGACCCCTGTGCGGGGTCGGCCATGCGGTACGCGACTTTCGCGCTAAAGTCGCGTTTCAATGACGCGAAAAGCGCCATTTCTCAGCCAATGAAGGTAAACGCAGAGTGTGGGCAGCGTGATGACATAGGTCCTGGTCCCCACCATCTTAGAGAAGGGCATTGCAGTGATTGGCTTGCTGTCTGCGGCGTCACAGGGGCTATAAAGGGGCGTTCCCGCCGACCGCCATGTTACTGCTGCTGATCTGAGCTTAGGGAGAGGTTGCTGCCGCTTCGTCAGGAGCAGGGATAGCGTTAGGCAGGGTCCATTAACCACCAAACCGCTTGTGCTGTAGCGATTTCCACTGCCCAACACCACCTTCGGTGTGCAGGGACAGTGGAAGCTACATTTTTTTATTTTTTTTTCCCCTCAGCGCTGTAGCTCATTGGGCTGCCCTAGAAGGCTCCCTGATAGCTGCATTGCTGTGTGTACGCCGCTGTGCAAACCAACTGCTTTTTTCAAAGCACAAATCCTCTTGTTCCTTCCTTTCTGCACAGCTATCTTTTTTGTTTGTACACACTTTTTATTTAATTTGTGCATCAGTCCACTCCTTATTGCTGCCTGCCATACCTGGCTGAGATTACTGCAGGGAGATAGTAATTGAAGGACACTCCCTGTTTTTTTTTTTTTTTTTTTGTGGGAGATTAAGATTGACATTTCTGCTAGAGTGTCATCCCTGTGTGTGCCATCTCTCACTCAGTGGGCCATAGAAAGCCTATTTATTTTTTTGCTTGATTTGGGTTATAAAATCTACCTGAAAAAATCACTACATCAATCAGTGGGAGAAAAATATTGGCCTCAGGGCTTGTGTGCCACTCTTGACTCCTGTGTGTGCCATCTCTCAGTCAGTGGGCCATAGAAAGCCTATTTATTTTTTTGCTTGATTTTGGTTCTAAAATCTACCTGAAAAAATCACTACATCAATCAGTGGGAGAAAAATATTGGCCTCAGGGCTTGTGTGCCACTCCTGACTCCTGTGTGCATCATCACTCACTCAGTGGGCCATAGAAAGCCCATTTTTTTTTTTCCTTTATTTGGGTTCTAAATTCAACCTGAAAAAATCAATAAATCAATCAGTGGGAGATTAATATTGGCCTTTGGGCTTGTGTGCCAGTCCTAAGCGTGCCATCTCTCTCTCTCAGATAGTGGGCCATAGAAAGCCTATTTATTATTTTTTTTATTGGGTTTATAAATTTTCCCTGGAACAAAAAAAAAAAAAGTGGGAGATTAATATTGGCCTCTGGGCTTGTGTGCCAGTCCTGAGCGTGCCATCTCTCTCACAAATAGTGGGCCATAGAAAGCCTATTTATTTTTTTGCTTGATTTGGGTTCTAAAATCTACCTGAAAAAATCACTACATCAATCAGTGGGAGAAAAATATTGGCCTCAGGGCTTGTGTGCCACTCCTGACTCCTGTGTGCATCATCACTCACTCAGTGGGCCATAGAAAGCCCTTTTTTTTTTTTTTTTGCTTTATTTGGGTTCTAAATTCTACCTGAAAAAATCAATAAATCAATCAGTGGGAGATTAATATTGGCCTTTGGGCTTGTGTGCCAGTCCTAAGCGTGCCATCTCTCTCTCTCTCTCAGATAGTGGGCCATAGAAAGCCTATTTATTATTTTTTTTATTGGGTTTATAAATTTTCCCTGGAACTAAAAAAAAAAAGTGGGAGATTAATACTGGCCTCTGGGCTTGTGTGCCAGTCCTGAGCGTGCCATCTCTCTCACAAATAGTGGGCCATAGAAAGCCTATTTATTTTTTTTTGGTTTTATAAATTCTCCCTGAAAAAAAAAAGGGAGATTAATATTGGCCTTTGGGCTTGTGTGCCAGTCCTAAGTGTGCCATCTCTCTCTCTCTCTCAGATAGTGGGCCATAGAAAGCCTATTTATTATTTTTTTTATTGGGTTTATAAATTTTCCCTGGAACAAAAAAAAATAAGTTGGAGATAAATATTGGCCCCTGGGCTTGTGTGCCACTCCTGACTCCTGTGTGTGTCATCTCTCACTCAGTGGGCCATAGAAAGCCTTTTTTTGTTTTATGTGTTTTCTAAATTCTCCCTGAAAAAATCATTTTATTTTATTTGGTTTCTAAATTCTTCCTGAAAAAATCATTTTATTCTATTTTTTTTTTTTCCTAAAGTCTCCCTGAAAAAAAAAACAAAAAACAAATCAGTGGGAGATTAATATTGCCCTTTCTGCTTGTGTGCCAGTCTTGACTCCTGGGTGTGCCATCTCTCTCTCTCTCTCCAATTGTGGGCCATAGAAAGCCTATTATTTTTTTAGCTTGATTTGGGTTCCAAAATCTACCTGAAAAAATCACTACATCAATCAGTGGGAGATAAATATTGGCCTCTGGGCTTGTGTGCCACTCCTGACTCCTGTGTGCGTCATCTCTCACTCAGTGGGCCATAGAAAGCCTTTTTTTGTTTTATTTGTTTTCTAAATTCTCCCTGAAAAAATCATTTTATTTTATTTGGTTTCTAAATTCTTCCTGAAAAAATCATTTTATTCTATTATTTTTTTTCCTAAAGTCTCCCTGAAAAAAAACAAAAACAAATCAGTGGGAGATTAATATTGCCCTTTCTGCTTGTGTGCCAGTAATGACTCCTGGGTGTGCCATCTCTCTCTCTCTCTCCAATTGTGGGCCATAGCAAGCCTATTATTTTTTTAGCTTGATTTGGGTTCCAAAATCTACCTGAAAAAATCACTAAATCAATCACTGGGAGATAAATATTGGCCTCTGGGCTTGTGTGCCACTCCTGACTCCTGTGTGCGTCCTCTCTCACTCAGTGGGCCCTACAAAGCCTATTTTTTTTTATTTGTTTTCTAAATTCTCCCTGAAACAATCATTTTATTTTATTTTGTTTCTAAATTCTTCCTGAAAAATTCATTTTTTTGTATTTTTTTTTCTAAAGTCTCCCTGAAAAAAAATAAAAAAATCAAATCAGTGGGAGATTAATATTGCCCTTTCTGCTTGTGTGCCAGTCTTGACTCCTGGGTGTGCCATCTCTCTCTCTCTCTCCAATTGTGGGCCATAGAAAGCCTATTTATTTTTTTGCTTGATTTGGGTTCCAAAATCTACCTGAAAAAATCACTAAATCAATCAGTGGGAGATAAATATTGGCCTCTGGGCTTGTGTGCCACTCCTGACTCCTGTGTGCGTCCTCTCTCACTCAGTGGGCCATAGAAAGCCTATTTTTTTTTTATTTGTTTTCTAAATTCTCCCTGAAACAATCATTTCATTTTATTTGGTTTATAAATTCTTCCTTAAAAAATCATTTTTTTTTATTATTTTTTTTTTCTAAAGTCTCCCTTTTAAAAAAAAAAAAACAAATCAGTGGGAGATTAATATTTACATTTGCGCTTCAGTGACAGTCCTGCGTGTGTAGCATCTCTCTCATTTGTTGCCACCAACAACAGAGTGTGTAACATTGTGCCTGATTTTCGTTGTGGTCTCACCCACCTGTAAAGGGGTAGCTAAATCATACTGAAGTTATAGCTCACCGTGTAAGTTGTGTGACAGCAACAAATACCGTTAGTTTGGTAACGTTTTTAAAACAATGAGGAAGTCTGGTGGAAGAGGTCGTGGCCGGGGGCGTTCATTGTCAGCTGGTAATGAGGGTAGTGGTAGTGGTGGAGCATCAGGTGGTCGTGGGAAAAAAAATATTGCACCTAAGTCTGGAGCTGTGGAGCCAGGTTCGTCGTCTGGCTACACAAGGCCTCGAAAGCTCCCTTTTCTGGGAGTAGGAAAACCGCTTTTAAAGCCGGAGCAGCAAGAGCAAGTTTTGGCTTATCTTGCTGACTCAGCCTCTAGCTCTTTTGCCTCCTCTCGTGAAACTGGTAAAAGTAAAAGCAGCGCGTCGTTAGTGGATGTTCACGGTCAGGGACAAGTCGCTTCCTTGTCCTCTTCAGCAAAAACAACAACAGAGAAGAATGCAGCAGGCGACACAACGGGTTACTCCATGGAGCTCTTTACACATACCGTCACTGGCTTAGAAAGTGAAGCAGTTAACAGTCCATGCCCATTACAAGTTGAATCTGACATGGAGTGCACTGATGCACAGCCACAGCCAGACTACTATGCTGGTCCTTTGACTCAGACCACAACATTGCCCTCGCAGGGTGCTGATCAAGAATCAGACCTTGATGAGACTATGTTGCCCCATCACGAACGCTATACCACCGACCGACATGGTGACACAGACGAAGTTGCACACGAGCTACAAGAAGAGGTAATAGATGACCCAGTTCTTGACCCCGATTGGCAGCCATTGGGGGAACAGGGTGCAGGCGGCAGCAGTTCTGAAGCGGAGGAGGAGGGGCCGCAGCAGGCATCAACATCGCAACAGGTTCCATCTGCCGGGCCCGTATCTTGCCCAAAATGCGGGGCAAAGTCAAAACCTGTTGGAGGACAGCGTGGCCATCCGGTTAAAGCTCAGTCTGCAATGCCTGAAAAGGTATCCGATGCTAGAAAGAGTGCAGTCTGGCATTTTTTTAAACAACATCCAATTGATCAGCGCAAAGTCATCTGTCAAAAATGTTCAACTACCTTAAGCAGAGGGCAGAATCTGAAAAGTCTCAATACAAGTTGCATGCATAGACATTTAACCACCATGCATTTGCAAGCTTGGACTAACTACCAAACGTCCCTTAAGGTTGTAGCACCCTCGGCCAATGAAGCTAGTCATCAACGCAACATCCCTTCCGGCAGTGTAGGGCCACCATTTTCTGCACCACCTGCAGTATCTGTGCAGGTTTCTTTGCCAGGCCAAAGCAGTCAGGGTCAGGGAATCACCAGTTTCGTAGTAGGAAACACTGCATCTAGGGCACCAGCGGCAACAATACCATCTCCCACCGTCTCTCAGTCTGCCATGTCCACCGGCACCCCCGCTAGTTCCACGATCTCCAGCTCTCCAGTCCAGCTCACCCTACATGAGACTATGGTTAGAAAAAGGAAGTACTTAGCCTCGCATCCGCGTACACAGGGTTTGAACGCCCACATAGCTAGACTAATCTCGTTAGAGATGATGCCCTACCGATTAGTTGAAAGCGAAGCTTTCAAAGCCCTGATGGACTACACTGTACCACGCTACGAGCTAACCAGTCGACACTTTTTTTCCAGAAAAGCCATCCCAGCCCTCCACCAGCATGTTAAAGAGCGCATCGTCCATGCACTCAGGCAATCTGTGAGCACAAAGGTGCACCTGACAAAAGATGCATGGACCAGTAGGCATGGCCAGGGAGGTTACGTGTCCATCACGGCACACTGGGTAAATGTGGTGGATGCAGGGTCCACAGGGGACAGCAAGTTTGGGACAGTTCTGCCTAGCCCACGGTCTAGGAAACAGTTGGCTGTAGCCGTTCGCACCCCCTCCTCCTCCTCCTCGTCCTCCTGCAGAAGCGAGACCTCGTCCACAGACCGCAGTCGCACAACCACTCCATCCGCAGCTGCCACTGTTGCACACCAGGTCTCCCATTATGGGGCAGCTACTGGCAAACGTCAGCAGGCTGTATTGGCTATGAAGTGTTTGGGCGACAACAGACACACCGCTGAAGTTCTGTCCGAGTTCTTGCAGAAAGAAACGCAGTCGTGGCTGGGCACTGTAGATCTTGAGGCAGGCAAGGTAGTGAGTGATAACGGAAGGAATTTCATGGCTGCCATCTCCCTTTCCCAACTGAAACACATTCCTTGCCTGGCTCACACCTTTAACCTGGTGGTGCAGTGTTTCCTGAAAAGTTATCCGGGGTTATCCGACCTGCTCCTCAAAGTGCGTGGACTTTGCTCACATATCCGCCGTTCGCCCGTACACTCCAGCCGTATGCAGACCTATCAGCGTTCTTTGAACCTTCCCCAGCATCGCCTAATCATAGACGTTGCAACAAGGTGGAACTCAACACTGCACATGCTTCAGAGACTGTGTGAACAGAGGCGGGCTGTTATGTTTTTGTGGGAGGATACACATACACGGGCAGGCAGTAGGATGGCAGACATGGAGTTGTCAGGTGTGCAGTGGTCGAAGATTCAAGACATGTGTCAAGTCCTTCAGTGTTTTGAGGAATGCACACGGCTGGTTAGTGCAGACAACGCCATAATAAGCATGAGCATCCCCCTAATGCGTCTGCTGATGCAAAGTTTGACGCACATAAAGGATCAGGCGTCTGCAGCTGAGGAAGAGGAAAGCCTTGATGACAGTCAGCCATTGTCTGGCCAGGGCATTGTACAGGACGAGGTAGCGGGCGAACAGGAGGAGGAGGACGAGGAGGATGATGGGGATGATTATATTTTTAATGAGGAAGCTTTTCCGGGGCCAGTGGAAATTGTTGGCGCGGCAAGGCCGGGTTCTGGTTTTTGGAGGGACACAAGTGACGTGGATTTGCCTGAAACTGCCCCTCAACCAAGCACAACCACAGATTTGAGAACTGGAACTTTGGGCCACATGGCGGATTATGCCTTACGTATCCTCAAAAGGGACACATGCATAACAAAAATGATGAACGATGACGATTACTGGTTGGCCTGCCTCCTTGATCCTCGCTGTAAAGGCAAATTGCAAAATATAATGCCACATGAGAACTTGGAACTAATATTAGCAACCAAACAATCAACTCTTATTGACCGTTTGCTTCTGGCATTCCCTGCACACAGCGCCCGTGATCGTTCTAACACGAGCTGCAGGGGCCAGCAGACCAGAGGTGTTAGAGGGGCAGAAATCAGAAGTGGCGTTGGCCAGAGGGGTTTTCTGACCAGGTTGTGGAGTGATTTTGCTATGACCGCAGACAGGACAGGTACTGCAGCATCAATTCAAAGTGACAGGAGACAACATTTGTCCAGTATGGTTACTAACTATTTTTCATCCCTTATCGACGTTCTCCCTCAACCGTCATTCCCATTTGATTACTGGGCATCAAAATTAGACACCTGGCCAGAATTGGCAGAATATGCATTGCAGGAGCTTGCTTGCCCGGCAGCTAGTGTCCTATCAGAAAGAGTATTCAGTGCTGCAGGTTCAATACTAACAGAAAAAAGGACTCGTCTGGCTACCCAAAATGTAGATGATCTAACCTTCATTAAAATGAACCACAACTGGATTTCGAAATCTTTTGCCCCACCTTGCCCGGCTGACACCTAGCTTTCCTATGTAAAGGTCTTGCCTGTGGACTATTCTGAACCACTTTTCCAATCTCGTAATTTGCAGCACCTGATTGTCCAGCATCCGACATGTTAACACCTCCCTAAATGGCCAAAGTCCCCACACGGGGCCGTGGTATCGCCACTTGGCGCCAGCACCCGTGAGAGTACTGTTTGTCTGAAGAGGTGGGTGTGCCCGCTTTTGGTCGACGGCACTGCCACTAGGTCCCTCATAGTACAATAAAGTGTCTGGCGGTGGTGGTGCGCACCCAACGTCAGACACACCGTTGTAATATGAGGGGCCCTGGGCCTGTACCGCCGGCCACAAGACAGTCCCCCCCCAGGTCAAACAGTGCTCTACGACTTGCAAAATTTTCTCTCACAGCTCCACCAATGTTTAGTCTATGCGCTGACATCCTTCAATGCCTGGCACTGTCAATACCATTGTATTGACATTTTTCTTATGTTAGGCCTTCGAAGCCTGTCTGCGGTCACTCCTTCCACTAGGCCTCCACTGACCTGTCTACTGCTGCCCGTGTTCCCCTGGAACCAATTTTAAATTGCCTACAGCCCAATTTTTGTTATGTTAGGCCTTCGAAGCCTGTCTGCGGCCCGTTCTTTCCACTACTACTACACTGACCTGGCTACTGCCGCCCGTGTTCCCCTGGAACCAATTTTAAATTGCCTACAGCCAGCCCAATTTATTATGTTAGGGCTTCGAAGCCTGTCTGCGGTCCCTCCTTCCACTAGGCCTCCACTGACCTGTCTACTGCTGCCCGTGTTCCCCTGGAACCAATTTTAAATTGCCTACAGCCAGCCCAATTTATTATGTTAGGGCTTCGAAGCCTGTCTGCGGTCCCTCCTTCCACTAGGCCTCCACTGACCTGTCTACTGCCGCCCGTGTTCCCCTGGAACCAATTTTAAATTGCCTACAGCCAGCCCAATTTATTATGTTAGGGCTTCGAAGCCTGTCTGCGGTCCCTCCTTCCACTAGGCCTCCACTGACCTGTCTACTGCTGTCCGTGTTCCCCTGGAACCAATTGTAAATTGCCTACATCCCAATTTTTGTTATGTTAGGCCTTCGAAGCCTGTCTGCGGCCCGTTCTTTCCACTACTACTACACTGACCAGGCCACTGCTGCCCGTGTTCCCCTGGAACCAATTTTAAATTGCCTACAGCCAGCCCAATTTATTATGTTAGGCCTTCAAAGCCTGTCTGCGGTCCCTCCTTCCACTAGGCCTCCACTGACCTGTCTACTGCTGCCCGTGTACCCCTTGAACCAACATCAGAAAATATAAAAATAAGTATTTTGCTTATAAAAAAGAAAATACTGGAGAGATATCAAATGCAGACATTTTAACATTAAAAACAAACACATACAACAAAAATCTGGTACAGTACTAAAAATGGCCACCAGCTACAATAACTTTCTCCTGCAAGTAGTTAACTGAAAGTTTTTTTCAATTTAAAACACAGATATGGCATCCACCGAGTGTTGTCCTGTCGCGTCTTCTTTATATTATTGCCAAGAAGATGCAAAACAATGAAAATAATAAAATCATTATTTACCAAAAAAATAGAGTAAGTCAAAACCACATTGCAAATAATCATTCATTACAAATAAAGAAGCAGGGCGCGTCCGAGGGTGAGTATATACCTAATAAGAATATAATCACCCTCGGACGCGCCCTGCTTCTTTCCGACAGCCTTCCTTCCTAAGAATCAGCCCTTCCGTGGTGTAGAGAGAGGGTGTGTTACACTCCAAGGTGTTCCCCAGGTTGCCTTTCCTGAGCTTCGATCTTCATGCTCTCGTTTAGTAGTTGTCGGAAAGTAGGCTGCATTAGGCCTACAAATTGGGTATGGGGTGGAGAGAGATGGTGTGTTACACTCCAAGGTGTTCCCCAGGTTTCCTTGCCATTGCTTCGGTCTTCCGACTCTCGTTTAGTAGTTGTAGAAAACTACACTGCATTAGGCCTACAAAATGGGTATCGGGTGGAGAGAGATGGTGTGTTACACTCCAAGGTGTTCCCCAGGTTTCCTTGCCATTGCTTCGGTCTTCCGACTCTCGTTTAGTAGTTGTAGAAAACTACACTGCATTAGGCCTACAAAATGGGTATCGGGTGGAGAGAGATGGTGTGTTACACTCCAAGGTGTTCCCCAGGTTTCCTTGCCATTGCTTCGGTCTTCCGACTCTCGTTTAGTAGTTGTAGAAAACTACACTGCATTAGGCCTACAAATTGGGTATCGGGTGGAGAGAGATGGTGTGTTACACTCCAAGGTGTTCCCCAGGTTTCCTTGCCATTGCTTCCGTCTTCCGACTCTCGTTTAGTAGTTGTAGAAAACTACACTGCATTAGGCCTACAAAATGGGTATCGGGTGGAGAGAGATGGTGTGTTACACTCCAAGGTGTTCCCCAGGTTTCCTTGCCATTGCTTCGGTCTTCCGACTCTCGTTTAGTAGTTGTAGAAAACTACACTGCATTAGGCCTACAAAATGGGTATCGGGTGGAGAGAGATGGTGTGTTACACTCCAAGGTGTTCCCCAGGTTTCCTTGCCATTACTTCGGTCTTCCGACTCTCGTTTAGTAGTTGTAGAAAACTACACTGCATTAGGCCTACAAAATTGGTATGGGGTGGAGAGAGATGGTGTGTTCCACTCCAAGGTGTTCTCCAGGTTGCCTTTCCTGAGCTTCTATCTTCAGGCTCTCGTTAAATTGTGGTTAAATGGAACAACTGCATTTGGCGTAATAGTTGGTTTGGGGCCTACTAACAGTGTCTGCCGCTCCTTGCTGTTCTCCTGGTTTCCTGTCCTGAAATTCCGTTTTCAGGCGCTCGTTAAGTAGTTGTTAATGTTAGACTGCATTTGGCCTACTAGTTGGGTTGGGGCCTACTATCGGTGTCTGCCACTCCTTGCTGTTCTCCTCCACTGAACAAAGCTGTGCCGCCTGTTTACTACGGTTGCCAATTTTGAACTGCATTTCGACTACTTACTGATTTGGGCCTACTCTCTGTGTCAGCCTCTCATTCCAGTTGTCCTCCACTACAATGCCCCCTGGTTATTCCTGTGTTACCAATTTTGAACTGCATTTAGCCAACTTTATTCTTTGGGCCTATGTTGTGAATTCTGTGGCTGAATTCACTCCTGTGGTCACAAGTGGTACTGCAGCTTCTGAGCTTCCTCCCTCAGGTGTTCTGGTGAGCTCGTTAACTGCTTCATTACTTAACTCCGCCTGATGCTGCTATCCTTGCTCCTTGTCAATGTTTCAGTGTTGGATTTGAGCTTCTCCTGATTGTTCCTGTGACCTGCTGCTCTGTATAGCTAAGTGCTTTTTGCTTTTTTGTTGCTTTTTTTCTGTCCAGCTTGTCTTTTGTTTTGCTGGAAGCTCTGAGACGCAAAGGGTGTACCGCCGTGCCGTTAGTTCGGCACGGTGGGTTTTTTTTGCCCCCTTTGCGTGGTTTTGCTTTAGGGTTTTTTGTAGACTGCAAAGTTCGCTTTACTGTCCTCGCTCTGTCCTAGAATATCGGGCCCCACTTTGCTGAATCTATTTCATCCCTACGTTTTGTCTTTTCATCTTACTCACAGTCATTATATGTGGGGGGCTGCCGTTTCCTTTGGGGAATTTCTCTGGGGCAAGTCAGGCCTATTTTTCTATCTTCAGGCTAGCTAGTTTCTTAGGCTGTGCCGAGTTGCCTAGGTAGTTGTTAGGCGCAATCCACAGCCGCTTTTAGTTGTGTTTAGGATAGGATCAGGTGTGCAGTCTACAGAGTTTCCACGTCTCAGAGCTCGTTCTTGTATTTTTGGGTATTTGTCAGATCACTGTGTGCGCTCTGATCGCTAAGCACACTGTGTTTCTGGATTGCCTTCATAACACCTGTCATTAGCAAACATAACAGTACAAGGAGCCCAACTAATGATTCTCAATAGAGGGAAAGAAAAAGTTCTGACATCATTTTTTTTTTTTTTTTTTTCTGCTCTGTGTTCACTTTTTTTTTTCTCCCCCTAGACATTTGGGTGATTCTGGACACAGGTGTGGACATGGATATTCAGGGTCTGTGCTCTTCAATGGATAATCTCGTTATAAATATACAAAAAATTCAAGATACTATTGATCAGAAATCTATGTTAGAACCAAGAATTCCTATTCCTGATTTGTTTTTTGGAGATAGAACTAAGTTTCTAAGTTTCAAAAATAATTGTAAGCTATTTCTGGCCTTGAAACCTCATTCTTCTGGTAATCCTATTCAACAGGTTTTGATTATTATTTCTTTTTTGCGCGGCGACCCTCAAGACTGGGCATTTTCTCTTGCGCCAGGAGACCCTGCATTGAGTAGTGTCGATGCGTTTTTCCTGGCGCTCGGATTGCTGTACGATGAGCCTAATTCAGTGGATCAGGCTGAGAAAAATTTGCTGGCTTTGTGCCAGGGTCAGGATGATATAGAAGTATATTGTCAGAAATTTAGGAAATGGTCAGTACTCACTCAGTGGAATGAATCTGCGCTGGCAGCTTTGTTCAGAAAGGGTCTCTCTGAGGCTCTTAAGGATGTCATGGTGGGATTTCCTATGCCTGCTGGTTTGAATGAGTCTTTGTCTTTGGCCATTCAGATCGGTCGACGCTTGCGCGAGCGTAAATCTGTGCACCATTTGGCGGTACTGCCTGAGGTTAAACCTGAGCCTATGCAGTGCGATAGGACTATGACTAGAGTTGAACGGCAGGAATACAGACGTCTGAATGGTCTGTGTTTCTACTGTGGTGATTCCACTCATGCTATTTCTGATTGTCCTAAGCGCACTAAGCGGTCCGCTAGGTCTGCCGTCATTGGTACTGTACAGTCCAAATTCCTTCTGTCCATTACCTTGATATGCTCTTTGTCGTCGTTTTCTGTCATGGCGTTTGTGGATTCGGGCGCTGCCCTGAATCTGATGGATTTGGATTATGCTAAACGTTGTGGGTTTTTCTTGGAGCCTTTGCGGTGTCCTATTCCATTGAGAGGAATTGATGCTACACCTTTGGCCAAGAATAAACCTCAATACTGGGCCCAGCTGACCATGTGCATGGCTCCTGCACATCAGGAAGTTATTCGCTTTCTGGTGTTGCATAATCTGCATGATGTGGTCGTGTTGGGGTTGCCATGGCTACAAACCCATAATCCAGTATTGGATTGGAATTCCATGTCGGTATCCAGCTGGGGTTGTCAGGGGGTACATGGTGATGTTCCATTTTTGTCGATTTCGTCATCCACCCCTTCTGAGGTCCCAGAGTTCTTGTCTGATTATCAGGATGTATTTGAAGAGCCTAAGTCCGATGCTCTACCTCCGCATAGGGATTGTGATTGTGCTATCAATTTGATTCCTGGTAGTAAATTCCCTAAAGGTCGATTATTTAATTTATCCGTGCCCGAACACGCCACTATGCGCAGTTATGTGAAGGAATCCCTGGAGAAGGGACATATTCGCCCATCGTCATCACCACTGGGAGCAGGGTTCTTCTTTGTAGCCAAGAAGGATGGTTCGCTGAGACCGTGTATTGATTACCGCCTTCTTAATAAGATCACTGTTAAATTTCAGTATCCCTTGCCATTGTTATCTGACTTGTTTGCTCGGATTAAGGGGGCTAGTTGGTTCACTAAGATAGATCTTCGTGGTGCGTATAATCTGGTGAGAATCAGGCAAGGAGATGAATGGAAAACTGCATTCAATACGCCCGAGGGTCATTTTGAGTATCTAGTGATGCCGTTCGGACTTGCCAATGCTCCATCTGTGTTTCAGTCTTTTATGCATGACATCTTCCGTGAGTATCTGGATAAATTCCTGATTGTTTACTTGGATGACATTTTGATCTTCTCAGATGATTGGGAGTCTCATGTGAAGCAGGTCAGAATGGTTTTTCAGGTCCTGCGTGCTAACTCTTTGTTTGTGAAGGGATCAAAGTGTCTCTTCGGTGTGCAGAAAGTTTCATTTTTGGGGTTCATCTTTACCCCTTCTACTATCGAGATGGATCCAGTTAAGGTCCAAGCCATCCAGGATTGGATTCAGCCGACATCTCTGAAAAGTCTGCAAAAGTTCCTGGGCTTTGCTAATTTTTATCGTCGCTTCATCTGTAATTTTTCTAGCATTGCCAAACCATTGACCGATTTGACCAAGAAGGGTGCTGATTTGGTTAATTGGTCTTCTGCTGCTGTGGAAGCTTTTCAGGAGTTGAAGCGTCGTTTTTGTTCTGCCCCTGTGTTGTGTCAGCCAGATGTTTCTCTTCCGTTCCAGGTCGAGGTTGATGCTTCTGAGATTGGAGCAGGGGCGGTTTTGTCACAGAGAGGTTCTGATTGCTCAGTGATGAAACCATGTGCTTTCTTTTCCAGGAAGTTTTCGCCCGCTGAGCGTAATTATGATGTGGGCAATCGAGAGTTGCTGGCCATGAAATGGGCATTCGAAGAGTGGCGTCATTGGCTTGAAGGAGCTAAGCATCGTGTGGTGGTATTGACTGATCATAAGAACTTGACTTATCTCGAGTCTGCCAAGCGCTTGAATCCTAGACAGGCCCGTTGGTCGTTATTTTTTGCCCGCTTCGACTTTGTGATTTCGTACCTTCCGGGCTCTAAAAATGTGAAGGCGGATGCTCTGTCTAGGAGTTTTGTGCCCGACTCTCCGGGTTTATCTGAGCCAGCGGGTATCCTCAAGGAAGGAGTCATTGTGTCTGCCATCTCCCCTGATTTGCGGCGGGTGCTGCAAAAATTTCAGGTGAATAAACCTGATCGTTGTCCAGCAGAGAAACTGTTCGTCCCTGATAGGTGGACTAATAAACTTATCTCTGAACTTCATTGTTCGGTGTTGGCTGGTCATCCTGGAATCTTTGGTACCAGAGAGTTAGTGGCTAGATCCTTCTGGTGGCCATCTCTGTCACGGGATGTACGTACTTTTGTGCAGTCCTGTGGGATTTGTGCTAGGGCTAAGCCCTGCTGTTCTCGTGCCAGTGGGTTGCTTTTGCCCTTGCCGGTCCCAAAGAGGCCTTGGACACATATTTCGATGGATTTCATTTCTGACCTTCCCGTTTCTCAAAAGATGTCAGTCATTTGGGTGGTCTGTGATCGCTTTTCTAAAATGGTCCATCTGGTGCCCTTGGCTAAATTGCCTTCCTCCTCTGATTTGGTACCTTTGTTCTTTCAGCATGTGGTTCGGATGCATGGCATTCCTGAGAATATTGTTTCTGACAGAGGTTCCCAGTTTGTTTCAAGGTTTTGGCGAGCCTTTTGTGGTAGGATGGGCATTGACCTATCCTTTTCCTCGGCTTTCCATCCTCAGACTAATGGCCAGACCGAACGAACCAATCAGACCTTGGAAACATATCTGAGATGTTTTGTTTCTGCAGACCAGGATGATTGGGTGTCCTTTTTGCCGTTGGCTGAGTTCGCCCTTAATAATCGGGCCAGCTCGGCTACCTTGGTTTCTCCATTTTTTTGCAATTCTGGGTTCCATCCTCGTTTCTCTTCAGGACAGGTTGAGTCTTCGGACTGTCCTGGTGTGGATTCTGTGGTGGATAGGTTGCAGCAGATCTGGACTCAGGTAGTGGACAATTTGATCTTGTCCCAGGAGAAAGCTCAACTTTTCGCTAATCGCAGACGCCGTGTGGGTCCCCGACTTCGTGTTGGGGATCTGGTTTGGTTATCTTCTCGGCATATTCCTATGAAGGTTTCCTCTCCTAAATTTAAACCTCGTTTTATTGGTCTGTATAGGATTTCTGAGGTTCTCAATCCTGTGTCTTTTCGTTTGACCCTCCCAGACTCCTTTTCCATACATAATGTATTCCATAGGTCGTTGTTGCGGAGATACGTGGCACCTATGGTTCCATCTGTTGAGCCTCCTGCCCCGGTTTTGGTGGAGGGGGAATTGGAGTATATTGTGGAGAAGATTTTGGATTCTCGTGTTTCTAGACGGAAACTCCAGTATCTGGTTAAATGGAAGGGTTATGCTCAGGAAGATAATTCCTGGGTTTTTGCTTCTGATGTTCATGCTTCCGATCTTGTTCGTGCCTTTCATGCGGCTCATCCTGGTCGGCCTGGGGGCTCTGGTGAGGGTTCGGTGACCCCTCCTCAAGGGGGGGGTACTGTTGTGAATTCTGTGGCTGAATTCACTCCTGTGGTCACAAGTGGTACTGCAGCTTCTGAGCTTCCTCCCTCAGGTGTTCTGGTGAGCTCGTTAACTGCTTCATTACTTAACTCCGCCTGATACTGCTATCCTTGCTCCTTGTCAATGTTTCAGTGTTGGATCTGAGCTTCTCCTGATTGTTCCTGTGACCTGCTGCTCTGTATAGCTAAGTGCTTTTTGCTTTTTTGTTGCTTTTTTTCTGTCCAGCTTGTCTTTTGTTTTGCTGGAAGCTCTGAGACGCAAAGGGTGTACCGCCGTGCCGTTAGTTCGGCACGGTGGGTTTTTTTTGCCCCCTTTGCGTGGTTTTGCTTTAGGGTTTTTTGTAGACTGCAAAGTTCGCTTTACTGTCCTCGCTCTGTCCTAGAATATCGGGCCCCACTTTGCTGAATCTATTTCATCCCTACGTTTTGTCTTTTCATCTTACTCACAGTCATTATATGTGGGGGGCTGCCTTTTCCTTTGGGGAATTTCTCTGGGGCAAGTCAGGCCTATTTTTCTATCTTCAGGCTAGCTAGTTTCTTAGGCTGTGCCGAGTTGCCTAGGTAGTTGTTAGGCGCAATCCACAGCCGCTTTTAGTTGTGTTTAGGATAGGATCAGGTGTGCAGTCTACAGAGTTTCCACGTCTCAGAGCTCGTTCTTGTATTTTTGGGTATTTGTCAGATCACTGTGTGCGCTCTGATCGCTAAGCACACTGTGTTTCGGGATTGCCTTCATAACACCTGTCATTAGCAAACATAACAGGCCTATATCTGTGTTTCCTCCTCATCCTGCCCATTGCCCAGCCAGTGATAGATGAGTCTGCTGGTACATTGACCCATAACGCAACATTCCCCGTGCACGCTACACAACAACATTGTGACCCTGCTGAAAGTCAGGTTGCTCTTCCCGCATACCATACCACCTTACACGGGGACAAAGAGGAAGGTGCAGATGAAAGTGCAGGTTCCTTCATCAGGTGGGGGGAGGAATACTAGTTGGCGACGTCACTGGCACAGGGCCTCTCATAGTACGCAAAAGTGTTGCTGCCGGTGGGAGGCGCCCCCGCCGTGCAAACACACCGCTGTACTTTGAGGGGCCCTGTGCCAGTGCCAATGCCAACGAGTGGGCCCCCCTGCTTGCTCAGGTTCACAGCACTTGCAAAGTTGAAATACTTACCTCTCCCTGCTCCACTGCCGTGATGTGGTCCAGATTTCCTGGGCCCACTAATTACTTGAACCAGCCCTACCCACCACAACTTTAGCCAAATGACCCCCAATTTCAAATGCCTTCCAATTATTATAAGGTAAATTACGCTTGACAAGCTTCATTAAGAAGAATGGATGGTTTTGACATTAAAATGGGCACTCTAGGTGTTTTCCTGGCCCCCACTCACTGCCGACTATGCTGCCCCATTGACTTGCATTGGGTTTCGTGTTTCGGTCGATCCCGACTTTACGTCATAATCGGCCGATTTCACTCGACCCGACTTTTGAGATAGTCGGGTTTCGCGAAACCCGGCTCGACTCTAAAAAGGTCAAGGTCGCTCAACTCTAGTTGTAAAGATTCAGTCTAGTCCAATTCCGACGCGTTTCAAAAGCAGCTTTCTTCCTCAGGGACGGCTCACAGTCTTTATATATTGCTTAAGAATATGATGTAGATAGTTTCAGCAGTCAGATTTATTACCATGCACATTTTTGCTGAAATGCAAAAATCTCTACCTCGCTGTTGAGGTCATTCGGTTTCAGAGTATTAAGCTCAAATATCCATTGGCTCTCCGTGCATGACATTTTCTTAATATATTCTCGTCCTCGCCAATCTTCTTTCACTGATTGAATTACCCACATTTTAGTACCCAACAAAGTGCCGCCATGTTATTCTGGATTATCTCAATGAGAATAACTGTTTAACTCCATATCAGCATGGGTTTATGAGAAATCGCTCCTGTCAAACCAATCTAATCAGTTTTTATGAAGAGGTAAGCTATAGGCTGGACCACGGTGAGTCATTGGACGTGGTATATCTCGATTTTTCCAAAGCGTTTGATACCGTGCCGCACAAGAGGTTGGTACACAAAATGAGAATGCTTGGTCTGGGGGAAAATGTGTGTAAATGGGTTAGTAACTGGCTTAGTGATAGAAAGCAGAGGGTGGTTATAAATGGTATAGTCTCTAACTGGGTCGCTGTGACCAGTGGGGTACCGCAGGGGTCAGTATTGGGACCTGTTCTCTTCAACATATTCATTAATGATCTGGTAGAAGGTTTACACAGTAAAATATCGATATTTGCAGATGATACAAAACTATGTAAAGCAGTTAATACAAGAGAAGATAGTATTCTGCTACAGATGGATCTGGATAAGTTGGAAACTTGGGCTGAAAGGTGGCAGATGAGGTTTAACAATGATAAATGTAAGGTTATACACATGGGAAGAAGGAATCAATATCACCATTACACACTGAATGGGAAACCACTGGGTAAATCTGACAGGGAGAAGGACTTGGGGATCCTAGTTAATGATAAACTTACCTGGAGCAGCCAGTGCCAGGCAGCAGCTGCCAAGGCAAACAGGATCATGGGGTGCATTAAAAGAGGTCTGGATACACATGATGAGAGCATTATACTGCCTCTGTACAAATCCCTAGTTAGACCGCACATGGAGTACTGTGTCCAGTTTTGGGCACCGGTGCTCAGGAAGGATATAATGGAACTAGAGAGAGTACAAAGGAGGGCAACAAAATTAATAAAGGGGATGGGAGAACTACAATACCCAGATAGATTAGCGAAATTAGGATTATTTAGTCTAGAAAAAAGACGACTGAGGGGCGATCTAATAACCATGTATAAGTATATAAGGGGACAATACAAATATCTCGCTGAGGATCTGTTTATACCAAGGAAGGTGACGGGCACAAGGGAGCATTCTTTGCGTCTGGAGGAGAGAAGGTTTTTCCACCAACATAGAAGAGGATTCTTTACTGTTAGGGCAGTGAGAATCTGGAATTGCTTGCCTGAGGAGGTGGTGATGGCGAACTCAGTCGAGGGGTTCAAGAGAGGCCTGGATGTCTTCCTGGAGCAGAACAATATTGTATCATACAATTATTAGGTTCTGTAGAAGGACGTAGATCTGGGGATTTATTATGATGGAATATAGGCTGAACTGGATGGACAAATGTCTTTTTTCGGCCTTACTAACTATGTTACTATGTTACTATGCTACTATGTTTACCCGCATATTATTGGGATAGGGGATGTTCATCAAATTTCTTTGCAATATTGTGAATATGCTCGCCTATTCGTTTTGTTAGGGTATGTTCCCAAGGTCAGTAAACGCTGTGGGTTGGACATACATCCGCAGCATCCAGATGTTACAGCTTAGTGGGTGGGATTTCATGAAATCCCATCTCCACTATACGTTCAAAGACACCCTTGGCATCCCTGCGTAAATGGGCATGCGGCGTGTCTTCGCAGACTGCAACATGTCTATTTACGATGCGGAGATGCTCAGTCTCCGAGGCGTAAATTACCCATAGACTATCATTACATGTGGTAAAACTGCACATCTTCTAATGTCTTACCTTGTGACACAGCCAGAACTTTGCATCCACTAACGTTCTCGCGATGAGTTGAGCTGACCACGTGAAATTATATATATATAATACAGAGGAAATGGGTCATCCTTAACATTAGTCCTTTTAGATTATTTCATCACTTTAGGCCTTTTAGAGATCATTTCATCTTCAACTTGCTTAGCTGTTGAAGTAATTTTGACAAGGGGTGCCCCTGAGCTGATGAAGGATTTTACAATCAAAGGCAAAATAGTTGTTGCTCAAAATAAAGTCAAGGACTTTACCACCAACTCATTGTGAGATGTGTATTGACAACCCCTCGTAGCCAGGAAGTGTTTCACAGCTTTGATCCCAAATCCCAAATTGATGTGGAATAGACGAATACTAGTCAGTAGTACTCAATACTGGCTGCTTCCTGCAGCTGCCGGCAGTCATGTGTGCTGCTACTAATTGAATATTCACCTTTTTCCACACCCATTAGAGTGGAGCATAGTGAATATTCATTTCTCTTAAGTAACGGGCACATGTGACAGCCTGGCAACTGCAGGAAGCCGGCAGCTGACACTGTGCGTGCTACTAAACAGCAAGCAATGAATACACATTGCCATCCATGCACTTAGTCCTGGCGTGCAGAGCAGTGAGTATTCCAGCAGCTGTCCTTCCGCTTGTAATCAGCACATGATGTCCCTGCCATGCGCTGCTTAAAAGCACAAAGCAGCTACTGGCACCGGAACAAGACGCTGCAAGGGAGCGGCAGAACGTAAGTGTAATGGTTTGTTTTTTAATGTTTTTCTGATGGGGCCCTGCATACCAGGATGGGGGTGGGGACAATCATACCAGGATAATGATGGTATACAATAATATTCCAATAAGCAACATTGGTGGTGCAAAGAATTAGTAAACATATAGATGAAAAATAAGAGTCACTCAATATGCACCCACCATGCATGGACAATATGGATAACTGCCAATATACTAGAACAGCTCAAGGAAATCACAGTCACTGAATCCAATAAAAAATATATGTCTTTATTAATACATAGTCTAAAAATACATACAACAAACCAGACAATTAGTGCAGGTAAAACCAGCAGATGACAATAGCCATGCCACAAACAGCATGTAAAGCAGTCACCCAAGGTACGGTGACCCCTGCAGAGGAACGAAACCCATCAATCAGCACAGCACAGCACCCATCGCCTCATAATGATTTTCACCACTAATACAGTTATCAGCAGTGCCACATAGAAGAGGGGGCTCTTTGGCTAGTAACATTAGTAATCCATAAGACAGTATAGCGAGGCATATAAACACAATGGGCCACCATGCATATTACCTGCCATGATGAGTCCGGACCAACGCAGAGGACACCGGGACACCCCGACGTGCGTTTCGGTGGCTATACCTTCCTCAGGGGGCGCACGGTGTCATATGGGCAAGGACCGATCTTATATAGAGGACCGTAGGGAAGAAATGCGCCCTGCGGCGCGGTCACCATCCACCCGCAGCGTCCGGCAAGCAAAACCGGAAGTGCGCGGGCCCGCGCAAACCGGAAATGCATCGCCATTGGCCGGGGCATCAGGAGCCAAGCAGCGCAGGCGCACAGGGATATCCTCTGTACGGCGGCCATTACAACAATGGGCAGAAGAAAGGGCAACCATACATAAAGCGGCAAAGAGTACATCGTAATCAGCACAGTACGCAAAGATACCGCAACAGGCGACAACGGCCCTATTGCACAAAGAGTACACAAATACATAACTAATCATAAGGCATAAACATAATAAGTGCATAGCAGAGTTGAATCATAGCTAAGTCGCTGTATGATGAAGCCAAATTGTACAACATATATAGAACATATCAAATACATTGCCTATACAGAAAAACATATATTTAATTATATTAGATCAATGCCATACAGTAATACAATAATGGCAACACTACATCAAAGGGCATAGAGGAACACAGCATAAGTCACATAGAGACAACAGCACAATATAGAGAGAAATGCTCCAACAAAGTTCTGTGCACTCCTTCACGTTCACTTGTATAGAGACCCTTCATTCTTCATATATATGCCCCATGGAATATACGCCATCAGAGTCCAAAAGTAAATAATAAAACATCGAATCCTTCATA
This sequence comes from Ranitomeya imitator, assembly GCF_032444005.1. NCBI lineage: Eukaryota > Metazoa > Chordata > Amphibia > Anura > Dendrobatidae > Ranitomeya > Ranitomeya imitator. The sequence continues at coordinate 762,485,903 of NC_091284.1, read as the reverse complement.
ACACAAAAATAGAATACAATTAAAACAGAATATAAAAACAAAACAAAATGCAGCAGGGCACGACACGGTACAGCAGTATGGTGATCACAGATATGGAGCATAACTAATGTTCTCGTTCAAGTCCATAGGGCACACTGTATTGAGTAGCCAAATCCAGCGTGTCTCTAGTTGGCCAAGGCGTTTAAACAAATTACCCCCACGAATATTCACGTTTAGTGTGTCAATACCACGAACTCTAAGGAGAGAGCTATTACTTTGATGTAGAGCTAAAAAATGCCTAGGGATAGTCTTCAAAAGAGATGTATCATTTTGAGTAGCAGCTGCCTCAATCAGGATAAGGATGGGGCCATGCATAACAGGATGCTATGAAAGAGAAATTAATATTCATTGCCCTCCACGCCCATGGGTGTGGAATGCAGTGAACATTCATTTCTTTTTAGCAGCAGGAACAGGAGTGAGCCGCAGCTGCCGGCTCATACCCCCTGTGACACGCTGCTCCACCGCTGCCACTCCCCCACCTCCTCGCCACAGCCAGAGCCGGTATATCCGGACTATAAGGCACACACCCCATTTTCCTCCACATTTTTGAGGAAAAAACTGTGTCTTATACTCCAAAAAATATGGTATCCTGCAAAACGCATCGACTGTACAACCATTCAATAAAAACATTTCTTGCAATTCTTCATCTCATGAATTCATCCATGCATGTGAGTTTACCAGCAGTGCAGAGAAAATCGCTTTGAATCTGCACAGCAATTTCTCCGGTCTGATGACCCTTGGTTTGCAGCAGCTGGTATATACCTAAAGGTTGTTGTAACCAATTTTTTCAGGTGAGCGAGCATCCACTATTCCTAACCTCTTTTTAACCAGTTAAAGCCCTTTTTGTGCTTTGTTTGCTTTACAGTCCCTCCTCATCCATTTAGCAATAAAATAGCACCCTATAAAAACCAATCTGAAGCAAATAAGACTGGTTGTGCCAACAATAATAACACCTATAAAAAAATACACTGCTCAAAAAATAAAAGAAACACTAAAATACCACATCCTAGATATCACTGAATGAAATATTTCAGTTGCAAATCTTTATTCATTACATAGTGGAATGTGTTGAGAACAATAAAAGATAAAAATGATCAATGTAAATCACAACTAATATCCCATGGAGGTTGGATTTGGAATAATATTCAAAATCAAAGTGGAAAATCAAATTACAGGTTGATCCATCTTCAGTGGAAATGTCTCAAAACAAGAAAATGATGCTCAGTAGTGCGTGTGGCCTCCACGTGCCTGTATGATCTCCCTACAACGCCTGGGCATGCTCTTGATGAGGTGGCAGATAGTCTCCTGAGGGATCTCCTCCCAGACCAGGACTAAAGCATCCGCCAATTCCTGGACAGTCTGTGGTGCAACGTGATGTTGGTGGATGGTGCAAGACATGATGTCCCAGATGTGGTCAATTGGATTCAGGTGTGGGGAATGGGTGGGCCAGTCCATAGCTTCAATGCCTTCCTCTTGTGGGAACATTTGAGGTCTGGCATTGTCCTGCATTAGGAGGAACCCAGGGCCAGCAGCACCAGCATATGGTGTCACAAGGGGTCTGAGGATTTCATCTCAGTACCTAATGGCAGTCAGGCTACCTCTGGCGAGCACATGGAGGGCTGTGTGGCCTTCCAAAGAAATGCTACCCCACACCATTACTGACCCACTGCCAAACCGATCATGCTGAAGGATGTTGCAGGCAGCAGATCATTCTCCACGGCATCTCCAGACTCTGTCACATGTGCTCATTGGGAACCTGCTTTCATCTATGAAGAGCACAGGGCGCCAGTGACGAATTTGCCAATTCTGGTGTTCTGTGGCAAATGCCAATCGTCCTGCACGGTGTTGGACTGTGAGTACAACCCCCAACTGTGGACGTCGGGCACTCAGACTACCTTCATGGAGTCAGTTTCTAACCGTTTGCACAGACACATGCACATTTGTGGCCTGCAGGAGGTCATTTTGCAGGGCTCTGGCAGTGCTCCTCCTGCTTCTCCTTGCACAAAGGCTGAGGTAGCGGTCCTGCTACTGGGTTTTTGCCCTCCTATGGCCCCTTCTACATCTGTTGGTGTACTGGCCTGTCTCTTGGTAGCGCCTCCAGTCTCTGGACACCACGCTGACAGACATAGCAAACCTTCTTGCCACAGCTCGCATTGATGTGACATCCTGGATGAGCTGCACTGCCTGAGCCACTTGTGTGGGTTGTAGAGTCCGTCTCATGCTACCATGAGTGTGAAAGCACAACCAACATTCAAAAGTGACCAAAACATTAGCCAGAAAACATTGGTGCTGAGATGTGGACTGTGGTTCCCACCTGCAGAACCACTCCTTTATTGAGTGTGTCTTGATAATTGCCAATAATTTCCATCTGTTGTCTATTCCTTTTGCACAACAGCATGTGAAACTGATTGTCAAACAGTGTTGCTTCCTAAGTGGACAGTTTGATTTCACAGAAGTTTGATTTACTTGGAGTTATATTCTGTTGTTTAAGTGTTCCCTTTATTTTTTTGAGCAGTGTATTTTAAGATACCACACACGATCATATATAATATCTGCAAAAACCTTTGTTATTCCATACTGAATAAAAACCAGGAATAAAAAAATACATAATGAGAGTTGAGATACCAATGTTTGAAATATTAGTAGACCATGCAGGCTCGATAAAGCCAATGGAAAATACGGTAATTAAACAAAAAAAATGTTTAAATATTAGAAAAACCTACAAATAAAAGGCTTAATTACAGGTGCTTCTCAAAGCTAAACAAAATCCAAACAGAAAACGGCAGCCATTGCCATATAGTAAAATAGATCAACTTTATTAACAAAAAATCCAAGATAGTGTAAAAATATATAAAAAATGGAGATACAAATACAAATTCAACTGTCCAATTCAGTAATACACCCGCAGATAATTTCTATCATCAGTACAGCTCATCCCTCAACCCTAATTGTCAGCATCATTCCATACATGGCACCTCTGCACAGAATTCACAGCATGAATCAAATAGAGTGGCTAATTTAAACTAGGGTGGAGGCTTCCAAAAAGTTGATATATTGTGGTTCTGGTAGACCTTGGTTCATAAGAATAGATATGAAAATAGCTAAGTCTATAGTATCTAATATATCAAAATAATAGTAATAGTAATAGTATTGGACCATCTAAATGCACATGACAGAATATACATATGTATGCCACAAATAGACTTCACTGTCATTCACTGATTTTAACTATATTGATCATATGTATGATAGCCTTCAGGACCACCAATAAAGTAAAATGCATAGTGCTGTGCTGCGATCCTTGGGCGCTAAGTCGCTACCAAACACACAGAGCGAATTCTAGCATGTGTCTCAAAGGGCTAACGCCTCTAGTGCAGCAGTGAATATAATAGCCATAAATATTGGTAGGGCAGCAAAAAGGGCTAAAATGTACGTTTAGGTAAATGAATGAAGGGTGTATGACCTGATTAGGCAGTCCAAATCCCCAACGCGCGCTTCGTGTACAGCTTCTTCCTGGGGGGTTGCCTCTGTGTGTATGGTAGCATCCAAGGATCACAGCACAACACTATGCATTTTATTTTATTGGTGGTCCTGAGTAAAGTACAGAAGATAAGATACAAAACGGCTACATGCATGTCATAGGACACCCTCACCTCAATGTACGTTTCTCCTTGGCTTTGTCAATTCTTCTGGCTTATTTTGCATTTATATCTATGGTTCCTGCTTGTTGCTACACTCTGGTGCTCTTTTGTATTAATTTATTGGATTCTATATTAAACACTTGTTCTTACACTTATCTAACATTGGAGTTGAATGTTTTTCATGAATTTGTTCCACCCTTTTTATACAGTTTTTATTCTTTTTCTGCTTTTATATTGTAAGAAGTGCTTAAGCTTATGCTTAAGAGGGGTGGCCAAATAGAGGGTTGCAGAAAAGAAAGAAAAAATATCAAATCCAATGTGCAAAATTTTTGCTGATTTGGGGAAAGGAGCCTCAAGCACCCGTTGGAATTAACCTCTATTAAATGATAGTAGCCCTTTGCTACAGTTCTACAAAAAATAGTATTTATAACTGGAAAGATACTTGTGCATTATTGGTATTCTCTTGGCGTATTCGACTGACTGTAAAAGCGTTAGGGACGATCATATGTAAGGGACTGTTAATGCTGCACAGTGTGAAATGCATTATGTCTTTCATCTTTATAGCCTTTGGCATATGACTAGTGAGCACATCTGACACATTGTAATAAGTGGCTCCTATCTGGGGATTTCATGTTTTTCAGCTTATTCTTTGGATCACTGCTTTATGTTGTCTTTTTAACAGTTTCTGATACGTCTATAGACTGTGCCAAGTTCACATATTGCTCTCCAGTCCTCTGCTTGGTGTAATAAAATCTGTTTTATTACCAGAGACAAATCCATATAAAAGATTTCTCCATGGGTATTCATTTCTAAGAAAAACTCATTCATCATAAAAGTCCATCTCGTATAGAATATTAGATAATTTTAGCATTTTACTGTTGGGATGAAGGTCACTCGGGGAGTATGGAAAGCCCAGCGGTGACTATTTAAGTAGCTGGGCGGACGCCTGCTGAATGCTAGATGACAATTTGCAGCGTGATAAGGGTTGCACCCATCTAGAAGTGTCTAGAGACGTACAGTGTCATATGCTAGTGTTAGACACATACAGAATTGTCACATAGGGTTATTGAAGGTCGCAATGTAAAACAAACGTGTATTAATGTGATGACAACTGAAAGGTTGAATTAGAGTGTTGAAAGTTGAAAAGTTTTGGGGGATTTTTTAGACTTAACCCTAAATTATGGGACAACTAAAGGATTGGAAATACCAAACTGATTGTTATATTTGTATGAAAAGTGTTAAGACAATTCGTATATTACACAATGGTTAGGGAGAGAGATCTTACCACTTTATTTTTGGCTAAGAACCACCATAAAGATAGATCTAGTTCTGACTTCTTGCTTATCATCAGAATCACATCCAATTTGTAAACCTGGTGAAAGATTTTCCTTTAACCCCTTTACCCCCAAGGGTGGTTTGCACGTTAATGACCGGGCCAATTTTTACAATTCTGACCACTGTCCCTTTATGAGGTTATAACTCTGGAACGCTTCAATGGATCCTGGTGATTCTGACATTGTTTTCTCGTGACATATTGTACTTCATGACAATGGTAAAAATTATTTGATAGTACCTGCGTTTATTTGTGAAAAAAACGGAAATTTGGCGAAAATTATGAAAATTTCGCAATTTTCCAACTTTGAATTTTTATGCAATTAAATCACAGAGATATGTCACACAAAATACTTAATAAGTAACATTTTCCACATGTCTACTTTACATCAGCACAATTTTGGAACCAAAATTTTTTTTTGTTAGGGATTTATAAGGGTTAAAAGTTGACCAGCAATTTCTCATTTCTACAACACCATTTTATTTTAGGGACCACATCTCATTTGAAGTCATTTTGAGGGGTCTATATGATAGAAAATACCCAAGTGTGACACCATTCTAAAAACTACACCCCTCAAGGTGCTCAAAACCATATTCAAGAAGTTTATTAACCCTTCTGGTGCTTCACAGGAATTTTTTGAATGTTTAAATAAAAATGAACATTTAACTTTTTTTCACAAAAAATTTAATTCAGCTCCAATTTGTTTTATTTTACCAAGGGTAACAGGAGAAAATGGACCCCAAACATTGTTGTACAATTTGTCCTGAGTATGCCAATACCCCACATGTGGGGGTAAACCACTGTTTGGGCGCATGGCAGAGCTCGGAAGCGAAGGAGTGCCATTTGACTTTTCAATGCAAAATTGACTGGAATTGAGATGGGACGCCATGTTTCGTTTGGAGAGCCCCTGATGTGCCTAAACATTGAAACCCCCCACAAGTGACACCATTTTGGAAAGTAGACCCCCTAAGGAACTTATCTAGAGGTGTGGTGAGCACTTTGACCCAACAAGTGCTTCACAGAAGTTTATAATGTAGAACCGTAAAAATAAAAAATCATATTTTTTCACAAAAATTATCTTTTCGCCCCCAATTTTTTATTTTCCCAAGGGTAAGAGAAGAAATTGGACCCCAAAAGTTGTTGTACAATTTGTCCTGAGTACGCTGATAGCCCATATGTGGGGGTAAACCACTGTTTGGGCGGATGGGAGAGCTCGGAAGGGAAGGAGCGCCGTTTGACTTTTCAATGCAAAATTGACAGGAATTGAGATGGGACGCCATGTTGCGTTTGGAGAGCCACTGATGTGCCTAAACATTGAAACCCCCCACAAGTGACACCATTTTGGAAAGTAGACCCCCTAAGGAACTTATCTAGAGGTGTGGTGAGCACTTTGACCCAACAAGTGCTTCACAGAAGTTTATAATGTAGAACCATAAAAATAAAAAATCATATTTTTTCACAAAAATTATCTTTTCGCCCCCAATTTTTTATTTTCCCAAGGGTAAGAGAAGAAATTGGACCCCAAAAGTTGTTGCACAATTTGTCCTGAGTACGCTGATACCCCATATGTGGGGGTAAACCACTGTTTGGGTGGATGGGAGAGCTCGGAAGGGAAGGAGCGCCGTTTGACTTTTCAAAGCAAAATTGACAGGAATTGAGATGGGACGCCATGTTGCGTTTGAAGAGCCACTGATGTGCCTAAACATTGAAACCCCCCACAAATGACACCATTTTGGAAAGTAGACCCCCTAAGGAACTTATCTAGAGGTGTGGTGAGCACTTTGACCCACCAAGTGCTTCACAGAAGTTTATAATGCAGAGCCGTAAAAATAAAACAAAATATTTTTCCCACAAAAATTATTTTTTTAGCCCCCAGTTTTGTATTTTCCTGAGGGTAACAGGAGAAATTGGACCCCAAAATTTGTTGCCCAATTTGTCCTGAGTGCGATGATACACCATATGTGGGGGGAACCACTGTTTGGGCACATGGGAGGGCTCAGAAGGGAAGGAGTGCCATTTGAATGCAGACTTAGATGGAATGGTCTGCAGGTGTCACATTGCGTTTGCAGAGCCCCTAATGTACCTAAACAGTAGAAACCCCCCACAAGTGACACCATTTTGGAAAGTAGACCCCCTTAGGAACTTATCTAGATGTGTGCTGAGCGCTTTGACCCACCAAGGGCTTCACAGAAGTTTATAATGGAGAGCCGTAAAAATAAAACAAAAATTTTTTCCCACAAAAATTATTTTTTAGCCTCCAGTTTTGTATTTTCCCGAGGGTAACAGGAGAAATTCGACCCCACAATTTGTTGTCCAATTTGTCCTGAGTGCGCTGATACCCCATATGTGGGGGGGGAACCACTGTTTGGGCGCATGGGAGGGCTCGGAAGGGAAGGAGCTCCATTTGGAATGAGGACTTAGATGGAATGGTCTGCAGGTGTCACATTGCATTTGCAGAGCCCCTAATGTACCTAAACAGTAGAAACCTCCCACAAGTGACACCATTTTGAAAACTAGACCCCCTAAGGAACTCATCTAGATGTGTTGTGATAGCTTTGAACCCCCAAGTGTTTCACTACAGTTTGTAACGCAGAGCCGTGAAAATTAAAAAAAAAAATCTTTCCCCCCAAAATTATTTTTTAGCCCCCAGTTTTGTATTTTCCCGAGGGTAAGAGGAGAAATTCGACCCCAAAAGTTGTTGTCCAATTTGTCCTGAGTACGCTGATACCCCATATGTGGGGGTAAACCACTGTTTGGGTGGATGGGAGAGCTCGGAAGGGAAGGAGCGCCGTTTGACTTTTCAAAGCAAAATTGACAGGAATTGAGATGGGACGCCATGTTGCGTTTGAAGAGCCACTGATGTGCCTAAACATTGAAACCCCCCACAAATGACACCATTTTGGAAAGTAGACCCCCTAAGGAACTTATCTAGAGGTGTGGTGAGCACTTTGACCCACCAAGTGCTTCACAGAAGTTTATAATGCAGAGCCGTAAAAATAAAACAAAATATTTTTCCCACAAAAATTATTTTTTTAGCCCCCAGTTTTGTATTTTCCTGAGGGTAACAGGAGAAATTGGACCCCAAAATTTGTTGCCCAATTTGTCCTGAGTGCGATGATACACCATATGTGGGGGGAACCACTGTTTGGGCACATGGGAGGGCTCAGAAGGGAAGGAGTGCCATTTGAATGCAGACTTAGATGGAATGGTCTGCAGGTGTCACATTGCGTTTGCAGAGCCCCTAATGTACCTAAACAGTAGAAACCCCCCACAAGTGACACCATTTTGGAAAGTAGACCCCCTTAGGAACTTATCTAGATGTGTGCTGAGCGCTTTGACCCACCAAGGGCTTCACAGAAGTTTATAATGGAGAGCCGTAAAAATAAAACAAAAATTTTTTCCCACAAAAATTATTTTTTAGCCTCCAGTTTTGTATTTTCCCGAGGGTAACAGGAGAAATTCGACCCCACAATTTGTTGTCCAATTTGTCCTGAGTGCGCTGATACCCCATATGTGGGGGGGGAACCACTGTTTGGGCGCATGGGAGGGCTCGGAAGGGAAGGAGCTCCATTTGGAATGAGGACTTAGATGGAATGGTCTGCAGGTGTCACATTGCATTTGCAGAGCCCCTAATGTACCTAAACAGTAGAAACCTCCCACAAGTGACACCATTTTGAAAACTAGACCCCCTAAGGAACTCATCTAGATGTGTTGTGATAGCTTTGAACCCCCAAGTGTTTCACTACAGTTTGTAACGCAGAGCCGTGAAAATTAAAAAAAAAAATCTTTCCCCCCAAAATTATTTTTTAGCCCCCAGTTTTGTATTTTCCCGAGGGTAAGAGGAGAAATTCGACCCCAAAAGTTGTTGTCCAATTTGTCCTGAGTACGCTGATACCCCGTATGTTGGGGGAAACCAACGTTTGAGCGCATGGCAGAGCTCGGAAGGGAAGGAGCGCCATTTGGAATGCAGACTTAGATGGAATGGTCTGCAGACGTCACATTGCGTTTGCAGAACCCCTAATGTACCTAAACAGTAGAAACCCCCCACAAGTGACCCCATATTGGAAACTAGACCCCCCAGGGAACTAATCTAGATGTGTTGTGAGAACTTTGAACCCCCAAGTGTTTCACTACAGTTTATAACGCAGAGCCGTGAAAATAAAAAATCTTTTTTTTTCCCACAAAAAATGTTTTAGCCCCGAGTTTTGTATTTTCCCAAGGGTAGCAGGAGAAATTGGACCCCAAAAGTTGTTGTCCTATTTGTCCTGAGTACGCTGATACCCCATATGTTGGGGTAAACCCCTGTTTGGGCACACGGGAGAGCTCGGAAGGGAAGAAGCACTGTTTTACTTTTTCAACGCAGAATTGGCTGGAATTGAGATCGGACGCCATGTCGCGTTTGGAGAGCCCCTGATGTGCCTAAACAGTGGAAACCCCCCAATTATAACTGAAACCCTAATCCAAACACATCCCTAACCCTAATCCCAACAGTAACCCTAACCACACCTCTAACCCTGACACACCCCTAACCCTAATCCCAACCCTATTCCCAACCGTAAATGTAATCTAAACCCTAACTGTAACTTTAGCCCCAACCCAAACTGTAGCCCTAGCCCTAACCCTAGCCCTAACCCTAATCCTAACCCTAGCCCTAACCCTAGCCCTAACCCTAGCCCTAACCCTAACCCTAACCCTAGCCCTAGCCCTAACCCTAGCCCTAACCCTAGCCCTAACCCTAGCCCTAACCCTAACCCTAGCCCTAACCCTAGCCCTAACCCTAGCCCTAACCCTAGCCCTAACCCTAGCCCTAACCCTAACCCTAGCCCTAACCCTAGCCCTAACCCTAGCCCTAACCCTAACCCTAACCCTAGCCCTAGCCCTAACCCTAGCCCTAACCCTAGCCCTAACCCTAACTCTAACCCTAGCCCTAATGGGAAAATGGAAATAAATACATTTTTTTAATTTTTCCCTAACTAAGGGGGTGATGAAGGGGGGTTTGATTTACTTTTATAGCGGGTTTTTTAGCGGATTTTTATGATTGGCAGCCGTCACACACTGAAAGACGCTTTTTATTGCAAAAAATATTTTTTGCGTTACCACATTTTGAGAGCTATAATTTTTCTATATTTTGGTCTACAGAGTCATGTGAGGTCTTGTTTTTTGCGGGACGAGTTGATGTTTTTATTGGTAACATTTTCGGGCACGTGACATTTTTTGATCGCTTTTTAGTCCGATTTTTGTGAGGCAGAATGACCAAAAACCAGCTATTCATGAATTTCTTTTGGGGGAGGCGTTTATACCGTTCCGCGTTTGGTAAAATTGATGAAGCAGTTTTATTCTTCGGGTCAGTACGATTACAGCGACACCTCATTTATATAATTTTTTTATGTTTTGGCGCTTTTATACGATAAAAACTATTTTATAGAAAAAATAATTATTTTTGCATCGCTTTATTCTCAGGACTATAACTTTTTTAATTTTTTGCTGATGATGCTGTATGGCAGCTCGTTTTTTGCGGGACAAGATGACGTTTTCAGCGGTACCATGGTTATTTATATCTGTCTTTTTGATCGCGTGTTATTCCACTTTTTGTTCGGCGGTATGATAATAAAGCGTTGTTTTTTGCCTCGTTTTTTTTTTTTTTTTCTTACGGTGTTTACTGAAGGGGTTAACTAGTGGGCCAGTTTTATAGGTCGGGCCGTTACGGACGCGGCGATACTAAATATGTGTACTTTTATTGTTTTTTTTTATTTATTTAGATAAAGAAATGTATTTATGGGAATAATATTTTTTTTTTTTTTCATTATTTTGGAATATTTTTTTTTATTTTTTTTTACACATTTGAAATTTTTTTTTTTTACTTTTTTACTTTGTCCCAGGGGGGGACATCACAGATCAGTGATCTGACAGTTTGCACAGCACTCTGTCAGATCACTGATCTGATAGGAGTGCAGGCTGCTTCACAGTGCCTGCTCTGAGCAGGCTCTGTGAAGCCACCTCCCTCCCTGCAGGACCCGGATCCGCGGCCATCTTGGATCCGGGGCTGGAGGGAGCAGGGAGGGAGGTGAGACCCTCGCAGCAACGCGATCACATCGCGTTGCTGCGGGGGGCTCAGGGAAGCCCGCAGGGAGCCCCCTCCCTGCGCGGTGCTTCCCTGCACCGCCGGCACATCGCGATCATCTTTGATCGCGGTGTGCCGGGGGTTAATGTGCCGGGGGCGGTCCGTGACCGCTCCTGGCACATAGTGCCGGATGTCAGCTGCGATAAACAGCTGACACCCGGCCGCGATCGGCGGCGCTCCCCCCGTGAGCGCTGCCGATCGCATATGACGTACTATTGCGTCCTTGGGAAGTAAAGCCCACCCCACATGGACGCAATAGTACGTCTAATGGCAGAAAGGGGTTAAAATAACTCTTAACTTAGTTCCAATCCGGAGCTTCATTTTAAAACTTTTACTGGCCGCCATTAAAATGCCTAAAAATCCACAAATGTCATCAAGCTTTCCAGATGTCAGAAATGGCATTAAAATCTGAATTTTTACATTTTCCGCTATGTTATGTAAGAGCTCAGATCCCATAACCACATTTATTGTCCACGTAGGAGACCAAGAAACCACAGAAAGATCGTAAGCAGAATATTAAAATACTGCATAGAACAGTGGTGCATGTGGATTTATGGACCCACTGTGCCACAGGCCGGGACTGCCCAGGAGGAGGCGTAGCTAAGCGGCTACCTCATGGAGCTACTGATGGTGGAGACAGACTGGGCTGCAGGTAGCCACCAGGTACCACTCCTGGGCAGAGCCCGATACTCAGCTGGTTACTCCAGGTGTCAGGTATGACACCTCTACAGAACGGTTACTTACATGGATTCAGGCTCTGTTCAGACACGCCGATGTAGGATACTGGGACAAGATTTGGCCGCATAAGGACTGGAGGACAGTGTTCAGTCACTGGCCGCTCACGTACTAGAGTGTCATAACTCTGGACAGGATTGTTCCGCCTCCATCCTGGTCAGGTCAGGGTTAATTTTAGATTGCCTCTCTTTGGTTCCGGGACGGATATTTAATGTTGGCAGTTCCTGGATTTGGTGTCGGTGACACTTCTGTACCCTCGGTTTGTGGTTGCTGACCCAGGTTACTCGTCTGTAAACTCTGTGCTTGTATGCTTTGCTGTGTATGACCCGGTTTGTCCCCTGACTCTTGCCTCTGCATTCTGCTTTGTACTGCCCGGTCCTTTCCGGTTATCTGACCCCTTGGCTTGTCTCCATTTACTCTTTGTCTTATCCCTAGGTAATATGCTCTCATTTGGCTTTTGACCCTCGGCTTTCCTTTATTACATTTACTGTCTGTGCTTTGCACTCTGTGCAGTCATTTGCCTTCCCTGCTGTTAGGATTTGAACCTGTTACTCTTTCTTTGTTAGTCTGTTCCTTTGCTTGAGGAGCTATTTGGAACTTGCTTGACTTCTGTCTGAAACCATATGAACTTCGTCTGGATAGAGATCATCACCACCCTGTTGATTTGTCCCCGCCCTGACAGAGCTTGATTGGACCTGCTATATATACCTGGCCTTATGCAGTTTCCTGTTGCTGAGTATTTTGTGTGCTCAGTCTAACTGAGTGAAGCAATCTCCGAGCTCCTGGTTGGAAGGTGTCTTGCTGGCATCTCTCTGCTTCTTACTGATAGTCTGCTGCTACTACCCTGAACTCCTTTTGCCCATACTGACTTTGTGCACATGTGTAATACAGGCCGGCCCTTGCTCGGGCTGGTGTCTGCATCTGCGGATATATTGGACTACCACTGCCATATATTGCATCTCCAGAGGTATTTCCACGATCCGGTCACTTGTATACATCTGCTTCGGCCACTGACCTTCAGTTCTGTATCGCCAGTAACTTGACAGGATACTCAGCCCGAAAATGGAGACCGCTGGGGCAGAAACTATGTCAGAAAACTGCAGGGTGCAATGTCCAATCTGCACGCCGAACAGATGAATGAAAAAGCACGGATGGAAGCATTTATTATACAAAGTGACCATAATGCCCAGAATCTCCAACAAACTATCCAAGATCTGCAGAATACGGTACAGGTGTTGACTGCCCGAATTACACAGCTAGAAGGACAAGCTTCCGTCTCAGCATCTGCCACCGTTTCGTTTTGGGGGTGATCGAGATAAATTTCGTGGATTTTTGAACCAATGCTATCTGTTCTTCGATACACATCTTAATCAGTTCCCGACTGATATGCTGTTAACCCACAAAGCGATCGCTTGGGCTAATCCTCTGATTGAGACTCGGGACGCATGTTTAAACAATTTGAATGAATTCATCCGGGCGATGCAGCAGATGTTTGATGACCCAAATCGTGCAGCTACAGCTGAATCAACGTTGCTGGCATTACGACAAGGCAAATGTCCCGTCGCAGAATATGCTATGGAGTATAGGAGGTGGGCCGTCGACACTGAATGGAATAATGCAGCCAAAGTAACCTTCTTTAAAAGAGGACTTTCTAGTGCAGTAAAGGATGAACTTGCCTGTGGAGAGACCCCTGTGGATCACCGCATCAGCCATGATCGATTCTGGGGCTGACGGGACTTTCATGGTGTAACGGGGTCTACCAAGCTGGGGTACCTCTTTCAGTACCACCCCATGTTTCAGGAGGTCCACTCTGCTTTTGCTGGATTCTGAATGAAGGACGCTGGCTGGAATTCCTTGATTACGTGAGAGCATATAAAAGCTGACTGCCACTCCACGTATTTCCAGTCTCAAAAGAACCCACTTTATTTACAGCACACAGAATATATAACACAGATACACTGGGCAGGCCAATAGAAAAAGCAGGCCAGACATAAATTACAATAGCCGCAGGGGGCCGGAGCCTGCTGATATTTACTGTGGGAATTACAAAGGTGGGGGAGGACAAAAGGGGAATATCGTGTCCCCTCTGCCCAGGGGCACAGCCTGTGGACTGATGCATTTCACATGGAACCTATAATACATAATATATACTGCATAACATATTCTTGGTGCTGGGGGTTCTGTAACACGGCTCCCCTTTTCAGCGACGCGATCGGCATACACAGTCTGATCCTTAACGGATCGGTTTGGGGATGACCGAAGTTTATGGGGTTGGTACAAGTTCCGTTTGTCGACTTAGTCCATCGGCATTACCGTTTTGTTTGCCGGGTCTGTAGTGGATGGTGAAGTCCAGAGGTTGTAGGGCTAAACTCCACCGCAGTAATCTGGCGTTGTCTCCGGAGACCCGATTAAGCCAGACTAGGGGATTATGGTCCGTTAGGAGGGAAAACTGTCATCCATACAAATATGGTTGTAACTTTTTGAGTGCCCATACTATTGCCAGGCACTCCTTCTCGATGGCTGCATAGCTCACTTCACGGGGCAGTAGTTTCTGACTCAGGTAAGCTACCAGGTGTTCTTGGCCGTCCGGCTCGACTTGGCTCAGTACTGCCCCCAATCCAAACATAGAAGCGTCTGTGTGAACAAGGAAACGTTTAGTTGGATCAGGTGCGGCCAATACAGGGGTATTGGTGAGGGCGTCCTTTAGCTGGCGGAAGGCTTCCTCACACTCTGGGGTCCAGGTTACCTGGGGGGGTTGGTTCTTATGGGTCAGATCAGTGAGGGGCTTGGCCACGCTGCTGTAATTGGGATCAAATTTCCTATAATACCCCGCTGTCCCTAGAAACGCCATGACCTGGGTTTTAGTGCGTGGGGTGGGCCATTTGGCTATGGCCTCAATCTTGGCTGGTTCTGGTCTCTGTTTCCCACTTCCCACCCAATGCCCTAAATACTGAACCTCTGCTTTGCCCACATGACACTTGTTTGGGTTCAGGGTGATTCCGGCCTTGTGGATCCTGTCTAATACTGTCTCTAGGTGATTTAGATGCTCTTCCCATGTTGCGCTGTAGATGGCGATGTCATCCAGGTAGGCACACGCATAGTCCTGGAGACCATCCAGAAGCCGTTCAGCCAGCCTCTAGAAGGTCGCCGGGGCAGTCTTCATCCCGAATGGCATAACTCGAAACTGGAATAAGCCAAACGGGGTGACAAATGCTGACTTGGGAATAGCATCAGGACTAAGGGGAATCTGCCAGTAGCCTTTGCATAGATCGATGGTGGTCAAATACTTTGCCCCTGCCAGCCTGTCTAACAAGTCATCCACACGCGGCATGGGATACGCATCCGTCACTGTTTTCTCATTGAGCTTACGATAGTCTACACAAAACCGTGTAGTCCCATCCTTCTTGGGCACTAACACCACGGGGGATGCCCAGGGACTATCTGACTCTTCAATGACCCCTAAACGCAACATCTCTTGTATCTCTTGTCTAATTAAAGCTGCCAAAAAGGAAACAGAGAAGCACATTGCTAAGGAGAGTAAAACTAATCCCAAACTGTTCTTCAACTATATCAATAGTAAAAGAATAAAAACTGAAAATGTAGGCCCCTTAAAAAATAGTGAGGAAAGAATGGTTGTAGATGACGAGGAAAAAGCTAACATATTAAACACCTTCTTCTCCACGGTATTCACGGTGGAAAATGAAATGCTAGGTGAAATCCCAAGAAACAATGAAAACCCTATATTAAGGGTCACCAATCTAACCCAAGAAGAGGTGCGAAACCGGCTAAATAAGATTAAAATAGATAAATCTCCGGGTCCGGATGGCATACACCCACGAGTACTAAGAGAACTAAGTAATGTAATAGATAAACCATTATTTCTTATTTTTAGTGACTCTATAGCGACAGGGTCTGTTCCGCAGGACTGGCGCATAGCAAATGTGGTGCCAATATTCAAAAAGGGCTCTAAAAGTGAACCTGGAAATTATAGGCCAGTAAGTCTAACCTCTATTGTTGGTAAAATATTTGAAGGGTTTCTGAGGGATGTTATTCTGGATTATCTCAATGAGAATAACTGTTTAACTCCATATCAGCATGGGTTTATGAGAAATCGCTCCTGTCAAACCAATCTAATCAGTTTTTATGAAGAGGTAAGCTATAGACTGGACCACGGTGAGTCATTGGACGTGGTATATCTCGATTTTTCCAAAGCGTTTGATACCGTGCCGCACAAGAGGTTGGTACACAAAATGAGAATGCTTGGTCTGGGGGAAAATGTGTGTAAATGGGTTAGTAACTGGCTTAGTGATAGAAAGCAGAGGGTGGTTATAAATGGTATAGTCTCTAACTGGGTCGCTGTGACCAGTGGGGTACCGCAGGGGTCAGTATTGGGACCTGTTCTCTTCAACATATTCATTAATGATCTGGTAGAAGGTTTACACAGTAAAATATCGATATTTGCAGATGATACAAAACTATGTAAAGCAGTTAATACAAGAGAAGATAGTATTCTGCTACAGATGGATCTGGATAAGTTGGAAACTTGGGCTGAAAGGTGGCAGATGAGGTTTAACAATGATAAATGTAAGGTTATACACATGGGAAGAGGGAATCAATATCACCATTACACACTGAACGGGAAACCACTGGGTAAATCTGACAGGGAGAAGGACTTGGGGATCCTAGTTAATGATAAACTTACCTGGAGCAGCCAGTGCCAGGCAGCAGCTGCCAAGGCAAACAGGATCATGGGGTGCATTAAAAGAGGTCTGGATACACATGATGAGAGCATTATACTGCCTCTGTACAAATCCCTAGTTAGACCGCACATGGAGTACTGTGTCCAGTTTTGGGCACCGGTGCTCAGGAAGGATATAATGGAACTAGAGAGAGTACAAAGGAGGGCAACAAAATTAATAAAGGGGATGGGAGAACTACAATACCCAGATAGATTAGCGAAATTAGGATTATTTAGTCTAGAAAAAAGACGACTGAGGGGCGATCTAATAACCATGTATAAGTATATAAGGGGACAATACAAATATCTCGCTGAGGATCTGTTTATACCAAGGAAGGTGACGGGCACAAGGGGGCATTCTTTGCGTCTGGAGGAGAGAAGGTTTTTCCACCAACATAGAAGAGGATTCTTTACTGTTAGGGCAGTGAGAATCTGGAATTGCTTGCCTGAGGAGGTGGTGATGGCGAACTCAGTCGAGGGGTTCAAGAGAGGCCTGGATGTCTTCCTGGAGCAGAACAATATTGTATCATACAATTATTAGGTTCTGTAGAAGGACGTAGATCTGGGTATTTATTATGATGGAATATAGGCTGAACTGGATGGACAAATGTCTTTTTTCGGCCTTACTAACTATGTTACTATGTTACTATGTATGTACAGACTCAGGGACGAGGAAGGGGGGTTGTCGCAGGGGGGTCTGATTCTGGGTCTCAACCTTGTGTTGTGCCAGGTGAGTGTACCCGGGTTTCCCCAAAAACATCCTCTGTCGCTGCCTCAACAACTCCTCCGCCTGCTGTCTCTCCCGGGGACCTAAGTCTTCACCCCAGTGTACCTGGTCCCATGTTTTAGACTGAGTCCTCTCCCCTAAGACATCAGGCAAGGGAAGTCCAGCTAAATCCTCTGCTTCAGGTGCACAGATGGCCACTACCTCTTCAGGGCGCTCCCGATAGGGCTTCAGCATATTCATGTGGAACATGCAGATAACCCTGGGGTCGTCACAATCGGCAACATTATAGGTGGTGTCGGCTATTTTCCCCACTACCTGGTAGGGTCCCTGCCATACAGCTTGGAACTTGTTCTGCCTAGTGGGCTCTAACACCAGGACCTTCTGCCCTATTTCCAAGGTGCGCTCTCTGGCCCTCCGATCGTACCATACGCACTGGCACCGCTGGGCCACCTGCATGTTCCCACGTAAAGCCTGGGTCAGCTCCTGTAGGCGGTCCTGGAATTCCAGCACATAGGGTACAATAGGTACCCCTTCTATGATGCCCTCCCCTTCCCAGTGTTCTAGCACTAAGTCTAGGGGTCCCCTTACCCGTCTCCCATATACCGGTTCGAATGGGGAGAACCTCGTGGATTCTTGGGGCACCTCTCGATAGGCAAACAGGAGGTGAGGCAAGAATTTCTCCCAGTCCCTGTAGGTCCTGGTAAAAGTCCCAATGAGTTGTTTTAACGTCCCGTTAAAGCGTTCACACAACCCATTGGTTTGCGGGTGGTACGGGGCACTTCTAATGGACTTTACGCCGCACAGCTTCCACAGTTGGTTGGTCACCTCTGCTGTAAACTGGGTACCCTGGTCTGAGATAATCTCCCGGGGAAATCCAACCCGTGAGAAAACCTGGAGCAGGGCAGCCGCCACCGTCTCTGCCAGTATGTTAGGTAATGCAACCGTCTCTGGATACCGTGTGGCATAATCTACCACTGTCAATATATACCTTTTCCCTGACGGACTGGGTTTGGCTAACGGCCCTATCAGATCGACCGCTACTCGGCTAAATGGTTCCTCCACAATGGTGAGGAGGCGTAATTTGGCCGTGCATCGATCGCCCCTCTTGTCAATGCACTGGCAACTGTCACAGGTCTGGCAGTATTGATGAACATCATAGGTTACCCCCTGCCAAAAGAAGCTTTGTGTCAGACGATGCCTGGTGCGACTGACGCCGAAGTGCCCGGCCAAGGGTATGCCATGAAAGATTCGCAGTAACTCCTGCCTATACTTCTTGGGAACTACCAGCTGTCGTTTGATAGTGGGGCTCGTCCCTGTGTGGTGCCGCTCTGGGATCCAGTAGAGGAGTCCCTGCTTCCATATAAACTGTTCCCCTTCCCGTACCCCTCTCCCCTCCTGTGCCTTCCCGCGATATCCCTCCAATGAAGGATCCTCAAGTAACTCCCTCTTAAATTCATCTGGGGTGGCCCAAGAAATGTGTCTGGCTATGGGAATACGTGTAGGGCTGGGATGTCTTACCTGGGCCTCCTCTGAGTGTGATTCCGCCTCCGCAGCTCGAGCTTATCTCCGGGTGGTCACAGGATATGTCTCAGCCAGAGGAGCAACCGAGAAGGCAGACAACATGGGCCCCAAGTCATTTCCCAGCAAAACGTCTGCAGGAAAATCCTCCATCAAGCCGACCTCAACAAGGCCATCCCCAACTCCCCGGTTCAGGTGAATCCTGGCAGTGGGCAGTCGATGTATGGCTCCCCCTGCTACACAGACTGCCACTGTCCGGTCCGTCTTCTCTTGGTCCCGGACGAGATGAGGCTTCACAAGGGTCAAAGTTGCTCCAGAATCTCTTAGTCCCTGCATACGTTTCCCATTAACCCACACGACCTGTCGATGCTGTTGTCGATTATCTGCCCGGGCTGCCTGCACGGGGTCTACTTCATGCAGCACTTCCTCCATGTCTTCCACCCCTTGGTTAGTTGTAGCCCCCAATGCCGGGTCTCACCTTGGTAGCAGTGTACAGCGGCCCGGCGGAAGGTAGCTGTTCCCGCCTTTGGCCACTGGGTATGCTGAGTCCGGTTGGGACATTGTCTTTGCAGGTGGCCCAGCTGACGGCAGGTGTGGCATCGTGCCCCAGGGGAACTGTGGTAGGCTGGGTTTCTAGCTGGTCCCCCTACAATCTTCGGTGGTTTGGGGCCCTCCAGGTCCATGGGCGGACCTTTAGTGACCATCTTTGATCCGGACAACTGAGGCCTCCTGGCGTCATGATGTTCATTGGCCAGACAAGCGGCTTCCTCAAGAGTCATTGGCCGCCTGTCCCAAAGCCATTCCTGTGTCTCGGGGTTTAGTCCATTAAAGAATCGTTCTAAAAAGAAGAGCTGGAGGACGTCCGCCTTAGTGGTTGCTTGGCTCCCTTGTACCCACTGTAGCAGTGACCACCGTAATTTACAGGCCCATTCAGCGTGGGTATCGGTTAATCATTTTATAAGTCCGCGGAACTTTTGGCGGTATGCCTCTGGTGTCAGCACATACCGGGCCAAGATCACTTCTTTGATCCACTCATAGTCCATACAGTCCTCATCAGGTACCATGCGATAGGCGTCCGCTGCCCGGCCTGTCAGCTTGCTGGCCAGAATCTGAACCAGTTCCTCCGGCTTCACTTGATGAAGGGCACACTGCCGCTCAAAGTCCTGCAGAAAGCCATCAATGTCTTCCTCTGCCTCCCCCAACTGTCGGAAGGCATTATACTGGACCTTTTTGTGGCTTACTGTTGAAGGTACCTGGACGGAGGCCAGAGCTCCCCCTGCTCGCTTACTCTCCTCTCTCCGCTGTGCCATCTCCATCTTGGCCAGCTCCACTTTGGTCTGCTCTGCCATCTCCATCTTGGCTAGCTCTATCCTGGTCCGCTCGGCCATCTTTTCCTTCAGATCAGTACGCACATCAGCCATCACCTCTCGTATGATCTCTACTGCAGGGTTTGGGCCATAGAACGCCAGTCTGTTCTTTACCTCCCTCTGGAATTCAGTCTCCTCCACGTTCACATTGAGGGGCGCTGCACTGTCGTGTTCCATGATGGCTGCTATCAAATCCGCTTTTGTTTTGTTGCTGGCGATTAACCCTCGGGCTTCCACCAGATCTTTTAATGTAGTCCTCTTTAACTTCTGGTAGTTGTCTTCCATTCATTCCTTTCCTCCTGTAGAAGGGGTATCCCGCTGTCTGCCACCAGTGTAACGGGGTCTACCAAGCTGGGGTACCTCTTTCAGTACCACCCCATGTTTCAGGAGGTCCACTCTGCTTTTGCTGGATTCTGAATGAAGGACGCTGGCTGGAATTCCTTGATTACGTGAGAGCATATAAAAGCTGACTGCCACTCCACGTATTTCCAGTCTCAAAAGAACCCACTTTATTTACAGCACACAGAATATATAACACAGATACACTGGGCAGGGCAATAGAAAAAGCAGGCCAGACATACATTACAATAGCCGCAGGGGGCCGGAGCCTGCTGATATTTACTGTGGGAATTACAAAGGTGGGGGAGGACAAAAGGGAAATATCGTGTCCCCTCTGCCCAGGGGCGCAGCCTGTGGACTGATGCATTTCACATGGAACCTATTATACATAATATATACTGCATAACATATTCTTGGTGCTGGGGGTTCTGTAACACATGGATTCTGCGTTTGCTCAAAAACATGGCATAGAGGTGCAGAAAAGACGTTCAACTATTGTGATGGAAACAGTAGATGAATCTCCACTGAATTCGGGGCCAGTGGACCATGAGACAGGACTCTTATAGATTTATATTGAGCCACAGCACAGCGAGATGTTGACATTCCTAATTATTTATTTCCCACATTTTCCCATTATTTTAGGTCTGCCCTGGTTACAGAAGCAAAATCCTAGCATCGATTGGGAGCTGAAAAAGATCAGTTTCCCCATAATGGACATTCGGGCGGAAGTTCCAAGTGAGTCAACAATAGAAACAGCCGACAATTCAGAATTACCTCAGCTAATGGGCAGTGTATGAAGATTTTCTAGATGTCTGTGACAAGAGGGGAGCTGATACACTTCCCCCTCATCGACCATACGGCTTCCCAACATAGCTACACCCGGGGGCAGCTATACCGTTTGGAACTATTTACCCTCTAGGAGGTCCTGAACTAAAGGCTCTCAAAGAATTTACTGAAGAAAATCTAAACAAAAAATTAATTCGTCCATCATCCTCGCCCGCTGGAGCTCCTATATTCTTCATTAGAAAGAAGGATGGAACACTTCGGTCAGTAGTGGACTACAGGGAGCTTAATAAAGTCACGATTAAAAATCGTTATCCCTTACCGTTGATCCCGGAACTCCTAGAAAAGGTGCAATGTACAAAGATCTTCACTAAGTTAGATTTACGTGGGGCATATAACTTAGTACGTATAAGACCTGGGGATGAGTGGAAAACAGCTTTCCGTACCTGATATGGACACTTTGAGAGTTTAGTGATGCACTTCGGACTTTGCAATGTTCCAGCTACCTTCCAGCACTTGGTGAATGATATTTTCAGAGACCTGTTGGACCAGTTCATGGTCGTTTATCTAGACGACATTTTGATTTTTTCGAACTCTGTGGAAGAACATCAGACGCACATAAGACGAGTGCTAGAACGTTTAAGAGAGAATTCATTGTATATTAAATTGGAAAAATGTGAATTCCATCGAGAAGACATCCAGTTCTTGGGATACGTCATTTCACCTCAACGAATACAAATGGATGCTAAGAAAACGCAAGCTATCACCGAGTGGCCTATCCCTAAAAATGTGAAAGAGGTCCAGCGTTTTGTGGGGTTCACCAACTTTTACAGACGTTTTATTAAAAAAAATTTCAGAAATTGTGGCACCCATCACGCAACTGACAAAAAAAAGGAGCAAATTTCATCTGGACTCCCCAGGCGCAAGAAGCATTCTCTCGTTTAAAAATGAAATTCACGACGGCTCCCATATTACACCATCCTGACCCAGAATTGGCATTTATCATCGAGGTGGATGCCTCAGACTGTGTGGTCGGTGCTATCCTCTCTCAGAGGACAAGAGAAAAGAAGTTGCTGCATCCATGCGCATTTTTCTCACAACGTATGTCCTTAGCCGAAAAGAACTATGACATGGGTAATAAAGAATTGCTTGCCATTATATCACCATTCAAAGAGTGGAGACATCATCTTCAAGCAAATTTTGGTGTTGACCGATCATCGTAATCTAAAGTTTATCAGGTCTGCAAAATGCCTCTCTCCTCGGCAGACCCGTTGGAGTCTGTTTTTGAATCAGTTTAATTTTGTAATTTCATATCGACCAGGCTCCCTTAACAAGAAGAAAACAAAAGACCTTTAGGACAGTATAAATATAAACGCCGGTGACCGCAGGCCTAAATATCCCAGCCACCACAGGCATTAGCCATGGAACCACTCCACACAAGATTTTTAACAAGAAGAAGAATTGGAGTGACAAAATCCACCAGAGAATAATAAGATCCAAAAAGTTTATTATATAAACAATTACATATATGGCACTGTAAAAATGTGTATAACACCATAAAAACAGGACATCAGCTGTATTGAAGCAAAACTCAGATGCAGCACCACATGCAGACCGACCGGACACCAGGGTAAGAAACCAATAGTAAATTGAAAAAAGTGCTCGTGCTATGATTATCATTTATACTTTAAGTGCCAATACCAGGGATAGTCATAAAGAGTTTTCACAGAGTCATAGTGACCGCTAGTGCCAGACTACACTATCAATAACCTCCCATGGCATACATAAAACATATCAGGCTAAGTGATTACTTCTTACCCATCTCTGTCAGGTCGGCCGCACGTGTAGATCTGAAAGCAGCATACGAAACAGACTCTTTTCTATCACGTCCATCAGGGGACGTACACCTATTTTTCAAAAATTAAGTATGGACTGATGGTCGACGAATATATGTGCCAGAAGCAGCTCGGTTAAAAGTTCTACAACTAGTGCACGACTCTAAAGTTGCAGGGCATAAAGGGGTACAGAAAACGCAGGAGTTTTTGTCACGTTTCTTTTGGTGGCTGAACTTTCAAGAAGATGTGAAGAAGTACGTCAAGTCTTGTGATATCTGTGCTAGACATAAGACCCCACGTGCATCTCCTATGGGACTATTGCAGCCTCTCGCCATTCCAACACGGCCATGGGGATCGATTTCAATGGACTTTATAGTGGATCTACCTGATTCCAAGGGAAAGACATCCATCCTGGTAGTAGTAGATCGACTTACGAAAGCAGCGCATTTTATCCCGTGTACAGGTCTGCCTTCAGCAAAGATACAGCTGATCTGATAATTTGCAATATTTGTCGTCTCCACGGAGTGCCGGATGAAGTTGTCTCAGATCGAGGTGTGCAATTTACATCTAAATTTTGGTGCAGTCTGTGCTCAGCACTAGACATCAAGGTACGATTGTCAACCGCTTATCATCCGCAATCTTACGGTCAAACAGAATGTACGAATCAGATGCTGGAGCAGTACCTTTGTTGTTATATTTAAATCTACGACTGGGTAGATTTGTTGCCATTTGCGGAGTTTTCATACAATAATTGACAGAATGCTTCTACGAAACAGATGCCATTTTTTGCAAATCTTGGATATCATCCAAACATCCTTCCCAAGAATCCTGTGGCGCCATTAATACCAGCAGTCGCAGAAAGAATCTTTCACCTACAGAAAAATCTGAATGTCTTGAAAGACACATTAAGGAAAGCTCAAGATAAATATAAAAAAGCTGCCGATAGGTATCGTAGACCGACTCCCACGTTTAGGATTGGACATCGAGTGTGGTTATCCACTAAGAATTTGAAATTGAAGATTCTTTCTCCTAAATTAGGACAGAAGTTTGTGGGACCATACAAAATTAATAAGATTGTGAGTCCATTGGCTGTACGCTTACAGCTGCCAAAATCAATGAAGGTTCATCCCGTATTCCACGTGTCTTTGTTGAAAGCCGCCACAGCCAATCCATTCACAGAGCGATCCCCTCCGCCTCCCGATTGAATTGAAGTTGACGGACAGGAGCAGTTTGTGGTGGAGAAGATCTTGGATTCTCGAATTCATAGAAATGGTTTACAATATTTGATCAAATGGCAGGGCTACGACACGGAAGAAAATTCATGGGAACCGGTAAGCAATGTCAATGCTCCCCGTTTAATTAGACAATTTCATCAGCGGTATCCTGCAAAGCCTGGGCAAATTGCGTCCAGAGGCCACCGTTAAGAGGGGAGTACTGTTAGGATTTGAACCTGTCACTCTTTGTTTGTTAGTCTGTTCCATTGCTTGAGGAGCTATTCGGAACTTTCTTGACTTCAGTCTGAAACCATATGAACTTCATCTGGATAGAGATCATCACCGCCCTGTTGATTTGTCCCCACCCTGACCGAGCTTGATTGGACCTGCTATATATACCTGGCCCTGTGCAGCTTCCTGTTGCTGAGTATTTTGTGTGCTCAGTCTAACTGAGTGAAGCAATCTCTGAGCTCCCGGTTGGAAGGTGTCTTGCTGGCATCTCTCTGCTTCTTACTAATATTCTGCTGCTACTACCCTGAACTCCTGCTGCCATTACGGACTTTGTGCACGTGTGTGATCCAGGCAGGCCCTGGCTCGGGCTGGTCCCTGCATCTGCGGATATATTGGACTACCACTGTCATATATTGCATCTCCAGAGATATTTCCATGGTCCGGTCACTTGTATACATCTGCTTTGGCCACTGACCTTCAGTCCTGTATCGCCAGTAACGTGACACCTGCACTCACACACGGTGACTCTGCCCTCCTGGTCACGTGACTGCTCAGTGCCAGGTCCTGTGCTCACTGCATAGTCTCATATCCTTGTGCATAGTGTGCCGTGTTCCTGCACTCCCTGCGCTCGTTCCTGTGCCCCCTGCTAGCGCCACCCTAGGTAGCGCCAGTGACACCAATGGTTCAGCCACTGGCCTCTCTGGGAAAAGGGGACAAGGTTCAAGCACTTTCTGCTCCAAGACTTGGGGGATGAGATTCAGGCACTGGTCGCTCAGGGACCAGAAGACTTCGGATACAGGGCTGGCCACACCGAGACCACTGAACCTTGAATGCAGGACTGGCCACACCCGGAGCGGGGCACTTCGGATACAGGACTGGCCACTCCGGGACCCAAGTGTTGATATGCCTACAAGACCCCAACATGTTACCTCAGAGGTGCTCACTTAGTTTTGATGATAACCTGACATACTTAGGAGCACAGGGTGCCAGCTGCAGGGGAAAGAAACAAGGGACAGATGAGTAATAAGGACATTTTGTGTGGCTATGCCATTGCTTGTTGATTAGTAGTAATTTTTTTACCAATGTCCAGGAAGTTAGCTAAAGCTTCCTCTTCCTTGGGATCACTGGGACCATCAGAGATCATACCTCAATCTATCTTATTGTTATCTTAAGGATATGTCATATGATTTTTCTGATGGAATTGCTTCTTTAAGAATCTCTCTGTATGTTCTGCTCTCTGAGTGCAGTACAAGAAGTAAGAAGGTCTTGATATCATCTGTTATACATGTTATTCCTTTTATAAGTAGGGTGCTGGAAGAATATAACTAATTTAACACCACAATCTATTTTACCGTCAAAGTTGGATATAGAAAATGAGCAAACAAAAGGTCACAGGGTCGTGATTAATAATTCCATCAAAACTCTTGAGAAGGTCTCTGCATGTTTATATGACATAGCCTTTGTGAACTGGAGATAATTAAGAGGAGAAAATACGCGCTCCACAGACGTGAATGAATCCGGGTGCTAGGCTGCCCCTTGTCTGCACCAGTGATTCAAGTAACATATTCCTTTATAAATCACAGCTATTATATTTCCTACTGCCGCTCCAGAGAATCATTACTCTCCTCCGTTACAGTAGCAATCTTCAGAAATGACACACTGTTTCATTTTTGTAGCACTAACCACTGGGTTTCCTCATGCTACTTGTCAAAATGTTCTGTACTATAATATTTGTGGCAGTTTAACACCTCTGCGATTGGAAACCGTCCATACCTGTAAGACTACACGGGGCAGATATTCAGTTTGTGGTCCTATGCCTTTATCTTTTTACCCTGGTCAGGGCAGAGTGACTTTTTCACACCCTTACCAGGCACTTAGCAACTGAGCGATTGCTCCACCTGTCTCCTTTCCCTTGCTGCTGTTCTAAAGCATAAATAAGTTACAAAAGGACATATTATCCTTCAAGTTCTTTTACATTTTTATTTGAAGAGTACTTATTTTCTTAAATTCTGAATAAAAATAACCATAATTTAAAAAAAATATATGCGGTATATAAATTGGTTTAATTCTTATGAAATATATAATATATTTAATATATGAATAATAATAATAGTAATAAGTGCTACCTAATGTGTAGCAGATCAGTGGGGTTTGGGTTCTGAGACCGCCATGATTGTTCACTTCTGCCTGTACGGAGTGGTGTACAGGATCAATACAAGACATTCTGACACATTAATAGGGGTCTCAGAATCCAGACCTTGACCGATCTGCTACACATGTTAAAGATTATCTGTCAATAGATTTTTGCCAACTAATCTAAGAGCTGCATAATGTAGAAACAGAGACCCCTGATTCCAGCCATGTGTATCTTATTGGGCTGAATGCTGTAGTTTTGATAAAATAACTGTTTTATCAGCAGGAGATTATTACTAGAAGACTAAAGTGTCCATGTTTGGGACCTGGTACTGCTCAGCCTTTATTCACGCAGAATGTCACTATAATGCATGGTAAGGTTTTAATATATTTTAAATAAAAAATGGTGTTTATTAAGTACCCAATGTTATTTATATGCACTATTGCTTTTACTTATTTACTTACAGCAGGGTATTTTTAATAAAAAATCAGATTGTACTCTGATCAATGTTAATCTATGGTTCCCTGCTCATCGGCAATTTTTTTCTCAACTCAGATCTGACTGAGAAAAAAAAATTGCAGCAAGCTGCTCTTGTTCTCGTATATCGGACAAGACATGCAAGTCAATGAGTGCGAAAGAAAAATCGCACGACACAAGGACCATCCATGCATCATCCAATTTTTATGCACCCATCTCCTAGACAAATCAACATTTCATCATCCAAGTACAGTAAAATCACAGCACGACAAGGCAGAATAGAAGAAATTGACTAGATATACAGTGAAGGAAATAAGTATTTTTGATTTCCTACCAAACATTAAGAGTTCTGGCTCCTACAGACCAATTAGACACTCCTAATCAACTCATTACCTGCATTAAAGACAGCTGTTTTGCATAGTCACCTTTATAAAAGACTCCTGTCCACAGACTCAAATAATCAGTCAGACTCTAACCTCTACAACATGGGCAAGACCAAAGAGCTTTATAAGGATGTCAGGGACAAGATCATAAGGATGAATGACCTCGGGGAGATCAAAACATCCAACACCGCGGAGACACCATCACGTGTTTCTCAACGCAGTGATCCAGAACACTGCCTCCATCCCTTATGGGAAATATGCAAATACATGTAGAAAAGCAGCATATTTCCCATAAGGGATGGGGGCAGTGTTCTGGATCACCGCGTTGAGAAACACGTAATGGTGTCCCCGCGGTGTTGGATGTTTTGATCTCCCTGAGATCATTCATCCTTATGATCTTGTCCCTGACATCCTTATAAAGCTCTTTGGTCTTGCCCATGTTGTAGAAGTTAGAGTCTGACTGATTATTTGAGTCTGTGGACAGGAGTCTTTTATAAAGGTGACTATGCAAGACAGCTGTCTTTAATGCTTATGTTTATAGTCCTTTTACTAGGCACTGCTCCTAATAGCCAGTTTCCTACTCCACACTGATGAGGGGCAAATACCCCGAAACAGCTGTCTGTGGATGGATACCATGTTTTGGCATAGGTGGTTTTCCTCTTTGGATGCTGCCCTTCCCGTCGTTGTTCCTTCTTGGTGAACAGGGTCGGACTGGCCCACCGGGATACCGGTGAAATGCCCGGTGGGCCCCGACCCAGAGAGGAGGAAGAGAAAAAAAAGTCGCAGGCCCTTTAAATCTTCGGGCGGTGCCGACCGCCGCCACGACCAGGGCCGCCCCCCGGTGCCAGCGCTGGCATTGGGCCCCCCTTCTAAAACTCACCTCTCCTGGTTCTTGCGGCAGCTGCAGCGTCTTCAGCCCCCTCTGACTCTGCGACGTCTCAAGGCAGAGGTTGCGATGACATCATCACTGCACACTCAGCCTCTCTGTCCTGAGCGTTGCAGAGCCGGAGAGACGCTGAGTGTACCGGACCTGCGCTGGGAAAGGGAGAGGTGAGGATTTTACTTTTTTTCTTTATGTCTGACTCAGACAGACTGGTGGTAATATGCTGGACACACTGAGGCAGATTGCTGGACACACTGTCTGGTGGCAATGCTGGACACACTGGGGCAATGCTGGAGACCTTGGGCAGATTGCTGGACACACTGGGGCAATGCTGAACACTGGGACAGATTGCTGGACACACTGGGGGCAGTGCTGGACATACTGGGGCAGATTGCTGGACACACTGGGGGTAATATGCTGGACACACTGGGGTAGATTGCTGGACAACCTGGTGGTAATATGCTGGACACACTGGGGGTAATATGCTGGATACACTGGGGCAAATTGCTGGACACACTGTCGGGGGGCAATGCTGGACACTCTGGGGCAATATGCTGGACATACTGGGGCAGATTGTTTAACACACTGTCTGGGGGCAAATATGGACACACTGGGGCAATAAGCTGGACATACTGGGGCAGATTGCTGGACACACTGTCTGGGGGAAATGATGGACACACTGGGGCAATGCTGGACACTGGGACAGATTGCTGGACACACTGGGGGCAGTGCTGGACATACTGGGGCAGATTGCTGGACACACTGGGGGTAATATGCTGGACACACTGGGGTAGATTGCTGGACAACCTGGTGGTAGTATGCTGGACACACTGGGGGTAATATGCTGGACACACTGGGGCAGATTGCTGGACACACTGTCTGGGGGCAATGCTGGACACTCTGGGGCAATATGCTGGACATACTGGGGCAGATTGTTGAACACACTGTCTGGGGGCAAATCTGGACACACTGGGGCAATAAGCTGGACATACTGGGGCAGATTGCTGGACACACTGTCTGGGGGAAATGCTGGACACACTGGGGCAATATGCTTGACCTTCTGGGGCAGATTGCTGGACACACTGTCTGGGGGCAATGCTGGACACACTGGGGCAGATTGCTGGACACACTGGGGCAGATTGCTGGACACTGGGGCAATATGCTGGACATACTGGGACAGGTTGCTGGACACACTGGGGGTAATATGCTGGACACACTGGGGCAGATTGCTGGACACACTGGGGGCAGGACTGGAGGCATGGGCAGAATGTAGATACGGGGCATGATTGGAGACACAGGGCAGAATGAAAGACATGGGGCAGGATTGGATCATGGGGCAGGATGGATACGATGGAGACAGATGGGGCAGGATGGGGAGATCATATGGGGTAGAATGGATACTCATGAGGGCAGGATGCGAGAACATATGGCTGGAGCCAGGAATGAGATAAACGGGGCCAGGGTGGGGAATATTATTACCATAGGGGCTAATTAAGGGATATTATTACTGCAGTGATGTATTTATTTAATTTTTTGAGTATACTGTTTTAAATGGGGGGGGGGGGCGGTTCTGTTACTGTGCAGAGTGACACTATATCGCCTTTTTTTCTTCATGTAGTGTAATGTAGAAGTTGTGAAAAATTAAGTAATGTGTTCTGCAAGCAGAGCTTGAGATAACTGTGTTATTTCCTGCAGAATCGAGTCCTGGCTGGAAGAAATGATGGTGGTCTGTGCTGGATGAAAGATGAAGGACTTCACCTAGAGACGTCACTGGTGAGTCAGTGTTACCTATATACTGACACTATACACTGTATACTATATACAGTGGTCCAGTGTACGATGTCACCAGTGATCACTGTATTACCTATACATTATATACAGAGCTCCTGTGTATAATACCACCAGTGATCTCTGTATTACCTCTACACAGACACTGCATACTAAGTACAGATCTCCTGTGAATACTGGCACTTATGGTGATAGTATTGTGTGTTTTTTTTGTTTTTTTTTATTACCGATCAGTATTGTAGTATTCAGTCACTATGTGGTGGTAATATGTGGTCTGGAAATGGTGTTGTGGTATTTGTCCCTTGTATGTGCTATTTGGTCACCAAGTGGTGGTAATATGTGGTCTTGACATGATGCCATGGTATTTGTCCCTTGTATGGTACTTGTATGTAGTATTATTCGGTCACTATGTGGTCTGGTCATGGTGTGGTGGTATTTCTTCCTGTATGTGTTATTATTGTTCTTGGTATAGTGGATTGTGTTGTGTATGGCGGTCATTTGTTCTCTCTGATATTAATTAGGAGAAGATTCTTTATTTCCATTAGAGTTTTAATGCTTTGTACACAGCGGTGGAGATGCACTTACAGGGGGATTCCTGTGGAAAAAAATGTGGAACTTTTTATCCCCATTAGACTGGAGTGGCATGTCTGACTAGATCACTGATCCATTCATTCCCTCAGTGGCTGCACTTGTTTTTTTCTGGAAGCCCCAAAGAGAATGAATGGAGCTGCGGTCAGACATTCCACCTGCCGCTGCATTTTAAAATAGTGATAAAAGTGTCCTGTCAGGGATAAAACTTCCCCATTCTTCCGATCGGTGCAGTTTCTAATGGTCGGATCTAAGCGATCACCTATCCTGTGGAGCCCATGGATCAGTGATAACTTGTTTTAACCAAGAACCCCATTAATGTAAACTACTGTAATTATACATCCCAGTAATTGGGGCACACGGTAGATGTGCAGCAGCCGCCAGTGTTTTACAGCCGATGCTCCACTATAATGACAGATATTTGCATATAGCTGTAGGGTGGGCCCCTAGAGTCCATTCCTCTGGTGGGCCCCAGACACCCCAGTCCGATCCTGCCGGTGAAAGACCTGGCTATTTATTGCTTGCGTTGAGAAACATGTGATGGTGTCTCCGCGGCTTTTCTACATGCATTTGCATATTTCCCATAAGGGATGGGGGCAGTGTTCTGGATCACTGCGTTGAGAAACACGTGATGGTGTCTCCGCGGTGTTGGATGTTTTGATCTCCACGAGGTCATTCATCCTTATGTTTCTAGTCCTTTTACTAGGCACTGCTCCTAATAGTATATAACCAAGAGAATAAATGGAGTACTCAGTCGAAACAAATTATCCTTTTTACAAAACCATGTACAGTACTTTATTTAATAATTCATTAATACAATAATAGCATAATAACACAGAGTATTACACAAAAACAGGGTAAGGGTAGTCACAGGTAACCCGGCTAGCAATGATTAACCATAAAGTGCATAGTGCCCATAGTTTTAATGAGAAGCTCACCCCCAACACATATCAAATGGAGCGTCACAGGTTTTCACAAAGTTGCGGCATATCAGTATGCAATTGAGTAAAAATACTTATTCAGGGAGCTTACCCATGATAAAGTGGAGAGCCGGGCCCGTGTCACGCCGCCACCAATATATATATATATATATAAAGCTCTTTGGTCTTGCCCATGTTGTAGAAGTTAGAGTCTGACTGATTATTTGAGTCTGTGGACAGGAGTCTTTTATAAAGGTGACTATGCAAGACAGCTGTCTTTAATGCTTATGTTTATAGTCCTTTTACTAGGCACTGCTCCTAATAGCCAGTTTCCTACTCCACACTGGTGAGGGGCAAAAACCCCGAAACAGCTGTCTGTGGATGGATACCATGTTTTGGCATAGGTGGTTTTCCTTTTTGGATGCTGTCCTTCCCATGGTTGTTCCTTCCCGGTGAAAGACCTGGCTATTTATTGCTTGCATTGAGAAACACGTGATGGTGTCTCCGTGGCTTTTCTACATGCAGGGACAAGATCAAAGACCTGCACAAAGCTGCACAAAACCGTAAGGAAGACGCTGGGTGAGAAGGAAACAACTGTTGGTGCAATAGTATGAAAATGGAAGAAATACAAAATGAATGTCAATTGACAACGATCTGGGGCACCACACAAAATCTCACCTCGTGGGGTATCCTTGATCATGAGGAAGGTGAGAGATTAGTCTAAAACTACACGGGGAACTTGTTAATGATCTCAAGGCAGCTGGGACCACATTCACCAAGAAAACCATTGCTAACACATTACGCCGTAAAAGTTTAAAATCCTGCAGTGCCCGCAAGGGCCCCTGCTCAAGAAGGCACATATGCAGGCCTGTCTGAAGTTTGGCAATGAACACCTGGATGATTCTGTGAGTGATTGGGAGAAGGTGCTGTGGTCAGATGAGACAAAAATTGAGGTCTTTGGTATTAACTCAACTCACCGTGTATGGAGGAAGAGAAATGCTGCCTATGACCCAAAGAACACCATCCCCACTGTCAAGCATGGAGGTGGAAACATTATGTTTTGGGGGTGTTTCGCTGCTAAGGGCACAGGACTACTTCACTTCGTCAATGGGAGAATGGATGGAGCCATGTACCGTAAAATCCTGAGTGACAACCTCCTTTCCTCTGCCAGGACATTAAAAATGGGTCATGGCTGAGTCTTCTGGCAAGATAATAACCCAAAACATACAGCCAAGGCAGCAAAGGAGTAGCTCCAAAAGCAGCACATTAAGGTCATGGAGTGGCCTAGCCAGTCTCCAGACCTTAATTTCATAGAAACCTATAGAGGGAGTTGAAGCTCCGAATTACCAAGCGACAGCCTCAAAATCTTAATGATTTAGAGATGATCTGCAAAGAGGAGTGGACCAAAATTCCTCCTCACATGTGCACAAACCTCATCATCAACTACAAAAAACATCTGACTGCTGTGCTTGGCAACAAGGGTTTTGCCACCAAGTAGTAAGTCTTGTTTGCCAGAGGGATCAAATATTTATTTCTCACTGCAAAATGCAAATAAATGTATATAATTTATACAATGTGATTTTCTTGATTTTATTTTTGATATTCTATCTTCCAATGTTAAAATTAACCTACCCTTAAAATTATAGACTGTTCATGTCTTTGTCAGTGGGCAAACTTACAAAATCAGCAAGGGATCAAATAATTTTCCTTCACTGTATATAGAATAGATAGCTACAAATATGTGAGTGACATATAAATAGTACAGTGTTTGTGTAGCTTACTGTACATGTATTTAATTAATTAATTAATAAATTACAGAAAAAAATGGAGTGCGACCCTCCAAAAACATGTTAACCATCAGAGGGAAAGCGGAGAGCTGGTGGAAGATGTTTTGTAGCCTGGGAAGGGGTAATAAACATGAAGCTTTCCAGGCTATTAATATCAGCTCAAAGTCATATACTTAGTCTTTACTAGTTATTAAAATGGGGTACCCGCAATCAAAATAATGTAGGGTCCCTCTATAATTAGTAACCAGGAAAAGCTAGGCAGACAGCTGTGGCGCTGAAATTAATAGGTTATGAAGGGGCCATGGATATTGGATCCAGGCTATAGCCTGTTCAGAAATGACCGTACAGATAAGCGAGGGGGAGGGGTGTGTCTATATGTAAAATCGTCCTTAAAACCCATCCTGCGCGATAATATAGGTGAATTTAATGAAAATGTAGAATCCCTGTGGTTGGAGATAAGGGGAGGGGGAAAAAATAATAAATTACTGATAGGGGTTTGTTATAAATCTCCAAAAATAATGGAAGCAATGGAGAATATCCTCGTAAAGCAAATAGATGAAGCTGCGACTCAAGGAGAAGTCATTATTATGGGGGACTTCAACTACCCTGAAATAGATTGGGGAACAGAAACCTGCAGTTCCAGCAAAGGTAATTGGTTTTTGACAACTATGAGAGACAATTACCTTTCACAACTGGTTCAGGACCCAACAAGAAAGGGGGCACTGCTAGACCTAATATTAACCAACAGGCCAGACCGCATATCAAATATAAGGGTTGGGGTCACTTGGGAAATAGCGATCACAAAATAATAAGTTTTCATGTATCCTTTAAAAAGATGTGTGGTAGAGGGGTTACAAGGACACTAAACTTCAGGAGGGCAAATTTCCAACGGATGAGAGAGGATCTTGGTGCAATTAACTGGGATGATATCCTGAGACACAAAAATACACAAAGAAAATGGGAGACGTTTATTAGCATCCTGGATAGGACCTGTGCACAGTATATACCGTATGGGAATAAACATAACAGAAATAGGAGGTAACCAATATGGCTAAATAGAGCTGTAAGGGGCGCAATAAGTGACAAAAAGAAAGCATTTAGAGAATTAAAGGAAGTAGGTAGTAAGGAGGCATTAAATAAATACAGAAAATTAAATAAATTCTGTAAAAAGCAAATCAAGGCAGCAAAGATTGAGACAGAGAGACTCATTGCCAGAGAGAGTAAAAATAATCCTAAAATATTCTTTAACTACATAAATAGTAAGAAACTAAAAAATGATAGTGTTGGCCCCCTTAAAAATAGTCTGGGTGAGATGGTGGATGAGGATGAGGAAAAAGCCAATATGCTAAATGACTTTTTTTCATCAGTATTTACACAAGAAAATCCCATGGCAGACAAAATGTCTAGAGATAAAAATTCCCAATTAAATGTCACATGCTTAACCCAGCAGGAAGTGCGGCGGCGTCTAAAAATCACTAAAATTGACAAATCTCCGGGCCCGGATGGGATACACCCTCGAGTACTGCAGGAATTAAGTACAGTCATTGATAGACCATTATTTTTAATCTTTAAAGACTCAATAATAACAGGGTCTGTGCCACAGGACTGGCGTATAGCAAATGTGGTGCCAATATTCAAAAAGGGAACAAGAACTGAACTGGGAAATTATAGGCCAGTAAGCTTAACCTCTACTGTGGGTAAAATCCTGGAGGGCATTCTAAGGGATGCTATACTGGAGTATCTGAAGAGGAATAACCTCATGACCCAGTATCAGCACGGGTTTACTAGGGACCGTTCATGTCAGACTAATTTGATCAGTTTCTATGAAGAGGTAAGTTCCGGATTGGACCAAGGGAACCCAGTGGATGTAGTGTATATGGACTTTTCAAAAGCTTTTGACACGGTGCCACACAAAAGGTTGATACATAAAATGAGAATAATGGGGATAGGGGAAAATATGTGCAAGTGGGTTGAGAGCTGGCTCAGGGATAGGAAACAAAGGGTGGTTATTAATGGAGCACACTCGGACTGGGTAGCGGTTAGCAGTGGGGTACCACAGGGGTCAGTATTGGGCCCTCTTCTTTTTAACATATTTATTAATGACCTTGTAGGGGGCATTCAGAGTAGAATTTCAGTATTTGCAGATGACACTAAACTCTGCAGGGTAATCAATACAGAGTAGGACAATTTTATATTACAGGATGATTTATGTAAACTAGAAGCTTGGGCTGATAAATGGCAAATGAGCTTTAATGGGGATAAATGTAAGGTCATGCACTTGGGTAGAAGTAATAAGATGTATAATTATGTGCTTAATTCTAAAACTCTGGGCAAAACCGTCAATGAAAAAGACCTGGGTGTATGGGTGGATGACAAACTCATATTCAGGGGCCAGTGTCAGGCAGCTGCTACAAAGGCAAATAAAATAATGGGATGCATTAAAAGAGGCATAGATGCTCATGAGGAGAATATAATTTTACCTCTATACAAGTCACTAGTTCGACCACACTTAGAATACTGTGCACAGTTCTGGTCTCCGGTGTTTAAGAAAGACATAGCTGAACTGGAGCGGGTGCAGAGAAGAGCGACCAAGGTTATTAGAGGACTGGGGGGTCTGCAATACCAAGATAGGTTATTACACTTGGGGCTATTTAGTTTGGAAAAACGAAGACTAAGGGGTGATCTTATTTTAATGCATAAATATATGAGGGGACAGTACAAAGACCTTTCTGATGATCTTTTTAATCATAGACCTGAAACAGGGACAAGGGGGCATCCTCTGCGTTTGGAGGAAAAAAGGTTTAAGCATAATAACAGACGCGGATTCTTTACTGTAAGAGCAGTGAGACTATGGAACTCTCTGCCGTATGATGTTGTAATGAGTGATTCATTACTTAAATTTAAGAGGGGACTGGATACCTTTCTGGAAAAGTATAATGTTACAGGGTATATACACTAGATTCCTTGATAGGGCGTTGATCCAGGGAACTAGTCTGATTGCCCTATGTGGAGTCGGGAAGGAATTTTTTTCCCCAATGTGGAGCTTACTCTTTGCCACATGGGGTTTTTTTGCCTTCCTCTGGATCAACATGTTAGGGCATGTTAGGTTAGGCTATGGGTTGAACTAGATGGACATATAGTCTTCCTTCAACCTTAATAACTATGTAACTATGTAACTATGTAGCTCTCAGCCATTCCAGAAATGGCGCATTCATAAGATGCGCCAATTCTGGCGCTTAGCTGCATCTCTGCCCAGTTACCCTGGTGCATTGACAAGTGGGTTAATAGGGTTGGAGTTGATGTTAGCTTTGTATTGGCACCAGAGACCAAGCCCAGGGTTAGAAATGGAGATCACCATGACCAGACACCATATTACCACCACAAAAAGAAACCCCATACAAGGAACATATACAGCCACACCATGTCCAGACCGCATATTACCAACACAGTGACCAAATAATATCACATACAAGGGACAAATATCATCACACCATGACCAGACACCATATTACCACCACATAGAAAACTATAATACCATATATAAGGAACAAATACCACCACACCCTGTTCAGATCACATATTGCCACCACATGGCGACCAATAATACCACATACAAGGAACAAATACCAACACACCATGACCAGATCACATATTTCCACCACATACAGTAGTGACCAAATAATAGCACATACAAGGAACAAATACCACAAGGAAACTGGCTATTAGGAGCAGTGCCTAATAAAAGGACTATAAACATAAGGATGAATGACCTCGGGGAAATCAAAACATCCAACACCGCGGAGACACCATCACGTGTTTCTCAACGCAGTGATCCAGAACACTGCCCCCATCACTTATGGGAAATATGCAAATGCATGTAGAAAAGCCGCGGAGACACCATCACGTGTTTCTCATTCATCCTTATGTTTATAGTCCTTTTACTAGGCACTGCTCCTAATAGCCAGTTTCCTACTCCACACTGATGAGGGGCAAATATCATGGATACCATGTTTTGGCATAGGTTGGTTTCCTTTTAGGATGCTGCCCTTACCGTGGTCTGATGTTCTCCTGCTGAGTCTGTGCTGCGCCTGAGGCCTGAAAGAGAGATAACCCTGGAATGCATCAACCCGTGATGTCCTCCTGCCTTCGTCTGTTATCCTGAGACATCTACCCTTCCTTGATGTGCGGAATCGGGATCCTGGCATCATTAAGTTTTGGTTATATACTGTGTTTTCGTTTAAGTAAACTTTGTTTCTTCATACCTGAAGTTGTGCGGTGTAATCTAGTTCTGCATATTGCCATCTGCTCAGCTGTCACAGACCCTGCTCGCTGCCCTTCCCTAGTCTGGGTAGGTCCAGGTTACTCTATGTGGTCCAGTGGGTTCACATTCCGTTCCCAGTTGGGACGCTTGCCCATGTCGTCACGGTCTGGCGACGAGGAGGCATCGGCTGGGCCATGCCTGCAGTCACAGTCGTAATATAAAAGTAATACAGTGATCACTGGTGGCATTGTACACAGGACCGCTGTATATACTATACAGTGTATAGTGTCAGTGTACAGGTAACACACTGACTCACCAGTGACGCCTCTAGGTGAAGTCCTTCATCTTTGCTTTTCATCTTCATCCGGTACATACCGCCATCACTTCTTCCAGCCAGGGCTCGTCTCTGCAGGAAATAATGCAGTGCCCCAGGCTCCTGGTCGTTGCGGATCCAGTTGCTGAAGCGTCAGAGTCCTGCCGCTGTGACCCGATGACCAGAAGAGACAGGGCCCGATGCGGGCCCCCTCTGGTCATCGGGCCTCATACGCCCGTCTGGGCAGTAATGCCCTGATGGCATCCCTGAATGCGATATTAATATTTGAAAAAGCCTAAACACCTGACAATGTGAAATTTCCTGAACAAAACCGGACTTTTTCCGCAGGAAATCCGTATGCGTTTTTCTCACGTTTTTTGCTTGTTTTTTGTGCGGATTTTTCGCGTTTTTTTTTTCCAGAGCTTCCCAATGCATTAAATAGTGGGAAATCCACAAAAAATCAGCAAAATTAATGAACATGCTGCGTTTTTTTCCGTTATGCGTATTTATCGCAGAAAAAAACGCAACATGTGCACAAAAATTGCGGAATGCATTAAAAATGATGGGATGTTTAATGTATGCGTTTAAGCATTTTTGCTGCGGAAAACTGCCGAAAAAAAGCGCAAAAAAATGCAAAAAATCCGGAACGGGTGCACATAGCCTCAAACATATTTTTCAAGCACGACGAAAAAACTCTGTTAGCACACAGGCATGCTTGGATAACACCTCTTTCTTTTCAGCACTTTTTCCTGTTTTTAAATTGTGTTTTTATATGATAATGTTAATTCAATAAAAGTATTATATTTTACTAGATTGTGGCCCGATTCTAATGCATCGGGTATTCTAGAATATGCATGTCCCCGTAGTATATGGACAATGATGATTCCAGAATTCGCGTGTGCCCGTCGCTGATTGATCGAGGCAACCTTTATGACATCATCGTCGCCATGGCAACCATTATGACATCTACGTCGATACTGTGCCCGTCGCTGAATCAGAAACGTGAGATATCTACGTCCTTTATGACATCATCGTCGCTGTGCCCGTTGCTGATTGGTCGAGGCCTGGTGGCCTCGACCAATCAGAGACGCGGGATTTCTACGTCGATGCTGTGCCGGTCTCTGATTGGTCGAGGCCTGGCGGCCTCGACCAATCAGAGAGCCGGGATTTCCATGACAGACAGACATGTCTAAGGTGAAAAAGGTACCTGGTATTTTGTGTCAGTTTACAAATCTATATATGTGTACCTCTTTCAAGGTACACAGGGCGGTAGTCATGGTCGAGGGACTGCCGCTCACCACCCTGGCGCCTTGCAAATAAAATGTGTCCCAGTTTACATGTGCGGGAAGTGTGGTGCAGACCGTGCAGAACACTCATGTTCTGGCTGCAGGCCTCTGCTGTCTCCATGCTTCCAGATCCAGGAACAGCTGCACATACATCAGGGGACACCCAGTTCAACTTTACTTAACAGTGCAAGTTCCATAGATGACAACATGCAGTATTGGGCACAACCTTCTTTTCCTCTTAAGTCCATACACAGTACACGTTAATGTTATTTGTTCTTTCAGCCTTAACCATCCCTCCGCTAACTTTTTCTTTTAGCCCCAAGGATTTTCCATCCAGCTCCACAGTATTCACAAGATCTGCCCCGTACCACTCACGTGTTTACCTGTCCGGCTTCCTCTGCACGGAAGGGTGCTCAGCACTCTCCATAGCCACTGACATGAGCCTTAGGCTGGAGTCACAAACAACCTCGAAAAAATCGGTCCGTTTTAGACGGACGAGAATCGCACAAATGTTTCCTGAACAGTGATCCATCTGTCATCCGATTTTAATGTGATGATGCAATTTTATCGCATCTGAATGTCCGTTTGACATCCGTTTGACATCCGTCTTGCGATATTTTGTCGGCGCCAACCAAAATGAACAAATAACGGTTTTTAGGCCTGAAAGTAATTGAAATCATCAGCCAGACCCCTATTTATTGCCTCTACAACAGGTGTGAGCCTCCAAACTTTGCAGAAGAGTCCTTGCTTGGTTTGTGTTAGTTCTGCTTTGTGTCAAACATGACAGACAGACTGACATTTAACACCTCTGAGCCGGTGCTTTACAATTGGGTTTTATCCCGACGTTTTGGGGAGCCATACCCTGTGATTGTGGATCTGAGAAGGCAGAGAAGAATGTGGGTCCATCCACTTTTGAGGCGAAGGATAACAAAAGGCCATTTTCACCATCTATACTCGTCTCTGCGGAGCCATCTGGACAAGTTTTTTCAATATTGTCGGATGAACATTCTCACATTTGATATTTTGTTGGAGATTGGGCGCCCTGGGATCACGTTTCAGGACACCAGGATGCGCAAAGCTATTTCTGCTGAGGAGCGGCTTATCCTTACTTTACGGTATGTCTGACAACGATATGTTGATGATGTTTCAATCAGCATAGTTACTTTCCTACCCTTGTACCTTACTTATTATTTAATTTTCTGAATATATTGTTTTAATAACAAGTAGCACATTATATGCTTGCGTACTATAAAAACAAGCCATGGCGTCTAATTATAGGTTGTGCATTCTTCCATTATGGGTCGGCGGCTACGCAATAATGAGTTGGACCTACCACCACCACGTCAGCTTCCAGACTCAAATCTTGAACCAGTGCCTTATATACTTGTAGCAGATGAGGCTTTTCAATTGACCCGTCATGTCATGAGGCCATATCCCCGTAGAAACCTTGACCACCGGCGCCGAATATTTAACTTGCGCCTATCACGTGCTCGGCGACTGGTGGAGTGCGCCTTTGGGATTCTTTGTGCCAAGTGGCGGGTACTCCAGTCAGCCATTCAGCTGAGTGAAGCTAATGTAAATGTGGTAATCCAAGCATGTGTGGTCCTACACAACTTTACCAGAATACATGAATGATCCTCATCTGATGGTGCTGATGTTGTGTCTGGCAATGAGTATAGGCCAGCCTACAACATTGGGTATGTTCAAGTGGCCATAATGGGCATGTGCACTATGGCCCATATATTGGACCTGTTGAGGCACATTTGGTAGTATTGATGGCTGAGGCAGAGGTGTTGGCATCCGTGCAGGAGGAGGAGGAGCGGGAGGTGGATGAGAGACTGATTCACCCTGCACTTGTTAGCTTCCCAGCGCATGTATTTGATTATCATTTGAAAGCTGCCGCCTTTCTAAAAAATTAAATACAGTGCTGGGATTATTTGGTGGGGTGCCAGCATCCAGGACTATTTGTATTGCCCCTCTGGTATGCAGCCTATACTCACGGGAATAGCCCTGAGATACCGTGCCAGACTGCGTCCATAAGCCTCCTCCCCATCATGATGAGCAGCTGTGGATAAATAGTCTACAACACCTTTGTCCACCTGCCTCCTTGTGCCAGAAGCTGCTACTTCTCTCCTTCTCCGGGTTCGCCGTGGGATGGCTGAAGCCTGGGGAGAGGCATCCAGAGGCATGGTGGGGCTGCTACTGATGCCCTGTTCCTCTGGATGTGCTGCCTGGCTGGCAGATTCTGGTGGTGGTGGTGATCTTGGTAGTGGTGGTGGCGCTTGGGTGCATCTTGAAAGTGATGAAGAAGGACCAGCCTGTTCATCAACATCACCCACTGGATCTATTTGCATCTCGGAGTTGGAAGCCGTCTCCCTCTCTGTAAGGTTTGACTCGGTGCTATATTTATAATGAAATTAAAAAAAATCATTACTAGTTGACACAAAAATAGAATCTAACCTTTATAAAGGCATGCACTTACGGTCTCAGAGCCATCACCGCAGCTAGGAAATTCAGGAGGTCGAAGTACAGGTATTTCCTCTTGGTGGTTGCATCCGCTCCACTCCGGCCCCGCAGCTGTCTCTCACTCCTATATGAGTCCCTACAGCTGCGCCAACACCTCGTCACATCATTCACTGCAATGTAACACAAAACACAAGTGTTTTTAACCACAAATATGGATATGTTCTGAGCATAAAAACATTTACTTTGCATTCAATACAAAAATTATGTTTTTTTTATAAACGGCTCCAGAAAAAAAATCCAAAATTAGTAACTATATCAGGACGAAAAAGGACCTTCATCACAACATACTTGAAAGGAAAATTACTACAATGATGATGTTTTCAGGTATGGGTTTGGACATCTATTATTACTTATGCCCAAAGCATTCACCTATATACTGACTAAGATATGGGCAAAACATCAACAAGAAAAGCAAAACTT
Source organism: Ranitomeya imitator (assembly GCF_032444005.1). NCBI lineage: Eukaryota > Metazoa > Chordata > Amphibia > Anura > Dendrobatidae > Ranitomeya > Ranitomeya imitator. Next base: position 762,443,516 of record NC_091284.1, on the reverse strand, counting down.
TTGTTGTGTGCTAAATTTTGGAATTACTGCTTTTACAAAATAATGGGGACAACATACATGGATCTAGAAATTATATTGTGTAAAGATTACCACATAACAATCTGTTGTCTTACTTTTTAAACGGTTTAGCTGAATAGGAGGGCACATTTTTAAAATCCAATATAACATATGAATATTGTACATTTAAGTTTGCAGAAACATTTTCAAAGTTAAATGTGAACATTTTGACATTATTTTACTTACTAATTCTCTCCTGGTCCTCCCGAGATCTGTCTGCATAACCTGGGAACATTTGGCAACAAATTCTTCTCCACACTGCCTCCTTGCATGCCCGGTCGGCATAGTGGGCATCTCTCTGGTCCCATAGTTCAGGCCTCTCTTGGACCTGAACTGTGAGCATCTCGACGTTAATAAGCGTCGACATGCTTGTAGGAATCCGTGGAGGCATTGTTCCTGTTTTTTTTTATCTGTTCCTGGGTAATTTGCATGCCAAAGCTTCCTGACAATGCCTGATGCAATTTCCTGTCACCTGGAGAAGTCTTGCAATTTAATCACAAGTCACACTTGTGGTCCGTTTGTAATCCGATTTTTCATCGCACCCATAGACTTGCATTGGCGAGTCCGATCCGATAATCGGTGCAATCGCAGCATGCTGCGATTGTCTCGGACCGAGGAAAACGGCCACCAAAAAGTCGGTTGCTGGGAGCTGCCCCATAATTTAACATTGGTCCGAGTGCAATGCGATTAAAAATCGCATTGCATTCATCCGTTTAAGTCGCCAGTGTGACCCCAGCCTTAGGCTCCGGACGTTCCAGGAATGTCCGCAGGGAGTTCCACAGGATCCCATACCGCCAGAACAATCAGTATTTCTCATGCGTCCAGCCCACTGTTCGTGAACATTATTTTCTTGTCTTTAATACTGAACATTATCTCTATCCGATCTAATCAAGAAATACTATTCCTTTTTGTCCGACCTACCCCAACTCATGATGGGCTTGTCCCAAACATATTAATTGTGTACTAACCTGTACACTATTTCTTACTACTAATATGCTCACCACTGCATATTTCCCTTTCTTCACCTAACCTCTAAGTCCTATACTAAACCTTATGTCCTAAATCTAACTCTATACTTTCCCTATGCAATACACATTACTCACATTGTACATCAGTTACATTACAAGAATTGCATCAAATAGTACGTATATGGATCGCCCCCACGTAAGGACAATGGGGTACTCGGTACCGGGTCCTTCAGTTCCCTCAGCGAGGATGTCACGGTGGCCCGACCCGGACCATGGCCCTATGAGGGGCGCCCAATAAAAAGCAGACCGACGCTGCTTAGGGGTCTGCTGGGGTGATGTTATGGCAGCTAGCTGGTATACCTTCCCACAAGTGAAGTATTTCCCCAGGGCTTCCCGGAAGTGTAGGTGGTGATGGTGGATGATGTAAGGCGCGGCGAATAACGAGGACACAATGGGTGCAGTCTCTTTACCTTTACTGAAGGCTTCAGCATCCACAGTCCAGAGTGCCGGATGACAGGGTAGGCAGGGTCCAGCCGGTCTGATGGCAATTCCAGAGTCCCCTTATCCAGGTGGAAATCAGTAGTTTTCCCCTTGCGCACAGTAACGTAGTAGGTCCCTACTTGCATAAGCTACCATAAGGTCCTCACTGTTGTTACTTCTCTCTCTCTGTCCCCCAGATGGATAGGACAAACCCGTATGACGGTGATGGCCTGAGGCTATTTTATAGGGACCCTAGAGACGCCCCGGCCCCCACAATTGCCACCGTGTCTGCTTAGGTGTTTAGGTCGGGCAGCCAACTTGGAATTGACTGTCCTGCCAGTCTCTGAAGTAACGGCATAGAGCTCTTTACTCCCTCGGAGTTCTGGCTACCGGAACTGCGCTTCAGATGGAGGCAGCCTGCTTCTATCTGGTCTCCCACTGATGTTTCACTCCTGTTGCTATGACTTCTTTTCTCACTCACTACAGCACAATTCCTTTCTCGTCCTTCCTCAGGATGCTGCCGCATGGGTTGCAGGCGCAGCTCCGTATCCTTCTTCCTCCTCAGACTTCGGTCTGGATCTGACTAGAGATCACCCTAGCCAGCTCAGCCTGGAGACCTTTCCTCGTCGGTCCTGAGCCAGGAACTCTCCTCTCCTCCTTCTGACTGACTAACTTCCTAAACAACCCACCAGTTTTACCCTAATGTGAGGAGTGGCCTAGGAGATAGAACCCTTAGCTCCCCCTGGTGGACTGGCGTGTGAAGTGTGTGTGTGGCTGTGATACCTGGCAAGGTGAACTCCTTTGGTGCCATCAGACATAACATCACTCCCCCTGGTGGAAGAACGACATTACTGCAACGACCAGGACTCTGGGGCGCTGCATATGAGATTCTATGCATTTTCACATATTGCACCACTCAATAAAATGCAATAAAAACAAGTGTCATATCAAACATTTTACCACTGTTGACTTCAGGAGGAAAGGCATATAACAGTTCCTGTCACACCCTTACACTTCTCAGAGCTGTAGGTTTGCTACTATATTATCCAGTGTAGACATACTTTACTCTGCATGAAGTGCACTTTATTTGGCATGGTATTTATACTCTGGACTTTTGGGCATTTGTCAAGAATAGTGATGTGCACTTTTTTACATCAAGAGTCCAAATTACAACAAATGTACCTAAATGTAATAATTATGCACCAATTAAGCATACAGTGCAAATTGTGTGATTTGTTTAGTGGTCTGGAATTAGGCTTTGTTCAGACATATTTGTGAATTTTAACATCCATGACAGCAGACTGTTTTTTTTTTCTCATGTGTCATCTCTATTGCCTCCATTTGGCATCTGATTTTTCACATCCATTTTTTTTTTAATTGAAGAAACTGTGTTCCCAAACCAATAAAAAGATCCCGAAATGGTCACATGTTTTTACTCAAATGTTAAACTCATTAACATTTCCATGTCCATGAGACACGGGAGCAAACGGGAAGCAAATCGAAAGCCTTTGATTTGGCATCCGCATCTTACGGATCCCCATAGATATGAATGGTCGAGTCAGATTCTCAAATAATGATCAGAGTGGGACCTGCTCTGACTCCATATTATTCACAAATATATATCGATCCATAAAACCCTATGAGTCCATATCCGATGGGGAAAAATATGTTGCCATAGTTGTAGGGTTACATAATCATTATGCACCACTCCTTGCTGGCGGGAAACTATGCCAATATTCATATATCTCTTGTGAAAAATCCCTCTGCTGAAACCCCCTATTTTACCAGATGAGGAGAAGATGGAGAAAAAAAGTCTCCATTTTCTCCATTCTGTGAGTTCGTCAAAATCAGACTGTACTCAAATGCCATTCGAGTGTAACCCAATTTTTTCAGGGGACTCTTTGACTTGCACGGGCGAGTGCGATCCAATAAACAGATCCAATTAGGGCATGCAGAGATTTTTTCCTTGGACCAAGTAAGACCGAGGAAAAGATCAGATGTGCAACCACCCCATAGAATAATATTGATCCAAGTGCGATTTGATGTTTTGTCAGATCTCACTTGGACTGAAAATACGGTCATGTACAAGAGCCCTTACTATTTTAAAAATATTGACGGATTTTCCTCAGTTTCTAATCGGTCATTAATGTTAGCTTGGTGGGGGTGTGGTAGATTGGCTCACTTGGCTGCACACGAAGGTAGAACATGGAACACTGTCTCTATAAGACTCTTACTGGTTTATTAGGAGTGCTGCATAAGCCAGTGAGAGTTCTCAAAATAAAACAAGGCCTTCCTTGTCAAAGGAAGAGCAAATCAAAAGTCTGTGTGGTTGTGGGGATCTGCCCAGCCAGGAAAGAAAAAAAAGATTCACAGGTTCAGCTTCCTTGTCAGGACACCAAGCACTGGAGTTCCACTCTCCAGATCTACTCAACATTGAATGCCTCTAGAGGCTGACTATTTAAATGCCAGACTAAACGCTAGGATGGAGATAAGGTGGACAACTTCCCACCCGCTCTGAGTGTCCACAAAAACCCAGCCCTTAAAATGGCTGATTAACCCCTCTCAACACATAGTGTGCTGGAGGAAACTTCTGGTTTCAAATCACTGAAGCTAGTAGCCTCAGTGAAACGTATCTCCCCTTCAGCACTTTGCCAGTGACTTTGTCACAGGGGTTTGTCATCATCGAGAAAACATAACTCCGTACACTTTAAAGCCTGTTTTCAGAAATTTGAAAGTAATGGTTGCTCCAATGGTGAAGATCTTAATTTTAATGCATTTTCTAATTATCTTCAGTAATGAATTTCCCAACTTGGTCTAATCTGTCATTTCTACATTAATTGTTATATTTCATCCATTTATTGTACGGCTTCACTGGATCATTGCTATGTACTGTAGCATTTACTGCAGACTGTAAAGTGTCTTAAATTGGATGACATCCAGCAATGTCAAGGTGATCTGTCAGCTAAATAACAGGATTAAACACTCCTTGTTCTACAGGTTCACCTTTGAAGAAACTGGCCACATTACCTTGGAGACAAAACCCACTGTAATCAATGCACAAGTGTAAGAGGAATGCAAGCAGCCACCTAGAATTGGTGTTTACTTTCGGCGCCAATTGTTTTCATGATCTCTGCTTCAGTCATTTAAGAGATTTGTTTATTGTTTATATGCATTGGATAGAAATGAAAGGCTCTTGGCTTGGGCTGTGTTCAGACTTTATTTAGGATCCAATGGTAATGGATCCAGTTTAATATAAAGTGAGAAAGAAACAAAATTTCAACTGGATATCAAACAGAAACCTAAGTTTCCCTATTTAACGCCTTTATGATAAATGATGGACATAGCATATCATGGCCGGGTGGCCGTTCCCGCAACATGATGTGCCATGCCGTCATGACTTTAAACTTCACTGAGTGTAATATCTGATATAAATACCAATAAAATGGTTCAGTTCAGAGATACCGACATGGATAGGTATGTGGACAGGTAGAGAAAAGAGGAAAAAGAAGAAGAAAAAAGGAAAAAGGAAAATTGGAAAAAGAGGGTGAAAAAATGGAAAAAAAAAAAAGAAAAATGAGAAAAGACAAAAGAAGCAAATATAAAGTAGACTTTGTAGTGAAAGGATGATTGTGAGTATTAGATGACATGTAGAAAGTAGGGTCACAAGGTGCAGAAAGGCGATAGTTAAAGTGCCATAAGGTAGTCCAAAATAGGAATAGTTGAACCAGGTGCTGACCAATGAAAAGTGCAGTTCCAAGCCGACAGCTGTCAGTGACAGCTGAGCAGCATGGGAAGAGGTGCAGGGAGGACCCACGTCGTCGGTGTGGGAACCCATGTCAATCTGAATGACTGATCACAGCATGAAGGAGCAGGAGGTGCTGAAATATCAGCACCTCCTGCGGCTGCCTGATCCCAGCAGGAGCTCGGCGCTGCTAGTGGCAGAGCTCATGCACAAACAGCACCACCCCTGGCTGTTTAACCTCCTAAATGCTGTGTTTGAGAGTGATTGCAACATTTAGGAGGCAGGCAGAGGGTGGGGGCTCCCTCTGCCTTCAGATTAGCGCCCCATGTGGTGTCATAGTGGGGGTCTGATTGTTGCCATGGTGACCCTGGGCCATCATGAAGTCCCCCGGTCACCAAGCTATGGAAAGCTTCTTACACCATGCTCAAAGCATGGTCTAAGAAGCTTTTGTACAGGTATAATGCTTTCCAATTTCCGTGACTAATGTGAAAAAAGTGAAAGTCCCATAAAGGGACTAAATAAAAAAGTTTTAAAAAAAAGTTTAAAAAATTTGTAAAAATTACACTAATAAATACAAACTTTTATGTAAAAAAAAAGTACACATATTTGGTATCGTCGAATGACTCGGTATATAAAAGTGTCACACTAGTTAACTCATTCAGCGGACAAAAAAAATGTAACAAACTATGCTTTTGCATCATACTGCTGTAATAAAAAGCGATCAAAAAGACAAATGTAAGTTAAAATGCATAAACCATATTTAGCATCCACATGTTTGGCAGGGGCGTAATTTCCAAAATGGGTCACTCGAGGGGAGGTTCTGCCCTACTAGCATCTATAGGCTCTGTATATGGAGTTTGCAAACTATTCAAGAAAAATATGCACTCCAGAAGGAAAATAGTGCTCTCTCCCGAGTCTCGCCGTGTGGCTAAGCAGTACTGTACAGTCACATATGGGGTACTGCCACATTCAGCAGATATTGTGGGACAAAGTACGGTGTCATTTTCATCCATTTGCCTGCGCTATAATGTAAAATCGGGGGCTAAAACAACATTTTTGCAATAAAAATGTACCGTATATACTCGAGTATAAGCCGACCCCCCTAATTTTGCCACAAAAAACTGGGAAAACTTATTGACTTGCGTATAAGCCTAGGGTAGGAAATGCAGCAGCTATCGGTGAATTTCAAAAATAAAAATAGATGCTCAGTATGTTCATTATTGCCCCATGAGATGCTCCATATAAAGCTGTGCCACATTTAATGCTCTGCATCGTTCATTATGGCCCCATAGATGCTCCATACAAAGCTGTGCCCCATATAGAATGCTCTGCACCGTTGATTATGGCCCCATAGATGCTCCATAGAAAGCTGTGCCCCATATATAATGCTCTGCACCGTTCATTATGGCCCCATAGATGCTCCATAGAAAGCTGTGCCCCATATAGAATGTTCTGCACCGTTCATTATTGCCCCATGGATGCTCCATAGAAAGCTGTGCCCCATATATAATGCTGCTGCTGCAATTAAAAAAAAAATCACATACTCACCTCTCTTGCTCAGGACGCCGGCGCTTTTAATATTTACCTGCTCCTCGTGCGGCTCCGTCTCCAGCACTGACGCTCAGCAGAGGGCGTGCAGTGACTACGTCACCGCGCCCTCTGAACTGAGCGTCACTGCCAGAGGACGCTACAGACGGAGCCGCACCGGAGCGAGGAGCGGGTAAATATCGCACAGCGCTCCCCTCCCCTTATACTTACCTGCTCCTGGCGCCGTCGCTGCTCGTCTGTTCCCCAGCGCTGCATCTTCTTCCTGTATTGAGCGGTCACAGTTACCGCTCATTTACAGCAATGAATATGCGGCTCCACCCCTATGGGAGGTGGAGCCACATATTCATTTCTGTAATGAGCGGTGCCATGTGACCACTCAGTACAGGGAGAATCTGCAGGGGAAGCCGGGACTGCAGGGACAGCGCCGGGAGCAGGTAAGTATAATTACACAGCCCCCGCTCCTCCTCCCCTGCTGACCTCCCGGTATATGACTCGAGTATAAGCCGAGAGGGGGACTTTCAGCCCCCAAAAATGGGCTGAATATCTCGGCTTATACTCGAGTATATACGGTAATTAATTTTTCTTCACTGCCCAATTCTATGACACACCTGTGGTATCAATATGATCACTACACCCCTTGATGAATTCACTGAGAGGTATAGTTTGTAAAATGACATCACTTAAGAGGGATTTCTGCTGTTCTGACACGTCAGGGGTTCTGCCAATGTGGCATGGCACCCCAAACCATTCTGACAAAATCTGAACTCCAATATGGTGCTTTTTTCCTTCTGAGCTTTGCATTCAAAAGTGGTTTCAACCACAAAAAAGTGCATTTTCTCCTGGTACCCCGTTGGAAATACCATATATACTCGAGTATAAGCCGACCCGAGTATAAGCCGAGACCCCTAATTTTGCCACAAAAAAACTGGAAAAACTTAATGACTCGAGTATAAGCCTAGGGTGGGAAATGCAGCAGCTACTGGTAAATTTCAAAAATAAAAATAGATACCAATAAAAGTAAAAGTAATTGAGACATCAGTAGGTTAAGTGTTTTTGAATATCCATATTGAATCAGGAGCCCCATATAATGCTACATACAGTTCATGATGGGCCCCATAAGATGCTCCATACAAAATACGCCCCATATAATGGTCCATAAAGTTCATGATGGGCTGCATAAACGTTGATTATAGCCCCATAAGATGCTCCATAGAAAATTTGCCCCATATAATGCTGCATTAAATGTAAGTCCGCAAGGACAGGGTCCTCTCCCCTCTGTACCAGTCTGTCATCGTAAATTTGTGTACTATAAATGATATCTATAACCCTGTATGTAACCTCTTTCTCGTATACAGCACAATGGAATTAATGGTGCTATATAAATAATAATAATAATAATAATAATAATAATAATAATAAAAGTTGATTATGGCCCCTGTTGTGAATTCTGTTGTCGGGCTCCCTCCTGTGGTCATGAATGGTACTTCAGCTGGTTCTGTCCATGGACTTCCTCTGGTGGGTGTTTCTGAGTTTCACAGGTGACGAGGTTAATTCGTTAGCTGCTGCTCTATTTAACTCCACTTAGATCTTTGCTCCATGCCACCTGTCAATGTTCCAGTATTGGTCTAGTTCTCTCCTGGATCGTTCTTGTGACCTGTCTTCCCATCAGAAGCTAAGTGACTGCTTGTATTTCTTGGGTTTGCTATTTTTCTGTCCAGCTTGCTATTTAATTTGTTGTCTTGCTTGCTGGAAGCTCTGGGACGCAGAGGGAGCGCCTCGGCACCGTGAGTCGGTGCGGAGGGTCTTTTTGCACCCTCTGCGTGGTCTTTTTATAGGTTTTTGTGCTGACCGCAAAGTAACCTTTCCTATCCTCGGTCTGTTCAGTAAGTCGGGCCTCACTTTGCTAAATCTATTTCATCTCTGTGTTTGTATTTTCATCTTTACACACCGTCATTATATGTGGGGGGCTGCCTTTTCCTTTGGGGAATTTCTCTGAGGCAAGGTAGGCTTTATTTTTCTATCTTCAGGGCTAGCTAGTTTCTTAGGCTGTGCCGAGTTGCATAGGGAGCGTTAGGTGCAATCCACGGCTATTTCTAGTGTGTTTGATAGGTTTAGGGATTGCGGTCAGCAGAGTTCCCACGTCCCAGAGCTCGTCCTTATTATCAGTAACTATCAGGTCATTCTGTGTGCTCTTAACCACCAAGTCCATTATTGTCCTGACCACCAGGTCATAACAGGCCCCATAAGATGCTCTATAGAAAATATACTACATGTAATGCGGTATAAAGGTTGATTATGGCCCCATAAGATGTTCCATAGAAAAATATGCCCCATATAATGCAGCATAAAAGTTGATTATGGCCCCATAAGATGCAGTTTATGCTGATATGATTAACCGAACTGTATATCTGCTGCTGCAATAAAAAAAAAATCACATACTCACCTCTCGTCGCTGCCCGTTGCTCCTCAGCATCCCGTCTCTCCTCAGTGACTGTTCAGGTAGAGGGCGGCGCGCACACTAACGCGTCATCGCGCCCTCCGACCTGAATGTCATAGCCAGAGGACGCGGAAGACTGAGCCTGGCGGTGGAACGGGGACAGGTGAATATCGGAATGCTCACCCTCCCCGTTATACTCACCTGCTCCCGGCGCGGTCTCTGGTTCTCACTGACAGATGGTCTCCGGGCGCCGGCAGGTTCTTCCAGTGTTGAGTGGTCACTGGTACCGCTCATTAAAGTAATGAATATGCGGCTCCACCTCTATGGGAGTGGGGGCGCGTCCATATTCATTACTTTAATAAGCGGTACCACGTGACCGCTCAACACTGGAAGAAGCTGTCAGCACCCGGAGATCATCTGTCAGTGAGAAGCAGGGACTGTGGCCGGAGCAGGTGAGTATGATGTGACAGCTGTCGCTCCCCCTCCCCTGCTGACCCACTGGGACAATGACTCGAGTATAAGCTGAGAGGGGCACTTCCAGCCCAAAAAATGGGCTGAAAATCTCAGCTTATACTCGCGTATATACGGTAAACAACGGTGGGAGAGAGGTGATTTTTTTATTTTAACAGCTCAACATTATAACATTCCCACAACCGCATCCAAGACTTCTCCCGTGCTTCCCCCATACTCTGGAACTCTCTGTACCCCAACACATCAGACTTTCGCCTACCATAGAAACCTTCAAAAAGAACCTAAAGACTCGCCTCTTCCAACAAGCCTACAGCCTGCAGTGATCCTGAACTTACTGAACCACCGCACAACCTGCTCTACCCTCTCCTAGTGTTTCATCACCCATCCCCTTCAGACAGTCAGCCCTCGTGGGCAGGGTCCTCCCTCCTTATGCACCCGTGTGCCTTGTTTTTTGCTCATGTTTAATGTATTTGTCTACATTTGCCCCGTATTCACATGTAAAGCGCCATGGAATAAATGGCGCTATAAAAATGTATAATAATAATAATAAAATAATAATTATAAAGTTATGTGACGCACCTGGTGATTCAATGTGCTCACCACACATCTAAGTACATTTCTTGAGGGGTCTAGCTTCCAAAATGTGGTCACTTGGGGGGGATTCTACTGTTTAGGCACATCAGGGCCTCTCCAATCGTGACGTGGTGTCTGCTCTCGATTCCAGCTATTTTTGCATTCAAAAAGTCAAACTGTGCTCCTTCACTTTCGAGCCCTGCCATGCGTCCAAACAGTAGATTTTATAATAATAATAATTTTTATTTATATAGCGCCAACATATTCCGCAGCACTTTACAATTAAGCGGGGACATGTACAGACAATAAATTCAATACAAGTTAAGACAATTTAAACAGTGACATTAAGGGTGAGGTCCCTGCTCGCAAGCTTACAATCTACAAGGAAATGGGGGGACGCAATAGGTGAAAAGTTCTTGTTATTTCAGGTCTGGCAATTAAAATAAATAGGGATTTTCATATGAAGCTGCATGATCCGGTCATCAGCCTGTGTGTTTAAGTGCAATAGTCAAGTATCAAGTGCAGTTATCATGTGCATGGAGGGTGTGGAGACAGATGAATAGTAGGATGCAGATTCACATGCAGATAATATTTGGAAGGAGGGAACAGGACAAAGTTAGTTTACTGAGTAGTTGATGTGGTAGGCTTGTTTGAAGAGATGGGTTTTCAAAGCGCGCTTGAATAGGTCAGGGCTAGGTATCAGTCTGATCGTCTGGGGAAGTGCATTCCAGAGAGCTGGCGCAGCACGAGAGAAGTCTTGGAGACGGAGGTGCGAGGTTCGGATTACGTGGGATGTTAGTCTTAGGTCATTTGTAGAATGGAGGGCGATAGACGGAGATGAGATAGGAGATATAAGGCGGTGTAGAACTGTGGAAAGCTTTGTGGGTGAGAGAGATGAGTTTATACTGGACCCTGTAGCGAATGGGTAGCCAGTGTAATGACTGGCACAAGATGGAGGCATCGGTGAAGCGGCTGGACAGAAATATGACCCTGGCTGCTGCATTCAAGATGGATTGGAGAGGAGAAAGTTTGGAAAGAGGGAGACCAATCAGAAGAGAGTTTCAGTAGTTCAGACGAGAATTAATAAGGCTGCCGTCACACTAGCAGCACTAGCAGTGTTTGGTCAGTATTTTACATCAGTATTTGTAAGCCAAAACCAGGAGTGGAACAAAAAGAGGAAAAGTATAATAGAAACATAGGCACCACTTCTGCATTTATCACCCACTCCTGGTTTTGGCTACAAATACTGATGTAAAATACTGACCAAATACTGCTAGTGCGCCGGCAGCCTAAGAGCGACAGTAAGGCCGGAGTCACACTAGACTGTAATACGGATGAGTGTTAAGTGAGAAAAAAATCGCATAGCACTCGGACCAATCTATGGGGCAGCTCCTATCAACCTTTTTTTCTCGTCCGTATTACACTTGCGAGTGAAATCGCAGCATGCTGCGATTGTCAGCGTATCTCAGCTGAGAAGCGCCAATGCAAGCCTATGGGTGTGAGAAAAAATTGCACAGCACACGGACCATCAGTGTGACTTGCGAGAAATGCTCAGGCATTGGGCAGGTGACAGGAATGGCTCAGCCATTATTTGCTCATTTTGCAAATGTGTGAGAAAATCTCACCATTCGGATAGGGATACTTTTTTGAAAAAAAAAATGCATCCTGGCATTGCACACGGATGAGATACGGATCACCATATGGAGAACATTTCTGTGATTCTCAGCAGCCATAATCAGACAGATTTTTTGTGCATTGTGTGTGACTCCAGCCTAAGGGTACCGTCACACTAAGGCTACGTTCAGACTAGCGTTGTGCGCCGCTGCGTCGGCGACGCAACGCACAACGCATGCAAAAACGCGGCAAAACGCACGCAAAAACGCTGAGTTTTGCGACGCGTGCGTCGTTTTTTGCTGAAAATCGGACGCAAGAAAAATGCAACTTGTTGCGTTTTCTTGGTCCGACGCTTGCGGCAAAAAAGACGCATGCGTCGCAAAACGCAACAAACAAAAACGCATGCGTCCCCCATGTTAAACATAGGGGCGCATGACGCGTGCGTCGCCGCTGCGTCGCCCGACGCTAACCCGACGCACACTAGCACAACGCTAGTCTGAACGTAGCCTTAGCGACGCTGCAGCGATACCGACAATGATGTGACAGCTCTCCAGCGACCAACGATCCCGAGGTCCCCGGTAACCAGGGTAAACATCGGGTTACTAAGCGCAGGGTCGCGCTTAGTAACCCGATGTTTACCCTGGTTATCAGCGTAAACGTTAAAAAAACAAACACTACATACTTACCTTCAGCTGTCTGTCCTCCGGCGCTCTGCTTTCCTCTGCACTGTCAGCGCCGGTCCTCCGGAAAGCAGAGCGGTGACGTCACCGCTCTGCTTTCGGGCTGACCGGCGCTGACACAGGAAGCAGGAGGAGTGCAGAGAAGCACAGCGCCGGGGACAGACAGCTGAAGGTAAGTATGTAGTGTTTGCTTTTTTAACGATTACGCTGGCAGGCAGGGCCGCGCTTAGTAACCCGATGTTTACCCTGGTTACCAGTGAAGACATCGCTGAATCGGCGTCACACACGCCGATTCAGCGATGTCAGCGGGAGATCCAGCGACGAAAGAAAGTTTCAAACGATCTGCTACGACGTACGATTCTCAGCGAGGTCCCTGATCGCAGTAGCGTGTCAGACACAGCGAGATCGTAAGGATATCGCTGGAACATCACGGATTGTGCCGTCCTAGCGATCAAAGTGCCACTGTGTGACGGTACCCTAAGAGTCTTAGCAGCCTCAAAGGTGAGAAAAGGTTGGATTCTGGACATGTTTTTAAGAGGCAGGTGACATGAGCGAGTGGGTGATCGGATATAGGGAGTAGATTTTCCCCACATATGGAGTATTGGTGTACTTGGGAGAAATTGCACAACCAATCTTGATGTTTATTTTCTCCGGTTACTCTTGTGAAAATAAAAAAAATTGGGGATAAATTAACATTTTTGTGAAAACAAAATTAAATGTTAAATTCTTTTCTTCCTCATTCCATTAATTCCTGTGAAGCATCTGGAGGGTCAATAAACTTCTTGAATGTGGTCTTAAGCTAAAATAAGAAATAAGAAATCAACTTTAAACCCTTCTAACTTCCTAATAAAAAAAATATGTTTAAAAAAATGTGCTGATTTAACCCCTTTACCCCCAAGGGTGGTTTGCACGTTAATGACCAGGCCAATTTTTACAATTCTGACCACTGTCCCTTTATGAGGTTATAACTCCGAAACGCTTCAACGGATCCTGGTGATTCTGACATTGTTTTCTCGTGACATATTGTACTTCATGATAGTGGTAAAATTTCTTTGATAGTACCTGCGTTTATTTGTGAAAAAAACGGAAATTTGGCGAAAATTTTGAAAATTTCGCAATTTTCAAACTTTGAATTTTTATGCAATTAAATCACAGAGATATGTCACACAAAATACTTAATAAGTAACATTTCCCACATGTCTCCTTTACATCAGCATAATTTTGGAACCAATTTTTTTTTTAGTTAGGGAGTTATAAGGGTTAAAAGTTGACCAGCAATTTCTCATTTTTACAACACCATTTTTTTTTAGGGACCACGTCTCATTTGAAGTCATTTTGAGGGGTCTATATGATAGAAAATGCCCAAGTGTGACACCATTCTAAAAACTGCACCCCTCAAGGTGCTCAAAACCACATTCAAGAAGTTTATTAACCCTTCAGGTGTTTAATAGGAATTTTTGGAATGTTTAAATAAAAATGAACATTTAACTTTTTTACACAAAAAATTTACTTCAGCTCCAATTTGTTTTATTTTACCAAGGGTAACAGGAGAAATTGGACCCAAAAAATTGTTGTCCAATTTGTCCTGAGTACGCTGATACCCCATATGTGGCAGTAAACCACTGTTTGGGCGCATGGGAGAGCTCGGAAGGGAAGGAGCGCTATTTGACTTTTCAATGCAAAATTGACAGGAATTGAGATGGGACGCCATGTTGCGTTTGGAGAGCCACTGATGTGCCTAAACATTGAAACCCCCCACAAGTGACACCATTTTGGAAAGTAGACCCCCTAAGGAACTTATCTGGATGTGTGGTGAGCACTTTGACCCACCAAGTGCTTCACAGAAGTTTATAATGCAGAACCGTAAAAATAAAAAATCATATTTTTTCACAAAAATTATATTTTTGCCCCCAATTTTTTATTTTTCCAAGGGTAAGAGAAGAAATTGGACCTCAAAAGTTGTTGTCCAATTTGTCCTGAGTACGCTGATACCCCATATGTGGCAGTAAACCACTGTTTGGGCGCATGGGAGAGCTCGGAAGGGAAGGAGCGCAGTTTGACTTTTCAATGCAAAATTGACAGAAATTGAGATGGGACGCCATGTTGCGTTTGGAGAGCCACTGATGTGCCTAAACATTGAAACCCCCCACAAGTGACACCATTTTGGAAAGTAGACCCCCTAAGGAACTTATCTAGAGGTGTGGTGAGCACTTTGACCCACCAAGTGCTTCACAGAAGTTTATAATGCAGAACCGTAAAAATAAAAAATCATATTTTTTCACAAAAATTATATTTTTGCCCCCAATTTTTTATTTTTCCAAGGGTAAGAGAAGAAATTGGACCTCAAAAGTTGTTGTCCAATTTGTCCCGAGTACGCTGATACCCCATATGTGGCAGTAAACCACTGTTTGGGCGCATGGGAGAGCTCGGAAGGGAAGGAGCGCCGTTTGACTTTTCAATGCAAAATTGACAGGAATTGAGATGGGACGCCATGTTGCGTTTGGAGAGCCACTGATGTGCCTAAACATTGAAACCCCCCACAAGTGACACCATTTTGGAAAGTAGACCCCCTAAGGAACTTATCTGGATGTGTGGTGAGCACTTTGACCCACCAAGGGCTTCACAGAAGTTTATAATGCAGAGCCATAAAAATAAAACAAAATTTTTTTCCCACAAAAATTATTTTTTAGCCCCCAGTTTTGTATTTTCCCTAGGGTAACAGGAGAAATTGGACCCCAAAAGTTGTTGTCCAATTTGTCCTGAGTACGCTGATACCCCATATGTGGGGGGGAACCACCGTTTGGGCGCATGGGAGGGTTCGGAAGGGAAGGAGCGCCATTTGGAATGCAGACTTAGATGGAATGGTCTGCAGGCGTCACATTGCGTTTGCAGAGCCCCTAATGTACCTAAACAGTAGAAACCCCCCACAAGTGACACCATTTTGGAAAGTAGACCCCCTAAGGAACTCATCTTGATGTGTTGTGAGAGCTTTAAACCCCCAAGTATTTCACTACAGTTTATAACGCAGAGCCATGCAAATAAAAAATATTTTTTTTTCCACAAAAATTATATTTTAGCCCCCAGTTTTGTATTTTTCCAAGGTTAGCAGGAGAAATTGGACCCTAAATGTTGTTGTCCAATTTGTCCTGAGTACGCTGATACCCGATATGTGGGGGGGAACCACCGTTTGGGCGCATGGGAGGGCTCGGAAGGGAAGGAGCATCATTTGGAATGCAGACTTAGATGGATTGGTCTGCAGGCGTCACATTGCGTTTGCAGAGCCCCTAATGTACCTAAACAGTAGAAACCCCCCACAAGTGACCCCATATTGGAAACTAGACCCCTCAATGAACTTATCTAGATGTGTTGTGAGAACTTTGAACCCCCAAGTGTTTCACTACAGTTTATAACGCAGAGCCGTGAAAATAAAAAATCTTTTTGTTTTCCCACAAAAATTATTTTTTAGCCCCCAGTTTTGTGTTTTCCCAAGGGTAACAGGAGAAATTGGTCCACAAAAGTTGTTGTCCAATTTGTCCTGAGTACGCTGATACCCGATATGTTGGGGTAAACCCCTGTTTGGGCACACAGGAGAGCTCGGAAGGGAAGGAGCACTGTTTTACTTTTTCAACGCAGAATTGGCTGGAATTGAGATCGGACGCCATGTCGTGTTTGGAGAGCCCCTGATGTGCCGAAACAGTGGAAACCCCCCAATTATAACTGAAACCCTAATCTAAACACACCCCTAACCCTAATTCCAACGGTAACCCTAACCACACCTCTAACCCTGACACACCCCTAACCCTAATCCCAACCCTATTCCCAACTGTAAATGTAATCTAAACCCTAAACCTAACTTTAGCCCCAACCCTAACTGTAGCCCCAACCCTAACCCTAACCCTAGCCCTAACCCTAGCCCTAACCCTAGCCCTAACCCTAATCCTAGCCCTAACCCTAGCCCTAACCCTAGCCCTAACCCTAGCCCTAACCCTAACCCTAACCCTAGCCCTAACCCTAGCCCTAACCCTAGCCCTAACCCTAACCCTAGCCCTAGCCCTAACCCTAGCCCTAACCCTAGCCCTAGCCCTAACCCTAGCCCTAACCCTAGCCCTAACCCTAGCCCTAACCCTAGCCCTAATGGGAACATGGAAATAAATACATTTTTTTTTTATTTTTCCCTAACTAAGGGGGTGATGAAGGGGGGTTTGATTTACTTTTATAGCGAGTTTTTTAGCGGATTTTTATGATTGGCAGCCGTCACACACTGAAAGACCCTTTTTATTGCAAAAAATATTTTTTGCAATACCACATTTTGAGAGCTATAATTTTTCCATATTTTGGTCCACAGAGTCATGTGAGGTCTTGTTTTTTGCGGGACGAGTTGACGTTTTTATTGAAAACATTTTTGGGCACGTGACATTTTTTTATCGCTTTTTATTCCGATTTTTGTGAGGAAGAATGACCAAAAGCCAGCTATTCATGAATTTCTATTGGGGGAGGCGTTTATACCGTTCCGCGTTTGGTAAAATTG
This sequence comes from Ranitomeya imitator, assembly GCF_032444005.1. Lineage (NCBI taxonomy): Eukaryota > Metazoa > Chordata > Amphibia > Anura > Dendrobatidae > Ranitomeya > Ranitomeya imitator. The sequence continues at coordinate 762,426,418 of NC_091284.1, read as the reverse complement.
ATAAATCAGTTTTATTCTTCGGGTCAGTACGATTACAGCGATACCTCATTTATATCATTTTTTTATGGTTTGGTGCTTTTATACGATAAAAACTATTTTACAGAAAAAATAATTATTTTTGCATCGCTTTATTCTCAGGACTATAACTTTTTTATTTTTTTGCTGATGATGCTGTATGGCGGCTCTTTTTTTGCGGGACAATATGACGCTTTCAGCGGTACCATGGTTATTTATATCTGTCCTTTTGATCGCATGTTATTCCACTTTTTGTTCGGCGGTATGATAATAAAGCGTTGTTTTTTGCCTCGTTTTTTTTTTTTTTCTCTTACGGTGTTTACTGAAGGGGTTAACTAGTGGGACAGTTTTATAGGTCGGGTCGTTACGGACGCGGCGATACTAAATATGTGTACTTTTATTGGTTTTTTTTTTTTATTTAGATGAAGAAATGTATTTATGGGAATAATATTTTTTTTTTTTTTTCATTATTTTGGAATATTTTTTTTTATTTTTTTTACACATTTGGAAAATTTTTTTTTTACTTTTTTACTTTGTCCCAGGGGGGGACATCACAGATCAGTGATCTGACAGTTTGCACAGCACTCTGTCAGATCACTGATCTGACATGCAGCGCTGCAGCCTTCACAGTGCCTGCTCTAAGCAGGCTCTGTGAAGCCACCTCCCTCCCTGCAGGACCCGGATCCGCGGCCATCTTGGATCCGGGGCTCGAGCAGGGAGGGAGGTGAGGAGACCCTCGCAGCAACGCGATCACATCGCGTTGCTGCGGGGGGCTCAGGGAAGCCCGCAGGGAGCCCCCTCCCTGCGCGGTGCTTCCCTGCACCGCCGGCACATCGCGATCATCTTTGATCGCGGTGTGCCAGGGGTTAATGTGCCGGGGGCGGTCCGTGACCGCTCCTGGCACATAGTGCCGGATGTCAGCTGCGATAAGCAGCTGACACCCGGCCGCGATCGGCCGCGCTCCCCCCGTGAGCGCGGCCGATCGGCTATGACGTACTATCCCGTCCAGGGTCAGATAAGCCCAGGGCACCTCGACGGGATAGTACGTCTAAGGTCACAGAGGGGTTAAAGTCAACATGTGGGAAATGTTATTTATTAACTATTTTGTCAGACATAACTCTCTGGTTTCAAGGCATAATTATGAATTCAAAGTTTGAAAATTGTGAAATTTTCAACATTTTCTTGAAATTTCTGGTATTTTCACAAATAAATGCAAGTCATATCGAACAAATTTGACCACTCTCATGAAGTACAATATGTCAGGAACAAACTGTCTCAGAATCAGTGTGATCCGTTGAAGCGTTCCAGAGTTATTACCACATAAAGTGACAATGGTCATATTTAAAAAATGAAGCCCTAACCTACAAAATGGTTTGGTCCTTAAGAGGTTAAATCTACCTGTTTAAAAACGGAAGGAATCTTATATATCGATTTTGCATCTGTTTTTGTTCCATTTGAGCAAATACGTTTTTGCCAAAGATATTTTTGAAGACATCTAATGTTCTTGGCATGTGCTTAAAAACAGATCCATTAAGCAGAGAACATAACCAATGACCATTCATGATCATCAGGCTTCCATAAACTTATTAAATGCCGATCCACTAAAAATTGCCAGGTTGGGTTGACATTTATCTAATGTGTATGGAGCCTTAAGATTCTGTCTGTGAGCTAGTTCCAGTGGGAGTTTGTAATTTTTTATCTGTCTGTTAACGAGCTCCGATCAGCTGCTTTATGACCACGGACCACTTCAAAGGAGAGCTGAACTTTCATATCTCCATAAAGCAGCTGAAAGAAGCTCAGCAAAAGATATAAAAGAGTTAAAAGCTTTGTGACAGAATGGGATCACAGTCAGCAATAGACAGTGAAACAAGAGGCTATAGAAGGCTAACTGCAAATTTTTGTATTTATCTACGGCTGCAGTGACTATTTTGTAACAATCACACCATACTTTAGTCTGGAGAATTGCAAATATGCCAGCTTAGTGACCATACATTGTGCCCCCATACAGTGCAGTGCCCCCATATATTAACCCCTTAATGCTGGGGCTGTCTTCCATTTTTGCGTTTTCGTTTTTTGCTCCCCTTCTTCCCAGAGCCATGACTTTTTTTTATTTTTCAGTCAAAATGGCCATGTGAGGGCTTGTTTTTTGCGGGACAAGTTGTACTTTTGAACAACATCATTGGTGTTAACATATTGTGTACTGGAAAACTGGAAAAAATTCCAAGTGCGGTGAAATTGCAAAAAAAGGGCAATTCCACAGTTTTGTTTTTTTGTACCATGTTCACTAAATGATAAAACTGACCTGCCACTATGATTCTCCAGGTCATTACGAGTTCATACACATCAAATATGTCTAAGTTCTTTTTATTTAAGTGGTGAAAAGAAATCCAAACTTTGGTGAAAAAAAAATGGCGCCATTTTCCGAGACCTGTAGCGTCTCCATTTTTGTGATCTCGGGTTGGGTGAGGGCTTATATTTTGCGTGTCGAGCTGAAGTTTTTATTGATATCACTTTGGTGTAGATACAATCTTTTGATCACCCGTTATTGCATTTTATTGCAATGTAGCGGCAACCAAAAAAACGTAATTCTGGCGTTTTGACTTTTTTCTCGTTTCACAGTTTAGGCATCAGGTTAATCTTTTTTTATATTGATAGATCAGGCGATTCTGAACACGGCGATACCAAATATGTATATGTTTGTTTTTTATTATTGCTTTAATTTGAATGGGGCGAAAGGGGGGTGATTTGAACTCTTATATTTTTTTATTTTTGTAATATTTTTAAAAACATCTTTTTTTTTACTTTTTGCATACATCAATGTCTACATGGAAGACTAGAAGCTGCCATAACCCACCCGGCCCTGCTACATACAGGCAACGAGCAGATCGCCTGTATGTAGCAGAATTGCTGATATACTGTGAGTGCTGACCACCAGGTATTGCTCATAGCAATCTGGCTATGACAACCATAGAGGTCTGCTGGAGACCTCTGGTTGTCATGCCAACCCATTGGTGACCCATGATCATGTGATGGGGCCACCGAAGGGCGGGATCTCTGGCGCACTTGTCAGAAGCGCGAGTTAAATGCCGCTGTCAAAGATTGAACTAGTTAACAGCCACAGGTGGATCACGATTCCACCTGCGGCTGTTAGAGGCACTTGTCAGTTGTTCCAAACAGCTGACATTTGCCGGGAAAGATGTGGGCTCAGCACCGGAGCCCACATCAAAGGGAGGGAGTCTGACATTGGTGTACCATTACGCCTAATGTGGAAAGGATTAAAATGGAAAAAAAGAACTGGAGTATAAGTTGGTATGCATGACAAAGAGGAGCATTGTCACATTGGCCGCTAAACAGACAAAACCTAAGAAAGAAACAAAATAAACATATACCCTGCTGTAAGTACGGTAAATAAGTAAAGGCAACAGTGCATAAAAATAATATTGGGAACTTCATAAACATCATTTTTATTTTAAAAAAAGCATAAAGGCCATCTGAGCAGCATCAAGGTGTACCTAAATTCAGGATGGTCCTAACCTCTAGTATTAAAACCTTAAAACGCATCACAGTGATGTCTGTAAATAAGGGCTGCTAGGGACTGGATCCTGAATATGGACACAGCAAATGGGAAGCTCTATATATATATATATGTAATGTGCAGATCAAAGGAAGTGAGGCCACACCCTTACCTGGACTAAATGCAGAAACCTGAAAAAAAATGAACTGGAGTATAAGTTAGAATGAGTGCAAAATAGGAGCATGTTCACATTGGCCAGTAAACAGACTCGGACGTTGACACAAAGACTTGCAGCTCCTGGACAGGTTACCAAAACTTAAATCTCTGCTGGGCTAAGTTATAAGTACTCCTCGGTGATTTGCTGGGGGAGAACCAGTCATACCTCCCCCTATATACAGTGGGGCAAAAAAGTATTTAGTCAGTCAGCAATAGTGCAAGTTCCACCACTTAAAAAGATGAGAGGCGTCTGTAATTTACATCATAGGTAGACCTCAACTATGGGAGACAAACTGAGAGAAAAAAATCCAGAAAATCACATTGTCTGTTTTTTTATCATTTTTTTTGCATATTATGGTGGAAAATAAGTATTTGGTCAGAAACAAACAATCAAGATTTCTGTCTCTCACAGACCTGTAACTTCTTCTTTAAGAGTCTCCTCTTTCCTCCACTCATTACCTGTAGTAATGGCACCTGTTTAAACTTGTTATCAGTATAAAAAGACACCTGTGCACACCCTCAAACAGTCTGACTCCAAACTCCACTATGGTGAAGACCAAAGAGCTGTCAAAGGACACCAGAAACAAAATTGTAGCCCTGCACCAGGCTGGGAAGACTGAATCTGCAATAGCCAACCAGCTTGGAGTGAAGAAATCAACAGTGGGAGCAATAATTAGAAAATGGAAGACATACAAGACCACTGATAATCTCCCTCGATCTGGGGCTCCACGCAAAATCCCACCCCGTGGGGTCAGAATGATCACAAGAACGGTGAACAAAAATCCCAGAACCACGCGGGGGGACCTAGTGAATGAACTGCAGAGAGCTGGGACCAATGTAACAAGGCCTACCATAAGTAACACACTACGCCACCATGGACTCAGATCCTGCAGTGCCAGACGTGTCCCACTGCTTAAGCCAGTACATGTCCGGGCCCGTCTGAAGTTTGCTAGAGAGCATTTGCATGATCCAGAGGAGTTTTGGGAGAATGTCCTATGGTCTGATGAAACCAAACTGGAACTGTTTGGTAGAAACACAACTTGTCGTGTTTGGAGGAAAAAGAATACTGAGTTGCATCCATCAAACACCATACCTACTGTAAAGCATGGTGGTGGAAACATCATGCTTTGGGGCTGTTTCTCTGCAAAGGGGCCAGGACGACTGATCCGGGTACATGAAAGAATGAATGGGGCCATGTATCGTGAGATTTTGAGTGCAAACCTCCTTCCATCAGCAAGGGCATTGAAGATGAAACGTGGCTATGTCTTTCAACATGACAATGATCCAAAGCACACCGCCAGGGCAACGAAGGAGTGGCTTCGTAAGAAGCATTTCAAGGTCCTGGAGTGGCCTAGCCAGTCTCCAGATCTCAACCCTATAGAAAACCTTTGGAGGGAGTTGAAAGTCCATGTTGCCAAGCGAAAAGCCAAAAACATCACTGCTCTAGAGGAGATCTGCATGGAGGAATGGGCCAACATACCAACAACAGTGTGTGGCAACCTTGTGAAGACTTACAGAAAACGTTTGACCTCTGTCATTGCCAACAAAGGATATATTACAAAGTATTGAGATGAAATTTTGTTTCTGACCAAATATTTATTTTCCACCATAATATGCAAAAAAAATGATAAAAAAACAGACAATGTGATTTTCTGGATTTTTTTTTCTCAGTTTGTCTCCCATAGTTGAGGTCTACCTATGATGTAAATTACAGACGCCTCTCATCTTTTTAAGTGGTGGAACTTGCAGTATTGCTGACTGACTAAATACTTTTTTGCCCCACTGTATGTGTACAAGACTATTCAGATATTGCCATCTATAGCTTGTCTAAACCTGGTCTAGAGAGGTGGAAATATCTATGCATTTTTGGTGGTTGCTCTATGATAGTTGTGTGCGATTTTAGCTAAAAACCTATTCCTTTCAAGTTTCAATACCCTTTACCTTTGCTTACCGATTTATTTGCTAGGATTAAGGGAGCTAGTTGGTTTACGAAGATTGACCTTCGGGGGCATATAATCTTGTTCGTATTAAGCAGGGTGATGAATGGAAAACTGCATTTAACACGCCCGAAGGCCAATTTGAATACCTTGTGATGCCATTCGGGCTCACTAATGCTCCATCTGGTTTTCAGTCCTTCATGCATGATATCGTCCGGACTTATATTGATAAATTCTTGATTGTATATTTGGACGATATTTTGATTTTTTCCGATGATTGGGAGTCTCATGTGGAACAGGTCAGGATGGTATTTCAGATCCTTCGTGACAATGCCCTGTTTGTGAAAGGGTCTAAGTGTCTCTTTGGGGTGCAGAAAGTTTCTAAGTTTCTTTTTTGGGCTTCATTTTTTCTCCCTCGTCTATAGAGATGGATCCGGTTAAGGTTCAGGCCATTCATGATTGGATTCAGCCCACATCCGTGAAGAGCCTTCAGAAATTTTGGGGTTTTGCAAATTTTTATCGCCATTTCATTGCTAATTTTTCCAGCGTGGTTAAACCCTTGACCGATTTGACGAAGAAAGGCGCTGATGTGGCGAATTGGTCCTCTGCGGCTGTCTCTGGACAGCTTAAACGTCGTTTTACTTCTGCTCCGGTCTTGCGCCAACCGGATGTTTCTCTTCCGTTTCAGGTTGAGGTTGACGCTTCTGAGATTGGGGCAGGGGCCGTTTTGTCCCAGAGGGATCCTGTTGGTTCCTTAATGAAACCGTGTGCCTTCTTTTCCCGTAAGTTTTTGCCTGCTGAACGCAATTATGATGTCGGCAATCGGGAGTTGTTGGCTATGAAGTGGGCATTTGAGGAGTGGCGACATTGGCTTGAGGGAGCTTAGCATCGTATTGTGGTCTTGACCGATCATAAGAATTTGATTTACCTCGAGTCTGCCAAACGGCTGAATCCTAGACAGGCTCGATGGTCCTTGTTTTTTTCCCGTTTTGATTTCGTGGTCTCGTACCTTCCAGGTTCTAAGAACATTAAGGCTGATGCCCTCTCTAGAAGTATTTTGCCTGATTCTCCTGAGGTCTTGGAACCGGTCGGTATTCTGAAAGAAGGGGTGGTCCTTTCTGCCATTTCCCCTGATTTACGACGGGTTTTTCAGGAATTTCAGGCTGACAGACCTGACCGCTGTCCTGTGGGGAGACTGTTTGTTCCTGACAGATGGACTAGTAGAGTTATTTCTGAGGTTCACTGTTCCGTGTTGGCTGGTCATGCTGGCATTTTTGGTACCAGAGACTTGGTTGGTAGGCCCTTTTGGTGGCCTTCTTTGTCGCGTGATGTGCATTCTTTTGTGCAGTCCTGTGGGACTTGTGCGAGGGCCAAGCCTTGTTGTTCCCGTGCTAGTGGGTTGCTTTTGCCATTGCCGGTCCCTGAGAGGCCCTGGACGATTCCCAGAGGATGTCGGTTATCTGGGTTGTTTGTGACCGGTTCTCTAAGATGGTTCATTTGGTGCCTTTGCCTAAATTGCCTTCCTCTTCGGATTTGGTTCCGTTGTTTTTTCAGCGTGTGGTTCGTTTGCATGGTATTCCGGAGAATATTGTGTCCTACAGAGGTTCCCAGTTTGTTTCTAGGTTTTGGCGGGCCTTTTGTGCTAGGCTGGGCATTGATTTGTCTTTTTCTTCTGCGTTTCATCCTCAGACAAATGGCCAGACCGAGCGAACTAATCAGACTTTGGAGACTTATTTGAGATGCTTTGTGTCTGCTGATCAGGATGATTGGGTGGCCTTCTTGCCATTGGCCGAGTTTACCCTTAATAATCGGGCTAGTTCGGCTACTTTGGTTTCGCCTTTCTTTTGAAATTTTGGTTTTCATACTTGTTTTTCTTCAGGGCAGGTTGAGCCTTCTGACTGTCCTGGTGTGGATTCTGTGGTTGACAGGTTGCAGCAGATTTGGGCTCATGTGGTAGACAATTTGGTGTTGTCTCAGGAGGAGGCTCAACGTTTTGCTAACCGTCGTCGGTGTGTTGGTTCCCGGCTTCGGGTTGGGGATCTGGTCTGGTTGTCTTCCCGTCATGTTCCCATGAAGGTTTCTTCTCCTAAGTTTAAGCCTCGGTTTATTGGTCCTTACAGGAATTCTGAGATTATTAATCCGGTGTCTTTTCGACTGGCGCTTCCGGCCTCTTTTGTGATCCATAATGTCTTCCATAGATCTTTATTGCGGAAATATGTGGAGCCCGTTATTCCCTCTGTTGATCCTCCAGCCCCTGTGTTGGTTGATGGGGAGTTGGAATATGTTGTTGAGAAGATTTTGGATTCCCGTTTTTCGAGGCAGAGGCTTCAGTACCTTGTCAAATGGAAGGGTTATGGCCAAGAGGATAATTCTTGGGTTTTTTGCCTCTGATGTCCTGATCGGCCTGGGGGCTCTGATGAGGGTTCGGTGACCCCTCCTCAAGGGGGAGGTACTGTTGTAAATTCTGCTTTTGGGCTCCCTCCAGTGGTTGTAGGTGGTAATGCAGTTGTCCCAAGGCTGCAGTCATGGTCAGGTGTTTATGCTGATTGCAATTCTGACTGGGGTATTTAGGTTTGCAGGATTCATTAGTCCTTGCCAGTTGTCAATGGTTCTTGGGAGGTGTTGGACCTCTGTCTGGTTTCTCCTGCTTAGCTGCCAATTCAGCAAAGATAAGTGTCTGTTTTTTTTTTCTATGGCACACATGCTGTGTGCTGGATTTTTGATTGTATTTCTGGTCTGTGTGTGAGATTCTCTGGAGTTGCAGATATACGTTCCACGTCTTTAGTTAGATGGAGGAATTTTTTGTATAATCTGCTGTGGATATTTTTGGAAGGGTTTTAACCCCTTCATGACCGTGGGATTTTTTGTTTTTCCGTGTTCGTTTTTCACTCCCCTCCTTCCCAGAGCCATAACTTTTTTATTTTTCCGTCAATTTGGCCATATGAGGGCTTATTTTTTGCGGGACGAGTTGTACTTTTGAACGACATCATTGGTTTTAGCATGTCATGTACTAGAAAATGGGAAAAAAATTCCAAGTGCAGTGAAATTGCAAAAAAAGTGCAGTTCCACACTTGTTTTTTGTTTGGCTTTTTTGCTAGGTTCACTAAATGCTAAAACTGACTTGACATTATGATTCTCCAGGTCAGTACGAGTTCGTAGACACCTAACTTGACTAGGTTATTTTTTATCTAAGTGGTGACAAAAAAATTCCAAACTTTGCTAAAAAAAAAAAAAAAATTGCGCCATTTTCCGATACTCGTAGCGTCTCCATTTTTCGTGATCTGGGGTCGCTTGAGGGCTTATTTTTTGCGTGCCGAGATGACATTTTTAATGATAGCATTTAGGTGCAGATACGTTCTTTTGATCGCCCGTTATTGCATTTTAATGCAATGTCGCAGCGACTAAAAAAATGTAATTCTGGTGTTTCAAATTTTTTTCCCGCTACGCTGTTTAGCGATCAGGTTAATGCTTTTTTTTAATTGATAGATCAGGCGATTCTGAGTGCAGCGATACCAAATATGTGTAGATTTGATTTTTTTTTATTGATTTATTTTGATTGGGGCGAAAGGGGGGTGATTTAAACTTTTATTTTTTTTTTTTTATACATTTTTTTCAACTTTTTTTTTTTACTTTTGCCATGCTTCAATAGCCTCCATGGGAGGCTAGAAGCAGGCACAACTCGATCGCCTCTGCTACATAGCAGCGATCTGCTAATCGCTGCTATGTAGCAGAAATGCAGGTGTGCTGTGAGCGCCGACCACAGGGTGGCACTCACAGCCACCGGCGATCAGTAACTGATCTCAAGGACCTCTATGGTTACAATGGAGACGCATCGCCGACCCCCGATCATGTGACGATGACGTCATTTCCGGCCGCCCGGCCGGAAGCGGTATTTAATTGCCGCTGTCTGCGTTTGACAGCGGCATTTAACTAGTTAATAGGTGCGGGCAGATCGCGATTCTGCTCGCGCCTATTACGGGCACATGTCAGCTGTTCAAAACAGCTGACATGTCCCAGCTTTGGTGCGGGCTCACTACGGAGCCCTGCATCAAAGCAGGGGATCTGACCTTGGACGTACTATCCCGTCCAAGGTCAGAAAGGGGTTAATACTGACCGCACAGAACTCTGTCCTATCCTTTCCTATTTTAGCTAGAGTGGCCTCTTTTGCTAAATCCTGTTTTCTGCCTACGTGTGTCTATCCTCTCCTACTCACAGTCAATATTCGTGGGGGGCTGCCTATCCTTTGGGGTTCTGCTCTGAGGCAAGATAGTATTCCTATTTCTATCTATAGGGGTATTTAGTTCTCCGGCTGTGACGAGGTGTCTAGGGTTTGTTAGGCACACCACACGGCTACTTCTAGTTGCGGTGTCAGATCAGGATTTGCGGTCAGTACAGGTACCACCTACTCCAGTGAAAGTTATTCATGCGGCCCCAAGGTCACCGGATCATAACAGGAAAGGGACGTATGAGGAAAAAGTATGGAAAGTGGAGAAGTGGAGAGGAAATGTGTGAGGAGACAGTATGAGGAGTCGGGAATGTGTAAGGAGACAGCATGGGGATGAAGGAATGTGTGGGGAGACAGCATGGGAAGGGGGAATGAGTGAGTAGACAATATAGGGAGCCAGGGGGAGACAGCAAGAGGTGAAAAAAGAGTGAGGGGCACACTATAGAAACTGACTAGTGTGGGGGCAGTATAGAAAGGGGCAGTATGAGGTGACAGTATAAAGGCACAATATGGAGGGGACAGTATGCAGGGGAGTGGAGGAATGTGAAAAGGGGTCACAGTACATAGATTCTGCAGTGTATAGGATGATGGGACAGTGTGAAAAGGAGGTCCAGTATGGAAAGGGGAGGGCAGTTTGGAGGCCATGTACCACAGTTCAGACTATGTGGGGTCATAATTTGAGTAGGGAGCACAGTGAGGGGTAATCAGCTATTTAGGGGCACAGCGTAGGGCAACTATTTTTCTTCAGGAGCATTACAGTCATGCTATTGACCTAGATCCATCTTTGGGTCATTACTAGAGTTGAGCGACTTTTACTTTTTTCGGATCGAGTCGGGTTTCGCGAAACCCGACTTTGTCAAAAGTCGGGTCGGGTGAAATCGGCCGATTATTGCAAAAAGTCAGGGCCCGACTGAAACACGAAACCCAATGCAAGTCAATGGGGAATCAAAGTCGGCAGTGAGTGGAGGACAGGAAAACACCTACAGTGCCCATTTTAATGCCAAAAACATCAATTCGTATTACTGAAGCTTGTCAATCTTAATTTACTTTATAATAATAGTTAGGAATTGAAAACTGGGGGTCATTTGGCCAAAGTTGTGGGGGGTAGGGCTGGCTCAAGATTTTCGTGGGCCCATGAAACACGTAATACGTCACGGCGATGGAGCAGGGAGAGGTATTTCAACTTTGCAAGTGCTGTGATACAGAGCAAGCAGGGGGGCCCACTCGTTGGCACTGGCACAGGGCCCCTCATAGTACAGCGGTGTGTTTGACGGCGGGTGGTGCCTCCCACTGGCAGAGACATTTTTGCGTACTATGAGGGGCCCTGTGCCAGTGATGTCGCCAAAGAGTATGCCCCCCCACCTGATGAAGGAACCTTCACTTTCATCTGTACCTTCCTCTTTGCCCCCGTGTAAGGTGGTATAGTATGCGGGAAGGGGAACCTGACTTTCAGCAGGGTCAGATTCTGGCTGTGTAGCGTGCAAGGGGAATGTAGTGGTCTGGGTCAATGTACCAGCAGACTCATCTAGCAGTGGCTGGGCAATGGGCAGGATGAGGAGGAAACACAGATATAGGCCGAAATAATAAAGTAGGCTAAATGCAGTTCAAAATTGGTAACAGGACTAAACAGGCGGCATTGCTTTGTTCAGTGGAGGACAACTGTAATGAGTGGCAGACACAGTTAGTAGGCCCAAATAATAAAGTAGGCTAAATGCAGTTCAAAATTGGTAACAGGACTAAACGGGTGGCATTGCTTTTTTCAGTGGAGGACAACTGTAATGAGTGGCAGACACAGTTAGTAGGCCCAAATAATAAAGTAGGCTAAATGCAGTTCAAAATTGGTAACAGGACTAAACAGGCGGCATAGCTTTGTTCAGTGGAGGACAACTGTAATGAGTGGTGCAGACACAGTTTGTAGGCCCACAATAAAAAAGTAGGCTAAATGCAGTTCCAAATTGGTAACAGGACTAAACAGGCGGCATAGCTAGGTACAGGGGTGGGCTCCTCTGCTGAGTAGCAGACAGTGGTAGTAGGCGCAAAGTATTAACTGGTCTAAATGGAGGCCAGGGCCCCTGTATATTTTAACTATCATCTATCATTTGAACAAATTTGTATTGGAGGTGCCATTGAAGGATTTAACAGCACAGACTACACAGTGGTGGAGCAGGGAGAGATAAGTATTGCAAGTGGTAGAGCACTGTTCGAGCTGGGGGGAACACTCTCTCGTGGGCAGCGGTACTGGCACAGGGCCCCTCATATTACGACGGTGTGTCTGACATTGGTTGTGCACCACCACTGTCAGAGACACTTCATTGTACTATGAGGGACCCTGTGCCAGTGCCGTCGCCCAGGAGTGGGCACACCCACCTGTTCAGGCAAACGGCACTCGCACGGGTGCTTGCGCCAGGTGGTGACCACGGCCCTGTGGGGGGAGTCAGCCCTTTTAGGGAGGTATAAAAATGGCCTATGGTGGACATTCAGCAGCTGCAAATGGAGGAATTGGAGAAGTCAGTAAGACATTTTTCAGGCAACCTATGTGTCAGCAGGGGAAGGTGGGGCAAAATAATTTGAAATCCATGATTGGTTCATTTTAATGAAGGTTAGATCATCCGGCTTTAAAAGCTGTTTTCCTACTCCCAGATAAGGGAGCCTTCGAGGCCTTGTGTAGCCAGACGATGACGCTGTCTCAACACCTCCAACCTTAGGTGTTATTGTGCTGGCTGGCTGACATACAACAAACTAACAGGACTGAAGTAAATCCACTTTGTGATAATTTGAATCTCACTTTTTTCGGGGGAGACTGAACCAAAACTCAGGCCCAGTGTATATAACAACGCAATGTAAGTGGCAGAAAGTGGCAGGAAGATATATGAAAAAATACAAGGACTGTAGTACAATTTCAATCTCCCTACAATGATCTCAGGAAAAGTATGGCAGCAATAGAAAGGACTGCTGCACACAAAAGTGTGGACAAATAAACAAGATAACTGTGCAGAAAGGAGCAACAGGATTTTTCCTTTAAAAAAAGCAGTTGGTTTGCACAGTGGCGTGCAAACAGCAATGCAGCTATCAGGGAGCCTTATAAGGCAGCCTAATAAGCTACAGAGCTGATGCACAAAAATATAGCCTCCACTGTCATTGCAAAAAAATGGTGGTGTTGGACAGTGGAAATCGCTATAGCACAAGCAGTTTGGGGGTTAATCTACCCTCCCTAACTATATACCTTCTTCTGATGAAGCTGCAGCAACCTCTCCCTATGCTAAGATCGGCAGAAGTAAGATGGCGGTCAGCGTGCACGCCCCTTTATAGCCCCTGTGACGCCGCAGAAAGCAAGCCAATCACTGTCATGCACTTCTCTAAGATGGTGGGGACCGAGACCTATGTCATCACGCTGCCCACACTCTGCGTCTTCCTTCATTGGCTGAAAAATGGCGCTGAAAGCATCATACGAAACGCGACTTTTGCGCGCAGATCGCCAACCTCATGGCCGATCCCACACTAGGATCGGGTTGGGTTTCATGAAACCCAACTTTGCCGAAAGTCGGCGATTTTTAAATTTGTCCGATCCATTTCGCTCAACCCTAGTCATTACAGATAGTACGAGCTGTTTCCAGTCAAAAGAACACTCAGTAACAATGTATAAAAACCTAACTAATCTAAACATTACTTTAATTACAAATCAACATTCAAACAGCCCAAGCATCCCTAAAAGTTAAATCCAGAAATTATCCCATAGATTATTGTACATTTGTACCTAATCGTGTCTTCAATTTCACAGTCCTCAGGGTTTTGTGCATGTGTCCATGTCCTTCTATCTGTAAAGTACTATGGAATTAATGCCACTGTATAAGCGAGTAAAATACATAAAATGTAGTTAAAAAATGGAGAGACGCATTAAGGCCCCGATTCATCAAAGTCAAATCAAATCACTTTGAAAAGTTGGTATTTTTTGCATAATGCAGAGTTGCGCAAAAAATGTATAACTTTTATCATTTTTTTAGGTCAGTTTCAACAAGTTCCACCAAAATAGGAGGAGCTGGAGCTGGTGTAATAACACAACAGCTCATGTAATTCATATCGAGGTGTGATGTACCTTTCACCAGCAATCTTTATGGCGAGGCACACAGTGGCGCTCTGACCCACGCGCCACTTCTTAGATGCTCCTGATACATTAATAGGCATGTTGTTATGAACTGGTGATTCAGAACCACAATGGACCTAGTGGTTAAGAGCACACAAAGTGACCTGATAGTTACTAATAACATAGGACGAGCTCTGAGACATGGGAACTCTGCTGACCCCAATCCCTAATCCTATCATACCACACTAGAGGTAGCCGTGGAGCGCTCCTGACCAGACCTAGGCACCTCGGGCACAGCCTGAGAAACTAGCTAGCCCTGAAGATAGGAAAATAAGCCTACCTTGCCTCAGAGAAATTCCCCAAAGGAAAAGGCAGCCCCCCACATATAATGACTGTGAGTAAAGATGAAAACACAAACACAGAGATGAAATAGATTTTAGCAAAGTGAGGCCCGACTTACTGAATAGACCAAGGATAGGAAAGATAGCTTTGCGGTCAACACAAAAACCTACAAACAACCACGCAGAGGGCGCAAAAAGACCCTCCGCACCGACTAACGGTACGGAGGTGCTCCCTCTGCGTCTCAGAGCTTCCAGCAAGCAAGACAAACCAATATAGCAAGCTGGACAGAAAATATTGCAAACAAAAGTAACACAAGCAAAACTTAGCTTATGCAGGGTAGACAGGCCACAAGAACGATCCAGGAGAGAGCAAGGCCAATACTGGAATATTGACTGGAGGCCAGGAACAAAGAACTAGGTGGAGTTAAATAGAGCAGCACCTAACGACCTAACCTCGTCACCTGAGGAAGGAAACTCAGAAGCCGCAGTCCCACTCACATCCACCAGAGGAAGCTCATAGACAGAACCAGCCGAAGTACCACTCATGACCACAGGAGGGAGCTTGACCACAGAATTCACAACAGTACCCCCCCCTTGAGGAGGGGTCACCGAACCCTCACCAGAGCCCCCAGGCCGACCAGGATGAGCCAAATAAAAGGCACGAACCAGATCGGCAGCATGAACATCAGAGGCAAAGACCCAGGAATTATCTTCCTGACCATAACCCTTCCACTTAACCAGGTACTGGAGTTTCCGTCTCGAAATACGAGAATCCAAAATCTTCTCCACTATATACTACAACTCCCCCTCAACCAAAACAGGGGCAGGAGGATCAACGGATGGAACCACAGGTGCCACGTATCTCCGTAACAATGACCTATGGAATACGTTATGGATGGAAAAAGAAGCTGGAAGGGTCAAACGAAAAGACACAGGATTAGAACCTCAGAAATCCTATACGGACCAATGAAACGAGGCTTAAACTTAGGAGAGGAAACTTTCATAGGAATATAACGAGATGACAACCAAACCAAATCCCCAACACGAAGTCAGGGACCCACATAGCGCCTGCGATTAGCGAAACGTTGAGCCTTCTCCTGGGACAATGTCAAATTGTCCACTACATGAGTCCAAATCTGCTGCAACCTATTCACCACAGTATCCACACCAGGACAGTCTGAAGACTCAACCTGCCCTGAAGAGAAACGAGGATGGAAACCAGAATTGCAGAAAAACGGCGAAACCAAAGTAGCCGAGCTGGCCCGATTATTAAGGGCGAACTCAGCCAAAGGCAAAAAGGACACCCAATCATCCTGATCAGCAGAAACAAAACATCTCAGATATGTTTCCAAGGTCTGATTGGTTCGTTTAGTCTGGCCATTTGTCTGAGGATGGAAAGCCGAGGAAAAAGACACATCAATGCCCATCCTAGCACAAAAGGCTCGCCAAAACCTCGAAACAAACTGGGAACCTCTGTCAGAAACGATGTTCTCCGGAATGCCATGTAAACGAACCACATGCTGGAAGAACAATGGCACCAAATCAGAGGAGGAAGGCAATTTAGACAAGGGTACCAAATGGACCATCTTAGAGAAGCGACCACAAACCACCCAAATGACCGACATCTTTTGAGAGACAGGGAGATCCGAAATAAAATCCATAGAGATATGTGTCCAGGGCCTTTTCGGGACTGGTAAGGGCAAAAGCAACCCACTGGCACAAGAACAGCAGGGCTTAGCCCGAGCACAAATCCCACAGGACTGCACAAACGAACGCACATCCCGCGACAGAGACGGCCACCAAAAGGATCTAGCCACCAAATCTCTGGTACCAAAGATTCCAGGATGACCAGCCAACACCGAACAATGAACCTCAGAGATAACTCTACTCGTCCATTTATCAGGGACAAACAGTTTCTCCGCTGGGCAACGGTCAGGTCTATTAGCCTGAAATTTTTGCAGCACCCACCGCAAATCAGGGGAGATGGCAGACAAAATTACCCCCTCTTTGAGAATACCCGCCGGCTCAGGCAAACCCGGAGAGTCGGGCACAAAACTCCTAGACAGGGCATCCGCCTTCACATTTTTAGAGCCCGGAAGGTACGAAACCACAAAGTCAAAACGGGAGAAAAACAGCGACCAACGAGCCTGTCTAGGATTCAACCGTTTGGCAGACTCGAGATAAGTCAAGTTTTTGTGATCAGTCAAGACCACCACGCGATGCTTAGCTCCTTCAAGCCAATGACGCCACTCCTCGAATGCCCACTTCATGGCCAGCAACTCTCGATTGCCAACATCATGATTACGCTAAGCAGGCGAAAACTTCCTGGAAAAGAAGGCGCATGGTTTCATCACCGAGCCATCAGAACTTCTTTGCGACAAAACAGCCCCTGCTCCAATCTCAGAAGCATCAACCTCGACCTGGAACGGGAGCGAAACATCTGGTTGGCACAACACAGGGGCAGAAGAAAAACGACGCTTCAACTCTTGAAAAGCTTCCACAGCAGCAGAAGACCAATTGACCACATCAGCACCCTTCTTGGTCAAATCAGTCAACGGTTTAGCAATACTAGAAAAATTATTGATGAAGCGACGATAAAAATTAGCAAAGCCCAGGAACTTTTGCAGACTCTTCAGAGATGTCGGCTGAGTCCAATCATAAATGGCCTGAACTTTAACAGGGTCCATCTCGATAGTAGAAGGGGAAAAAATGAAACCCAAAAATGAAACCTTCTGAACACCAAAGAGACACTTTGACCCCTTCACAAACAAAGAATTCGCACGCAGGACCTGGAACACCATTCTGACCTGCTTCACGTGAGACTCCCAATCATCCGAGAAGACCAAAATATCATCCAAGTATACAATCAGGAATTTATCCAGGTACTCTCGGAAGATGTCATGCATAAAGGACTGAAACACTGATGGAGCATTAGAAAGCCCGAATGGCATAACCAGGTACTCAAAATGGCCCTCGGGCGTATTAAATGCTGTTTTCCATTTATCGCCATGTTTAATACGCACAAGATTATACGCACCACGAAGATCTATCTTGGTGAACCAACTAGCCCCCTTAATCCGAGCAAACAAATCAGACAGCAGCGGCAAGGGGTACTGAAATTTGACTGTGATTTTATTTAGAAGGCGGTAGTCAATACAAGGTCTCAGCGAACCATCCTTCTTGGCCACAAAAAAGAACCCTGCTCCCAATGGCGACGACGACGGGCGAATATGACCCTTCTCCAAGGATTACTTTACGTAACTCCGCATAGCGGCGTGCTCAGGCACAGACAAAATAAACAGTCGACCTTTAGGAAACTTACTACCAGGAATCAAATCAATAGCACAATCACAATCCCTATGCGGAGGTAGGGCACTGGACTTGGGCTCATCAAATACATCCCGGTAATCCGACAAGAACTCTGGGACCTCAGAAGGGGTGGATGATGAAACAGACAGAAATGGAACATCACCATGTACCCCCTGACAACCCCAGCTGGACACAGACATTGATTTCCAATCCAATACTGGGTTATGGACTTGTAGCCATGGCAACCCCAACACGACCACATTATGCAGATTATGCAACACCAAAAAGCGAATATCCTCCTGATGCGCAGGAGCCATGCACATGGTCAGCTGGGTCCAGTACTGAGGCTTATTCTTGGCCAAAGGCGTAGCATCAATTCCTCTCAATGGAATAGGACACTGCAAGGGCTCCAAGAAAAACCCACAGCGCCTAGCATACTCCAAGTCCATCAAATTCAGGGCAGCGCCTGAATCCACAAATGCCATGACAGAATAGGATGACAAAGAGCAGATCAAAGTAACGGACAAAAGAAATTTCGACTGTACCGTACCAATGGTGGCAGACCTAGCGAACCGCTTAGTGCGCTTAGGACAATCGGAGATAGCATGAGTGGAATCACCACAGTAGAAACACAGCCCATTCTGACGTCTGTGTTCTTGCCGTTCAGCTCTGGTCAAAGTCCTATCGCACTGCATAGGCTCGGGTTTATGCTCAGATAATACCGCCAAATGGTGCACAGTTTTACGCTCACGCAAGCGTCGACCGATCTGAATGGCCAAGGACATAGACTCATTCAGACCAGCAGGCATAGGAAATCCCACCATGACATCCTTAAGGGCTTCAGAGAGACCCTTTCTGAAAATTGCTGCCAGCGCACATTCATTCCATTGAGTGAGCACAGACCACTTCCTAAACTTCTGACAATACATCTCTACCTCATCCTGACCCTGACACAGAGCCAGCAAATTTTTCTCTGCCTGATCCACTGAATTAGGTTCATCATAAAGCAATCCGAGCGCCAGAAAAAACGCATCAGTATTACATAATGCAGGATCTCCTGGCGCAAGGGAAAATGCCCAGTCTTGAGGGTCGCCACGTAATAAAGAAATAATGATCTTAACTTGTTGAACTGGGTCACCAGAGGAGCGGGGTTTCAAAGCCAGAAACAGTTTACAATTATTTTTAAAACTCAGAAACTTAGCTCTATCTCCAGAAAACAAATCAGGAATAGGAATTCTTGGTTCTAACATAGAATTCTGAACCACAAAGTCTTGAATATTTTGTACTCTTGCAGTGAGATTATCCACACAAGAAGACAGACCTTTAATGTCCATCACTACACCTGTGTCCTGAACCACCCAAATGTCTAGGGGAAAAGAAAGACAAAACACAGTGCAAAGAAAAAAAAAAAGGTCTCAGAACTGCTCTTTTCCCTCTATTGAGAAGCATTAGTACTTTGGGCCTCCAGTACTGTTATGAACTGGTGATTCAGAACCACAATGGACCTAGTGGTTAAGAGCACACAAAGTGACCTGATAGTTACTAATAACATAGGACGAGCTCTGAGACGTGGGAACTCTGCTGACCGCAATCCCTAATCCTATCATACCACACTAGAGGTAGCCGTGGAGCGCTCCTGACCAGACCTAGGCGCCTCGGGCAGAGCCTGAGAAACTAGCTAGCCCTGAAGATAGGAAAATAAGCCTACCTTGCCTCAGAGAAATTCCCCAATGGAAAAGGCAGCCCCCCACATATAATGACTGTGAGTAAAGATGAAAACACAAACACAGAGATGAAATAGATTTTAGCAAAGTGAGGCCCGACTTACTGAATAGACCGAGGATAGGAAAGATAGCTTTGCGGTCAACACAAAAACCTACAAACAACCACGCAGAGGGCGCAAAAAGACCCTCCGCACCGACTAACGGTACGGAGGTGCTCCCTCTGCGTCTCAGAGCTTCCAGCAAGCAAGAAAAACCAATATAGCAAACTGGACAGAAAATATTGCAAACAAAAGTAACACAAGCAAAACTTAGCTTATGCAGGGTAGACAGGCCACAAGAATGGATCCAGGAGAGAGCAAGGCCAATACTGGAACATTGACTGGAGGCCAGGAACAAAGAACTAGGTGGAGTTAAATAGAGCAGCACCTAACAACCTAACCTCGTCACCTGAGGAAGGAAACTCAGAAGCCGCAGTCCCACTCACATCCACCAGAGGAAGCTCATAGACAGAACCAGCCGAAGTACCACTCATGACCACAGGAGGGAGCTTGACCACAGAATTCACAACAGCATGCGGCCTCAAAATGAATCAGGAGCTTCTGACTCCAACATGTACCCTCATTAAGACTGGTGTCAAAATAGCCAGGCCTGATGAATCGGAGCCTAAATATTTTGCGGTGCATTTTTATATTATAGATATGTTCCCTAGTTCGTAATTTACTTGTCGTGCATCACACATAAATCTAACATCATGGACATTGTAGTAAATAAATAATATTAGTACTCTCACACGTTATACCAGTTTTAATCTCAGGGATCCTACTGTGATGTTGTGATTTAAATGAGATTGCTTTCTTGCAACGTTCATGTAAAGCTACATTTTTACATCCAATGCATAAACAACACTTTCTAATATCGCCAGCTGTACTAAGAAGAGTTCCCATTTTTCCATAACACAGCTTTTAACCATTTTTTCCTTTCGGTTGGGAGGCTTTTATTAGAAATAGATTAACCTAGATACCAATTTTTCTCTAACAGTTTCTCAGTTTTTCATGCTCATTATTGTATTGGGCGACAAAGGCAAAAATGTAACCCTATTTGACCAGAAACATTTGTATTTATAATCTTGGCAACTATGCAATTTTTGCCATCTGTATGTCCTATCTCATTCATAATTTATTCTAGATGAAATTTACGACAATGCTTTTATAAAACATGTGTTTTTAAAAAATAAAGATCTGTTGCGTTTTACATATAAAAACTGACCTTTGACAATTAACTGTCAATAGCTTATAGAACGTATTCCCCCATTCACAAAAAGGATAGCACATGCAGTGCAAAAACTCAGTACAGTCACTTGTGACTGGCAAGCACACTGCCTTTGACTAACAAAGATGTCTTTTTATTTGTATAAAATATTGTAATGCATTAGCAAGGTAGACAAAAGTGTAATTATAATTCAAATGCAGCACGACAGATGCCAGCTATACCATGTCACTGATCAATCACCCTGAGTCTGGCAAAGCAGGCCCCTCTCCTATCTCTTTGCCCCAAGTTAATTGAATCTCTCTAATATTTGAGGACTACTACACTTATCTTCTGCAGTGTTGCAGTTGTACGACATATTACTGTCTGGAGTATACAGTGGGAATGGAAATTATTCAGACCTCATTGCAGCCATTTGGTAAATTTAAAAAAGTTAATTTTTTTCTCATTAATGTACACTCTGTACAGCATCTTGATTAAAAATAAACCAGAAATGTAGACATTTTTGCATATTTATTAAAAGAAGAAAAACTGAAATATCTCATGGTATGGTCATAAGTATTCAGACCCTTTGCTCAGACACTCATATTTAAGTAACATGCTGTCCATTTCCTTGTGATCCTCCTTGAGATGGTTCTACTCTTTCATGGGAGTCCATTTGTGTTTAATTAAACTTATAGGACTTGATTTGGAAAGGCAGACACCTGTCTATATAAGAACTCACAGCTCACAGTGCATGTCAGACCAAATGAGAATCATGGGCCAAAGGAACTGGCAAAGGAGCTCAAAGACAGATTTGTGGCGAGGCACAGACCTGGCCAAGGTTACAACAGAATTTCTGCAGTACTCAAGGTTCCTAAGAGCACAGTGGCCTCCATAATAATTAAATGGAAGAAGTTTGGGACCTCCAGAAGTCTTCCTAGACCTGGCCGTCCAGCCAAACTGAGCAATCGTGGGAGAAGAGCCTTGGTGAGAGAGGTAAAGAAGAACCCCAAGATCACTGTGGCTGAGCTCCAGAGATGCAGTAGGGAGATGGGAGAAAGTTCCACAATGTCAACTATCACTGTAGCCCTCCACCAGTCGGGCCTTTATGGCAGAGTGGCCTCTCCTCAGTGCAAGACATATGAAAGCCCCCATAGAGTTTGTTAAAAAACATATAAAGGACTCCCAGACTGTGAGAAATAAGATTCTCTGGTCTGAAGAGACGAAGGTAGACCTTTTTGGTGATAATTCTAAGCGATATGTGTGGAGAAAACAAGGCACTGCTCATCACCTGCCCAATACAATCCCAACATTGAAACATGGTGGTGGCAGCATTATGCTATGGGGGTGTTTTTCAGCTGCATGGACCGGACGACTGGTTGCCATTGAAGGAAACATGAATGCAACCAAGTACAGAGAGTGCTCTGGACCCCAGAGGAGTCACCTTCCAACAACACAATGACCCTAAGCACACAGCTAAAATGACAAAGGAGTGGCTTCAGAACAACTCTGTGACCATTCTTGACTGGCCCAGCCAGAGCCTTGACCTAAATCCAATTGAGCATCTCTGGAGAGACCTGAAAATGACTGTCCACCAACGTTAACCATCCAACCTGACGGAACTGCAGAGGATCTGCAAGGAAGAATGGCAGAGGATCCCCAAATCGAAGTGTGAAAAACTTTTTGCAACATTCCCAAGAAGACTCATGGCTGTACTATTTCAAATGGGTGCTTCCACTCAATACTGAGCAAAGGGTTTGAATACTTATGACCAGTGGCGTAACTACAAGTTATGGGCCCCGATGTAAACTTTCAAATGGGCCCTCCCCATGCTAAAATATTTTCCACCAAAATTAACATTTTCCATATTCATTTTGCACACTATAACTTTGTTGCAATGTCTGACCTCAGTGGCATAACTATCCGGTGCCCCATCCTGGAAAATACATCAGGGGCTTACATAGAAGTCATGAGAATCCATATAAGAAGTATAATGCACCCCCATAGTCCTCCATATAATATTATGAGTGTTGTGAGCCAATGTGGCCCATCACCAGACCACCTATCTGGCATTTGCCAGTATTTCCAGATGACCAGTCCGATGTTGATTGGGATGGAGTGGTGGTCATTGAATGGAGCGGTTGTCTCTCATGCGCTACCGCTATACCAATGTCTATGGGACTCAAGGAGGTAACCAATCACTCACCAATCACATATACTGCTACATACTTAGGCAGTTAACTGGTTTATGCAGCTTTACATAAACACCTGAGCCTTACACTATGGCTGGTCCGACTAACTAAAGCAATTGTTACCATTCACCTCTCGTGTCTCCCCTTTTCCTCATAGTTTGTAAGCTTGCGAGCAGGGCCCTCATTCCTATTGGTATCTATTTTGAACTGTGATTTCTGTTATGCTGTAATGTCTATTGTCTGTACAAGTCCCCTCTATAATTTCTAAAGCGCTGCGAAATATGTTGGCGCTATATAAATAAAATTATTATTATTATTATCACTCTTCTCCATGGGCTGCCCTGTCTATGAGGATGCCTAGTCTAGAGATCAGTGAGAACCCTGCGATCCCACATATGTCACTGTGTGGAGGAAATATACAGGTTACCATGAGCCCACCTTATAGAAACATCCAAAAGAGAATGAGTTATAATAAGTCATCCCCAGCCCAAGTGAAAAAGGTGGTGATGGTGGAAAAAGGAACCTAGAACTCATCACCTACCACAAGATATAGAGCAATAGGGTCAGCATGCGCCAGGACCACCAGAGTGTGGCACACAGGGGATCCATAAACATGGCATGAGGGCACCAGGCACTCGACCCAGGGCTGCATTGCGCTGTGCGAGCAGCAGATGGCACCCTCTCCGCTCTGTTCTCACCTGCCGAGTGTGTGAGCGTTACACAGCCTGTGCGCTCATTACCGGGCCGCCTCTCACTTTACTTCCCGGTGGCGCAGCTTTGATGTCAGCTCAGCCCTATCCCCCCTTGCTCTGCTGTAACGACAGCTGCAGGGGCAACTTGTAAAACTTTCCTCAAGGTGTCCGGGGCAGGGGGAGGAGAGGCCGTTTGTTATGATCTGGTGGCCTTGGAGCAGCATGAGATGTACTCTGGAGAAGGTGGCCCCTGTACTGACCGCAAACCCTGAACCTAGCAGCGCAACTAGAAGTAGCTGTGGGGGGTACCTAACACTCCCTAGACCCCTCGACACAGCCTAAGAAACTAACTACCCCTAAAGACAGAAACAGGAAACCTATCTTGCCTCAGAGAAAATCCCCAAAGGACAGACAGCCCCCCACAAATATTGACTGTGAGAGGAGAGGGAAAAAAACACACGCAGACATGAAATCAGGATTTAGCATGGGAGGCCATACTAGCTAATTAGAAAGAATAGAACAGAGTACTATGCGGTCAGTATTAAAACGCTAGAAAATATCCACCACAGAAAATACAAAACACCACATCTGACTAAAGACATGGAGGGTATATCTGCATCTCCAGAGACACAGCAAGGCTGCAAAAAATACTTCACAGACAAAGCTGGACAAGACAAAAAATGAAAATGCACAGAACTAAAAGGTCCACAGCAGGTGGACAGCAAAAACAAAGCCAGGACTTATCTTTGAAGAAAAGCACAGCGAACAGGAGAGACCAGAAGGGATGTGAATCCTCCAAAAACAAGGGACAACTGGCAGGGACTAAAGAGTCTTGCAAAGCTATATACCCCAGTAAGTTTTGCAATTAGTAGATACACCTGTCCAATCCTGCAGTCCAGGCACAACTGCATTACCCTCTACAACCACCGGAGGGAGCCCAAAAGCTGAATTCACAACAGTACCTCCCCCCTTGAGGAGGGGTCACAGAACCCTCACCAGAGCCCCCAGGCCAATCAGGATGAGCCCGATGAAAGGTACGAACCAAATCAGCGGCATGGACATCAGAGGCAGAAACCCAAGAATTATCCTCCTGGCCATAACCCTTCCATTTGACAAGGTACTGAAGCTTCCGCCTCGAAAAACGAGAATCCAAAATCTTCTCAACAACATATTCCAACTCCCCATGGACCAACACAGGGGCAGGAGGATCAACAGAGGGAACAATGGGCTCCACATATTTCCGCAACAAAGATCTATGGAAGACATTATGAATAGCAAAAGAGGCCGGAAGCGCCAGGCGAAAGGACACCGGATTAATAATCTCAGAAATCCTATAAGGACCAATAAATCGAGGCTTAAACTTAGGGGAAGAAACCTTCATAGGAAGATGACGGGAAGATAACCAAACCAGATCCCCAACCCGAAGCCGGGAACCAACACACCGACGACGGGTAGCAAAACGTTGAGCCTCCTCCTGAGACAACACCAAATTGTCCACCACATGAGCCCAAATCTGCTGCAACCTGTCGACCACAGAATCCACACCAGGAAGGTCAGAAGGCTCAACCTGCCCAGAAGAAAAACGAGGATGAAAACCAAAATTACAAAAAAAAGGCGAAACCAAAGTAGCCGAACTAGCCCGATTATTAAGGGCAAACTCGGCCAATGGCAAAAAAGCCACCCAATCATCCTGATCAGCAGACACAAAGCATCTCAAATAGGTCTCCAAGGTCTGATTAGTTCGCTCAGTCTGGCCATTTGTCTGAGGATGAAATGCAGAAGAAAAAGACAAATCAATGCCCAGCTTGGCACAAAAGGCCCGCCAAAACCTAGAAACAAACTGGGAACCTCTGTCGGACACAATATTATCCGGAATACCATGCAAACGTACCACATGCTGAAAAAACAACGGAACCAAATCAGAAGAAGAAGGCAATTTAGGCAAAGGCACCAAATGAACCATCTTAGAAAATTGGTCACAGACAACCCAGATAACCGACATTCTTTGGGAAACAGGAAGATCGGAAATAAAATCCATAGAAATATGTGTCCAGGGCCTCTCTGGGACCGGTAATGGCAAAAGCAACCCGCTAGCGCGGGTACAGCAAGGCTTAGCCCGCGCACAAATCCCACAGGACTGCACAAAAGAACGCACATCCCGCGACAAAGAAGGCCACCAAAAGGACCTACCAACCAAATCTCTGGTACCAAAAATCCCAGGATGGCCAGCCAACACAGAACAATGAACCTCAGAAATCACTTTACTAGTCCATCTATCAGGAACAAACAGTTTCCCCACTGGACAGCGGTCAGGTTTATCAGCCTGAAATTCCTGAAGAATCCGTCGTAAATCAGGGGAAATGGCAGAAAGGACCACCCCTTCCTTCAGAATGCCGACCGGCTCAAGAACCCCAGGGGAATCAGGAAAAAAACTCCTAGAGAGGGCATCCGCCTTAACATTCTTAGTACCAGGAATGTACGAGACCACAAAATCAAAACGGGAGAAAAACAGGGACCATCGAGCCTGTCTAGGATTCAGCCGTTTGGCAGACTCGAGGTAAATCAGATTCTTATGATCGGTCAGGACCACAATACGGTGCTTGGCCCCCTCAAGCCAATGTCGCCACTCCTCAAATGCCCACTTCATAGCCAACAACTCCCGATTGCTGACATCATAATTGCGTTCCGCAGGCGAAAACTTCCGAGAAAAGAAGGCACACGGTTTCATCAAGGACCCATCAGAATTCCTCTGAGACAAAACGGCCCCTGCCCCAATCTCAGACGCGTCAACCTCAACCTGAAATGGAAGAGAAACATCTGGCTGACGCAACACAGGGGCAGAAGTAAATCGGCGTTTAAGCTCCTGAAAGGCAGAAACAGCCGCGGAGGACCAATTCGTCACATCAGCGCCTTTCTTTGTCAAATCGGTCATAGGTTTAACCACACTGGAGAAGTTGGTAATGAAACGACGATAAAAATTAGCAAAGCCCAAGAATTTCTGAAGGCTCTTCACAGATGTGGGCTGAATCCAATCATGAATGGCCTGAACCTTAACTGGATCCATTTTTATAGATGAGGGAGAAAAAACGAAGCCCAAAAAAGAAACCTTCTGCACTCCAAAGAGGCACTTCGACCCCTTCACAAATAAAGCATTACTACGGAGGATCTGAAATACCATCCTGACCTGTTTCACATGAGACTCCCAATCATCAGAAAAAATCTAAATATCATCCAAATATACAACCATGAATTTATCAAGATAACTCCGAAAGATATCATGCATGAAGGATTGGAACACAGATGGGGCATTAGAAAGTCCGAATGGCATCACAAGGTATTCAAAATGGCCTTCGGGCATATTAAATGCAGTTTTCCATTCGTCACCCTGCTTAATACGAATAAGATTATATGCCCCTCGAAGGTCTATCTTGGTAAACCAGCTAGCCCCCTTAATCCTAGCAAACAAATCAGTAAGCAAAGGGTATTGAAATTTGACCGTGATCTTATTCAAGAGGCGATAATCAATACAGGGTCTCAAGGAGCCATCCTTCTTGGCAACAAAAAAAAAAACCTGCTCCCAATGGTGAAGAAGATGGCCGAATATGCCCCTTCTCCAAAGACTCCTTAATATAGCTCCGCATGGCGGCATGTTCTGGCACAGACAGGTTGAAAAGTCGGCCCTTAGGGAACTTACAACCTGGAATCAAGTTAATAGCACAATCACAGTCCCTATGCGGTGGAAGGGAACTGGATTTGGGCTCATCGAATACATCCTGGAAATCTGACAAAAACTCAGGAATTTCAGAAGAGGGGGAAGAGGAAATTGACATCAAAGGAACGTGACCATGAACCCCCTGACAACCCCAACTAGTCACAGACATAGATCTCCAATCTAACACCGGATTATGTTCCTGTAACCATGGGAAACCCAGCACAATATCATCATGCAAATTATGCAACACCAGAAAACGACAATCTTCCTGATGGGCTGGCGCCATGCGCATGGTCAACTGTGTCCAAAACTGAGGTTTATTTTTAGCCAACGGTGTAGCATCAATGCCCCTTAAAGGAATAGGGTTCTGCAAAGGCTGCAAGGGGAAACCACAACGTCTGGCAAATTTTAAGTCCATTAAGTTCAGAGCGGCGCCTGAGTCCACAAATGCCATGACAGAAAACGATGACAACGAACAGATCAAGGTCACAGATAACAGAAATTTAGGTTGCGCAGTACTGATAGTAACAGAACTAGCGATTCTCTTTGTACGCTTAGGGCAATCAGAAATAACATGAGCGGAATCGCCTCAGTAAAAACACAACCTATTCTGGCGCCTGAATCTTAGACGTTCAGCTCTACACAAAATCCTATCACACTGCATAGGCTCTGGGCTCCGCTCGGAGGACAACGCCACAGTGTGCACAACTCTGCGCTCGCGCAAGCGCCGATCAATCTAAATGGCCAGAGACATAGAATCACTCAGACCAGCAGGCGTGGGGAACCCCACCATAACTTCTTTAACGGATTCAGAAAGACCCTTTCTGAAAATTGCCGCCAAGGCATCCTCATTCCATTTAGTCAGTACAGACCATTTTCTAAATTTCTGGCAATACGATTCTGCCGCTTCTTGACACTGACACAGGGCCAACAAGATCTTCTCAGCTTGATCCACAGAATTAGGCTCATCATACAATAACCCCAATGCTTGAAAGAAAGAATCAACATTAAGCAAAGCAGGATTGCCAGTTTCCAGGGAAAATGCCCAATCCTGTGCGTCACCACGCAGCAGGGATATGATAATTTTAACCTGCTGAATGGAATCACCAGAAGACCGGGGTCTCAATGCAAAAAACTGTTTACAGTTATTTTTGAAACTCAAAAATTTGGATCTGTCACCAAAGAATAAATCAGGAGTGGGAATCCTAGGTTCTAAGGCAGGAGTCTGAACAATAAAATCTGAAATACCCTGTACCCTAGCAGCAAGCTGATCCACACGAGAAACTAACTCCTGAACACTCATGTTATTACTAGGTTCTGCAGCCACCCAGAGATTAAGAGGGAGGAGCAGGCTAAGGAAAAAAAATGGCTCAAAACCTTCCCTCCCTTCTTCTGAGATGCAATTAACTCATTGTTGGCCAGTTGTACTGTTATGAACTGGTGGCCTTGGAGCAGCATGAGACGTACTCTGGAGGTGGCCCCTGTACTGACCGCAAACCCTGAACCTAGCAGCGCAACTAGAAGTAGCCGTGGGGGGTACCTAACACTCCCTAGACCCCTCGACACAGCCTAAGAAACTAACTACCCCTAAAGACAGAAACAGGAAACCTATCTTGCCTCAGAGAAAATCCCCAAAGG
Organism: Ranitomeya imitator; assembly: GCF_032444005.1. Lineage (NCBI taxonomy): Eukaryota > Metazoa > Chordata > Amphibia > Anura > Dendrobatidae > Ranitomeya > Ranitomeya imitator. The sequence continues at coordinate 762,397,574 of NC_091284.1, read as the reverse complement.
ACAGACAGCCCCCCACAAATATTGACTGTGAGAGGAGAGGGAAAAAACACACGCAGACATGAAATCAGGATTTAGCATAGGAGGCCATACTAGCTAAATAGAAAGAATAGAACAGAGTACTATGCGGTCAGTATTAAATCGCTAGAAAATATCCACCACAGAAAATACAAAACACCACATCTGACTAAAGACATGGAGGGTATATCTGCATCTCCAGAGACACAGCAAGGCTGCAAAAAATACTTCACAGACAAAGCTGGACAAGACAAAACATGAAAATGCACAGAACTATAAGGTCCACAGCAGGTGGACAGCAAAAACAAAGCCAGGACTTATATTTGAAGAAAAGCACAGCGAACAGGAGAGACCAGTAGGGATGTGAATCCTCCAAAAACAATGGACAACTGGCTGGGACTAAAGAGTCCTGCAAAGCTATATACCCCAGTCAGTTTTGCAATTAGTAGATACACCTGTCCAATCCTGCAGTCCAGGCACAACTGCATTACCCTCTACAACCACCGGAGGGAGCCCAAAAGCTGAATTCACAACAGCCGTTACTCACTCTTGGCCAGGTGCCCGCTCTTCCGGCTTCATGTGTTTGTTATGTCCACTTGACAGGAACAGAAACCTTATAAGAGAAGTGGCTGTAAGTCTGGATTCTTCATGTGCTGGAGAGCAGGTCTGTCTGTTGCCGTGCGGGAGGAATCTTTGCTGGTGTCTGCGTGCATCTGACCCGCCGAGCCCCTGACCCGCCGGATCCGGTCGCAGTGGCGACCACTACTACCGTGGTAGTTATGCCCCTGCTTATGACCATGTGATATTTCAGTTTTTTGTCTTTAATAAATTTGCAAAAATTACTACATTTCTGCTTTTTTCAGTCAAGATGGGGTGCAGAGTGTGCATTAATGTGAAAAAAAATGAACTTTTTTGAATTTACCAAATGGCTGTAATGAAACAAAGAGTGAAAACTTTAAAGGGGTCTGAATACTTTCTGTACCCACTGTATATGAGATTAGTGGAAACTTCTGACCACACACAGTAGGTGGATGTAGCTACAACTGTGCCTTAACCCCTTCATGACCGATTTGTGCAAATCAACTAGTAAATTGTTGAAATTTGCCAGGACGTGCAAATTTAATAAAATTTTAACAAATTCGATTTGCATCAAATCAATTGGCTAATCTCTAATAGTAACCCATCAGCAGTGGGTGATCTCACCAGGGGGGTCAATGTAATGATATAGGGAGCCCCTTCCATCTGTGTAATCAAGTAGATTCAATTATTGATATTGACAGCATATCTAAGAGGTTACTCGCCATTGCAGCCAGTCAACTTGATGAAATTGCACATTACGGTGTGGTAACCAGCACCTACAACATATATTTTCTTCATAGGTCAAGAAACAGTTCAAGAGATAATTACATTTTATAATGGATATGTCGTAACATTTGGCTTACAACTTTCAAGTTAAGAGTTCTGGCCTTAATCTGATAACAAGAAAAAAACAGATTAATTAAATGGCTCCTGGACAGTGTATTACAATCATGTAGTGAACCAAGCTGAGTTGAACATATATACAGTACAAAGCAAAACCTTTCTTAAAGACATCTTTATGGCACTTTTTTGGGGGCACAGATTCTCAGTTTTATTATATGCAATGTATGGTCATGTTCTTCAAATGGACCAACCAACCCAACATTATTTCTTAACCTACGATACACGTCCATATGTGAGTACTTGCACTGTGCTTATGCTGTGCTTTTAATATAGGGTACTGTGCTCATGGGGTACTTTCATGTTATTGAGGAAAAGGTTTCTTGGCTCTTGAAGATTACGAAACACAACAGCAATTTTAAGTGCTTTTTTAAATGGTCCTTACATCGAGTTTTGAGATATATATATATATATTGTAGGGATTTCACTCACTCAGCTGCGACGGCTGACACTCGGGAGACGTGTTCCTTTAAAGTTCACTGGGTTTATTGCTTCATAAACCATGTGGCAAACAACAGAAAACAAATAGCCTTTGGTTCAGGTAAAGAAAAACAAGTGTCCAGTTCATCCGGCTCAGTCCTGAAGCCGTAACACGCTCAGGAGGGTTTCACCTCCACACATACCTACCTGTGTTAAGCATTAGGCTTTCTTTTATATGTCTAACCACACCCAGAACCCATCACATGACCAGACATGTGGTTGTGACATCACCACAGGTCCTGAAACACATATAGGTAGCCATGGTTACATCACAGCAACAAGCCATCTATAAGACACATATCTCCCATCGATTAGACATCCTTTAGCCATGCTACATACCTCCCCCCTCTGCCTAAAGCCGTGGGGCTTGGCACTTTCTCCCACTAGACAAGGGATTCTTGACAGGGCATCAGCATTACCGTGCAGCTTTCCGGCCCTATGTTCCACATGGAAACAGAAGTCCTGCAGGGCTAAGAACCAACGGGTGACCCTAGCATTTCTACCCTTCGTTTCCCTCATCCACCTAAGTGGGGCATGGTCGGATATCAGTCTAAATTTATGTCCCAGCAAATAGTACTGTAATGTGTCGACTGCCCATTTTATGGCCAAGCACTCCTTTTCAACAACTGAGTAGTTCTTTTCAGACGAGGACAGCTTCCTACTCAGATAGAGAACAGGATGCTCCTCTCCATGTAGTTCTTGGGAAAGGACTGCTCCCACCCCAACATCTGAGGCATCTGTCTGAAGAATAAACTCTTTCTTGAAGTTTGGGGCCATCAGAACGGGTTGCTTACATAAAGCCTCTTTCATTTCTTGGAAGGCTGAATCTGTTTCTTCGGACCACTTAACCATTACTGATTTTGTCCCTTTTAGCAGGTCAGTCAGAGGCGCCGCCATTGTGGCGAAGTTTGGGATGAACCTCCTGTAATATCCCACGATTCCCAGGAAGGCTTTAACTTGCTTCTTGGAAACTGGTTTTGGCCATGTTTGAATTGCCTCCACTTTACTGATTTGGGGTTTTATTTCTCCATGACCCACTATGTATCCAAGGTACTTAGCTTCTTCTTTACCCAATGCACACTTCTTCGGGTTTATTGTAAATCCGGCCTCTCTTATAGCATCAAACACCGCTTGGACTTTCTCCAGATGACTCTCCCAGTCCGGGCTAAAGATGACGATATCATCTAGGTACGCAGCAGCGTATGCCTTGTGGGGTGCAAGGACTCTATCCATAGCCCTTTGGAAGGTGGCCGGAGCTCCCTGTAGGCCAAATGGCATCCGGACATACTGGAAGCATCCATCTGGTGTAGAAAACGCCGTCTTCTCCTTGGCTTCCTGTGCCATGGGGATCTGCCAATACCCCTTCGTCAAATCCAAGGTGGTTATGTACCTGGCGGGCCCAAGCCTTTCGATGAGCTCATCAACTCGGGGCATGGGATATGCGTCGAACTTGGAGACCTCATTCAACTTCCTATAGTCGTTGCAAAATCTCCACTCCCCATCAGGTTTTGGGACCAGGACAATTGGGCTCGACCAACCGCTCTTGGATTCCTCAATGACTCCAAGCTTCAACATACGCTCCACTTCCTTGGAGACTATTTCTCGACGGGCCTCAGGAATTCTATAGGGCTTCACGTTCACGCGCACATGGGGCTCTGTCAGGACCTCATGCTCTATGACCTTCGTGTACCCAGGCAACTCGGAAAACAGGTCCCTGTTTTTCTGGAGTAACTCCCGGCATTGCTGTTTCTGGGACTCCGATAGCGTCTCCGCTATAGTAACCGCGCCAACCTCATCTTCTGGGTTGCTTAACAACGATGGAGTTACTGTCGGCTCTCTATCTTGCCACGGCTTGATAAGGTTGACATGGTATACTTGGAATGGTTTCCGTCTTCCTGGTTGGTGAATTTTATAGTTTACTTCACCAAGTTTCTTGACAACCTCATATGGCCCTTGCCATTTGGCCAAGAACTTGCTTTCCACTGTCGGAACTAACACAAGAACTCGGTCTCCCGGATTGAATTGCCTCACTCTTGCAGACCGGTTGTAGACCCTGGCCTGAGCTTCTTGTGCTTGGAGAAGGTGTTCTTTCACGATAGGCATCACCTTTGCAATCCTCTGCTGTATCAGGGCCACATGCTCAATGACGCTTCTGTGGGGCGTGACTTCGGCTTCCCAGGTTTCCTTGGCTATATCCAGGAGTCCTCGTGGATGTCGGCCATACAGAAGCTCAAACGGTGAGAAACCTGTGGAGGCCTGTGGAACTTCACGAATGGAAAACATCAAATAGGGTAAGAGACAATCCCAGTCTCTACCGTCTTTCTCTATAGCTTTTCTCAGCATGCTCTTCAGTGTCTTGTTAAATCTCTCAACAAGGCCATCTGACTGGGGATGGTACACCGAGGTCCTCAACTGGGAGATTTTCAGGGCTTTGCATAGTTCCCTCATCACCTTGCTCATGAAAGGTGTCCCCTGGTCAGTCAGGATCTCCTTCGGCAGACCTGTCCGGGAAAAGACATGGACCAACTCGCGAGCTATACTCTTTGAAGAAGAATTTCTCAAGGGAATTGCCTCAGGATAGCGTGTGGCGTAGTCCAGGATGACTAATATATACTGATGGCCCCGGGCTGATTTAACTAAGGGACCGACCAAGTCCATGGCAATTCTCTCGAATGGCACCTCAATAATGGGCAGTGGCACAAGGGGGTTCCGGAAATGAGGAGTGGGAGCAGTTAGCTGACATGTAGGGCAGGACCTGCAATAGTTCACTATTTCCCGGTGGCACCCAGGCCAATAGAACCTCTGCACAACCCGTTCCTGCGTTTTTTCCACCCCTAGGTGTCCACCCAAGATGTGTGAATGGGCCATGTCCAACACCTTCCGTCTATATGGACCCGGCACTACCAACTGCTCTACCAACTCCTCCCTTATTTTCGTGACCCGGTACAACAACTCCCTGCTCATTAGAAAATGGGGAAATCTTGTGTCTGCCCCCGGCTCCTGTACCACCCCGTCAATAACTGTGACATTATTAAAGGCTTCCCTCAGAGTGGGGTCCCTATGTTGGGCAGTCCCAAAATTTTCACCGGATACCTCTAACTCCAGAATGTCAGATGCAGGGGACACTTCCTCCTCATCTCCAGCCAGGACACAAAAAGGAAATCTGTCTGACTCTGGGTGTGGCACCACCCTTCCCGGGTTCACTGGTTCCCTACTCTTGCTAGGGAGCTCAGAACCTTTCCCCCACAAATCCCAAAACAAACAGAAATCCCGGCCAATAATTATAGGGTGCAACAAGTCCTGAATGACGCCGACTATGTGGGACTCCGTGCCACATGTCGTTTCAATGTTCACACTGGCCACAGGGTAGTCCTTTGCATCACCATGTATGCACCGCACTCCGACCTTCTTTCCCGGGAGCAGGTGGAGAGGAAAAGTGGCCCTCACCAGGGTCACTAGGCTCCCCGAGTCTAACAGTGCCGTTACTGCTTGACCGTTCACCTTCACGGGACATGCTTGAGGTCCCTCGTTGGGCGGAGAGTTCACACTGCAAGCTGGATACGCATAGTATGAACAACGGCGTCCCATGCTGCAGTCCATCTGCTCAGTGGTTTGGGAACAACGGGCAGCTATATGTCCTGGCTTGTGGCACCTCCAACAAATAATATCACCCGTGGGGACCTTGGGCACCACCTCCCCCGCCCTTTGTGACCTTGGACGCACCACCCCTTTTTGGGACTCAGCTGCCTTCTGGGATCCCCAGTACGGCATGGGCTGCCTCCCGAAGGGGCCTTCCAACCCTTGGTACCTCTCAACCAGTCCGATCAGCTCGTCGGCATTCTGGGGATCACCCTGGGCAACCCAAGACTGTATAGGCCTCGGGAGGGAATGGACAAACCGATCCATCATCACCCGTTCTACCATCTGTGCAGGCGCAGAGGACTCTGGCTGCAGCCATTTCTGGACCAGGTGCAACAGATCAAACATTTGGGAACGAGGTGGTTTGTCCCGGTGATAGCCCCAGGAGTGAACTCGCTGTGCCCTGACAGTCAGTGTCACCCCCAAACGTGCGAGAATCTCGGCTTTCAATTTGTGATACTCTTTGGCATCCTGCAAGGTCAAATCATAGTACGCCTTCTGGGGTTCTCCCGTCAGGTATGGCGCAAGTACCTCTGCCCACTGCTCTGGCGGAAGTTTTTCCCTCTCAGCGACCCTCTCAAACACCGTCAGGAAGGCCTCAACATCATCCCCGGGAGTCATTTTCTGCAATGCGCGTCTTACCGTTTTCCGGACGTGGGTGTCATCAGCCAAACCTGGGGTTGGGGCGCTCGCCTTGCCCTGGATGGCGGTTGCCAGAAGCTGCATCTGCTGCTGATGCTCCTGCTGGCTCTGCTGCATCTGCTGCCGTTGCTCCTGCTGGCTCTGCTGCATCTGCTGCTGGTTCTGTTGTAACTGCTGCCGTTGCTCCTGCTGGCTTTGTTGCATCTGCTGCCGTTGCTCCTGCTGGCTCTGTTGTATCTGCTGCATCAACAGCCTGTTGGTCTCTTGCTGCCTTTTCTCCTGCTGTGACTGCATCTGGACCAATTGCTTCAGCAGGTCCTCCATTTTCTCCGGCAATGCTTGCTGGCTTGCAACAGCCTTGACCCAGGACATTCAAAATAAACTCACGTCTCCGCTGGGAACGCTGCTCGCACGTCTACCACCAATTGTAGGGATTTCACTCACTCAGCTGCGACGGCTGACACTCGGGAGACGTGTTCCTTTAAAGTTCACTGGGTTTATTGCTTCATAAACCATGTGGCAAACAACAGAAAACAAATAGCCTTTGGTTCAGGTAAAGAAAAACAAGTGTCCAGTTCATCCGGCTCAGTCCTGAAGCCGTAACACACTCAGGAGGGTTTCACCTCCACACATACCTACCTGTGTTAAGCATTAGGCTTTCTTTTATATGTCTAACCACACCCAGAACCCATCACATGACCAGACATGTGGTTGTGACATCACCACAGGTCCTGAAACACATATAGGTAGCCATGGTTACATCACAGCAACAAGCCATCTATAAGACACATATCTCCCATCGATTAGACATCCTTTAGCCACGCTACAATATATATATATATATGCATACAGCATATATATTGTAGAGGTTCCACTTTTTGGCAGCGGTTTCAGGTAGACACAGGTAAGCAGACTTTTCAAAATAGATTTATTTCAGCACATAGATCCTTCCAACTTAAACAGAAAATAATCTTGACTCAGCACAAAGGAACAAAATGAACAGAATAGTCCATATATGTGTACACAAGCCTTGCAGACCTAGTCAGTCTCTTACAGAGATGACCAGTACATCAGAGGTGTTTCCACCTCAACTCCCAACCAGGCAGGTGAACTGCCTTTTATAGCCCATTCCAAATCCTGGAACTGGAGTTAAGGGAATGACCAGTCCCACCCAGTTCTTGGGTCGTTCCAGAAACCCGGACCCAAGTCTTAATTTTCATGTTGTAAATATCTAACTAGAAGTGATTAATCCAATATGGATTCTTAGGAAATCTTCAAGAATGTTTGGTAGCATATTATCTGACTAGGAACAGGTTTCATTTAGCATGTAATATGCACTTACTAAACTTTTGATTGAGGATAAGAGATTGAATTCAATATGTAAAGACCCTGTATAAATTAACCTGCAAAGGAGATCATTTCTTTTTCCCTATGACTCACCTAATCCATAAACACTGCATACATAGATATATTTAGATGGATCTGCCTGAGGGCAGCCCTTGAAGTCACTTTATTTTTGACTGTGATATTTTAAATCCTAGCTTTACAGAGTCTTTAAAATCAACCAAATACGGGCAATAAATCCAATTTATTTTAAGTCATAAGACTCATGTTTATTAAAGAAATAGCACTTGTATCTTGTTCCCTACATTCATCAACATTTAGTTTCCAACATAGTATGCTAATGATATGCCAATTATAAAAAAAAACAACAATTTTCAAAATATCCTGATTTATTCAGTATCGAGTAAGCGTTCCATGTGCAGAAATCCCTGCACTTACATGCCTTGACATGCTTTCAATGAGGTTATTAATGATTGAGAAACATTCTGCCACTGGTTGCACTTGGGTAAATCATCAAGATCGGATGCTGGAACTCCCTTTGCAATTGCTGACCAATGACGTCGTAGATGTTCTCGATGGGAAACAAGTCCGAAGACACTATATGCCATGGGTAGCACATTTAGGTGATGCAGGCTAATCACAGTAGTACATGCAACATGCAGCCTGGCGTTGTCATGTTGAAAAATGGCTCCTGGGATGCTTTGGAGAAATGACCAAACCACTGGCTCCATGACCAAATCAATGTAACACACCATAATCCTGGTAGTAGGGCCAGTGTAACATTCCCTTGTGAAGGTCTCTTCATGATGTTGCCCACATTGTCTCGAAAAGGAGATTGGAGGCTGCAATGAAGCAATGGAGCTTGTAATGGAGTTCTTTCTTCTTCTGTGAATATTTCCCCATTTTCATGAATGCAATAATAGACAAAAATTAGTCTGGAGACTACATGGGCAATGCCATGAAGAAGGAAATGTGAAGGAATTTCACACTGGTCCTACTCCTGGGATTATTGATTTAATCATTACTGATTTCCAGAATTATGAGACTGACACAGTGCACAAGTTTTTTTTTAAAGACTGCATTCAGTCTAGTATTAGATTTTTATGGCTAGAAATCACTGCCAGTAAAAGGGGTTTGGGCTCTCCATAGAGATCTTAACTTCTGGAAACAAGTGGTAGTCTCAAATTATAGACTTCATGCTCTATTATATGATATCTATGACATAATAAAAGATTCAGAACAATTGCCACTAGAGCTAAGAAAATCTATGTTGCTTTATATTAAAAAAAAAAAAGATCTGGCAGAAATCCTGAGAAAGGGTTTAAAAAAAAAAACATTAAGGAGGAAGCAAGCCAAGAATCAACCAGGCGGGAAGCTGTTGTGAGTCACCCGCCAGGGCCGTGGGATACCCGGTACCGGGTCCGGTGTTCACAGGGGGATGTCACGGTGGCGACCCAGTCCGTGACCCTGGGTGACCATGTAAAAGGGGAAATTGAATAAAGTTTATTTTCGTGACTCAACCTGTGGTATTCGGTAAGTGGGGACCGACGCTGCTTTAAGGGGTCCTCTGGTGTGATGTTATGGCAGCATGATGGTATAACTTCCCACAGGTGAAGTATATCCCCAGGGCTCCCAGTGTGTAGATGGAAGATGGTGAATGGTACAGTAAAGAATGAGGACACAGGTTTGCAGTCTCTTTACCTGGTTTACTGAAGACTTCAGGCAGCCACAGTCCAGGGTACCAGATCACAGGGCAGGCAGGATCCGGCTGGCTTGGAAGCGAATCCAGAGTTCCAATTTACCAGGTGGAGTTAAAAGCCTTCCTCTAGCGTGGTGGTGTAGTCCCTTACTGCCTATGGCTTCAGATAAGGTCCTCACAGTTCTTCTCTCTGTCCCCCATATAGGATAGGGCAATACCTGTATGACAGGTAACTCGAGCCTTTTTACAGGAACTCTATCACACCCCGGACTCTATGTGTTACTGTGTCTGCAGGTGTGTATGGCGGACAGGTAACTCGCAATTCAGCTGTCCTGCCGGTCTCTTAGAGTCCCTTACAACCTCGGTGTACCGGCTACCGGTTGTCTGCGCTTTGCCAGGGAGACAGTCTGCTCATTGCTGTCCTCCCCCTGGTGTCCTTGCCTGTGCCTCGCTCTCCTTCACTCTCACTGAACGATGTCCTTTCCTTCTGTATCTCTATCCAGAAGCTGCAGCACTTTCTCGTGGCTGCACGGCTTCTCATAAGTTCTTCCTGCCCCAGAATGCTCCAGTCTGCTTCCTGGCACTTTCTCACTCACTTTCCCTCCAAACAACAATATATATAAGGGAGTCACCTAGGAATAGGATCAAAAGCTCCCCCTTGTGGCCTGGAGTGTGAACATGTTGTGTGTTTGTTGATTACCTGGTAAAAGATATACTTCATCGTTCATCGCTTCCAAATGTAAAATCACTCTCCCCGTGAGGAAAGCAAGGTTACTGTGACGACCAGGACCCTGGGGTGCCACAGTTGCACCAGGACAAGTGAGAGGAGAGGTAGGAATAATATTTTCTATTTTTGAACACCTCCATTTATTGTTAAATAAATTTGATGCAAATTGAATTTCCATGCCATATTCAAGCAAATCTGGTGAATCAAATTTCATTAGATTCATTTATTTCTAATAGCCTCAGACAGAACAAGAACCCCTTGGGTACTATCAGAAAAATATGATATACAGACATGGACAAAAGTTTTGAATAGCTTGAAAATGAGAAAAATAATGTTTAACTTACGGTAAATTTACTAAATATTAACTAATAAAAAACAGACATTGCTTTTTTGATTTTGAATTATGGTTTAAAAGGAAAATAAAAATAACCCCAACTAATGTACCTGGCCTGTAATAAAATGGTGGTACCCTTGGTTGCACAACTTTTTGAGGCACTGAAAACAAACGATTTCTGTAACACTCAATGAGACTTCTGCACTTGTCCATAAATATTTTGTCTACTCTTAGTGAACAAACTGCTCCAGCTATCTTAGGCTAGGTTCACATTGCGTCAAGTACATGGCGTTAAACGGATGCGTTAAACGCATGTACAGAAATGGAGCAAAAATATGTGAAATTCGTCGTCACGGTAACGCTAGCGTTAACGCATGTGATCGCGTTTTTTCATTTTGATGTCCGTTTACGAAGTATCCGTTTGTCTGCGTTTGTCACTGTCAATAAAGTTGTTCTTTTTTTTTTTCCCTTTTGTCATTGTCGGGTGTGGGCACAGACTCATTCTCCATTTTGAAAGCATTGAGTGAACTTCTGCTAGCAAGATGTTTGTGTCTGAGCTCGTCAGATTTCGCTTGATGCGGTTGCGACTTCGGCAGAGAAAGCGTAGTTCGCAAAGGAGATATTGGATCCACGAAGTGAATTTCTTGCGGAGTACATATGGTGCCTTTCACACCCTGTATGTGCAGCTTCGGGATCATCCCTTCAAATTCCAACGCTATCTACGGCTGTCCATTGAGACCTTTGATGTTCTGCTCTCACATGTGAAGGATGAGATACATCATCATCGCAGCACTTTTCGTGAAAGCATCAGTGCGGAGCAACGTTTAGTAGTGACTGTGAGGTAATTATACATTTTTTTTATCATTCTATTGACAAAGACTAGATCTCGGTATCGTGTGGCCTAATGTTCATTTTGCAATTGTATATTATATTGTAAACTAGCCTTTAGATGATCATTAAAATCCTAATTTTTTTTTTTGTTTTTGAATGTCAACAGATATCTGGCTACCGGAGAAACTTTTGCGTCACTGCATTACCAGTTTCGACTTGGGAAGTCAACAATTTGTCAACTGGTTCGGGAAACTTGTGATGCCATTTGGAACAACTTGCAACCACTTGTGCTACCAACACCAACATCAGAAATGTGGCTAGCAATTTCCCAACAGTTCGAGGATGTGGCTAATTTCCCCAATTGTATTGGTGCCGTGGACGGAAAGCACATTCGGATTCAGAAACCTGCACATAGTGGTTCCCTCTACTATAACTATAAGAAATACTTTTCTATAGTATTAATGGCGATTGCGGATGCCAGGTACCGTTTTGTTGCTGTGGATATTGGAGCTTATGGCCGGACTAACGATTCCAGAGTATTCAGAGACTCCAACATGGGCCAATGTTTGTACAACCAAAGTTTAAACATACCGTCATCACGACCTCTTCCGGGGACCGAAGGCCCAAGTTTGCCCTATGTTTTAGTTGGTGATGAGGCCTTCCAACTAGGACAAAATCTCCTCAAGCCCTACTCAAGCCGTAGTCTAGACTCCAGCAGGTGCATTTTTAATTATCGCTTGAGCCGGGCTAGACGTTATGTGGAGTGTGCCTTTGGGATTTTGACATTAAAATGGCGGATTTTACTAACCTGCATGCAACTGCAACCAGACAATGTGGACCGTGTTGTGAAGGCATGCATCTGTCTGCACAATTTTGTGGCGAGACATGAACCCCAGTTGGTAGACCCCAATGATTGTGAGTCGAACCTCAGTAGCATTGAATCGACTACAGTTCGTTCTGCATCACAAATAATGAGGATTCGTGATCAATTTGCACACTACTTCACACATGAAGGCCAGGTTCCATGGCAAGACAGACACGTGTGAAAATAATTTAAAGTCTTCCTGATGTCGTGTAAAAAGTTACGTAGTGTAAAAAGTTATGTTGTTTAACCTGATGTCGTGTAAAAAGTTACGTAGTGTAAAAAGTTATGTTGTTTAACCTGATGTCGAGTAAAAAGTTACGTAGTGTAAAAAGTTATGTTGTTTAACCTGATGTCGTGTAAAAAGTTACCTTATGTCGTGTAAAAAGTTAAAGTTAAAGTCATACAAGAATCTGAAATTTGAAACAGTTTACTAAATGTTTTTGTATTTTCCCAACAAACTGTTGGTACACAGGTGTAACATATGATACCCCATAGGGATGAAAAAAAAAAGGAAAATAGAAATTAACAACAAACCCCCCCCCCCAAAAAAAAAAATTCCAACGCGGTAATTGCACCTGGCTGTGGACAGTGAACTGTACTAAAGACTTTGGTACTGCACGGGAGTATTGTCTGCCCAACTATATGATGGACTGCTACATTGTCTTTGAGGTTCCACGCTCGTTTCACCCCGGCCTCTATATTGAGGGTTGTAGGGCGGCATGTCCAGTCTTCTTCTTCCCGATAGAGCGGGTTCCTCGGTGCCCACAAATTCCTCTACAAGCTCGTTAAGTCTTTGTCGAAACATAAGGTTTCTATGTGCCGGGATATTTTGTGCTACAGGCACATAGGATAATAAAAGTAGCTTCCACTCATTAGCAGAGTATACAGACTCGCGTGCTTGCAGCTCGGTAATTTCTCGTCTCAGGTCTTTGAGCTCACTGCGACACATGTCCTCTACCCGTTGGAGTCCATCCACGATAATTGCATCTGCTTCATCTTTTTGAGATGCTCGCTTGCGTCCACGCTGTGATTGCAACCGGGCACTCACACCTGCAGCAACTTTGCTTCTATCCGCAGATCGTGGCTCGCTGATGCCAGACACATCTTCAGGTTGCGTTGGTTCCACTGAAGAAGGCTCAAGTTCCTCTGCTGGTCTAGGAGCAGCGGTACTGCATATCGTGCTGTAACCCAAAAACAAAAATTACTCATTTTCCTTTAAACAATTTAGTCTCGCACACAGACCTTCTTGTACTTACGAGCGCTGAGACACTGTTTTCTGAAGAAAGAGCAGTTGGTCATAATGCACATACGGTGTCACCCGTTTGCCACTTGATCCGCTTGGTGCATTTTGACTGTTCCGGTAGTCACGGACAAAGCGATCGCGGATGGACTTCCAACGGGTATGGACAGCATCGGCTTTAAATTTAAAAAAAATATATATATATATAAAAATAGTAGATTGTGTTAAGATATAGGAAAAATTGTTCATAGTTTGCTACGATAGTTGATATATAAATAGTAGATAGATAGTTGTTAGATAAGAAATAGTGTAGAAATAGTGTATAGATAGATAGATATATAGTGTACAGATAGTTGATAATTGAGAGATAGATAGCAGACAACAAGTGGATAGGTTGATAGGATAGAATTTTTTTTTTTTTTTAAACATTTTCCGATGTTACGTCACCAATATTTACCAATTTTTTTCTTTGAGGTTGTCGACTTCTCCATGTATCGGGGATCAAAGTGACAGATTATTTGATCCCACAACTTCCGGTTCTTCACGATGTCATGGTGGGAGCTGTCGCTCTGGTCCCATATGGAGGGGTTGGCTTCCACAAGGTTAATAAGTGTCTCATTGTGGATAGTCAATGGCTCTTGGTCAACGACAATCCTTTTTTTTTTTGTCGCTGACTTGGACTATGTAAACACAAAACGTTATGTTGATAGTGTCAATTTCACTGGATGGCCATATTCATATATACAGAGATAGATAGATACATAGATATAGCAATATATAGATATATAGATAGATAGATAGATGTAGATAGATAGATATACATTGATAGATAGATACATAGATATTGATAGATAGATACATAGATAGATAGATAGATAGATACATAGATATTGATAGATAGATATATAGATAGATAGATACACAGATAGATAGATATAGATTGATAGATAGATATTGATAGATAGATATATAGATAGATAGATACATAGATATAGATAGATAGATAGATAGATATAGATAGATAGATAGATAGATAGATAGATAGATAGATACATAGATATTGATAGATAGATATATAGATAGATACATAGATATAGATAGATAGATATAGATAGATATAGATAGATAGATAGATAGATAGATAGATAGATAGATACATAGATATTGATAGATAGATAGATATATAGATAGATACATAGATATAGATAGATATAGATAGATAGATAGATAGATAGATAGATAGATAGATAGATAGATAGATATTGATAGATAGATACATAGATATAGATAGACAAATAGATGGAGCGATAGATAGTTGATAGATAGTTTATAGATATAGTAGATAGAAAGTGAATAGATAGATTGTTGGTAAATATTGGATAGAATATTTCTAGTTTTATATTTACCACTGGCAGTTGTGGCGACGACAGACGTCTAGGGACCTTTTTTCTTTTTTGTCCTCCTTGTGCCACAACCTATTGTGTATGTAAAATGTAAAAAAAAATATTTTAACATTAAATAATGTTAACATTCATTGGATCAATAAATTTATGCCTGAAAAATTCAACATGTGTGCTATTTACCTTTGTTGTTTTTGCGTGTTTTTTGGGGGGAGGTCTAACAGCCTCGGGCTCAGAAGACTCCTATTCACAATAAAACAATAAACAGGATTGTTATGCCTAGCTCAATACAATGGAGTTTCACACAACATGGTTTTTTAAAGTGCAAGCCTACCGACTCAGAAGAAAAAATCGCAGACACGCTGCTGCTGCTGACATCTGTATCCGACATCTGTGTGCAACAAAACAATACATTTTTAGTACACACACATCCGACGGACATTACAGACTCCCATGATGTATACAGAGATATATAATATATAGAAATGTACTTACAATTTATAAGAGCTACGGCAAAACACTCTGTCACGTGCAGGAGACTTTGTGTGAGTGGGATATTTTAATGGCCGAAGTCACATTTCCTGTCACATGACCACATGTGACCACCCTCAAATGCTATTAAAACGTGTGGTTCTATTTGGAAATTTTTCATGATTTGCGTCTGACTGCGTTTGCCATAGCCTTCTATGGCAGAATGAACGCTTCCGTTAGTAGTGCGTTAGCTTGGCCGCGTTGAAGGTCCGTCAGAAAAAAACGTTATGTGACAAACGCATACCAATTTAGGGATGCGTCACGATGCGTCAGACAATGCAAGTCTATGGGCGCGTTAGTATGTGCGTTACATTGCGTTTTTACTACTTAAAAACGAGTCCGTTAGACGGACACACCTAGCGCAATGTGAACCCAGCCTTAGGGGTGAAGTCGCGTTCTCCACACTGCATGTTTCAGCTCCTTCCAGAGATGTTCAACAGTATTTCGATCAGGGCTTGCAGAACCCACTTTAGAATAGTCCAATGATTTGCTCTTAGTCATTCTTGGATGTGTTTAGCTGTCTGTTTTGGGTTATCCTATTGGAGGAACCATGACCTAACTCAGTCCAAGCTTGTTGACACTGGACAGCACAATTCACACCAGAATATCATGATAGTCTTGAGATTTCATTGGAAACCTACACAGATACAATATACATTGTGCCAGATGCAGTACCTCCTCCATGTATCATGGTAGGTATAATGTTCTTTTCGTTTTGTTGCTTGTCAATATGCATTTTGGCAAATTCCATTTAGATTTTTTATTATTTACTTTCAACAGTGATATCCTCCTTGGTCATCTTCCATCACGTCCACTTTGGCCAGTGACGGATAGTGCTGATACCGATGTACCTTGACCTTGGAGTTCACCTCTAATCTCTTTGGAAGTTGTTCTGGAATCTTCGATTAATAGCATAAAAACAAATACAATGCACAACATTTTTTATTGTATTAAACAAATGATGAACCTGTAAATCTGGGGCCTGAGCTATTTCTTTCCTATTAAAAATAGTATGTAAGAGCTGCATTGAGGACAGAAACTGACGTTAATGATGAGAGATTTTTGCAATCTGCAGATGTTTTGGTCTCCCCGAGGCCAATCATCTGTGCCTTTATAGCCTTTTTACTAGGCACTGCTCCTAATAGCCAGATTCCTACTCCACACTGATGAGGGGCAAACACCCCGAAACAGCTGTCTGTGGATGGATACCATGCTTGGCATAGGTGGCTTTCCTTCATAGGATGCTGCCCTTCCCGTGGTTGTTCCTTCCCAGGGAAAGGCCTGGCTATTCACTGCTTGCGTCGAGAAACACGTGATGGTGTCTCCGCAGCTTCTTTACATGCATCTGCATATTTCCCATAAGGGATGGGGGCAGTGTTCTGGAATCACTGCGCTGAGAAACACGTGATGGTGTCTCCGCAGTGTTGGATGTTTTGGTCTCCCCGAGGCCAATCATCTGTGCCTTTATAGCCTTTTTACTAGGCACTGCTCCTAATAGCCAGATTCCTACTCCACACTGATGAGGGGCAAACACCCCGAAACAGCTGTCTGTGGATGGATACCATGCTTGGCATAGGTGGCTTTCCCTCATAGGATGCTGCCCTTCCCGTGGTTGTTCCCTCCCGGGGAAAGGCCTGGCTATTCACTGCTTGCGTCGAGAAACACGTGATGGTGTCTCCGCAGCTTCTTTACGTGCATCTGCATATTTCCCATAAGGGATGGGGGCAGTGTTCTGGAATCACTGCGTTGAGAAACACGTGATGGTGTCTCCGCAGTGTTGGATGTTTTGGTCTCCCCGAGGCCAATCATCTGTGCCTTTATAGCCTTTTTACTAGGCACTGCTCCTAATAGCCAGATTCCTACTCCACACTGATGAGGGGCAAACACCCCGAAACAGCTGTCTGTGGATGGATACCATGCTTGGCATAGGTGGCTTTCCTTCATAGGATGCTGCCCTTCCCGTGGTTGTTCCCTCCCGGGGAAAGGCCTGGCTATTCACTGCTTGCGTCGAGAAACACGTGATGGTGTCTCCGCAGCTTCTTTACGTGCATCTGCATATTTCCCATAAGGGATGGGGGCAGTGTTCTGGAATCACTGCGTTGAGAAACACGTGATGGTGTCTCCGCAGTGTTGGATGTTTTGGTCTCCCCGAGGCCAATCATCTGTGCCTTTATAGCCTTTTTACTAGGCACTGCTCCTAATAGCCAGATTCCTACTCCACACTGATGAGGGGCAAAAACCCCGAAACAACTGTCTGGAGTGAGGTTTTCTGGAGCAATCCAGACCCTTTTGCAGAGAATTCTGTTTTTTTCTGTGGTCGTTTGTACCGACAGCTTTGAAGATGAGTTATGTGAAGAACACCATCCGAGTGACGTTGGAGCCATCTATTCGGGCAAGGAACAGCGTGGTCTTTATTGTACGTGACCTTATTGAGGAAAAGGCTGGAGGAAAGCGGGAGAACATCTATAGCATCAATGAGTTCCCTAATCAAGGTAACTACGATGTTACTTTTATGTCGGAGCATTATTGCCTGAATGTCTATGAGTGGTTTCGGAATCATGCCGGAGATCCCTGTTTGAAGGGAGTCAAATGTGAACCACTGTTTGGTCTTCAGGAAAGGCAGGTGACTATCACTGTCTATAACCCCTTTACTGAACCTGCATTGTTGGAGAGCTTCCTCTCACAGTATTGTGACTTTGTTTCAAAGGGAGAGAAGCAAGTGAACTGTTTAGGAATCTTCAATTGTCGATACAAATATCGTGTAAGGTTCAGAAGAGATCCTGGCAGTGTGGGTGGGTTCAGACACCCTCCGGCGAACTTCTCTGTGGCAGGGCATAGGGGTTTCCTCACGTACCCTGGGCAGCCTCTGTTTTGCAGGAGATGTTTCTCTTTTGGACATGTCCAGGCAGACTGCCAGAAGGGGCAGTGTTGCCGAAACTGCAAGAAGGAGGGGCATATGGCTGGTGATTGCCCGATGGCTAAGACCTGTGACGTGTGTGGTAGTAGTGACCACATGTATAAGGATTGTCCGTGGAGGGTGCCTAGACGCTCAGAGAGTGAATGGAGAGAGGAGGAGGAGAGAAGGAGGAGGTTGGCGACTATCAGGAAGGAAACTGAAAGAATGGAGAGAGAGGAAAGGAGGGAGAGGGAGAGGGAAAGACGCTCTGTGACTCCAGATGACATTGTGCTAGCACCCCGTGGTACTATGAGTGATGCACAGAAGGAAGATAAGGAGTTTTGGTTGGCGGCAAAAAAAGTAGACAAGGGGTTTAATAAGGAAGATCAGGAAGAAGATGAGGAAGAAGATGATGACTCTACTGTGCCTGAAATGTTTTCTCTTGAGGAAGCAATGGATGCAACGGAGGAAGACGTGCGTATTTCTGAAGCTGAGAGCCCTGTGCACCCCTCAGATCCTCAGAATATTAGAGGGCTTTCTTCAGATCAGGACAGGGGTGCGAATAAGTGTCAGAGGGAGGAGGATGGGGAAAGTGATGAGGCATGCAGTAGTATGCCTAAGAGGAAAATTGGGCCAGCTAAAAAAAAATGGAGTGAGCACGAAGGGGTTAGTGGTTCAGAGACTTGCTGTTCAGTCCAAATGGCAGAGGAGGACAATGGTGATACTGGGTAAAATGAAAGCTCAGTGGATCTGTTTTTTTTTTCTCTCCTTTCTGTGAGTCTTGACCTTTGTCAAGGGCTTTTTGTGTAATGTGTGTAGTTTTGTGGTAATTTTTGCATTGTTTTTTTGTTTTTATAGTATGGGTTTTTCTATAGTTTCTCAAAATGTGAGAGTTTTTAAGAAAGCGAGGAGGAGAGCAGCAATTTTGGATTTTTTAGCTATGCAGAGTGCATCTATTTTTTGTTTGCAAGAATGTGGGATTGTGGATGGTGTGAAAGGGGATGAGTGGTCTTATGGTGCGTCTGTGTGGTCTGGTAGTGCAAATAATAGAAATGATGGTGTGGGTATTTTAGTTAAGGGGCAGGAGGTGGTTTTGAATAATTATTTGGTGGTGGAGGTGGGGAGGTGTATCTTAGCAAATTTTGAATATAAAAATGTTAAGTTTTGTGTTATCAATATTTATGCGCCAGTAGAAAAAAATGAGCGTAAGTTATTATTTGAAAAAGTGAAGCTTTTTGTTCCAGGAAGAGTGCCTGTGGTGATTGTGGGTGATATGAATTGTGATGTGGGGGGAGTGAATGTGGATGTGTCTGGAAAAGTTTTGCTGGCGTTAGTTACTGACTTTGATTTGAGTGATATGCAGCGTGTGTGTAAGGTTAACCCTTTGTTAGATACCTTTTTTTCTGATAGTGGAAGAGCACAGTCCAGGTTGGATTATTGTTTTATTTCTAAAAATATTATTCCTGTTGGATATAAGCAGGATAGGGTCGTTTTTTCGGACCATGTTTGTGTGTTGTGCGAGTTAGATATTAATGTTAGTGGTGTGTTTGGAAAGGGTTTGTGGAAATTGAATGTGAAATTGTTGGAAAATGAAGCTGTGAGGAAGGAGTATGTGAGAAAGTATGAACAGTAGTGTAAAAGTAAGGAAAGTTTTGGGAATGTTTGTGAGTGGTGGGATTGGGTTAAGAGGCAGACAAAAAAGTTTTTTAAAAGTGTGGGGTATGAATTTGCGGCAATTAAGAGGGAAAAGTTTGTTAAGTTGAATGCCCGTTTATGTTTATTGTATAAATTGAGGGAAGGAGGAATGGAGGTGGAGGAGGGGATAAAAAAGGTTAAAAAAGAAATTAAAGAGTTTTTGGAAGAGAAAGGGAAGAGTATTATTTTTAGGGCAAAAATTGATAGAATGGAGCAAGATGAAAGGTGTTCGAGGTTTTTCTTGAAAAAGGTTTTTGGGAAAAAGCAGAGTATGGGTGTTTTGAATGCAGAGGATGGAAGAGAGGTAAGTGGGGAGGATATGTGTGAACATGTGGCTAAGTTTTATGAGGAGCTGTATGCAGTGAAGTGGAGGGATGAGGCTTTGGAGGAGGATGTACTAAGTGTATTAGAAAATAAATTGAGTGAGATGGAGAGAGAGAGAGTGATGGGTGAGGTGACAGGTGATGAGGTATGGAAGGTAATGAATAGCATGGCGTTAAATAAGACTCCAGGAGAGGATGGACTTCCTATAGAGTTTTATAGGGTGATGTGGCATGTGATTGGTAAGGATTTTGTGGATATGTGTAAGTATATGTGGTCTAGTATGGAGGTGGCTGAGAGTATGCGTGCAGGGATGGTTGTGTTAATACCTAAAAATGGAGATTTGAAGAGTTTAAAAAATTGGAGACCGATAACGTTGTTGAATTGCGATTATAAGATCTATGCGAAAGTAATGGCGAATAGGATGCGTGATGTGATAGAGAGTGTGATTGGGGATGAACAGTGTTGTGCGGTGCCTGGGAGACGTATACATGAGTGTGTGTGTATGTTGAGAGATTGTTTGTGGGACTGTATGAGTCGGAAGAAGAGTGTATTTGTTTTGAGTTTGGACTTTGAAAAGGCGTATGATCGGTTATCACATAGTTTTTTGTTCCGGGTATTAGTGAGAATGGGGTTTCCGCCTGATTTTGTTTGGAGGGTGAGGAGCTTATATAAAGACATTTATAGTTGTGTTTTGATGAATGGTTCTGTGGGTAGAAGAGTGAATGTTTTTTCAGGTGTGCGACAAGGTTGTCCTTTGTCTCCTGTGGTTTTTATTTGTGCGATTGAACCGTTGCTTTGTATGTTGAGGAAAGATAAAGTGATTAGAGGAGTACAAGTGCCAGGAGGTGGAGGGAGGGAATGGAAGGTTAGTGCTTATATGGATGACGTGTGTGTGTTGTGTGATTCAGAGTATTCTGTGAGGCAGGTGAAGTTATTAGCGTCTATTTTTTGTGGTGCGTCAGCATTTAAGGTGAATTGGGAGAAGAGTGAGTGTAAGGTTTTTGGGGGAGGGGTTTTAAGTAAGGATGTAGGAGTGAATGAGGTGACTGGGTCTATTAAGGTTTTGGGGATGAAATTTTCAGAGAGTTTGGATGGGAAAGAAAGTTGGGATGATGCGAAAGGAAAGGTTGAGCGGAAGTTACGTTTTTGGAAGATGAGAAGTCTTTTGTTTTTTGGAAAAATCTTAGTTATTAAAAGTGTGATTTTGCTTATTTTCTTATATATTGCAGTGGTCTTTCCGCCGGGGTATATGTGTATGAGGGGGTTAAATAGGATTCTGTTTGTGTTTTTGTGGAATTCTAGAATGGAGAGGGCTAGGAGGGAGGTTTTGGTGAAACGTTTAGAAAAAGGTGGGTTGGGTTTTCCAAACCTTGAGGTGTTTTTTGGTGTAAATATTGTGGTTTTTGTGTTGAGGGTGATTAGGATGGATGGCAAGTTTTCTTGTCCGTGTAGGTTTTTGTTTGGGGCGTATATATTTTGTTTGAAGTGGCGAGAGAGGGATCTGAGGTATCCGGTTGCTTTTGACGTGCCTAGATGGTATGTGTGGGTTTATAAATTTTTGGTGAAGTATGAGTTATGTGATGTGGATGTTAGGTTGTTGAGTAATAAGAAGGCTGTATATAGGATGATTGAATGTAGAGAGACAGAGTGTGGAATAAACATGGTAAGAGGGAATGATATAGAAAAAGTATGGAAGAAAGTGCGGTTAGACGGTATGACGAATAGGCAGAGTGAGATTGTGTGGCAGTCTTTGCATGGAGTGTTACCAGTTAGGGAATTTCAGAAGAATCGTGGGTTGGGGAGAAATGATATGTGTCCGAGAGGTGGGTGTGGTGGAAGGGAAAGTGTAATACATATGTTTTGGAATTGTCATTATGCTAGGGAGGTGATTGGAAGAATGGGACCGTTGTGTAAAGAATTGTGTGGTGTGAGCTTGTTATCATTCGAGTTGTTCATGTTTGGCTTGGGAATGTGTGATGGAGTGAAGGAGAGAGTGTTGTGGTTAATAGTTGCATGTATAAAGGAAGTATTATGGGATGTGAGGAATGTGTATGTTTTTAAGAGAAAGGAAATTGTAGTAAAGAATAGTCTAAAAGTGATTTTGGGGAAGATGTATGTGTGTTTTCTATGGGATAAAAGAAGAAGGGGGGAGGTGGATGCCGAAGGGATTTGGAAGGTGAAGAAGTGGAGATACCTTGTAAATATGTCTTGACTTGTTTTTTCTGATGTTGTAGTAAACTGAAATTTTCCGATGATGATGGGAACAGCTTTTGTGTTTTGGATTTGACGCAGCTGTTTGGGATTTTTCTTTGGTCTTGGATTTCTGGACCGTGGATTTTCCCATCTGAGGGAAGAAAAAAAAAAAAAAACAGCTGTTTGTGGATGGATACCATGCTTGGCATAGATGGCTTTCCTTCATAGGATGCTGCCCTTCCCGTGGTTGTTCCTTCCCAGGGAAAGGCCTGGCTATTCACTGCTTGCGTCGAGAAACACGTGATGGTGTCTCCGCAGCTTCTTTACATGCATCTGCATATTTCCCATAAGGGATGGGGGCAGTGTTCTGGAATCACTGCGTTGAGAAACACGTGATGGTGTCTCCGCAGTGTTGGATGTTTTGGTCTCCCCGAGGCCAATCATCTGTGCCTTTATAGCCTGTAATAAAATGGTGGTACCCTTGGTTGCACAACTTTTTGAGGCACTGAAAACAAACGATTTCTGTAACACTCAATGAGACTTCTGCACTTGTCCATAAATATTTTGTCTACTCTTAGTGAACAAACTGCTCCAGCTATCTTAGGGGTGAAGTCGCGTTCTCCACACTGCATGTTTCAGCTCCTTCCAGAGATGTTCAACAGTATTTCGATCAGGGCTTGCAGAACCCACTTTAGAATAGTCCAATGATTTGCTCTTAGTCATTCTTGGATGTGTTTAGCTGTCTGTTTTGGGTTATCCTATTGGAGGAACCATGACCTAACTCAGTCCAAGCTTGTTGACACTGGACAGCACAATTCACACCAGAATAACATGATAGTCTTGAGATTTCATTGTAAACCTACACAGATACAATATACATTGTGCCAGATGCAGTACCTAGGCCCCAAAACATAACCGAGCCTCCTCCATGTATCATGGTAGGTATAATGTTCTTTTCATTTTGTAGCTTGTCAATATGCATTTTGACAAATTCCATTTAGCTTCTTTATTATTTACTTTCAACAGTGATATCCTCCTTGGTCATCTTCCATCACGTCCACTTTGGCCAGTGACGGATAGTGCTGATACCGATGTACCTTGACCTTGGAGTTCACCTCTAATCTCTTTGGAAGTTGTTCTGGAATCTTCGATTAATAGCATAAAAACAAATACAATGCACAACATTTTTTATTGTATTAAACAAATGATGAACCTGTAAATCTGGGGCCTGAGCTATTTCTTTCCTATTAAAAATAGTATGTAAGAGCTGCATTGAGGACAGAAACTGACGTTAATGATGAGAGATTTTTGCAATCTGCAGATTCTGTTGTGCCATGGGAAAGAAATATAAACAGAGGTAGAGGTGTTACTTGAAACTTCTGGGTCCTTAATTATCTACATTCTAGTTTAATTATTACTTTATTATACTCTATTATTAATTTCTGGCAAATTTATAAAAAAAAATTCTCCATTTTTTGTTTTTCATACAGTAATACTGGGGAAACTTAAGGTTGTGATGAGAACGTAACCACCTACTGTTTCTGTTCATTTCAACACACTGGGCCTTGAAAACCAGACCTGTTTCCTTTGTCTGGCTTGTACAGAATATCAGGCTTTACACAATTTACATGGGCTGTGTACTTTGATGAGTGACTACCCAGATTTTGGGTTCAATAATCTGTGATGAAAATGTGAACACAGACATATGCATGGACATCTTACAACAATTCTACAGATAAATTATCACAAGTGTATTGTTTCCTTCAGCAAGAAGGGTAGATTTGCCGTTTGCCACACACGTCCCTAGCCCAAGTTTAAATGACATTCCCAGAAGAACGAACAGTGAGCAAAGTGCTGAGGTCACCATGGTCAAAAGACCTAATGGTGTGCAGCTTTTATCTCTGGGGTTACTTGAAAGGAAGGGTTTTTTTTAAATCCATTGAAGGGACCATAGCAAAAATCCCAATTTGACCCCTCCCCTCACCACCCCCACCCACCTCTGAAAAAAATCTCAGTGGAGTAGGAGAGGTCATGGTGCATAGGCATAGTCACAGAACAACATACTGTACCTCAAAAAATATGTAAAAAATAGTATTTATGCACATCTGTAGCCCCATTTCTTCACCAACAAATATATCCCTTTCATGTCCCCCATAGAGTATAATGACTAGTGATGAGAGAGTGTACTCATTGCTCGGGTGACCTCCAAGTATTTATGACCAGAGTTGAGCGACTTTTACTTTTTTAGGATCGAGTCGGGTTTCGCGAAACTCGACTTTGTCAAAAGTCGGGTCGGGCGAAATAGGCCAATTATTGCGAAAAGTCAAGTATGCAATGCAAGTCAATGGGGAATCAAAGTCAGCAGTGAGTGGAGGACAGGAAAACACCTACAGTGCCCATTTTAATGCCAAAAACATCAATTCGTATTACTGAAGCTTGTCAATCTTAATTTAATTTATAATAATAGTTAGGCATTGAAAACAGGGGGTCATTTGGCTAAAGTTGTGGGGGGGTAGGGCTGGCTCAAGATTATCGTGGGCCCAGGAAACGCGGAATACGTCACGGCGGTGGAGCAGGGAGGGGTAAGTATTTCAACTTTGCAAGTGCTGTGATCCTCAGCAAGCAGGGGGGGCCCACTAGTTGGCACTGGCACATAGCCCCTCATAGTATGGTGCTTGCGCCAAGTGGTGACCACGGCCCTGTGGGGGGAGTCAGCCCATTTAGGGAGGGATAAAAATAGCCTATGGTGGACATTCAGCAGCTGCAAATGGAGGAATTGGAGCAGTCAGTAAGAGGAGGCCAAAAGCAAGACATTTTTCAGGCAACCTACGTGTCAGCAGGGGAAGGTGGGGCAAAATAATTTGAAATCCATGATTGGTTCATTTTAATGAAGGTTAGATCAGCAACATTTCTGATAGCCAGACATGTCCTTTTTTGGTCAGTATTGAACGAGCAGCACTGAAGACTCTTTCTGATAGCACACTAGCAGCTGGGCAAGCGAGCTCCTGTAATGCATATTCTGCCAAATCAGGCCAGGTGTCTATTTTAGATGTCCAGTAATCAAAGGGGAATGACCTGTGAGGGAGAACATCGATAAGGGAGGAAAAATAGTTCGTAACCATACTGGACAAATGCTGTCTCCTGTCGCTTTGAATCAATGCAACAGTACCTGTCGTGTCTGCGGTCATAGTGAAATCACTCCACAACCTGGTCATAAAACCCCTCTGTCCAACGCCACTTCTGATTTGTGCACCTCTAACACCTCTGCCATGATGCCCCCTATGGCTCGTGTGAGAACCATCACCGCCGCTGTGTGCTGGGAATGCCTGAACCAAACGGTCTACAAGAGTTGCTTGTTTGGTAGCGAATATTTGCTCAAGGTTCTCATGTGGCATGATATTTTGTAATTTTCCTTTATATCGTGGATCCAGGAGGCAGGCCAACCAGTAATCGTCATCGGTCATCATTTTGATAATGCGGGAGTCCCTTTTTAGGATATGCAAGGCATACTCAGTCATGTGGGCCAATGTTCCAGGTGTCAATTCACTGCTTGTGCTGGGTCGAGGAGCACTTTCTTGCAAATCAACATCACTTGTGGCCCGCAAAAACCCTGTACCTGACCTTGCAACGCCACCAGTTTCTATTGCCCCCTGAGAAGCATCCTCCTCCCATAAATATTCATCCCCATCATCCTCCTCCTCCTCCTCTTCGTCCGCCACCTCGTCCAGGAGAGTTCCCTGAGCAGACAATGGCTGACTGTCATCAAGGCTTCCCTCCTCGGCTGCAGACGCCTGCTCCTTAATGTGCGTCAAACTTTGCATCAGCAGATGCATTAGTGGGATGCTCATGCTCGATGGCGTCATCTGCACTTACCAGCCGTGTGCATTCCTCAAAACACTGAAGGACTTGAAAGAGGTCTTGTAGCTTCGACCATTGCACACCAGACAACTCCATGTCTGCCATCCAACTGCCTGCCCGTGTATGTGTATCCTCCCACAAATAAATGACAGCACGCCTCTGTTCGCACAGCTTCTGAAGCATGTGCAGTGTGGAGTTCCACCTTGTTGCAACGTCGTTTATTAGGCGGTGCTGGGGAAGATTCAGCGATCGCTGATGGTTCAGCATACGGCTGGAGTGTACGGGCGACCGGCGGATGTGCGAGCAAAGTCTTCGCACCTTCAGGAGCAGAGCTGGTAACTCCGGATAATTTTTCAGGAAGCACGGCACCACTAGGTTCAAGGTGTGAGCCAGGCAAGGAATGTGTTTCAGCTCTGAAAGGGCTATGGCAGCCATAAAATTCCTTCCGTTATCACTGACTACCTTGTCTGCCTCAAGATGTGCACTGCCCAGCCATGACTGAGTTTCTTGCTGCAAGTACTCGGCCAGTACTTCTGCGGTGTGTCTGTTGTCACCCAAACACTTCATTTGTGGCACAGCCTGCTGACACTTACCACTAGCTGTTCCATAATAAGACACCTCGTGTGCAACACTGGCAGCTGCGGATGGAGTGGTTGTGCGACTGCGCTCTGTGGACGAGCTTTCGCTTCTGGAGGAGAAGGAGGGGTGGTGAACGCCTACAGCCAACTGATTCCTAGACCGTGGGCTAGGCAGAACTGTCCCACTATGGCTGTCCCCTGTGGACCCTGCATCCACCACATTACCCAGTGCACCGTGATGAACACGTAACATCCCTGGCCATGCCTAATTGTCCATGCATCTGTTGTGAGGTGCACCTTTCTACTGACTGATTGCCTCAGTGCATGGACAATGCGGTCTTTGACATGCTGGTGGAGGGCTGGGATGGCTTTTCTCGCAAAGAAGTGTCAACTTGGTAGGTCATAGCGTGGTACTGCGTAGGCCATCAGGGCTTTGAAAGCTTCGCTTTCACCCAACCGGTAGGGCATCATCTCTAATGAGATTAGTCTAGCAATGTAGGCGTTCAAACCCTGTGTATACGGATGAGAGGATGAGTACTTTCTTTTCCTAATGAGAGTCTCTTGTAGGGTGAGCTGGACTGGAGAGCTGCATATGGTGGAACTAGCGGGGGTGGTGGTGGACATGGCAGATTGAGAGAGGCTTGGTGATGGTATTCTTGATGTTGGCCTACATACAGTGTTTCCTACCAAGAACCTTGTGATTCCCTGACTGCTTTGGCCTTGCGACGATACCTCCACATTTGCTGCTGGTGGTGTCCTAACCGGTGGGCTTACAGTGAGGGAAGCAATGTAGCATTGCTGACTACCTTCATTCTGAGCAGGTGCACCAACGGTACGGTACGTTTGGTAGTTAGTCCAGGCTTGCAAGTGCATGCTGGTTAAATGTCTAAGCATGCACGTTGTATTTAAACTTTGGAGATTCTTCCCTCTGCTAAAGGTCTTTGAGCATTTCTTACAGATAACTTTGCACTGATCATTCGGATCTTGGTTAAAAAATTCCCACACTGCACTTTTCCTACTATGGAATACCTTTTCAGGCATTGCACGCTGTGCTACTTTCACCGGATGTCCACGCTGTCCTAAAACTGTTTTTGGTTTTGACAAACGTTTTTGGCCAGATACGGGCCTTCCAGATGAAAGCTGTTGCGATGTAGATGGCTGCTGCGGATCATCCTCCTCCGCTTCTGAGCTACTGGCAGCGGCACCCTCTTCCCCCAATGGCTGCCAATCTGGGTCAACAACTGGGTCATCTATCACCTCCTCTTCAATGTCATGTGCACCTTCCTCTGTGTCACCGTGTAAGGTGCTATAGCATTCGGGACGGGGCACCATAGTCTCATCAGGGTCAGATTCTGGCTCAGTACACTGTGAGGGCAATGTAGTGATCTGAGTCAATGGAACAGCATAATAATCTAGCTGTGGCTGTGCATCTGTGCACTCCATGTCCGATTCATCTTGTAATGTGCTTTTAACAATTTCCCTCTCTAACCCAGGCACGGTATATGTAAAGAGCTCCATGGAGTAAACTGTAGTGTCGCCTGCTGCATCCTTCACTTTTGGTTTGGGTGAAAGACACAAGGAAGCGACTTGTTCCTGACCGGGAGCATCCACTGACGACTCGCTGCTTTTATATTTCGAACTTTCTGAAGAGGAGGCGAAAGAGCTGGAGGCTGAGTCAGCAAGGAAAGCCAAAACTTTTTCCCGCTGCTCCGGCTTTAAAAGCTGTTTTCCTACTCCCAGATAAGGGAGCCTTCGAGGCCTTGTGTAGCCAGACGATGACGCTGGCTCAACACCTCGAGCCTTTGGTGCTATTTTGCTTTTCCCACTACCACCAGGTGCTCCACCACCACCATCAGTACCAGCTGGCAACGACCGGCCAAGGCCTCTTCCACCAGACTTCCTCATTTTTGGAAAAATCTAACCAAAATAACAACCGTTATATGGTACTGTAAAACAAGGTAGAAGGTGTATATAAACTTGGTGAGAATTTAAATCTCCCTTTTTTGGGGGGGGAGCCTGCATCAAAACTCAGGCCCAGTGTATTACACTACACAATGTAAGTGGCAGAACGTGGCTGGAAGATATACGACAAACTAACAGAACTGACGTAGATCCATTTAATGCCAATTTAAATCTCCCTTTTTTGGGGGGAGACTGCACCAAAGCTCAGGCCCAGTGTATTACACTACACAATGTAAGTGGCAGAACGTGGCTGGCAGATATACGACAAACTAACAGAAATGATGTAGATCCATTTAATGCCAATTTAAATCTCCCTTTTTTGGGGGGGAGACTGCACCAAAACTCAGGCCCAGTGTATTACACTGCACAATGTAAGTGGCAGAACGTGGCTGGCAGATATACGACAAACTAACAGAACTGACGTAGATCCACTTAGTGCCAATTTAAATCTCCCTTTTTTTGGGCGGAGACTGCACCAAAACTCAGGCCCAGTGTATTACACTACACAATGTAAGTGGCAGAACGTGGCTGGAAGATATACGACAAACTAACAGAACTGACGTAGATCCACTTAGTTGCATGTAAAGAAGCTGCGGAGACACCATCACGTGTTTCTCGACGCAAGCAGTGAATAGCCAGGCCTTTCCCCGGGAAGGAACAACCACGGGAAGGGCAGCATCCTATGAAGGAAAGCCACCTATGCCAAGCATGGTATCCATCCACAGACAGCTGTTTCGGGGTGTTTGCCCCTCATCAGTGTGGAGTAGGAATCTGGCTATTAGGAGCAGTGCCTAGTAAAAAGGCTATAAAGGCACAGATGATTGGCCTCGGGGAGACCAAAACATCCAACACTGCGGAGACACCATCACGTGTTTCTCAACGCAGTGATTCCAGAACACTGCTCCCATCCCTTATGGGAAATATGCAGATGCATGTAAAGAAGCTGCGGAGACACCATCACGTGTTTCTCGACGCAAGCAGTGAATAGCCAGGCCTTTCCCCGGGAAGGAACAACCACGGGAAGGGCAGCATCCTATGAAGGAAAGCCACCTATGCCAAGCATGGTATCCATCCACAGACAGCTGTTTCGGGGTGTTTGCCCCTCATCAGTGTGGAGTAGGAATCTGGCTATTAGGAGCAGTGCCTAGTAAAAAGGCTATAAAGGCACAGATGATTGGCCTCGGGGAGACCAAAACATCCAACACTGCGGAGACACCATCACGTGTTTCTCAGCGCAGTGATTCCAGAACACTGCTCCCATCCCTTATGGGAAATATGCAGATGCATGTAAAGAAGCTGCGGAGACACCATCACGTGTTTCTCGACGCAAGCAGTGAATAGCCAGGCCTTTCCCCGGGAAGGAACAACCACGGGAAGGGCAGCATCCTATGAAGGAAAGCCACCTATGCCAAGCATGGTATCCATCCACAGACAGCTGTTTCGGGGTGTTTGCCCCTCATCAGTGTGGAGTAGGAATCTGGCTATTAGGAGCAGTGCCTAGTAAAAAGGCTATAAAGGCACAGATGATTGGCCTCGGGGAGACCAAAACATCCAACACTGCGGAGACACCATCACGTGTTTCTCAATGCAGTGATTCCAGAACACTGCTCCCATCCCTTATGGGAAATATGCAGATGCATGTAAAGAAGCTGCGGAGACACCATCACGTGTTTCTCGACGCAAGCAGTGAATAGCCAGGCCTTTCCCCGGGAAGGAACAACCACGGGAAGGGCAGCATCCTATGAAGGAAAGCCACCTATGCCAAGCATGGTATCCATCCACAGACAGCTGTTTCGGGGTGTTTGCCCCTCATCAGTGTGGAGTAGGAATCTGGCTATTAGGAGCAGTGCCTAGTAAAAAGGCTATAAAGGCACAGATGATTGGCCTCGGGGAGACCAAAACATCCAACACTGCGGAGACACCATCACGTGTTTCTCAACGCAGTGATTCCAGAACACTGCTCCCATCCCTTATGGGAAATATGCAGATGCATGTAAAGAAGCTGCGGAGACACCACCACGTGTTTCTCGACGCAAGCAGTGAATAGCCAGGCCTTTCCCCGGGAAGGAACAACCACGGGAAGGGCAGCATCCTATGAAGGAAAGCCACCTATGCCAAGCATGGTATCCATTCACAGACAGCTGTTTCGGGGTGTTTGCCCCTCATCAGTGTGGAGTAGGAATCTGGCTATTAGGAGCAGTGCCTAGTAAAAAGGCTATAAAGGCACAGATGATTGGCCTCGGGGAGACCAAAACATCCAACACTGCGGAGACACCATCACGTGTTTCTCAACGCAGTGATTCCAGAACACTGCTCCCATCCCTTATGGGAAATATGCAGATGCATGTAAAGAAGCTGCAGAGACACCATCACGTGTTTCTCGACGCAAGTAGTGAATAGCCAGGCCTTTCCCCGGGAAGGAACAACCACGGGAAGGGCAGCATCCTATGAAGGAAAGCCACCTATGCCAAGCATGGTATCCATCCACAGACAGCTGTTTCGGGGTGTTTGCCCCTCATCAGTGTGGAGTAGGAATCTGGCTATTGAGAAACACGTGATGGTGTCTCCGCAGTTTTGGATGTTTTGGTCTCCCCGAGGCCAATCATCTGTGCCTTTATAGCCTTTTTACTAGGCACTGCTCCTAATAGCCAGATTCCTACTCCACACTGATGAGGGGCAAACACCCCGAAACAGCTGTCTGTGGATGGATACCATGCTTGGCATAGGTGGCTTTCCTTCATAGGATGCTGCCCTTCCCGTGGTTGTTCCTTCCCGGGGAAAGGCCTGGCTATTCACTGCTTGCGTCGAGAAACACGTGATGGTGTCTCCGCAGCTTCTTTACATGCATCTGCATATTTCCCATAAGGGATGGGAGAAGTGTTCTGGAATCACTGCGTTGAGAAACACGTGATGGTGTCTCCGCAGTGTTGGATGTTTTGGTCTCCCCGAGGCCAATCATCTGTGCCTTTGTAGATCCACTTAGTGCCAATTTAAATCTCCCTTTATTGGGGGGGAGACTGCAACAAAACTCAGGCCCAGTGGATTACACTACACAATGTAAATGGCAGAACGCGGCTGGAAGATATACGACAAACTAACAGAACTGATGTAGATCCACTTAGTGCCAATTTAAATCTCCCTTTTTTGGGGGGAGACTGCACCAAAAACTCAGGCCCAGTGTATTACACTATACAATGTAAGTGGCAGAACGTGGCTGGAAGATATACGACAAACTAACAGAACTGTGACGTAGATCCACTTAGTGCCAATTTTAATCTCCCTTTTTTGGGGGGGAGACTGCACCAAAGCTCAGGCCCAGTGTATTACACTACACAATGTAAGTGGCAGAACGTGGCTGGCAGATATACGACAAACTAACAGAACTGATGTAGATCCACTTAGTGCCAATTTAAATCTCCCTTTTTTGGGGGGAGACTGCACCAAAACTCAGGCCCAGTGTATTACACTACACAATGTAAGTGTTAGAACGTGGCTGGCAGATATACGACAAACTAACAGAACTGATGTAGATCCATTTAATGCCAATTTAAATCTCCCTTTTTGGGGGGGAGACTGCACCAAAACTCAGGCCCAGTGTATTACACTACACAATGTCAGTTGCAGAACGTGGCTGGAAGATATACGACAAACTAACAGAACTGTGACGTAGATCCACTTAGTGCCAATTTTAATCTCCCCTTTTTTGGGGGGGAGACTGCACCAAAACTCAGGCCCAGTGTATTACACTACACAATGTAAGTGGCAGAACGTGGCTGGCAGATATACGACAAGCTAACAGAACTGATGTAGATCCATTTAATGCCAATTTAAAAATCCCTTTTTTGGGGGGGAGTGTTATGACCTGGTGGTCAGGACAATAATGGACCTGGTGGTAAAGAGCACACGGAATGACCTGATAGTTACTGATAATAAAGGACGAGCTCTGGGACGTGGGAACTCTGCTGACCGCAATCCCTAATCCTATAAAACACACTAGAAATAGCCGTGGATTGCGCATAACGCTCCCTATGCAACTCGGCACAGCCTAAGGAACTAGCTAGCCCTGAAGATAGAAAAATAAAGCCTACCTTGCCTCAGAGAAATTCCCCAAAGGAAAAGGCAGCCCCCCACATATAATGACTGTGAGTAAAGATGAAAATACAAACACAGAGATGAAATAGATTTAGAAAAGTGAGGCCCAACTTACTGAACAGACCGAGGATAGGAAAGGTTACTTTGCGGTCAGCACAAAAACCTACAAAAAGACCACGCAGAGGGCGCAAAAAGACCCTCCGCACCGACTCACGGTGCGGAGGCGCTCCCTCTGCGTCCCAGAGCTTCCAGCAAGCAAGACAACAACAAAAATAGCAAGCTGGACAGAAAAACAGCAAACCAAAGAAACACAAGCTGGAACTTAGCTTCTGCTGGGAAGACAGGCCACAAGAACGATCCAGGAGTGAACTAGACCAATACTGGAACATTGACAGGTGGCATGGAGCAAAGATCTAAGTGGAGTTAAATAGAGCAGCCAGCTAACGAATTAACCTCGTTACCTGAGGAAGGAAACTCAGAAACACCCACCAGAGGAAGTCCATGGACAGAACCAGCCGAAGTACCATTCATGACCACAGGAGGGAGCCCAACAACCAAATTCACAACAGGGGAGACTGCACCAAAACTCAGGCCCAGTGTATTACACTACACAATGTAAGTGGCAGAACGTGGCTGGCAGATATACGACAAACTAACAGAACTGATGTAGATCCACTTAGTGCCAATCTAAATCTCCCTTTTTGGGGGGGAGACTGCACCAAAACTCAGGCCCAGTGTATTACACTACACAATGTAAGTGGCAGAACGTGGCTGGAAGATATACGACAAACTAACAGAACTGACGTAGATCCACTTAGTGCAAATTTAAATCTCCCTTTATTGGGGGGGGAGACTGCAACAAAACTCAGGCCCAGTGGATTACACTACACAATGTAAGTTGCAGAACGTGGCTGGAAGATATACGACAAACTAACAGAACTGTGACGTAGATCCACTTAGTGCCAATTTTAATCTCCCTTTTTTGGGGGGGAGACTGCACCAAAACTCAGGCCCAGTGTATTACACTACACAATGTAAGTGGCAGAACGTGGCTGGAACATATACGACAAACTAACAGAACTGATGTAGATCCACTTAGTGCCAATTTAAATCTCCCTTTTTTGGGGGGAGACTGCACCAAAACTCAGGCCCAGTGTATTACACTACACAATGTAAGTGGCAGAATGTGGCTGGAAGATATATAAAAAAATACAAGGGCTGTAGTACAATTTCAATCTCCCTACAATGATCTCAGGACAAGTATGGCAGCAATAAAAAGGACTGCTGCACACAAAAGTGTGGACAAAGAAACAAGAGAACTGTGCAGAAAGGAGCAACAGGATTTTTGCTTTTAAAAAAGCAGTTGGTTTGCACAGCGGTGTACAATGCTATCAGGGACCCTTACAAGGCATTTCATTGCGAAACGCACGTCGGGTGTGGAGGGTCACAAGGAGCGCTCCGTAGGTAATTATTATTTAGTACTCTATACACTTGTATTTTATTATTATTATCTTGCATATTTGTACATGGTCACCTGGCACAATTACGTGTTATGTTTTGTATCATGACATAATTTCTGTTATCACATTTTGGAGTTTGCTTCTTTGTGTAGCCCACCTGTTTTGCCTGTGCTGTGGTTACTTACCTGGTATTTTTAAACCATTTTCAATAAAGTATATATGGATTTTATTTGCTTAGTGTGAAGGATGACTCCTTTGGTGTTTGTAGCCTTACAAGGCAGCCTAATAAGCTACAGAGCTGATGCACAAAAATATAAACTCCACTGTCCCTGCAAAGAAAAGGTGGTGTTGGACAGTGGAAATCGCTACAGCACAAGCAGTTTGGGGGTTAATCTTTCCTCCCTAACTATATCCCTTCTTCTGATGAAGCTGCGGCAACTGTTGTGAATTCTGCTTTTGGGCTCCCTCCGGTGGTTGTAGGTGGTAATGCAGTTGTCCCAGGGCTGCAGTCATGGTCAGGTGTTTCTGCTGATTGCAATTCTGACAGGGGTATTTAGGTTTGCATGATTCATTAGTCCTTGCCAGTTGCCAATGGTTCTTGGGAGGTGTTGGACCTCTGTCTGGTTTCTCCTGCTTAGCTGCCAATTCAGCAAAGATAAGTGTCTATTTTTTTTCTATGGCACACATGCTGTGTGCTGGATTTTTGATTGTATTTCTGCTCTGTGTGTAGGATTCTCTGGAGTTGCAGATATACGTTCCACGTCTTTAGTTAGATGGAGGAATTTTTTGTATAATCTGCTGTGGATATTTTTGGAAGGGTTTTAATACTGACCGCACAGAACTCTGTCCTATCCTTTCCTATTTTAGCTAGAGTGGCCTCTTTTGCTAAATCCTGTTTTCTGCCTACGTGTGTCTTTCCTCTCCTACTCACAGTCAATATTCGTGGGGGGCTGCCTATCCTTTGGGGTTCTGCTCTGAGGCAAGATAGTATTCCTATTTCCATCTATAGGGGTATTTAGTTCTCCGGCTGTGACGAGGTGTCTAGAGTTTGTTAGGCACACCCCACGGCTACTTCTAGTTGCGGTGTCAGATCAGGATTTGCGGTCAGTATAGTTACCACCTACTCCAGTGAAAGTTATTCATGCGGCTCCAAGGTCACCGGATCATAACAGGCAACCTCTCCCTATGCTACGATCGGCAGATGTAAGACGGCCGTCGGCGTGCACGCCCCTTTATAGCCCCTGTGACGCTGCAGAAAGCAAGCCAATCACTGTCATGCCCTTCTCTAAGATGGTGGGGACCAAGACCTATATCATCACGCTGCCCACACTCTGCGTCCTGCTTCATTGGCTGAAAAATGGCGCTGAAAACGTCATACGAAATGCGACTTTGGCGCGCTGATCGCCGACCACATGGCCGATCCCACACTAGGATCGGGTCGGGTTTCACAAAACCCGACTTTGCCGAAAGTCGGCGATTTTTGAATTTGTCCGATCCGTTTCGCTCAACCCTATTTATGACTGCTCGGAGATTTAGTTTTTATCGCGGCAGCCGAATGATTTACAGCTGCTAGCCAGGCTGAGTACATGTGGGGGTTGCCTGGTTGCTAGGGAATCCCCACATGTAATCAAGCAGGCTAGTAGCTGTAAATCATTCAGCTGCCAAGATGAAAACTAAATCTCCGAGCAGTCATAAATACTCGGAGGTCACCTGAGTGTACTTGGGAAAACCGAAGCAATGAGTACACTCGCTCAGCACTAATAATGACCCATAAAATGCCCCCATACAAACCCAGTATAATACTCCCACAGTGAATTCCTCTGCACAATTTTCCCTTAGTATCTGAAATGCAGATTATGGTGACTCCACAGTATCACAAGTAAAGTGCCCCCAACGCAGTATGATGTCCCTGCAGTGACCCCCACACATTATTATGCTGCCACAGTGTCCCAACACAATACAATGTACCCACAGCTACACACCACATAGTGTGATGCACCCACTGTCAGCCACACAGATTGAATGCTACAACATCTGCCACATCCAGAATGATGGTCCTCACAGCCCCCATACACAGTTTGAGGGACTCACAACCCCCATACAGTATGAATATCGCCACAGCCCACACACACAGTACAATGCCCCCACAACTACCTTCCACAAGTACTTGCAAAATAAAAAAAAATACATAACTCAAAATACTTAACTCACCTCATTCCCCCATTGCTCTGCTCCAGTCTGCATAGTGTCCAGACCAAGCATTTGCACAGAACGTACAATCTGGTGAGGTCATAGTGCCTGCCATGCTTAGACTTGGTTGCACAGGTTAATAAGTAGAGCAGGGGGCTGGTGAATCCCTGTTTCACCATTGTAATGAACAGAATCTGCATCCTGAGGAAGCAAATACCTTTAAAATTGAGACGGCAAGTGGGTTTTGAGGCGGTGCCATTTTTGCATTAACGTACCCCACCCCAACTCATGGGTCCCATAATGGCAGCATGATCTGCTACTATTAATTGTTCGTTGCTGGCACAGATAGCACCAACACTGAAAGAGCACCTTGAAATTCATGCCCAGGATACAGAATGTGTGGGATGCAGAATGTTTTTCTGGTCATGATGAGATGGGTGTCGGTAAGTATGACATTCTTCTATTGATCAATAAAATGGAAATCGGGTCTGTCTTTTGTGGCCCACATGGTATGTTTTTCTGTGTTCTCCAAAAGATTATCATTTGAATGGCAGCAAGTGAGTTTTTTTAAAGTATAGAAATCTTTTATAACATAATTTCTTAAGCTAAAGAACTTGCCGTCCTTAGTGAGAAATTATTTACAAGGAACCTTTGAGATCTCAGTGTACTGCATCAAGAATCACATGGAAGTACAATACACAGTCAGATTCATTTTGAAATAATCATTAAAATTCTTTTTGCTTTCTTGCCTTCCATAGATAAAGAACATTGACTTTAGTGGATTCAACGAAGTGTGACAGTACACACAGGTAACAGCAAAGCAGTTTCAAGAAAAACAGCAAGTTGTGAGTCCTTTTATTACTTATGTCTTCGGTGGTTCATTTTGAAAAAAACATTTTTTTTTATTATTTACGTTGAAAATCCAAGGCCCGAATAGGTTCAGAGAAAAGGAAAACTTCTCAAGATACCAAAATGTTATGCGCATTTTCAGGATCATAGAAATGTGTTTATTTGATTCCTTATTGCACAGAGTAGTTCAGCGAAATGTTTAAAAGGGTTTCTCAAACCTATAACATTTTCAAATCCTATCCTTAGTATAATCATTGATATCATATTGGTGGGAGTCCATCTGACCCTAAGGCTATAGACATATTTGGCTGCAATTTTATTTCTTTAAATACATGTATTTAGGCTTTTTTTCCCGGTTCAGTTTCATTAAATGTTGTTTGTTACATAATGAAATTAACTATGAACATGTCAGTAATTTTGTTTTAATGTGGAGTTTTTTTTATTGTTTTCTGTGTCTTAGGCCTGATTCACGTATGTGAAAAACATGGAAAAACATTTTTATAAATGTTTTGGATCAGGTTTTCATCACTGTTTGAGCAGTGATTTTCTCATATGCTTTAAAAAATAAAAATGCAAAACTTCTCCTACTTGCTGCAAGGTTATAAATGGCAGGACACAGATTGCACATGCATGCCATCTATGTGCTGCCAGTGATTTTCACAGACCCGTAGACTTTTATGGAAAATTTCAGTTTACAATACTGATAAAAAATGGACATCTCTGTTTTTTGCAGATTAATCGGTTTACAAAACAACATGGACACGTGGACTGCACCATATGAGTATGAATTATATCCATGAAAAACACAGAATATGTAAGTAAAAAACAGTCATCTGAAGGAGGTTTGCAACTGAGCTCCTCTGTGCTGAGAGGAGCCTATGCCAACTGATATATGAAAAGAGCTGAATTTTCACGTGGTCATTAGGGATGGGCGGACCAGTGGATGTTCAGGTTCTAATGCCTTACCCAAACTTTTTTTTAAAGTGCAGTGCAAATACCAAACTTCCACCAGAGCCCAAACCCCATTGAAAATAATGGATTCCCACCCTGCAAAGAAGAGAAAAAAATTCTGTGTCTTTCTCTCTCTTTCTCCCTTTCTCCTTACCCGCACAATGCACCGGACTTCAGAAGAAAGTCCGTGTTCAGGCCCAACATTTTGTCCAGGTTCGCCCATCTCTAGTGGTCATAAATCAGCTGAGAGAAGCTCAGAAAAAGACAGCTAAAAGAGTCACAAACTCTGTCAAAATGGCCCAACTGGGCGATTTTTAGTTAACTTACTCTGCAGCCAGTAACAGACTGTTTAACATAGAGGCTTTAAACGGCAAATGATGAAAAATGTTAATACAACCCAGTTGCAAAAATTATTTTTAGTCCAAAATGCATTAATTTAAGTAAAAAAAAAACTGCCCAAAAGGTGTCCACAATTTCTATGCTTTGAAGGGAATTTTTCATTATGTATTTTCCATCTAATCTGAGCACAGCATTATGTAAAGACAGAAAATCTGATTCAAGCGGTGTGTCACTTACTGGGCTGTTTGCTGTACTTTTGATAAAATCACCGTTCTATTAGCAGGATATTATCAGTAGAGGAGTAAATAAAGATAGGCGAACCCGGACAGTAAAGTTCGGGGTCCATACCAAACACCAACTTTTCAGGCACAGACTTCTCCAGGAAGTCCGTGCTACTGTTTGGGTTTGGCACCCCGAACATCACATGTTTTTCACGCTGTCGTTTGCATAACAGCATGAGAAACACCGGCAGCTCTGATCTGCAGTAAGGTCGGAGTGCCAGCAGCAGTGACCAGGGGTAAAAAGTTTACTTCCGGTCACAGAGGCATTGGCTGATGAAAGAGTACTACTCTCATCAGCCTATGCCAGCTGCTGCTAATGACAGCGAGAGCAGGCACTTTTGATGGGAGTCGTCATCAGCCAACGTTATAAATAAATTAATCAAAAAAATGGTGTGGTGTGGGTTCATCTCTAATATTAATAACCAGCAGGGCAAAACTGATAGCTGCAACCCTTTTCTGTCAGCTTTATCATAGCTGGTTATCAAGAATAGAGGGGTTCCCACGCCGTTTTTTTAAATTGTTGAAATAAATAATTGAAAACCGGAGTGTGGTCCCCGCTATTTTTGACAAATAGCCAAGTTAAAGCAGACAGCTGGGAGCTGGTATTCAGAGGCTGGTAAGGGTCCAGCCTAAAAATATTATTATTATTATTATTATTGTTATTTATTTTTATAGCACCATTAATTCCATGGTGCTGTACATGAGAAAGGGGTTACGTACAGAGTTATAGATATAGTTTACAGTTAACATATTTACAATGACAGACTGGTACAGAGGGGAGAGGACTCTGTCCTTGCGGACTTACATTCTATGGGATAATGGGGAAGAGATATTAGGTCGGGGTGCGGCACCTCTGGTGGTGGAGACGCGGCAGCTCTGGTGGTGGAGATGTGGCAGGTCTGGTGGTGGTGAGGCGGCAGAATGGTTATTGCAGGCTGTAGGCTTTCCTGAAGAGATGGGTTTTCAGGTTCCATCTGAAGGATCCGAGGGTGGTGGATAATCGAACGTGTTGAGGCATGGAATTCCAGAGGATGGGGATATTCGGAAGAAATCTTTGAGGCGGTTGTGTGAGAAACGAATAAGTGTGGAGGAGAGTAGGAGGTCTTGGGAGAATCGAAGATTAAGTGATAGAAGATATTGGGAGATTAATTCAGAGATATAGGGAGGGGACAGGTTGTGGATGGCTTTGTAGATCAGTGTTAGTAGTTTGAACTGGATTCGTTGGGGAATTGGGAGCCATTGGAGGGATTTGCAGAGGGGAGAAGCAGGGGAGTAGCGAGGAGAGAGGTGGATTAGCCGGGCAGCAGAGTTGAGGACAGACTGGAGCAGTGCAAGAGTTAGCGGGGAGGCCACAGAGGAGGGTGTTGCAGTAATCGAGGTGGGAGATGTGTTATGAAAGGCAATTCAGAATCACAATGGACATGGAGGTCAGAGCACATACAGTGAACTGACAATAACCCAAAATAATAGAACGAGCTCTGAGACGTGGGAACTCTGCAGACCGCAATCCCTAAGCCTATCAAACCACACTAAAGGTAGCCATGGAGCGCTCCTGACCAGAACCTAGGCGCCTCGTCACAGCCTGAGAAACTAGCTAATCCTGAAGATAGAAAAATAAGCCTACCTTGCCTCAGAGAAATTCCCCAAAGGAAAAGGCAGCCCCCCACATATAATGACTGTGAGTAAGATGAAAACACAAACATAGAGATGAAACAGATTTAGCAAAGTGAGGCCCGACTAGCTGAACAGAACGAGGATAGGGAAGATAACTTTGTGGTCAGCACAAAAACCTATAAAAAACCACGCAGAGGGGACAAAAAAGACCCTCCGCACCGACTAACGGTACGGAGGTGGTCCCTCTGCGTCTCAGAGCTTCCAGCAGGCGAGAAAAACCAATAAAGCAAGCTGGACAGAAAAATAGCAACAAAATAACATAAGCAAAACTTAGCTTTGCAGAGCAGCAGGCCACAGGAATGATCCAGGGAAAAAACAAGTCCCACACTGAAACATTGACAGGAAGCATAGATCAAAGCATCAGGTGGAGTTAAGTAGAGAAGAAGCTAACGAGCTCACCAGATCACCTGAAGGAGGAAACTCAGAAGCTGCAGTACCACTTTCCTCCACAAACGGAAGATCCCAGAGAGAATCAGCCAAAGTACCACTTGTGACCACAGGAGTGAACTCTGCCACAGAATTCACAACAGTACCCCCCCTTGAGGAGGGGTCACCGAACCCTCACCAGAGCCCCTAGGCCGACCAGGATGAGCCACATGAAAGGCACGAACAAGATCGGGAGCATGGACATCAGAGGCAAAAACACAGGAATTATCCTCCTGAGCATAACCCTTCCATTTAACCAGATACTGGAGTTTCCGTCTTGAAACACAAGAATCCAAAATCTTCTCCACAATATACTCCAATTCCCCCTCCACCAAAACCGGGGCAGGAGGCTCAACAGATGGAACCATAGGTGCCACGTATCTCCGCAACAATGACCTATGGAATACGTTATGTATGGAAAAAGAATCTGGAAGGGTCAGACGAAAAGACACAGGATTAAGAACCTCAGAAATCCTATACGGACCAATAAAACGAGGTTTAAACTTAGGAGAGGAAACCTTCATAGGAATATGACGAGAAGATAACCAAACCAGATCCCCAACACGAAGTCGGGGACCCACACGGCGTCTGCGATTAGCAAAAAGTTGAGCCTTCTCCTGGGACAAGGTCAAATTGTCCACTACCTGAGTCCAAATCTGCTGCAACCTGTCCACCACAGTATCCACACCAGGACAGTCCGAAGACTCAACCTGTCCAGAAGAGAAACGAGGATGGAACCCAGAATTGCAGAAAAACGGTGAAACCAAGGTAGCCGAGCTGGCCCGATTATTAAGGGCGAACTCAGCCAAAGGCAAAAAGGACACCCAGTCATCCTGATCAGCAGAAACAAAGCACCTCAGATATGTTTCCAAGGTCTGATTGGTTCGCTCGGTCTGGCCATTAGTCTGAGGATGGAAAGCCGAGGAAAAAGACAAGTCAATGCCCATCCTACCACAAAAGGCTCGCCAAAACCTCGAAACAAACTGGGAACCTCTGTCAGAAACAATATTCTCTGGAATGCCATGCAAACGAACCACATGCTGGAAGAACAAAGGCACCAAATCAGAGGAGGAAGGCAATTTAGACAAGGGTACCAGATGGACCATCTTAGAAAAGCGATCACAGACCACCCAAATGACTGACATCTTTTGAGAAACGGGAAGGTCAGAAATAAAATCCATAGAGATATGTGTCCAAGGCCTCTTCGGGACCGGCAAGGGCAAAAGCAACCCACTGGCACGAGAAAAGCAGGGCTTAGCCCGAGCACAAATCCCACAGGACTGCACAAAAGCACGCACATCCCGCGACAGAGAGGGCCACCAAAAGGATCTAGCCACTAACTCTCTGGTACCAAAGATTCCAGGATGACCAGCCAACACCGAACAATGAAGTTCAGAGATAACTCTATTCGTCCACCTATCAGGGACAAACAGTTTCTCCCCTGGGCAACGATCAGCTTTATTAGCCTGAAATTTTTGCAGCACCCGCCGCAAATCAGGGGAGATGGCAGACACAATTACTCCTTCCTTGAGGATACCCGCCGGCTCAGATAAACCCGGAGAGTCGGGTACAAAACTCCTAGACAGAGCATCCGCCTTCACATTTTTAGAG
The DNA here is from genome assembly GCF_032444005.1 of Ranitomeya imitator. Lineage (NCBI taxonomy): Eukaryota > Metazoa > Chordata > Amphibia > Anura > Dendrobatidae > Ranitomeya > Ranitomeya imitator. The sequence goes on along the minus strand of NC_091284.1, from coordinate 762,354,969 downwards.
CCCGGAAGGTACAAAATCACAAAGTCAAAGCGGGCAAAAAACAACGACCAACGAGCTTGTCTAGGATTCAAGCGCTTGGCAGACTCGAGATAAGTCAAGTTCTTATGATCAGTCAATACCACCACGCGATGCTTAGCTCCTTCAAGCCAATGACGCCACTCCTCGAATGCCCACTTAATGGCCAGCAACTCTCGGTTGCCCACATCATAATTACGCTCAGAAGGCGAAAACTTCCTGGAAAAGAAAGCGCATGGTTTCATCACTGAGCAACCAGAACCTCTCTGCGACAAAACAGCCCCTGCTCCAATCTCAGAAGCATCAACCTCGACCTGGAACGGAAGAGAAACATCTGGTTGAAACAACACAGGGGCAGAAGAAAAACGACGCTTCAACTCTTGAAAAGCTTCCACAGCAGCAGAAGACCAATTGACCACATCAGCACCCTTCTTGGTCAAATCGATCAATGGTTTAGCAATACTAGAAAAATTGCAGATGAAGCGACAATAAAAATTAGCAAAGCCCAGGAACTTTTGCAGACTTTTCAGAGATGTCGGCTGAGTCCAATCATGGATGGCTTGGACCTTAACAGGATCCATCTCGATAGTAGAAGGGGAAAAGATGAACCCCAAAAATGAAACCTTCTGCACACCAAAGAGACACTTTGATCCCTTCACAAACAAAGAATTAGCACGCAGGACCTGAAAAACCGTTCTGACCTGCTTCACATGAGACTCCCAATCATCCGAGAAGATCAAAATGTCATCCAAGTACACAATCAGGAATTTATCCAGGTACTCTCGGAAGATGTCATGCATAAAGGACTGAAACACTGATGGAGCATTGGCAAGTCCGAACGGCATCACGAGATACTCAAAATGACCCTCGGGCGTATTAAATGCAGTTTTCCATTCATCACCTTGCTTAATTCGCACCAGATTATACGCACCACGAAGATCTATCTTTGTGAACCAACTAGCCCCCTTAATCCGAGCAAACAGATCAGATAACAATGGCAAGGGGTACTGAAATTTAACCGTGATCTTATTAAGAAGGCGGTAATCTATACAAGGTCTCAGCGAACCATCCTTCTTGGCTACAAAAAAGAACCCTGCTCCTAATGGCGACGATGACGGGCGAATATGCCCCTTCTCCAGGGATTCCTTCACATAACTGCGCATAGCGGTGTGCTCAGGCACGGACAAAATAAACAATCGACCTTTTGGGAATTTACTACCAGGAATCAAATTGATAGCACAATCACAATCCCTATGCGGAGGTAGGGTATTGGACTTGGGCTCATCAAATACATCCCGGTAATCAGACAAGAACTCTGGGACCTCAGAAGGAGTGGATGACGAAATTGACAGAAATGGAACATCACCATGTACCCCCTGACATCCCCAGCTGGACACCGACATGGATTTCCAATCTAATACTGGATTATGGGCTTGTAGCCATGGCAACCCCAACACGACCACATCATGCAGATTATGCAACACCAGAAAGCGAATAACCTCCTGATGTGCAGGAGCCATGCACATGGTCAGCTGGGTCCAGTATTGAGGCTTATTCTTGGCCAAAGGCGTAGCATCAATTCCTCTCAATGGAATAGGACACTGCAAGGGCTCCAAGAAAAACCCACAACGCTTAGCATATTCCAAGTCCATCAAATTCAGGGCAGTGCCTGAATCCACAAATGCCATGACAGAATATGATGACAAAGAGCAGATCAAGGTAACGGACAGAAGAAATTTTGACTGTACAGTACCAATGGTGGCAGACCTAGCGAACCGCTTAGTGCGCTTAGGACAATCAGAGATAGCATGATTGGAATCACCACAGTAGAAACACAGACCATTCAGACGTCTATGTTCTTGCCGTTCAACTCTGGTCAAGGTCCTATCACACTGCATAGGCTCAGGTTTAAGCTCAGGTAATACCGCCAAATGGTGCACAGGTTTACGCTTACACAAGCGTCGACCGATCTGAATGGCCAAAGACATAGACTCATTCAAACCAGCAGGCATAGGAAATCCCACCATGACATCCTTAAGGGCTTCAGAGAGACCCTTTCTGAATATTGCTGCCAGCGCAGATTCATTCCATTGAGTGAGCACTGACCACTTTCTAAATTTCTGACAATATACCTCTATCTCATCCTGAGCCTGACAAAGAGCCAGCAAATTTTTTTCTGCCTGATCCACTGAATTAGGCTCATCGTACAGCAACCCAAGCGCCAGGAAAAACGCATCGATATTACTCAATGCAGGATCTCCTGACGCAAGAGAAAACGCCCAGTCCTGAGGGTCGCCGCGCAAAAAAGAAATGACGATCCTTACCTGTTGAATTGGGTCACCAGAAGAGCGAGGTTTCAAAGCCAGAAATAGTTTACAATTATTTTTGAAACTCAGAAATTTAGTTCTATCTCCAAAAAACAAATCTGGAATAGGAATTCTCGGTTCAAGCAAAGAATTCTGGACCACAAAATCTTGAATATTTTGAACTCTTGCCGTGAGCTGATCCACACATGAAGACAGACCTTTAATGTCCATTGCTACACCTGTGTCCTGAACCACCCAAATGTCTAGGGGAAAAAAAAGACAAAACACAGTGCAAAGAAAAAAAAATGGTCTCAGAACTTCTTTTTTCCCTCTATTGAGAATCATTAGCACTTTTGGCTTCCTGTACTGTTATGAAAGGCAATTCAGAATCACAATGGACATGGAGGTCAGAGCACATACAGGGAACTGACAATAACCCAAAATAATAGAACGAGCTCTGAGACGTGGGAACTCTGCAGACCGCAATCCCTAAGCCTATCAAACCACACTAAAGGTAGCCGTGGAGCGCTCCTGACCAGAACCTAGGCGCCTCATCACAGCCTGAGAAACTAGCTAATCCTGAAGATAGAAAAATAAGCCTACCTTGCCTCAGAGAAATTCCCCAAAGGAAAAGGCAGCCCCCCACATATAATGACTGTGAGTAAGATGAAAACACAAACATAGAGATGAACAGATTTAGCAAAGTGAGACCCGACTAGCTGAACAGAACGAGGATAGGGAAGATAACTTTGCGGTCAGCACAAAAACCTATAAAAAACCACGCAGAGGGGACAAAAAGACCCTCCGCACCGACTAACGGTACGGAGGTGGTCCCTCTGCGTCTCAGAGCTTCCAGCAGGCGAGAAAAACCAATAAAGCAAGCTGGACAGAAAAATAGCAACTAAATAACATAAGCAAAACTTAGCTTTGCAGAGCAGCAGGCCACAGGAATGATCCAGGGAAAAAACAAGTCCCACACTGAAACATTGACAGGAAGCATAGATCAAAGCATCAGGTGGAGTTAAGTAGAGAAGAAGCTAACGAGCTCACCAGATCACCTGAAGGAGGAAACTCAGAAGCTGCAGTACCACTTTCCTCCACAAACGGAAGATCCCAGAGAGAATCAGCCGAAGTACCACTTGTGACCACAGGAGTGAACTCTGCCACAGAATTCACAACAGAGATGATGAGGGCATGCATAAGAGTTTTAGTAGATTGTGAACTGAGTAAGGGCCGGATTCTGGCAACATTTTTGAGTTGGAGGTGACAGGAGGTGACAAGAGTTTGGATCTGCGGTTTGAAGGACAGGGCTCAGTCGAGAGTTACCCCGAAGCAGCGGATTTCAGGTGCGGGAGAGAGTGTGATGCCGTTTACCATAATAGACAGATCAGGTAGGGGGGATATGTGAGATGGGGAAAAGATGATGAGTTCAGTTTTGTCTATATTGAGTTTTAGGAAGTGAAAGGTGAAGAAGGAGGATATGGCTGATAGACACTCCGGGATTCTGGAGAGCAGGGAGGTGACATCTGGGCCAGAGAGGTAGATCTGAGTGTCATCCGCATACAGGTGGTACAGGAAGCCTTGGGACTTTATGAGTTGTACTAGGCCAAGGGTATAGATGGAGAAAAGTAGGGGCCCTAGGACAGAGACTTGAGGGACTCCACAGAAAGAGGGCGGGATGAGGAGGTAGTGTGGTAGTGGGAAACGCTAAATGTGTGATCGGAAAGGTTTGAGGCAATCCAGGACATGCAAAGTCTTTGATACCAAGGGAAGAAATAATCTCTAGCAGTAGGCAGTGGTCGACTGTGTCGAAAGCAGAGGACATGTAGAGAAGGAGGAGGATGGAGAACTGTCTGTTAGTTTTGGCTGTGAGTTCTGAGAGAATCTTTGCCCTGATGCACTAATAATTCAGACATGTGTATGCAAAGGAAAAAAGGGAAGGGGAAAAAATTCAGCTCACCAATTTGGCGCAGAAGTCCTTGTGTGCAATTTTGCTCAGTAACAAAAGTCTTGATTGACTCAGAATGAAATTCACCCAAGGAGGTGCCTGGATCAGAGGCGTTGTCCACAACAGAAAAAAAAGAAGAAAGTAAATCTCCAGCATGAAACTTGGATAAAAGTTCAATTTATTTAGACAAATCCATTAAAATCCTTGTTTCATAGTGGTACAATAAATGATGGGGTACATGGTACGACCAACGCGTTTTGACCTGTTAAGGTTTCAATAATTCAGACAGGAACCATTCTGCCTTGCATCTGGCTTCTCATTCCTTGAACACTGCTCAATATCTTGTTCTGGTGTGCAGGAGAAGTGATCCCAATCCGAGTTAGGTCATCTTGGTTGACATGAACAACTGATTCCAGGTTTTTGTACCCCGCTGCTGTAAGTTATCTTTATATCTGTCCATTTTTAAAAGCTTGCAGCCAATCCACTACAGAGACCACCTGGGACCATTTAGGCGAGCTGGGGTCCAGAAGAGCTGTGTTTGTTCTTGAACCTTCCAGTCCGGTCCTTTTCAAACTATTTGAGTTTCGGATGAGTTTGTCAAGCATGCTGACTATCTATCCAAATTTGGGCCGGCCGCTGCGTTCCTTCTGCCAACAGTCCAGCATGAGCTGATGGTGGGGATTGGGGCAGTCTATGGGAGGAGGGAGGCGATATCCTTCTATGGCTTTGATGACATCTTGATTTGACATATCCCAGTAAGGTCTCTCTCCATAAGACATGACCTCCCACATGACGATTCCATAACTCCACATGTCACTAGAAGATGTAAATTTCCTATAGGCAATGGCTTCAGGTGTTGTCCATCGGATTGGGATCTTGCCTCCCCTGGTGGTATAGGCGGGCTTCTGGATCATCCTCCAAAACACGGGACATTCCAAAGTCCGAGATCTTACACACTAGGTTGCTATTGACAAGGATGTTGTGAGCAGCCAGGTCCATGTGTACATAGCTCATATCTGAGAGATACTTCATGCCAGAACCAATACCACGGAGTATTCCTACCAGCTGGATCATTGTGATTCTTCTGAAGGACGGCATCCAAGGAGCCATTCTCCATGTATTCAATGACAATCATGACCGGTTTGCATTTGGTGACGACACCTTTGAAATGAATAATGTTTGGATGATCAAACTGGCCCATTATACTTGCCTCACTGAGGAAGTCGCGTCTTTGCTTGTCCGTGTACCCAGCTTTCAATGTTTTGATGGCCACATATATATCCCTTTTTCCTGGAACTTTAAGACGAGCGCTGCAAACTTCCCCAAACTCTTCTATGCCAATTACTTTCTCAATCTTGATACAAGAAGTATCAATTTCTTTAGCAAATTCCCGCACTACCTGGTTGGGGTCTTCATTTGTAAATGGGTTAACGTATGTCTTCACTCCTGGAAAGTAACTCAGAAGGTCAATTCCATATTCTTGATTTAAATGCTTCTCATCGGCTTCTTGTTTAGCTTTGCTGTATTTGCTCCGCCTTCACTGTCTGGAAAGATCCTAGATCCTGTAACTGCACAAGTGAAGCCAAAGAGCAGAGAAGACAAGATGCACAGTACAATAATCCCAGCCATGGCGGCTGCTGGAGCTGTGCACGACAAAGGAGGAGGAAGAGGATGATGGGACTGCACTCTGCGACCGCTCCTCTTCCCTGCAGTATCCCAGACACAACAATATCAGACACAACTGCCCCAGAAAAGGCTTGTCTATTAGATGCTCTAATTCTGGCACTTTGCTCGGCTTTTCCCACAGGACGTGTAGGTGGCAAGTGGTGTTAATATTTGTGGGGTTGACGTCACCTTTGCATTGTCAGGTGACATCAAACCCATGGATTAGTAATGGAGAGGTGTCAATAAGACACCTCTCCATTACTAACCCCATAGTCATATTGTAAATGAACACAGCCAGAATAAAGTCATTCATTTGAAATAAAAAAAACTAAGCGTTTGACTTTTTTGACTATTTAATTTAAAAATTAAAAACAAAGTTAAACTTACCTTGCACCCATTCCATTGTGAAGCCCTCGTCTGCTGTAAAAAACAGAAAATAATAAGCAACAATAATACTCACCTGGTGTTTATATTTGTGGGGTTGATGTCACCTTTGTATTGTCAGATAACATCAAGCCCATGGATTAGTAATGAAGAGGTGGCTATAAGACATGCAGATGACAGCAAACAATGGATGTTTAGAGCCCCCATTCATCTGTTCTGGTAAATAAATCGAACATTTTTTAACTGTTCCGCCAAACTTGCCGACCCAAACACCCACGGGTTCACCCATCATAAGTAGTAAACCTGCTGCAAACTATAAACAAGATATACCGGTATTAATTTTATCAGACTAACATGTAGTAATACCTTAAAACTATAATCTTTATTTAATAATGTAAAATAGACAAAAAAACACAAAGGCCCTAAGCCTGCAAACATCACTATTTCACTTGCTGCAGATCTAGCAGTTCTCTGAATGCTGAGCTCTGTTTAACCAGGCACACAACACTGATTGCTACTGATTGTACAGTGTGCATAGGCAGCAAGATGCAAAATGGTGGTAATATACAGAGTTCGAAAATATGGAGAATTACATGGCAGCAGGTTTACTAGACTAACATGTAGTAATGCCTTAAAACTATACACTTTATTAAATAATGTAAAATAGACAAAAAAAACACAAAGGCCCTAAGCCTGCAAACACATTGATTTGATGCTCATAAGTATGAAAAATACCCCTACATGGCCCTATCAGACCCTTTTAAACCCTTCCTACCAGCGGAGGTTGGCACCCTAGCTTGTACACAAAATGGCGCCCCCGCTCACCGACGGCTAGCCCTATATATACCCTGATATGGGCAGCACGGTGGTGCAGTGGATAGCACTGCAGCCTTGCAGCGCTGGAGTCCTGGGTTCAAATCCCACCCAGGACAACATACAAGTTTGTATGTTCTCTCCGTGTTTGCGTGGGTTTCCTCCGGGCACTCCAGTTTCCTCCCACATTCCAAAGACATACTGATAGGGAATTTAGATTGTGAGCCCCATCGGGGACAGTGATGCTACTGTGTGCAATTATTATTATATTCCCTATATAGGTGTAGAGTGCAAGGGTTTGATGTCATTATACAACATTCTCATTAACTGTCTAATGACATCAAACCCTATAACACCCATAAGGTGTGCTTAATTATTTGGCAACTTCCTTTCCTTTGGCAAAATGGGTCAGAAGACAGATTTGACGGGCTCTGAAAAGTCCAAAATTGTGAGATGTCTTGCAGAGGGATGCAGCAGTCTTGAAATTGCCAAACCTTTGAAGCATGATCATCGAACAATCAAGCGTTTCATGGCAAATAGCCAACAAGGTCGCAAGAAGGGTGTTGGGCAAAAAAAGCTCAAAATAACTGCCCATGAATTGAGGAAAATTAAGCGTGAAGCTGCCAAGATGCCATTTGCCACCAGTTTTGCCATATTTCAGAGCTGCAACGTTACTGGAGTAACAAAAAGCACAAGGTGTGCGAAACTCAGGGACATGGCCAAGGTAAGAAAGGCTGAAAAACGACCTCCTTTGAACAAGAAACATAAGATAAAACGTCAAGACTGGGCCAAGAAATATCTTAAGACTGACTTTTCAAAGGTTTTATAGACTGATGAAATGAGAGTGACTCTTGATGGGCCAGAGGCTGGATCAGTAAAGGGCAGAGAGCTCCACTCCGATGCCAGCAAGGTGGTGGTGGGGTACTGGTATGGGATGGTATAATCAAAGACGAACTTGTGGGACCTTTTCGGGTTGAGGATGGAGTGAACCTCAACTCCCAGACCTACTGCCAGTTTCTGGAAGACAACTTCTTCAAGCAGTGGTACAGGAAGAAGTCGGTATCATTCAAGAAAAACATGATTTTCATGCAGGACAATGCTCCATCACATTCCTCCAACTACTCCACAGCGTGGCTGGCCAGTAAAGGTCTCAAAATAGAAAAAATAATGACATGGCCCCCTTGTTCACCTGATCTGAACCCCATAGAGAACCTGTGGTCCCTCATAAAACGTGAGATCTACAGGGAGGGAAAACAATACACCTCTCGGAGCAGTGTCTAGGAGGCTGTGGTGGCTGCTGCACGCAATGTTGGTTGTAAACAGATCAAGCAAGTGACAGAATCTATGGATGGAAGGCTGTTGAGTGTCATCATAAAGAAAGGTGGCTATATTGGTCACAAATTTTGGGGGTTTTTGTTTTTTGATGTCAGAAATTTTTATTTCTAAATTTTGTGCAGATATGTTGGTTTGCCTGGTGAAAATAAACAAGTGAGATGGGAATATATTTGTTTTTTATTCAGTTGCCTAATAATTCTGCACATTAATAGTTACCTGCACAAACCGATATCCTCCTAAGCCAAATCTAAAAAAAAAAAGACCAACTCCAACTTCCAAAAATATTAAGCTTTGATATTCATGAGTCTTTTGGGTTGATTGAGAACATAGTTGTTGATCAATAATAAAATATAATCCTCTAAAATACAACTTGCCTAATAATTCTGCACACAGTGTAAAACCGGAAAAAAGGGCCGTGGCGATTAGGAAAAAGGGGGTAAAGAAAGTGAACCCGATGAGATGACGTCCTGATAATTGACAACCAGCTCCTCATCCAGAGCCCCACACAATAACAAACAAATAAAAAAACTAAGACTCAAAAAGCAAAAACAGTTAAATAAACTGGATTTATTTTAAACAAATTCAGGGGTGGGGGGGGGGGGGGGTGACACGATAAAGCCTATACTGGTCTTCCCTCTGTTCACCCTGATAAAGCTGTCTATACCTGGCCGCGGAGGTTGGCACCCCAAAGTTGTAAACAAAAATAGTTGGAATCTTATCTGAAATCCAGATAATGAACATGTGCCTCAACGCGTTTCCCTTCCATAATGTAAGTTCATCTGGAGGTGTCACCTGCAACTAAGATGTCTTGACTGCCATTTGTCTTTCTATCCTCTGGCATTGGCTTATCCATCTGCCTCCTGATGAACTTACATTATGGAAGGGAAAGGCAAGCTGCCAAGGCAAACAGGATCATGGGGTGCATTAAAAGAGGTCTGGATACACATGATGAGAGCATTATACTGCCTCTGTACAAATCCCTAGTTAGACCGCACATGGAGTACTGTGTCCAGTTTTGGGCACCGGTGCTCAGGAAGGATATAATGGAACTAGAGAGAGTACAAAGGAGGGCAACAAAATTAATAACGGGGATGGGAGAACTACAATACCCAGATAGATTAGCGAAATTAGGATTATTTAGTCTAGAAAAAAGACGACTGAGGGGCGATCTAATAACCATGTATAAGTATATAAGGGGACAATACAAATATCTCGCTGAGGATCTGTTTATACCAAGGAAGGTTACGGGCACAAGGGGGCATTCTTTGCGTCTGGAGGAGAGAAGGTTTTTCCACCAACATAGAAGAGGATTCTTTACTGTTAGGGCAGTGAGAATCTGGAATTGCTTGCCTGAGGAGGTGGTGATGGCGAACTCAGTCGAGGGGTTCAAGAGAGGCCTGGATGTCTTCCTGGAGCAGAACAATACTGTATCATACAATTATTAGGCTCTGTAGAAGGACGTAGATCTGGGGATTTATTATGATGGAATATAGGCTGAACTGGATGGACAAATGTCTTTTTTCGGCCTTACTAACTATGTTACTATGTTGAGGCACTTGTTCATTATCCGGATTTCAGATAAAATTCCACTTATTTTTGTTTACTACTTTGGGGATAGTGCAATATGGGGTTTAGTGCAATCTTTATAATCGGTGCAGCATTACTAGTAGTTTGTTGTTATATTAAAGGGACCTCAAAAAAGACACCCAGATATGTTTGGCTCTGTGATGAGTCTAAGATGTGGCTTTGAGTGGATGCGCTGAGAGTAGACCATTGTTCTGGGGATGATTTAGCCCCATACCTGGTAACACAGGGATTGTTAAGGTCTATTATTGGTTCTCTATTTTATTGATCTACTGTTTAAACATGCTGCACCTGTTGTTGTTCTGATATACTATGGACACCAATTGAGATACAACCCTTGAGCGCACCATTAGTTATTTGTGGGATCTGGATTTTTTATCTGTCCCTATCACTCACTAAGTATATCCCTTGCACTTTTTGTTTCCCTTCTCTCTCTTAAATATCTTGTTTATACTGTTGGAGAGTAGAGAGGGTGAGAATTAAGGGAAAGTGAGGGTCAGTCGACAAGTGCGGGGGCGCCACATTGCGCATTTACCTAGGGTGCCAACCTCCGCAGCCAGGTACTGACAGCTTTATCAGAGTGAATGGAGGGAAGACCAGTATAGGCTTTATCGCGTCACCCCCCACCTCTGAATTTGTTTCAAATAAATCTGGTTTATTTAACTGTTTTTGCTTTTTGAGTCTTGGTTTTTTGATTTGATTGTTATTGTGTGGGGCTCTGGATGAGGAGCAGGTTGTCAATTATCAGGACGTCATCTCATCGGGTTCATTTTCTTTACACCTTTTTCCTAATCACCACGGCACTTTTTTCCGGTTTTAGGTTATTTAGTCAATACTGGTTGCACTCTACACCTATGTAGGGAATATCAGGGTGTATATAGGGCTAGCCGTCAGTGAGCAGGGGTGCCATTTTGCATACAAGCTAGGGTGCCAACCTCCGCTGGTAGGAAGGGTTTAAAAGGGTCCGATAGGGCCATGTAGGGGTATTTTTTATACTTATGAACATCAAATCAATGTGTTTGCAGGCTTAGGGCCTTTGTGTTTTTTTTTTGTCTATTTTACATTATTTAGTAAAGATTATAGTTTTAAGGTATTACTACATGTTAGTCTAGTAAACCTACTGCCATGTAATTGCTGCCTATGAACACTGTACAATCACTAGCAATCAGTGGTGTGTGCCTGGTTATACAGAGCTCAGCATTCAGAGAACTGCTAGATCTGCAGCAAGTAAACCAGTGATGTTATCAAAACTGCAGCAAGCAGCCCAGTAAGTAACACATTGCTGGAATTAGGATCTCTGTCTCTACACGACGCTGCTCTCAGATGGGATAACAAAAACCTGGTGACAGATTCGCTTTAGCAGACTGTGGTTTTACATCAAACACTTTGTCTCACACATTGTTGATCAGGCACACCGCCATTCATCAGGTAGTGGCTGTGCCTGGTATTACATGGTAGCACCAGTCACAGTGACCACCATTAATTTTCAAACTTTTAAATTTTATGCCCTTAAACCAAACAGCTATAAAACACAAAATAGTTAATAAATAACATTTACCACATGTCTACTTTACATCTGCATCAATTTTTAAACATATTTTTTTGCTAGGAAGTTAGAAGAGTTCAAAGGTAATCATAAATTTCTTAATTTTCCAACACAATTTAAACAACCAATTTTTTTTGGTGACCATCATCATATTTGAAGTGACTTTGGGGAACCTATACTCAAAAGTGACACCATTTTAAAAATTGCACCCCTCAAAGTGCTCAAAACGACATTGAAGACATTTATTAACACTTTAGATGCTTCACAGGAATTAAAGCAATGTGGAAGGTAAAAAATGAAAATTGTAGTTTTTCCCACAAAAATGTTGACTTAGCCCCAAATTTTGCATTTTCACAAAGGTAACAGGACAAAATGGACTGTAAAATTGTTTGTGCAATTTTTAATGAGCACAACGATACTCCATATGTGGGGAAAAACTACTGTTTGGGCACACAGCTGAGCTCGGAAAGAAGGGGCACCAACTGATTTTTGTGCTCAATTTTAGCTGGAGTAGATTGCAGATATCAAGTCACATGACCAGGCCATTTTTTTCAATTCTGACCACTGTCACTTTATGAGGTCATAACTCTGAAAAGCTTCAAGGGATCCTGGTAATTATGAGAATGTTTTCTCGTGACATATTGTACTTTTATGACAGTGTTTAAAATTTCTTTGATATGACTTACATTTATTTGATAAAAAAATGGAAATTTGGGGAAAATTTTGAAAATGTTGCATTTTTCAAAATTTAGCTTTTATGCCCTTAAATTTGAGAGTCATATCACTCAAAATAGTTAATGAATAACATTTCCCACATGTCTGCTTAACATCAGCACAATTTTGGTGGAAACATAATTTTTTTTGTTAGGAAGTTATAAGGGTTAAAAGTTGACAGAGTTGAGCGAATTCTCATTTTTACAACAAAATTTGCAAAATCATTTTTTTAGGGACCACCTCACACTTGAGGGGCCTATAAAGACAGAAAATGCCCAAAAGTGAAATTGTTCTAAAACTGCACCCCTCAAGGAACTAAAAAACACATTTAAGAAGTTTATTAACCCGTCAGGTGCTTCATAGAAATTTTTCAAATGTTTAAAAACAAATGAATATTTTACTTTTTTTCACCAAAAAATGAATTCAGATCTGATTTGTTTTATTTTACTAAGGGTAACAGGAGAAATTGGACCCCAAAAGTTGTTGTACAATTTGTCCTGAGTATGCTGATACCCCATATATGCAGGTAAACCACTGTTTGGGAGCATGGCAGAGCTCGGAAGGGAAGGAGCGCCGTTTGACTTTTCAATGCAAAATTGGCTGGAATTGAGATCGGATGCCATGTTGCGTTTGGAGAGCCCCTGATGTACCCCCCCAATTATAACTCCCACCCTAACCCCAACACACCCTTAACCCTAATCCCAACCCTAACCATAACATTAACCACAAACCCAATCCCAACACATCCCTAACCCTAATCCCAACCCTAACCCTAATTCCAATCCTAACCATAATCCCGACACTAACCCTAATCCCAACCCTAACCCTAAAGGTACCGTCACACTAGACGATATCGCTAGCGATCCGTGACGTTGCAGCGTCCTCGCTAGCGATATCGTCCAGTGTGACAGGCAGCAGCGATCAGGCCCCTGCTGTGCTGTCGCTGGTCGGGGAAGAAAGTCCAGAACTTTATTTGGTCGCTGGACTCCCCGCAGACATCGCTGAATCGGCGTGTGTGACACCGATTCAGCGATGTCTTCACTGGTAACCAGGGTAAACATCGGGTAACTAAGCGCAGGGCCGCGCTTAGTAACCCGATGTTTACCCTGGTTACCATCCTAAAAGTAAAAAAAACAAACACTACATACTTACCTACAGCCGTCTGTCCTCCAGCGCTGTGCTCTGCTCTCCTCCTGTACTGGCTGTGAGCGTCGGTCAGCCGGAAAGCAGAGCGGTGACGTCACCGCTCTGCTTTCCGGCCGCTGTGCTCACACAGACAGTACAGGAGGAGTGCAGAGCACAGCGCTGGAGGACAGACGGCTGTAGGTAAGTATGTAGTGTTTGTTTTTTTTACTTTTAGGATGGTAACCAGGGTAAACATCGGGTTACTAAGCGCGGCCCTGCGCTTAGTTACCCGATGTTTACCCTGGTTACCGGCATCGTTGGTCGCTGGAGAGCGGTCTGTGTGACAGCTCTCCAGCGACCAAACAGCGACGCTGCAGCGATCCGGATCGTTGTCGGTATCGCTGCAGCGTCGCTAAGTGTGATGGTACCTTTACTTTAGCCCCAACCCTAACCCTAACTTTAGCCCCAACCCAAACCCTAACCCCAGCCATAACCCTAACCCTAATTGGAAAATGGAAATAAATACATTTTTTTATTTTATTATTTTTCCCTTAATAAGGGGGTGATAAAAGGGGGTTTAATTTACTATTTATAGCATTTTTTTGTAGCGGGTTTTTACGTTTGACACTTGTCACACACTAAAAGATGCTTTTGATTGCAAAAAATAGTTTTGCATCACCACATCTTGAGAGCTATAATTTATCCATATTTTGGCGCACAGAGTAATCTGAGGTCTTGATTTTTGCAGGACGAGTTGATGTTTTTATTGCTACCATTTTTGGGCACATGACATTTTTGATCGCTTTTTATTCGGATTTTTGGGAGGCAGAATGAACAAAAACCAGCAATTCAGGAATTGCTTTTTTTTGTTTTATAATCTTTTTTATACCGTTCCGTGTCTGGTAAAATTGATAAGGCAGCTTTATTCTTCGGGTCAGTATGATTACAGCGATACCTCACTTTTTCCATGTTTTGGCGCTTTTACACAATAAAGACTATTTTATAGAAAAAATAATTATTTTTGCATCGCTTCATTCTGAGAGCTATAACTTTTTTATTTTTCTGCTGATGGTGCTGTATGATGACTTGTTTTTTAGCGGGACAAGATGACGTTTTCAGCGGTACCTTTTTTGTTTACATTTTGTCTTTTTGATTGCATTTTATTGCACTTTTTGTGATAAAGCATTGTTTTTTGCCTCATTTTTTATGGTGTTCACTGAAGAGGTTAAAAAATAATTGTTTTTGCATTTCTCCACTGATGGAATTGTATTGTGGCTTGTTTTCTGCAGGACAAGATGAAGCTTTCAGCAGTACCATTTTTGTTACAATTGACTTTTTGATTACGTTTTATTACACTTTTTTTTGGCGTTATGATGGAAAAGCTTATTTATTTGCCACTTTTTTTTTTAGTTCACTCAAGGGGTTAAATAGTGTGACAGTTTTATAGGTTAGGTTGTTCTGGATGCAACAACATCAAATATATGTATTTTTTATTTTATTTTATTTTTTACATAAATATACCTTTACAGGTTTAGTACTAGTTTTGTCAATTTTTTATGATTTTTAAAAAATATTTTTCCAATTTTTCATACTTTTATTTAACTTGGTCACTCTATTAGACTGCTCACTGGTAAAATGCAATGTAATGCACCAGCATTTCAATGCATTGTACCTGTTAGTGCTGCATTAACTGAACCCTCTTAGACCACTCAGCATAGTATAATAGGCCATAGGTGGCTGACCCGGAGGTCAGCATGATGACCTCGGGTTGCCATGGCAATGATAGGGCCCTCACGATGACATTGCAGGGGCGCTGATTTGAATTGAGAGGGAGCTCTCTCCCTCTCCCAACCTTATGAATGCTGCGATTGCTATCAGTTGTGGCATTTAGGGTGTTAAATGGCCTAGGGTGGTGCAGGCAATGCTCCTGGCAGTGACAGCTGGGTCTAGGCTATAACGTAAGCTGAGCTCCGGGAGGCGATCATGTGTGCACCGCTACTGTGTCTGCATGATTGCCATATGTAAATGTACATCATTTTGCTGGAACCCCTACAGCCATGATTTAATTTTATGTCAAATGTCAGGAAGTGATTAAAAATCTCAGCCTGGAAAAGTATTTTTTTCAACTTTTTTCAAAAAGATGCACAAAAGTAACAGTAGATAACTTCCTGTAAAATTCATTATTATAGTTGAATCCTTTATATAGTAGATAGTAAATAGGTAAC
Source organism: Ranitomeya imitator (assembly GCF_032444005.1). NCBI lineage: Eukaryota > Metazoa > Chordata > Amphibia > Anura > Dendrobatidae > Ranitomeya > Ranitomeya imitator. The sequence continues at coordinate 762,339,309 of NC_091284.1, read as the reverse complement.
TAATGACTCTGGGGGCTCACTGTTCAGTTACATGGAAATATTATATTACTCTCGTTCACAAATTTACCAATGATTATATATAATAATACACTGGGGAGTTTGTTAAAGGAATAAGGAGATGCTGCCATTGTTTGTATTGTAGTTTATTAAAGGGAACCTATCACCCCCCCAGGTGTTTGTAACTAAAAGAGCCACCTTGTGCAGCACTAATGCTGCAATCTGACAAGTTGGCTCTTTTAGTTCTTGTTCCTGGCACTGCTGAAATAATCATTTTTGAAATTTGCCCCTCATGCCTTGAAATCGTCCGGGGGGCAGGTCTTTCCCCCCCTAATCCAGATGCCTCACAGCCATCTCTCGTTGCCTTTGCGCTCCGGGTGCCACCTCCTCTTCCTTCATTAGCGTCCCCGGCACCTGCGCTGTGAGTTTGAAGGGCAGCGCAACTGTGCATTCCCCCCCAAAAAAATACCAGCGTAGGCACTAGGAACGCTAAGGAAGGAAGTGGAGGTGGCGCCCGGTGCGCAGAGTGACGGCTGTGGTGCGTCTGGATTAGGGGGGAAAGACCTGCCCCCATGGCGATTTCAAGGTATGAGAGACAAATTTCAAAAACGATTATTTCAGCAGTGCCAGGAACAAGAACTAAAAGAGCCACCTTGTCAGAATGCAGCATTAGTGCTGCACAAGTGGCTCTTTTAGTTACAAACACCTGGGGGGGTGACAGGTTCCTTTTAAGTGTATTGCAACAACTACTGTCCAAATAGAGGGTGTCTCATTTTTGGCCCCCATGGGTCTCAGTCCTTGCCCCCATTTGTCTCATTTCTGGCCCCTATGTGCCTCATTTCTGCCCCATATATCTGTTTCCCATATTGCAATTTTTTCGTGCAAGCAAATGAAAAAAATAATCTCTTTCTAATCTGGCGCCTATCCATTGATGTCCTCTTCCTTCTTCATATGGGCGTGAATGGAGCCGATGTATGGCAGTGACATCATATGCTGGCAACATGCGTGCCAAAGTCAGTTGACGGCCTGTGATTGGCTGCTGGCTGTTAACTATTGCCACAGGCTTCCTGCATGGCATTATATTTCAACTGATCGTGCGTCAGATGAACTGGCCTAATCCACCCCGCCTCTACAGCCTGGTGAGCAAAAGCCAATGAGGGGGGCCTGGAATGGGTGAGACACGCAGGCCCCCACTTTTTGCTTCTGCTTACCAGGCCCCACACACTAGTAAGGGTAGTAATGCCCCCTGATGACGGCCCTGGTCGCAAGTGTCAGTAGAGTATTGCAAGTGTCAGCCCATAGTTTCAAATATTGCCTTACTGTTTTCCGTACAAACCTACTGTATTTCCTTTTGTGAGGTGAGACAGTGTATGTTTCCTCCCTGTGAATAAAGTTCTTGAATAGTGTACGTGTAAGGAGGTGGCCGGTCCCCTCAGTTGTGCCCCCTCCTCGTACCTTGTGACCTCCCGTGCACTTGATATAGATATGTTCATTATTGCAATGTACGTGATGTACCCTGTATGTTATTGTGTCATGTACCTGTAATGTTTTGGAATGTTTCCCTTTAAGTGTTGTGTATGTAATGTATAATGCTCCTATATGTGTCACTATTGCAGAGTTAGGGACAGGCAATACTTAAAATTGGAGGCTGGACTTGCAGCCATGAGGGGAGAGGAAGCTGTCAGGATATGCCAGGATATGTTGTCCAGGGAAGACGTGTATTACAGATGGGGCATTGCCAGACTCCCCAGATGGGAGAGGTCTGTTGCCCCGGGCTAAGGACCAAGTACTTGACAAAAGGGCTAAGGACTGCAACCTGGGCCCCAGCACTGTGGAAGGGCTCCTGCTTCTGAAGGGGTTATCCCGGCACATGGAATTCCTCTAATCTTTGACTGCTGCAGCTGCGATTGGAGAGGTGACAGGGAGAGAGCAGGAAAACCAGTGTTGTACTCATGCCCTTCTTTATCTTCTTCTTTATCACTGTTCATTAAAGAATTCTTTTCCCTGTTGGACAACAGTTGACTTGGTGATCTTCAAATCGCCTGGACCGCTGTGGCCAGAAGAGAAGGTAACCTGTGGGGGAAAGCTGTGTTGGTCTCGTTTATCCATGTGCAAGGGCCCGGGGGTGATCGCTGATCGTGTGCTCAGTGGACTCTGTTTAAGTACTGCGTCTTTAAACAACTTGCCACAACTACCCCCACGGTCTCCCTTGTTACATATATCTGCATCTCTCTGCAGTTGTGTTCAAAACTTGTTAGCAGTGATACTTGTCATTATTTAACATTATGGATTTTTTGACGGATTATTAAAGAACGAGCACATTTGCCTTAGTATTTTCATTTCATTGTTTTTAATGGCTGGCATCGCATAGAATAGTTAGATAAAGCAGAAAAGGTGTAGGAAGGGGAAAGACAGAAAAACAGCATGGTGACAATTATAATAAGAACATATACTGTACGTAGCCATACAGATCACTGAGATACAGATAAGGAAGGATATTCACAATATCTGTCCCTGCACCACTAATGACTGTGTTTGTTATTCTAGCTCCTTTAATGAAAAATCTGCTCTTATCTAAAAGGTAAAAGCCATTTGAAGAAAGTTAAAAAGTAGAACAGAATAACATCTTAAACTAAAGTATAGAGAACCTTGAGCAGATGTCATGTTAACCTTATCAAACCAAGAAAAGACAGACATAGCTAGTTTTTCCGTATTTGGAGCCACATTTGCTGTCCTAGCCTTGTATCAAAATACCCTGACATAGCTGGATAGCTTGTTGCCCCCTTGAATGCACCTGCCTGAGATATCTATCAAGGTGGAGACCGTCTCTCTCAATGGATTCAACACTTAAATAGAACCAGTCATAAGGATATTATACGCCAAACTAGTGGCAGGTGTGTAAAGGACCTTTAATGCTGATTAAATACTTACCTTGCTAGTAAAATTTACATTTTCTGTGTGAGAAAGACATTTTATATACTAATGAACTGTAAGTGCAGCAGGGTGGGAAACTGCACTTACAGCCTCCCTGTGACCCTCCCACTGCACTTACAGCTTCCCTGTGACCCTCCCTATTTCCCGCTTGCCACCAACCTCTGGTCTCTGACAGCTTCCTCCTGTTTCAGTTATCTGCCTAAGATATTGCACAAACTCGGTCATTGACAGGGCTGTTGCATAAGCAAAAAGGTCCTGATTATGTTGTGAGAGTCGGACTATCGATCTGCACATGCACCGCCCCTTCTGAGGAGATGATCCCTTATAATCACAAAGCTTGTATGAAATTATGGGCATGAGCAAGAGTGACCTGTCAGTTGGAGACAGGAGAGCTGTAAGTGCAGTGTGGCTCATTAGCATAATTTAAAGGGTGGATTGTTGTAAAACAGAAAAAATTAATTCTACAAGCTAAAGATTTCATTTTATGAGGTAATAATTCTTGGACGCATCAACAGATCCCGGTGATTCTGAGATTATTTGTTCATGACATATATATATATTGTACTTCATGAAAATGGTAACATTTCTTCAGCATGACTTTATTTGTGAAAAAAATGGAAATTTGACAAAAATTTTGAAAATTTCAAAATTTTCCAACTGTGAATTTTCACGTCCTTAATTGATATATGTCACAAAAAATAGTTAATAAGTAACATTTCCCACATGTCTACTTTACATCAGCACAATTTTGAAACCAACTTTTTTTGTTAGGAAGTTATAAGGGTTAAAAGTTGACCAGCGATTTCTCATTTTTAGAACAAAATTTACCAAAACATTTTTTATAGGGACCACATCACATTTGAAGTCAGTTTGAGGGGTCTATATAATAGATAATACCTAAAAGTGACACCATTCTAAAAACAGCATCCCTCAAGGTGCTCAAAACCACACTCAACAAGTTTTTTTAGCCCTTCAGGTGCTTCACAGGATTTTTTGGAATGTGGGAAAAAATTAACATTAAACTTTTTTCACAAAAAATTTACTTCAGATCCATTTTTTGTTTATTTTGACAAGGGTAACAGAAAAAAATGTTGTTGTGTAATTTGTCCTGAGCATGCTGATACCCCATATGAGGGAGAAAACCACTGTTTGGGTGCACGGCAGAGCTAGGAAGGGAAGGAGCACCATTTGACTTTTTGAATGCAAAATTTGGTGGAACAATTGGCGGACACCATGTCATGTTTCGAGTGCCTAAACAATAAAAATCCACAACAAGTGACACCATTTTGGAAAATAGACCCCTCAGGGAACTGATCTAGATGTGTGATGAGCACATTAAAGGGACTCTGTCACCTGAATTTGGAGGGAACAATCTTCAGCCATAGGGGCGGGGTTTTTGGGTGTTTGATTCACCCTTTCCTTACCCGCTGGCTGCATGCTGGCTGCAATATTGGATTGAAGTTCATTCTCTGTCCTCCGTAGTACATGCCTGCACAAGCCAATCTTGCAAGGCAATTCCAGAGTCCCCCTTATCCAGGTGGAAATCAGTAGCCTTCCTCTAGCGCCTAAGTGTTGTAGTACCTCCCTGCTGAGCTTCTCAGTAACATAGTAACATAGTAACATAGTAAGGCCGAAAAAAGACATTTGTCCATCCAGTTCAGCCTATATTCCATCATAATAAATACCCAGATCTACGTCCTTCTATAGAACCTAATAATTGTATGATACAATATTGTTCTGCTCCAAGTGAGGTCCTCACAACTGATAATGGTGTTCTAGGTGTTCAGTCTCTTTCTCTCTGTCTCCCAGATGGTATGGATAGGACAAACCCGTATGACTGATGGCCTGAGGCTTTTTATAGGGACCCTAGAGATGCCCCGGCCCCCACAAGTTGCCACCGTGTCTCCTGGATGTAAGGACGAGCAGCTGACGTGGAATTAACTGTCCTGCCAGTCTCTGAAGTAAAGCATAGAGTTCCTTACTCCCTCGGTGTTCTGGCTACCAGCTTCTGCGCCTCAGAGGGAGGCAGCCTATTGCAGGGCAGAACTCCCTCTAGATTCCTCTCCTTGTGCTATGACTTCGTTTCTCATGGTCAGCAACGCAATTCTCTTCGTGTCCTTTGTTAGGATACTGCCACACGTCGGGGCAGGCGCGGCTCCGTAACCCTCTATCTAGGCCTCTGACAGCATCCCACCCCTGTCAGGGACCTCTCTCTCTGCAGCTGTTTGATGTTCCTCCTTTCCCCTGTCTGCCTGACAGGTGCTGCGTGGGTGAAGCCCAGTCAGATTCTGTCTAACTTCCTATCCAAGCCACCAGTTTTACCTAACTGTGAGGAGTGCCCTACTAAATAGGAGCATAGCTCCCCCTGGTCGACTGGAGTGTGAAGTGTGTTGTGTGGTTTGTGATACCTGGTAAGTTGATCTGCTTTATTGCCTCCAGATGTAACATCACTCCCCCTGGTGGAAGAATGACATTATTGCAATGACCAGGACCCTGGGGCGCTGCAGATGTGTCACAGAATTTTATACCATTGGGCACTGAAGGAAAAATAACTACAGTTTTACCACCAAAATCTTGTTTTAGCCAAAGATTTAACATTTTCACACAAGAAGTGGGTAAAAATGGCACCAAACTTTGTCCCACAATTTCTACTGAATGTGGCAATACCCCATACGTGGCTGTACAGTACTATTTAGCCATACGGAGAGACTCGAGAGGAATGGAGCGCTATTTGCCTCCTGGAGCACAGATTTTCCTAGAGTAGTTTGCGGACTCCATATACAGAGCCCCTAATTTCTAGAAGAGCAGAATCTCCCCTCAAGAGACCTCATTTTGGAAACTATACCCCTTGAGGAATTTAACTACAGGTGCTGTGACAATTTTGACTCCATGGGTATATTCCAGAAACAAGCAGCAATGAATGTTACCAAGTGAAAATTGCAAACTGCCATTGTAGTGACCAGTACACTGTAGTGACCAGTACATTATGCCCAGCTCGTGCTTCTGGAGACATGCATCCATAAGTTAGGCGGACTCTCATCCCATCAGAAATGTCAAATGTGGACGCAATATGTGGTTTAGATACACTAAGAAGCTCAGAAGGGAAGGGGGAATTTGGATTTGGGAGCTCAAAATTTGCTGAATTTCTTTTGATGGGTGAGGAGCCATTTAGCTTTTCCCGAGCATTTGGGCTACCGGTAATGTGGAAGCCCACTATATTTCCATTAACAGATGACATACCGGAGAGCGGACTTGCTTTTTTGTGGATTGAGTTGAAGCTTTTATTGGGAACATTTTACATAACATTTGGGATCACATCTATCAGGTGCTCTACGCTGACCCCTTACTTAGGGGTTTCCATCTAAATCTCCGAGTGATGTGACAGATGAAACCACCGATGGATCCATTCACTATAATGAGGCAGCAGAGCTACTCTGGACTCCGTCTGTCCTCTGTTCAGCTGTGTCCTTTTTTTCAGAAGTGCACAAAACTATGGCCGAAGGCACTTTTATACAATCCTAAAAATATGGACACCACCGGATCACAGGTCCTATGGCGTTCCTAGTGCCTAGGGCACATGAAATTTTTTGATCGCTTTCTGATTTTTGCGAGGCAGAATGAATAAAAACCAGCAATTCAAGATTTTTTTTTGGAGGGGGGGGGGGGATTTATGCCATTCTGTGTGTGGTAAAATTGATAAGGCAGTTGTATTCTTCGGGTCAGTATGATTACAACAATACCTCATTTATATATTTTTTTTACATTTTGGCGCTCTTACACAATAAAAACTATTTTAGAGAAAAATAATTATTTTTACATCGCTTTATGCTGAGAGCTATAACTTTTTTATTTTTTTGATGATGGAGCTGTATAGTGGCTTGATTTTTGCGGGACAAGAGGATGTTTTTAGCGGCACCACGGTTATTTATATCCGTCTTTTTTATGGCGTTTTATTCCACTTTTTGTTCGGCAGTATGATGATAAAGCATTGTTTTTTGCCTTGTTTTACAATTTTTTTATGATGTTCACTAAAGGGGTTAACTAGTCGGACAGTTTTATAGGTTGGGTCAATTCCAAATATGTGTACTTTTATTGTTTATATTTTTTTCATACAAATATTTATTTATAGATACAATATCTTTTTTTTTTTATTATTATTTTTTCTTTCTATTTTTAATATTTTTACAATTATTTTAAAAAAATGTTTAACTTTTTTTTAACTTTTTTACTTTGTCCCACTATGTTACTATTATTTTTTGCAGGCTGATCGCTTCTACAGCTTAGAGATGCAGCAGCATCCCCATGCTGTAGAAACTGTCAGCTTTGCACTGACAGAGAAACTTTCTGATCATGCACTGCGCATGATCAACAAGTTTCCTAGGTCTGGTGACCCAGTTATCGTTACAACAACATCTGGTCACCATGGCAACTATCGGGACCCCGTGTCACGCCGCATGGTCTCCAATCCAAAGGCAGAAGGGCTGTTAGCCCTCTGCTGGCTCCCAGAGCACTGCCATCATATTCGATCACAGCATTTCAGGGGTTAAAGTGCCGGGAGTGGTGTGTGACCAATCCTGGCACTTAGTGCCAGGTGTCAGCTGTCAGAATCAGCTGACACTTGGCAGCGATAGCCAGCTCACCCCCCTCCCCCCCCCCCGCCCTGTGTACACGGCGATCATGATGACGCAATAATCAATCCACGGTCAAAGGTCACTTAGGCCCAGGTCACATGGATGAATTATTACGTCTAATGCCAGAAAGGTGTTAAGGTCTGAGATTGAAGTAAGGGAAACAGTGGAAATATTTAAGGGTCTGTTGTTTTGTGTAATAGTCCTAAACCAGTGGATAGTTCAAGCCTTTACAATTCTAAAATACTATTCAATTGGGGTTTTTTCAAAATAAGAAAGGCAATATTGATTGGGGAAAATAATGAAAATTGATTTGTTTTTTTCTTTGCAAACTTGTCTCTACGTTAACATAAAATTGTATTATAATTGCCTTCCCATTATATTCATTTTCATATATAAATGATTTTCACATTTTTCCAAACTTTGCTTACATACTGCTAATAGAAAACCTGATTACAGAGATATTTCCATTTAAGTAGATGTGAATGCCACTTTTATCTGTAAAGGGAATCTGTCATCCCCTGGGACATTTTTAACCTATTAATATGGATATACAGGTGATGCAATGGTGAAAACTGTCATACCTGTATGCCTCATGTCAGAAGTATTCTTGTGGCAAAATCCTCTTTTATTCGGTTATGGTAAAGACCTGTTCTAGGCTCTGGGGTGTGCGGTGTGTGGATCTTCATTATCATCCGAGTCCCCTCCCGTCAGCGTCACTGTCACGGGGCTACCGCGACAGGGAGGCTCCAGAGAACTGCAGCGCTCTGGGCCTCGTTCACACACAGTGAACAGAAGCTCTTCACCTGTATTCTGACCTTTGTGCCAGCAGTGCAGGAGTTAACCTTATTGCTGAGTTGCTGAGAGCTGGGTCTCTCTCAGCTGAAGTACATTTTGTAATCTGATCCTCTATATAGACCCAGTCCTGACTTCAGCTATAATGTAACAAATGGAAACGGAGGCACAGATGTAGAAGTTCACATTCGTATTTATTAGGCCATGTTCACACGTTGCGGTTTTTACCGCGGAACCGCAGCGATTTTGCCGCTGCGGGTCCGCTGCAGTTTCCATTGCGTTTACATTTACATGTAAACCAATGGAAACCGCAAACCGCTGTGCACATGCTGCGGGAAAAACCGCGCAGAAACGCAGCGGTTAAAAACCCGCAGCATGTCACTTCTTTGTGCAGAATCGCAGCGATTCTGCACCCATAGAAATGCATTGATCCGCTTACTTCCCGCATGGGGCTGTGCCCACCTTGCGGGAAGTAAGCGGATAATGTGCGGGTTATACCCGGGGTGGAGGAGAGGAGACTCTCCTACAGGCCCCGGGAACCATATTTGAGTAAAAAAAAAAGAATTAAAATAAAAAATCATGATATACTCACCTCTAAAGTCTCAGCGATGCACGCGGCCGTCCGGTCTCAGGTTTGCTATGCGACCAGGACTTGCGGTGACGTCGCGGTCACATGACCGTGACGTCACGAAGGTCCTGGTCGCACAGCATCTTTGGAACCGGACCGCCGCCTGCAGCGCCGAGGAGATCGGGACGTCAGAGGGTGAGTATATCATGATTTTATTATTTTTAACATTACTATTGATGCTGCATATTGCTGCATATGCAGCATCAATAGTAGGGGTAAAATCCCGCAGCGGAACCCGCAGGACAAACCGCGATAAATCTGCAGGGATAACCGCAGCGGGTTTGCCCTGCAGATTTATCAAATCCGCTGCGGGAGAACCCGCAGGGACAGGACGCAACGTGTGAACATAGCCTTAAGGTTTGATGTGGAACCACTACACCACAGTCCGGGGGGCTCCGAAGGGGGCATTACTGCGTGAGCCCCAGACACCCGTAGTAAGTCCCCTCGAACAGGGACAGAATGGAATGCCTGGAGGACACGGGTGCTACCTTCAGTTAGACCCCATACTCGTGGCGGCTGTCCCAGCAGAACAGAAGGGTCAGCAAGGTTAGCGGGTATTGCAGAATTGACTGGAGGATACCAGGTGTAGAAGCTGGTGCCGGTAGTACTGGCGTGGTCCGGAAGTGAGGCTGGCAGACTGGCAGGACTAGACAGGTCCAGAGTAGATACTGCGGATGCAGTCCAGATTAACTGGGTAACTGGTAGCAGAGGATCTGTGGAAACAGACAGAATAAGCGGAGTTCCTTGCAGATACTTCAGAAACAGAAGCGCAGAATGATAGGAACCGGAAGTTAGCAACAGTAGACACTTGTTGCTCCGGCACCCTCCCGATGGTGGAAGGGCTAGAAATAATAGACAAACACACGCCATTGGTTAGAGGCAACATTTGAAAAATGCACATTGTCTCTTTAAGAGACCGGGAGCAGGCGCGTGTGCGTCATAAGAACCCTTCCAGGGAACCTGCTGGCTGCACTGTTATGATCAGGTGACCTTGGAGCAGCATGAAACTTTCACTGGAGTAGGTGGTAACTATACTGACCGCAAACCCTGATCTTATCACCGCAACTAGAAGTAGCCGTGTGGTGTGCCTAACAAAACCTAGACACCTCGACACAGCCGGAGGACTAAATACCCCTATAGATGGAAATAGGAATTTCTACCTTGCCTCAGAGCAGAACCCCAAAGGATAGGCAGCCCCCCACAAATATTGACTGTGAGTAGTAGAGGAAAAGACACACGTAGGCAGAAAACAGGATTTAGCAAATGAGGCACACACTAGCTAAATAGGAAAGGATAGGACAGGATACTAAGCGGTCAGTATTAAAAATCCTTCCAAAAATATCCACAGCAGAAAATACAAAAACTCCACCATCTAACTAAAGATGTGGAGCGTATATCTGCATCTCCAGAGAATCCAACAAGACCGAGAAAACACTGACACAGTCTAAGCTGGACAAGAGAAAAACAAATGAATAGCACAGAATATAAGCACACTGCATGTGTGCCACAGAAACAAAAACCAGACACTTATCTTTGCTGAATTGACAGCTGAGCAGGAGAAGCCAGAAAGTGATCCAACACTTCAGAAGAAACATTGACAACTGGCAAGGACTAATGAATCCTGCACACCTAAATATCCCAGTCAGAACTGCAATCAGTAGATACACCTGGCCAGGACTGTGACTCAGAGACATCTGCATTCCCACCTACAACCACTGGAGGGAACACAAGAGCAGAATTCACAACAGTACCCCCTTCTTGAGGAAGGGTCACCGAACCCTCACCAGGGCCTCCAGGACGATCAGGATGAGCCAGATGAAAGGCACGGACCAAATCAGCAGCATGGACATCAGAGGCAAAAACCCAAGAATTATCCTCCTGGCCATAACCCTTCCATTTGACAAGGTACTGAAGCCTCCGCCTCGAAAAACGAGAATCCAAAATCTTCTCAACCACATACTCCAACTCACCATCAACCAACACAGGGGCCGGAGGATCAACAGAGGGAACAACGGGCACCACATATTTCCGCAATAAAGATCTATGGAAGACATTATGGATAGCAAAAGAGGCCGAAAGTGCCAAACGAAAAGACACCGGATTAATAATCTCAGAAATCTTATAAGAACCAATAAACCGAGGCTTAAACTTAGGGGAAGAAACCTTCATAGGAACATGACGGGAAGACAACCAGACCAGATCCCCAACCCGAAGCCGGGAACCAACACACCGACGACGGTTAGCAAAACGTTGAGCCTCCTCCTGAGACAACACCAACTTGTCCACCACATGAGCCCAAATCTGCTGCAACCTGTCAACCACAGAATCTACCCCAGGACAGCCAGAAGGCTCAACCTGCCCAGAAGAAAAACGAGGATGAAAACCAAAATTACAAAAGAAAGGCGAAACCAAAGTAGCCGAACTAGCCCGATTATTAAGGGTAAACTTGGCCAATGGCAAGAAGGCCACCCAATCATCCTGATCAGCAGACACAAAGCATCTCAAATAAGTTTCCAAAGTCTGATTAGTTCGCTCGGTCTGGCCATTTGTCTGAGGATGAAATGCAGAAGAAAAAGACAAATCAATGCCCAGCCTAGCACAAAAGGCCCGCCAAAACCTGGAAACAAACTGGGAACCTCTGTTGGACACAATATTCTCCGGAATCCCATGCAAACGAACCACATGCTGAAAAAACAACGGAACCAGATCCGAGGAGGAAGGCAATTTAGGCAAAGGCACCAAATGAACCATCTTAGAGAACCGGTCACAAACAACCCAGATAACAGACATTTTCTGGGAGACCGGAAGATCAGAAATAAAATCCATTGAAATATGCGTCCAGGGCCTCCCGGGGACTGGCAATGGCAAAAGCAACCCACTAGCACGGGAACAACAAGGCTTGGCCCGCGCACAAGTCCCACAGGACTGCACAAAAAAACGCACATCACGTGACAAAGAAGGCCACCAAAAGGATCTACCAACCAAGTCTCTGGTACCAAAAATGCCAGGATGACCAGCCAACACGGAACAGCGAACCTCAGAAATCACTCTACTAGTCCATCTGTCAGGAACAAACAGTTTCCCCACAGGACAGCGGTCAGGTTTGTCAGCCTGAAATTCCTGAAGAACCCGTCGTAAATCAGGGGAAATGGCAGAAAGGACCACCCCTTCTTTCAGAATACCGACCGGTTCTAAGACCTCAGGAGAATCAGACAAAAAACTCCTAGAGAGGGCATCAGCCTTAATATTCTTAGAACCCGGAAGGTATTAGAACCCGGAAGGTACGAGACCACGAAATCAAAATGGGAAAAAAACAAGGATCACAATACGGTGCTTAGCTCCCTCAAGCCAATGTCGCCACTCCTCAAACGCCCATTTCATAGCCAACAACTCCCGATTGCCGACATCATAATTGCATTCAGCAAGCGAAAACTTACGGGAAAAGAAGGCACACGGTTTCATCAAGGAACCAACAGGATCCCTCTGAGACAAAACGGCCCCTGCCCCAATCTCAGAAGCGTCAACCTCAACCTGAAATGGAAGAGAAACATCCGGTTGGCGCAACACCGGAGCAGAAGTAAATCGACGTTTAAGCTCCTGAAAGGCAGAGACAGCCACAGAGGACCAATTCGCCACATCTGCGCCTTTCTTCGTCAAATCGGTCAAGGGTTTAACCACACTGGAAAAATTAGCAATGAAACGGCGATAAAAATTTGCAAAACCCAAAAATTTCTGAAGGCTCTTCACGGATGTGGGCTGAATCCAATCATGAATGGCGTGAACCTTAACCGGATCCATCTCTATAGACGAGGGAGAAAAAATAAAGCCCAAAAAAGAAACCTTCTGCACCCAAAAGAGACACTTTGACCCTTTCACAAACAAAGCATTGTCACGAAGGATCTGAAATACCATCCTGACCTGTTGCACATGAGACTCCCAATCATCTGAAAAAATCTAAATATCGTCCAAATGTACAATCAAGAATTTATCAAGATAAGTCCGGAAGATATCATGCATGATGGACTGAAAAACAGATGGAGCATTAGAGAGTCCGAATGGCATCACAAGGTATTCAAAATGGCCTTCAGGCGTGTTAAACGCAGTTTTCCATTCATCACCCTGCTTAATACAAACAAGATTATATGCCCCCCGAAGGTCAATCTTAGTAAACCAACTAGCTCCCTTAATCCTAGCAAACAAATCGGAAAGCAAAGGTAAAGGGTATTGAAACTTGACCGTGATCTTATTCAAGAGGCGATAATCAATACAGGGTCTCAAGGAACCATCTTTTTTAGCAACAAAAAAGAACCCCGCTCCCAACGGTGAAGAAGATGGCCGAATATGCCCTTTCTCCAAAGACTCCTTAATATAGCTCCGCATGGCGGTATGTTCAGGCACAGACAGGTTGAAAAGTCGACCCTTAGGAAACTTACAGCCTGGAATCAAGTCAATAGCACAATCGCAGTCCCTGTGCGGTGGAAGGAAACTGGACTTGGGCTCATCGAATACATCCTGAAAATCAGACAAAAACTCTGGAATTTCAGAAGAGGAAGAAGAGGAGATTGACATCAAAGGAACATCATTATGAACCCCCTGACAACCCCAACTAGTCACAGACATGAACTTCCAAACCAACACAGGATTATGTACCTGCAACCACGGAAAACCCAGCACGATAGCATCATGCAAATTATGCAACACCAGAAATCGACAATCTTCCTGATGGACTGGCGCCATGCGCATGGTCACCTGTGTCCTGAACTGGGGTTTATTTTTAGCCAAGGGTGTAGCATCAATGCCCCTTAAAGGAATAGGGTTCTGCAAAGGCTGCAAGGGAAAACCACAACGCTTGGCAAACTCAAAGTCCATTAAGTTCAAGGCGGCGCCTGAATCCACAAACGCCATGACAGAAAATGATGACAATGAGCAGATCAAGGACACAGATAATAAAAATTTAGGTTGTACAGTACTGATAGTAATTGAACTGGCGATCCTCTTTGTCCGCTTAGGACAGACAGAAATGACACAATAATAACACAACCTATTCTGACGTCTGAAACCTTGTCATTCCGTTCTAGACAGAATCCTATCACACTACATTGGCTCAGGAATTTGCTCTGAGGATAACGCCACAGCGCGCACAGTTCTGCGCTCCCGCAAGCGCCGGTCAATCTGAATGGCCAGAGACATAGAATCACTCAGACCGGAAGGCGTGGGAAACCCCACCATAACATCTTTAACGGATTCAGAAAGACCCTTTCTGAAAATTGTCGCCAAAGCAACATTATTCCATTTAGTCAACACCGATCATTTTCTGAATTTCTGACAATCCAATTCTGCCGCCTCTTGACCCTGAGACAGGGCCAACAAGGTCTTTTCAGCTTGATCCACAGAATTAGGTTCATCATATAACAATCCCAAGGCCTGAAAAAAGGAGTCTACATCAAGCAAAGCCGGATTCCCAGATTCCAGGGAAAATGCCCAATCCTGCGGGTCGGCACGCAGCAGGGAAATGACAATTTTTACTCGCTGAATGGAATCACCCGAGGATCGAGGTCTCAAAGCAAAAAACAGTTTACAGTTGTTTTTAAAACTCAAAGATTTGGACCTGTCACCAAAAAACTAATCAGGAGTAGGAATCTTCGGTTCTAAAACAGGAGTCTGAACAATATAATCAGAAATACCCTGTACCCGAGCAGCAAGCTGGTCTACACGAGAAGCTAATTCCTGAACATTCATGCTAGCACAAGGCTCTTCAGCCACCCAGAGATAAAGAGGGAGGAGAAGACAAAGTAGACTGAAAAAAAAAAAAATCGCTCAAGACCTTTCTTCCCTTCTTCTGAGATGCATTTAATTCATTATGGGCCAGTTGTACTGTTATGATCAGGTGACCTTGGAGCAGCATGAAACTTTCACTGGAGTAGGTGGTAACTATACTGACCGCAAACCCTGATCTTATCACCGCAGCTAGAAGTAGCCGTGGGGTGTGCCTAACAAAACCTAGACACCTCGACACAGCCGGAGGACTGAATACCCCTATAGATGGAAATAGGAATTTTTTACCTTGCCTCAGAGCAGAACCCCAAAGGATAGGCAGCCCCCCACAAATATTGACTGTGAGTAGTAGAGGAAAAGACACATGTAGGCAGAAAACAGGATTTAGCAAATGAGGCACACACTAGCTAAATAGGAAAGGATAGGACAGGATACTAAGCGGTCAGTATTAAAAATCCTTCCAAAAATATCCACAGCAGAAAATACAAAAACTCCACCATCTAACTAAAGATGTGGAGCGTATATCTGCATCTCCAGAGAATCCAACAAGACCGAGAAAACACTGACACAGTCTAAGCTGGACAAGAGAAAAACAAATGAATAGCACAGAATATAAGCACACTGCATGTGTGCCACAGAAACAAAAACCAGACACTTATCTTTGCCGAATTGACAGCTGAGCAGGAGAAGCCAGAAAGTGATCCAACACTTCAGAAGAAACATTGACAACTGGCAAGGACTAATGAATCCTGCACACCTAAATATCCCAGTCAGAACTGCAATCAGTAGATACACCTGGCCAGGACTGTGACTCAGAGACAACTGCATTCCCACCTACAACCACTGGAGGGAACCCAAGAGCAGAATTCACAACACTGCACGCCAGGAAGCAGGAGGGGAAGGAGAGGTGGGGGCTGCGTCCAGGCAGCTTGAAGCCGACACAGAGCGAGAGTCCTGACAGAGACCCCCTGGAGGTATAGTAAACAGACCGGGTGTAACATATAGTCAGTGATCAGTTCTACTGCCTGGCTTGGAGGTTGAAGGAGCATAGTGTTGGTGTTGGAGGTTTATTTACAGAGATTGGTGTCTGCTGTTTTGGTTGCATGTTAAACCTGTTTTCCTTCCTAGTTTATTCCTTCTCTTCCCTTCTCTGTGTTTCCTCTGTGGTTGTGTGAGCATTTGGTGAGTTTGAGACTTTTAGTTACCTTGTCTGTATACCCTGTTATTTGTTGTATTATTACACTGGTGCAGTCCACCTCCTTTGGTGGGAGAGGGGGCCACTGATAGGGCCTGCACAGGAGACAGGGATACGCTGGCGGCTCGGGCCTCCTAACCATCATAGGTACCCCGGAGATTAGGGAAAGCCAGGGCCCCATTAAAGTGGTAGGGACAGGTGCGGGTCCCAGTACACCGTCCTGTCCCTTTAACGCCACTTACGGCGTGACAGTCACACTGCCCTGTGATGTGTAATTGTGGCCTCGCAAATCCCACACCTACGCCCTGCAATAGAGAGATTACACATCACTTTTCCATCATTCTATGGACATTTGTGTTGTGAATTCTGTTGTTGAGCTCCCTCCTGTGGTCAGGAATGGTACTTCAGCTGGTTCTGTCCATGGACTTTCTCTGGTGGCTGTGGGTGTTTCTGAGTTTCCTTCCACAGGTGACGAGCTTAATTTGTTAGCTGGCTACTCTATTTAACTCCTCTTGGATCGTTGCTAGATGCCAGCTGTCAATGTTGTACTATGGCTCTAGTTTGCTCCTGGATCGTACTGGTTTCCTGTTACTCCAGCAGAAGCTAAGTTCCTCTTTGCTATTTTGCTTGTTTGCTATTTTTTCTGTCCAGCTTGCTATTGTTAAATATTGCCTTGCTTGCTGGAAGCTCTGGGACGCAGAGGGGCGCCCCCCGCACCGTGAGTCGGTGCGGAAGGGTTTTTTCCCTGCACTCTCTGCGTGGCTTTTGTAGGTTTTTGTGCTGACCGCAAAGTGACCTTTCCTATCCTCTGTCTGTTCAGTAAGTCGGGCCTCTCTTTGCTAAATCTATTTCATCTCTGTGTTTGTGATTTCATCTTGCTCACAGTCAATATATGTGGGGGCTGCCTTTTCCTTTGGGGAATTTCTCTGAGGCAAGGTAGGCTTATTTTTCCTCTTAAGGGCTAGCTAGTTTCTGAGGCTGTGTTGAGTTGCATAGGGAGCGTTAGGAGCAATCCACGGCTATTTTTAGTGTGTGTGATAGGCTTAGAGATTGCCGTCAGCAGAGTTCCCACTTCCCAGAGCTTGTTCTGTGTTTTTGTGGCTATCAGGTCTTTCCGGGTGCTCTTAACCATCAGGTCCATTGTTGTCCTTACCACCAGGTCATAACACATTTGCCCATAGATGTTTGGTTGTCCTGAAGAAGGAGTCTCTGATAATGTCAGTGCATTTTAGACTCTGAAATACGCTGACATTAGACCTACAATTAAATATATCTATTCGAATGATTTAATCCGGAGAGCGCAGACATACTTACTACCCTGCAATTTTTATTCTACTGTCTATGGAAGCTGCTGCATCTGGTTTTCAAGCTCTATAAGTATTGTGTATCACACAGCCACACAAGGTGAGTGGTTCTACTTATTTATATCAACCCTCTAAAGTGGATAAGGCCCTATTGCGCACTTGCATTTTTTTCAATTACTTCTGTGAAGCACCTGAGGGTTGAAGGTGCTCACCACTCATCTATATCAGTTCTCTGAGGGGTCTAGTCTCCAAAATGGGGTGAATTGTGGGGGGTTTCCATTCGTTAAGCACATCAGGGACTCTCCAAATGTAAGATGGCTTCCAGTAATGATTCCAGCCAATTTTTCATTTAAAAAGTCAAATGGAACTCCTTCCCTTCTGAGCCCTGCCGTGCATCCAAACTGTAGTTTTCCCCCACACATTGAGTATCGGCAAATTCAGAAGAATTTACACAACAAACTGTATGGTGCAATGTCTCCTGTTACCCTTATGAAAATGGAAAATTTAGGTATAAAAATACTTTTGTGGGAAAAATTAGATTTTTTTTTTCTTTTCATGGCTCAACATTATAAACTTATGCGAAGGACTTGGAGGTTCAAAGTGCTCACCACACATCTACATAAGTTCTCAGAGGGGTCTATTTTCCATAAAAGATTGCCTTGTGCAGGCATGTACTACGGAGGACAGAGAATGAACTTCAATCCAATATTGCAGCCAGCATGCAGCCAGCGGGTAAGGAAAGGGTGAATCAAACACCCGAAAACCCCACCCCTATGGCTGAAGATTGTTCCCTCCAAATTCAGGTGACAGAGTCCCTTTAAGTATTTTTCCAGACATATCTCTTTGATTTAAGGGCATGAAAATCCAAAGTTGTAAAATTGCAAAAGTTTCAAAATTTTCACCAAATTTCATTTTTTTTCACAAATAAACGCATGTTATATGAATTAAATTTTACCATACCACTAACGTGAAGTAAAATATGTTATGAGAAAACAATGTCTGAATAACCGGGATCCATAGAAGCATTCCAGAGTTATTACCTCATAAGGGGACAGTTGTCAAAATTGTAAAAATTGGCCCAGTCATTAACATGCAAACCACACTTGGGGGTTAAGCGTTTAAAGCTGTTCACCTATGTCACATGTGGCACCCCGATGTTTTACTAATGTTTTGCTATGGTGTGCACTGTAATGTATTTGTCATGTACTGTAATGTGATGTATTGTACTTTAGGTTAGAGATAGATTAGTAAGTAGTGCAGGACCATAGGGGTTAAGCAGATGGGAGGAGTCACAGAGCAGAGCAGCATAGAAGCAGGGAGGTATTGAAAAGGCACTTCCTGATTAGACACAGACACCCGGGCACCTTCCCCAAAGGCAGAACGTGTCAGCAGAGTATTAAAGGTCGTGGGGATAAAGCTGTTTCAGTAAGGGGCCCCAGGCTGAGAATCATACAGGTGATTACCAGCTTAGACAAGAACCATTCCAAGGAAGGATCCAAAGTTAGTGGCTGGGATTAGGAGGCAGCTGACTCGGCGAGACCGTTACCCTATAACTCGCAGCCGGACCAGGGAAACGGTAGGAAGCTGGTGAGCCTGGAGCACGAGTAGGACAGAGATTGTCCTCAAGAGGGACAGGGATTGTCCAATAGTGGGTCAGCGATTGACCAAAGATATAGACTGAGTTGACAGGAAGAACCGAGTCAAAAAGAAAGATAAGAAGGTGCCTCTCTGTTTGAACTGTGCTGTGAGAAGAATATGCTGTTTTTGAGTAAGTTTTAACCATTGAAACGAAGTCTGTGACTCTGTTGTGTTTCCTGAGATCTTGTCCCCTGCAACCGAAGTGAATGTGTGCTGAAGGTAACTGACTGTACTTCAGGACTGGGACTTCACTTGTCTTTTCATGTGCAAGGTGCCGGGGTGCTCACTGACTGTTGCTTAGTGGACTTGCCCACAGCTACCACCCCGTGCCACCTTGTTACAAATGTTCCTTGATGACAACAACCAAACCTGATCCCCAATCTTAAAAACAGGACCCACTGAACATCTGAGCAGTTCCAATATTCTTTTGAACCTCCACTCCAGGGTATTCTGAACTAATCCTGGAAAATTCACCTAAATGGGGATGAAAAACATAATTACAGAAGAATGGTGAGGTCCCGGTAGATTGATTTACTCGACTGTTAAAGGCAAACTCAGCGAGAGGTACAAACGAAGACCAGTCCTCCTGCCGAGCTGCCACAAAGCACCTTAGAATTTGTTCAAAAGATTGATTTGTCCTCTCAGTCTGACCATTGGTTTCAGGGTGATAAGCAGATGAAAATAACAAGTCAATCCATAGTTTACTGCAAAAAGCTCTCCAAAACTTAGAGACAAATTATACTTCCCTATCAAACACAATGTTCAGAGGGATCCCATGTAACCTTACAATATGAGAAATAAACAACCTGGAGAGTGTCTCTGCATTAGGTTGAACTCAATCAGTTATGGCCTGGGTCCATCTCAAACCCTTCTGCTGACAAAATAAACCCCAAGAAGGAGATTTCCTGAACAGAAAAAAACACATTTCTCTAATTTAGCAAACAAAGTTCTCCTTCAAGCTCATGTACACAACATAGACATGTTCCTGGGGAGTGCCCAAATCTGGCGTGAAAATTAGAATATCATTGAGGTAAATCACAACATATCTTCCAATGTAATCAGAGAAAATATCATTCAGATATTCAGGTGAATTAGATAATATAAAAGGCATGACAAGGTTTTCAAAAAGACCCTCAGACATTAAAAATGTCATTTTCCACTCATGACCCTTCCGGATGGGTATCAAAAGGTAAGCCTCTCTAAAATCAAGTTTACAAAGCACCCTGGCCCCCAGGAGCTGATTATATAGGTCGGGGATGAGTGGAAGTGGGTAAGTATTTTTAAACGTGATCTTCTTTAGTTCCTGGAAATCAAGGCAAGGACGGAGACCCCCATCTTTCCTTTTAAGAAAAATCCAACTGCTACAAGGGAGGAGGAAGGAGGGATTTGACCCTTTGGTAAACTTTTGTTAACCTATTCTTTCATGGCGTTTTGGTCAGGCCCCGACAAATTGTAAAGGCGAGCTGAATAAGATCAATAGCACAATCATAGGGACGATGGGGAGGTAGTATTTCTGCCTCCTTTTCCAAGAACACACCTCCGAAGTCCTTCAGGTACCTTGCAAGACCCTACAGACTAGCATAACATATTTTTACATTTTTTAGACATTTCTTGTAACAATTTCTTGTAAAATTTCACTATCTCCTTCTGACACCAATCAATAATAGGATTGTGAATCTGCAACCATGGAAACCCCAGTACCCATCTAGCAGGTAAATTATCCAACACAAAACAGGAGATGGATTCAGAGTTTATTGCTCCCACTTGGAGAGTGAATCCACTGTTGCTCTCTTGACCAAATTGTGAGATAACGGTGTCTTGTCAAGGGCGATGATTTAAATGGGTCTTTCTAAACTAACTGTCCCTAACCCTAACTTTAGAACCAGTCCCAAATCAATAAATTTAGCAGCAAACCCACAGTTAATGAATGCCAATGTTGATAACACCTGGTTCTCGAAGGATAACATCGTATTTATCAGTATGTTATCAGAGAAAGAAAAAGGTACCTAGGACTTTGGGTGACCTCCTCGGCCATCACCCAGACTCAGACATTCTCCCGATGGTTTAATAGATTGAGGACAAGTTGGGCAATTCTTTAGAAAATGTCCAGAGAGACCACAGTATAGACAGAGTCCGAGATCTTGTCACCGTCTTCTCTCTGCAACACGGAGACTGGCAACTGTGACCTCGGGTAAGTGGACCTGCTCCGGGGAAGTATAACGAACAGCCTGATGTTCACTATGTCTCTCACAGATTCTGCTGTCCATTCGTATGGCATGAGCCGTGGCCTCCATCAGGGAACAAGGGGAGTCATGGAGGACCAGCATCCTTGAGGGTTTCGGAAAGGCCTTTTTGGAACTGGAACCTGAGAGCAGCATCGTTCCACAGAACTTCGGTGGACCACTACTGGAATTTAGTACAGTAGTCCCCAGCTGTGTGACCCCCTTGTGCCTGGTTCATGATCTTAGCCTCAGCGACCTGAATTCTGTCGGGTTCGTCATATATCAGACCTAAACTGTCAAAAAAAGGCATCAACGGAAAACCATTCTGGGGCTTGTGGGGGGCAAGAAAATGCAAAGGTCTAAGGACCTAATCGCAGAAGAGACTGGGGGCGCTGGGTAAAAAATAACCTAAAGCTTTTCCTGAATACCTTAAACTAGTCTTTCGCATCCGAAAATTTATCAGGGAGGGATGTCACAGGTTCGGGAGAGACCAACTGTACATCAGAGGGTACTGACGTCACAGCCACTGCCGGCAGTGTGGGGCTATGGGGCCTACATAGGCAGACATCTGGATGAAAAAGCTCAGTTAAGTAGCATGACAATCACCTGGAATAATAAACGCGGAGACAGCTGACACATACGTCTCAGATTGAATACTCAAGCTGTCAATCAACACACTGACAGCTCAGCAGGCCTCTGTTCCAGACTGGATGGCTAAGATGTCAAAGTACTGACAGCTTCAGCACACCCCCATACTATATTGGAAGGACGAGCTGTCAGTAACTGCATCCCAGACACACTGAGGGGTGGAACAGTGACACCAAGCCTCCTGGGGGAGGAGACAGGTTATGGCATATCACGAGTATGGAGTATAGTAAGGTTGGAGACTCGGGCCAATCTACCATCAAGAGAACCATCGGGACAGGGATAGTTAGGGTCCCACTTTGGTGGACAGTTTGAGGCTTTACTGGAGACCATCACAACATGACAGATTTAAGGGCATTAAAATTAAAAGATTGAAAATTGCTAAATTTCCCTAATTTTTCCCAATTTCCAATATTTTTATAAATAAATGCAAGTTATATCAAACAAATTTTACCACTATCATGAAGTACAATATGCCACGAGAAAGCATAATAATAATAAGAAGAATAAACAATAAAGTGGGATCTGTTGAAGCGTTCCAGAATTATCTAAAAAAATAACACTGGTCAGAATTGTAAAATTTGGCCTGATCAAGAAGGTGAAAACAGGCTTTGGGATGAAGGGGTTAAAAATAGATATTAGTGTTAGAGGACTTGGCTATTTTTTAAAAAAAAGTATTGATCCATGGTTTCCATCTTTTCTGGTACAGTATGTTGGGAAGGAATTGTAGTTTATGGTGTGTCTCGTTATTTTCGTACCCCTGGCTGATATCTCCTGCTAATGAATAAACAAATGGTAACCACGCTCAGAGAAGAATCTTTGTTATTGCCCACTTGGACTTCGCGTAAACTAGAATCTAAATTTTACTATCTAATATCTCCGCAATGGAAATAATAAATTACTTTAAACAATTTAACCCCTTCACGCCTCAGCTCTTTTTCGTTTTTGCATTTTCAATTTTCGCTCCCCTCCTTCCCAGAGCCATAACTTTTTTATTTTTCCATCAATATGATAATGTGAGGGGGTTTTTTTGTGGGACGAGTTGTACTTTTGAACAACACCATTGGTTTTACCATGTCTTGTACTAGAAAACGGTAAAAAAATTCCAAGTGTTGTGAAATTGCAAAAAAAAGTGCAATCCCACAATTGTTTTTTGTTTGGCTTGTTTGCTAGGATCACTAAATGCTAAAACTAACCCACCATTGTGATTCTCTAGGTTATTATGAGTTCATAGACACCTAACATTGACTAGGTTATTTTTTACCTAAGTCGTGCAGAAAAATTCAAAACTTTGCTAAAAAAAATTGCGCCATTTTCCGATACCCGTAGCATCTCCACTTTTCAGGATCTGGGGTCGGGTGAGGGCTTATTTTTTGCGTGCCACGCAGACGTTTTTAATGATACCACTTTTGTGCAGATACGTTCTTTTGATCGCCCGCTATTGCATTTTAATGCAATATCGCAGCGACCAAAAAAAATTCTGGCATTTCTAATTTTTTTCTCGCTACGCTGTTTAGCGATCAGGTTAATCCTTTTTTTTGTTGATAGATCGGGCAATTCTGAATGCGGCGATACCAAATATGTGTAGGTTTGATTTTTTTTATTGTTTTATTTTTGATGGAGCGAAAGGGGGGTGATTTAAACTTTTATATTTTTTCTATTTTATTCATATTTTTTTAAACATTTTTTTTAACTTTTGCCATGCTTCAATAGCCTCCATGTGAGGCTAGAAGCTGGCACAACTCGATCTGCTCTGCTGCATAGGAGCGATCATCAGATCGCTGCTATGTAGCTGAATTGCAGGCTTGCTATAAGCGCCGACCACAGGGTGGCGCTCACAGCAGGCCGGCATCAGTAACTATAGAGGTCTCAAGGACTTCTATGGTTACTATCCTGACGTATCGCTGACCCCCGATCATGTGACAGGGGTCTACGATGCGCTCATTTCCGGCCGCGCGGCCGGAAGCTGTAGCTAAATGCCGCTGCCAGCGTTTGACAGCGGCATTTAATTGGTTAATAGTGGCAGGTGGATCGCGATTCCAACTGCCGCTATTGCGCTATTGTGCGCGTGTACATAACAGCTGACATGTCGGGACTTTGATGTGGGCTCAGCGCCGGAGCCCACATCAAAGTGGGAGACACGACATGCACCGTACTAGTACAGTGCATGTCTTGAAGGGGTTAATAAAAAAATAATAATAAGTTTAACTCAGCTCAGCAGACACTATTTCATGATGTGGCTAGTTTAAATTGCTAAAACTGGTGGAAGGTCCTTTTTAATGCCTATTCATGTGGCTACATGAATATAGGTGGGTTGAGACATGTGAGTGACTCTTTCTATTCACTTATATGGGAGTAGCATAGTATGCCCTAAAGGGGTATTCCTATCTCCATCATCCTATCCCAATATGAAGTAGGTGTAATAATAATATTAGCAAATACTTCCAGTTAAAAATCTAGCATAGTTTTTCTGATTCACTATATCTCTCACCTCATGTGCAGGTATTGCAGTATTGCAGGACCTTAGGTATCCATGGTTATGACCGTTAGCAACTAGCTGACACTATATTGGTGGTCATTACCATGGATACCTAAGGTCCTGAAATGTCTGCACATGAGCAAAGAAACGTAACGAATCAGAAAAACTATACTACATTTCTAAGTGAAGGTATTTGCTGCTATTATTATGATTACTAATATTATTATTAGGCCGGCGTCACACTGGCAGTATTTGGTCAGTATTTTACATCAGTATTTGTAAGTCAAAACCAGGAGTGGGTGATAAATGCAGAAGTGGTGCATATGTTTCTATTATACTTTTCCTCTTTTTGTTCCACTCCTGGTTTTGGCTTACAAATACTGATGTAAAATACTGACCAAATACTGATAGTGTGATGCCGGCCTAATAATTACTACACATAATACAGTACATATTGGGATAAGATCTTAGCGATGGTAATATTTAAATGTCTGCTATAAGCATATACCTTTTAATTCTATTACCAATTTATAAGTAAAAAGGGAAAGAAATGTGAAAGCAAAGAACTACAAGTATCATGTCTCATTCCCATAAGATCTTGCATCATGCCTCAGGAAAAATCAAACTGGGCTATCATTTTAAATCAAGGTTTGCCAATAGGAGATATAAAACAATAGAACCTACTTCAGCTTCCTAGTTTGGTGGACAACTTCCTAAAATCTCCATCTTATCATTTACTGTCTATACTACTTAAGGTACCGTTACACTTAACGATTTACCAACGATCACGACCAGCAATACAACCTGGCCGTGTTGGTAAGTCGTTGTGTGGTCGCTGGAGAGCTGTCACACAGACAGCTCTCCAGCGACCAACGATGCCGAAGTCCCCGGGTAACTAGGGTAAACATCGGGTTACTAAGCGCAGGGCCGCGCTTAGTAACCCGATGTTTACCCTGGTTACCATTGTAAAAGTAAAAAAACAAACACTACATACTTACATTCCTGTCGTGTCCCCCAGCGTCAGCTTCCCTGCACTGTGTAAGCGCTGGCCGTAAAGCAGAGCGGTGACGTCACCCCTCTGCTCTGCTTTACGGCCGGCCGGCGCTGACACAGTGCAGGGAAGCTGACGCTGAAGGACGTGACAGGAATGTAAGTATGTAGTTTTTTTTTTTACTTTTACAATGGTAACCAGGGTAAACATCGGGTTACTAAGCGCGGCCCTGCGCTTGGTAACCCGATGTTTACCCTGGTTACCAGTGAAGACATCGCTGAATCGGCGTCAGACACGCCGATTCGGCGATGTCAGTGGGTGATCCAGCGATGAAATAAAGTCCTGATCATTCCCCAGCGACCAACGATCTCCCAGCAGGGGCCTGATCGTTGGTCGCTGTCACGCATAACGATTTCGTTAACGATATCGTTGCTACGTCACAAAAAGCAACGATATCGATAACGATATCGTTATGTGTGACGGTACCTTTACTGTACAGCCTGCATTATTTTGAGGTAGTCTATACCTGTAACCCTCCATTTCTCTTGGAGTTTTTTCCCCCTCAAACCATTCAGCTAGCCACACAGCAGGCTAACCTCAAATATATATATTTATGAGACATCTATTCTAATGTTATTATCCACTGTTTTAATACACCATTAGCCTCCTTCTTTTTGTTCTATAAAACTTGTACCCGTCTGTTTGATTTATTTCAACTGTACCCCCTATACACTTGCTTCCGCTGACCTCAAGCGACGTTTCGTATCTATTCTATACTTCTATCCTTTAACAATAGGAAAACCTGAACGATTCTTTATCCACATTTTTAAATGACTATTGGGCCAATTACTCACTCTCTCAGTGAGAACAAATTAGTTTGTCGGAAAAGTAGAGAGCTAGATACTGTACGCCATTGCTACCTTACAGAAAAGGAGGTAAGAACAAGCAAGTTTAGCCGATTTATCTCCAAGGGCACCAATACAGTATAAGCTGCCCCCTGGAGATATAAAATATGTCCTAGGATCAGATGTTATCCCAAGGATTTCATATGTATTAACCTATAAAAATAAATAAACTTATTATTACTTTCTAACTAAATTCCATATATCGTACAGGCTACGGCTGGTTCATCTACAGAACTGTAAATATGAGTATACGAGGACCTGATACTACAGAACAATAGGATGTGATATTGATACTCTTATCAGGGTATTCTATACCATATAGTCTGATACTATTCCAAACAGCTGGAATGATTTCATTCATTCATTGTACATTTGGCCGCCGCCGGAACAGATGACACCCGGCAACTTCACCGATCTTGTATTGAAGACCTATCCCTGGGACAGGTCATCAATATCTCCTGACCGGACAACCACTTTAGCAGCTACTTTGCAGTATTCTCAGTATCCACCTTTTGAACAAGAAAGCATTTGACTGACTAGCTTTACTTTCCTGATTGGTGCTACTTGGTGAAATCTAATTTGTACAATTACTGTCAATTACTCGCAGTTGGTGATTCAACCAACACAATCCAGTCTTATGTCCAAATGAAACGCAAAGACTATGTATGCACTGTGTACTAATAAGGATACACAATGTGGCCGTATTGTGCTGCGGTTACTCATCAATCAAGACTGGCTGCAGTGTAGACTGCGCTAACCGGATAAATATATTGTACTTTAGAACTAATTGCAGGGAAGCGTTTGCAACCTGCAGCAATCGTCTGTATTTCTAATAAAACGGAGCACTTTGTTGAATCTGTGATTATTTGGTTGAGACAATCGTATAGAAATAATTGAGCAACTTTTTATGCATCTAAGTGCACAGTAAGCTTTACATGAGCTTCTATTAGGAATGTAGGAGTCATTTGATGTCAACGTTCTATTATTATGGTATACCTATAAAAGTATCATTATGAGCAAATTGTTTTGCACAGGGAGTTTTGTCAACAAGATAAAAAGTGTAATTATGTATCAAGCTATTCCCCTGCCGCAATATTTGTATGAGTAGCGATGAAAAAAAGGAGATTAACATTTGGCAGCAGAGTACAAAAGCTGAAAGGGGGAAATCTAAAACATTGGAAGCTTGTGCTAGAATTGCACTGTATTTATACCCCTTCTTTTATTCCCTTGTAATTGTATGCAGCTTATGTGAATTTAAGAACGGTCCCGTGGATGTTCAGGTTCGTTGGGTTTGGTTGAACTGTAGTCCAAAGTTTGGTTCGGGCATCAGAACTTGACTCAAACTTGACCCCAAACCCAATAAAAGTAAATGGAAATCCGAACTTTGGTGCTATAAAATGGACATAAAAAGAGCTATAGGCAGCAAAATAATAATAATAATAAAAATCTTTATTTATATAGCACCAACATATTCCGCATCGCTTTACAGTTTAACAGTTTCAAACACAACAGCCATAAGTAACAGCGTTAACAATAATATGCCATTTGTGAGAAGAAAGAGAAGGCACTCACCGATCTAAAATTCCCAACTTTATTTCATCTTCATATTAAAATTCCATGGCCGGGGGAGTAAAAAAACGGAGCCCTTGTGAGCAGGGATAGACAACGGCCGTTTCGCGCTGTGTTTGCGCTTCCACGGGTCAGCATGTGTGAGGACGTGACGAAGGAAGAGATATGCCGGCCACAACACACTCCCCCCTGCCAAACTCCTCCCGCTTACCACGAAATACAAAACATTAAAAAGCACAAATTAAAACAAATTACACATAATCCTGAATAACTAAGATACCTTTCCAGCGAGAGCATTGCGTACACACCTAAATACTCAAAATGAAAGGTGTCATCTTTTGTGAATACAAAAGCTCATTAGTAGTTCCAACATTTCAAATTGATTCCTACATTCTATTACCAAGATGTATTTAACCAAGCATAAACCCATATCATCTCTTACAAAAATACCGACATATCCACCCTGTCATTGAAGCCCAACCGACCCATAGCGCCAGAGCGCATGATCCATTCCGCTTCACGCCTGAGTAACAGGTTACCTAGATTACCTCCCTGCACTGGTAAGCCGACCTTTTCAACCCCTGCAAACGTTAGTACCCCAGGGTTCCCGTTATGTTTATCTTTAATATGGGAAATTAGTCTAGGAACTCCCTTTCCAGATGAAATAGATTTAAAATGTTCCCAAAACCTAACGTACAGGGGGTGTATCGTTTTCCCTATATAAAAATACTTACACGGGCAGAAGATGACATACACTACATGATCCGTCTTGCATATTATAAACCCAGTAACCAAATGATCTGTTCATCCCATACGTAAAACCTGCTCTGTGACATGTTGACTGCAAAAAGGACAATGACCACATTTTGTGGTTCCCCTTAGGGATACCTGCGCTCAACCAATTCTTATCTTGTTTGACAACACGATTCCTTACCAATCTGTCCCTTAACCTCATACTGCTTTTACTAGCAATCAAAGGACCTCACGCTTCGATATCTGCCATGTCTTTGTCCGGCTCTAGAATATGCCAATTCCTTCTTATTGCTGTACATACATGTTGGTCCATAGCACTGTACCTGAAGCAAAAGGTAAATCTCTTCTCCCTTTTTTTGTTAACCCCCTTCCCGGGAGCCCTTTCTCCACTTACTTCAGCCCCTCTAGCTCGCTCCAATGCTGACTGCAGCAACACCTCAGGATATCCTCTTTGTCTGAATCTTTCTTTCACCTCTGCCAACTGCCTAGAAAAGCCCTCCTCTGTATTATTCACTCTTCTTACCCTCAAGAATTGGCCATAGGGTAAGGCTTGTTTAACATGCCTGGGGTGAAAGCTATTAAAGTGCATCATAGCATTAGTCGCCACTGGTTTACGATATAATAAGGTACACACAGTGCCCTCTTTGATCTCTACTAGCACATCAAGAAACTCCAACCGCTGCCCACCAAATACTGATGTAAACGACATATTCATCCTGTTGTTATGATTGAGGTATAACGCAAATTCATTGAATGTATCCATAGTTCCATCCCAAACGATGACTATGTCATCGACATACCTCTGGTACAGTTTAATCTGCTTCAAATAATCATTGCTGGCAGAATATATGTATCTCTCCTCGAAGAGCCCCAAAAACAAATTTGCAAAAGTGCAAGCTGCCAGAGTCCCCATCGCAGTACCCACTTCTTGCACATACCATGCATCCAAGAACATGAATGCATTATGGGTTAAAATGAAATTTAAACCCTCACATACAAAATCAATGAAATTTTGGCTTTTTTCTGTGGTGCCTAATATTTGCTCAATTTGAAGCAGATTAAACTGCTTAAATTAAACTGGAATCATCGAAGGCTTCATAGTGGCGCACTCAGTGGCGCACTCAGTGGTTGTGAAGTCTGAAAGGCGCGCAGTGCGACTTTTTTGCGCCTGATGCAGCTGGTACTCCATTACTGCTGGCTGCTGCTCACACAACCTCTCCAACATATGTAACGTTGAATTTCACCTGGTCGGTAGGTCACATATGATGCAATGTTCCGGAAGGCGGAATCGGCGCTGCAGAGTTGCAATGCGGGATCTTGCCATGCTGGAACGCCGCAAGTGAGCACACTCTAGGCAGACCTTGTGCAGCAGTGCATCAAGATCCGGATAATCCCTCAAAAAACTCTGCACGACCAAGTTGAGCACATGTGCCAGACATGGGATGTGAGTGAGGTTGCCTAGGCCAAGAGCTGCCACCAGATTTCGGCCATTGTCACACACTACCATGCCTGGCTGGAGATTCGCTGGCACAAACCACACGTCGCTCTCCTGCTTGATGGCATTCCAGAGCTCCTGCGCTGTGTGGCTTTGATTCCCCAAAGAAATTAATTTCAAGACGAATTAAATAAAACCGGGACTTTGCATTTTGGGAACTTCCGATTCTGGTATCCGATATACTGAAAGTATCGGAATTCGGTATCGGAATTCCGATACCGCAAATACGGGCGATACCCGATACTTGCGGTATCGGAATGTTCAACACTAGTCCTGACTAATATATGCCACCAGGAGCCCATACATTCTGATATCTTCACTAATATACACCCCCTCACCCAACACCGATCCTAGGTATGTGTTGTACCTGTGAAAAATACAGATAGAACATGTATGTGTAACACAGACATTTGAATGAGGACTCATACTAACAGGTTATGCCTAGGCATTATCTATTAGGCTTTGATTTATGGCAGACCCGGTGGTAATTGTTAGGACTTTGGTTCTCATAGCAACCACTGGAATGCTGCAAATGTGCTGCAGGGAGCTGATGGAGTGACAAAGGGAGCAATTTCCTTCTATCATACTTCTTACATGCAGCAGTTGCTATTGACAGCAGCATGTATAGAATTAATTGAACTGCTGCTAACAGCGACAGCACTCAGTTCCCACTGCTATATTTCTGATAGAAGGGGTAGTTGAATACTATAAGGAGCATTCGGAGCCATCATATCACAATCCCGGGCTTAAGATTCCCTTGCTTTTCAAGTACTAGTAGAAAGTGGCTTGTCGATTAAGATATGAAAAGTCAACAAGACCAGAGTAAAAAACGCAAAACGCCAGTCGTGATGAATCTGGGGCTGTGGTGTTTTAATAAAGTGCTGACATTATGAACAAATACCTGGAAATAATGTGCTGAACTTAGTGAATTTATTGAATATATGATTTTTTCTTTCAAACTGCACAGTCATTTTAATAAATAATTCCATGCCACTGAAAATGCAAGAGTTGTAACTATGAAAAGGACATTAATTTCTTTATGATGCATTTTATATTAAACGTAAAACTTTTAAGTAGAAGAAATCCATTATTAAACAATTTTAGAAAAACACATTGCTTAAGGAGTTCTACAGGTTTTCAAATCTGTTATTCCAGACCTGAGGCTTGGCGTAAAGAAGCAGATTACATTTCTGTTAAAAATAAACTTTCTCTGTGCTTAGCCCTGAGGGCATTACTGTGTGTGCAGTACCTATTTCCTTAAAATTTATGAGCTATCCATTGCTGTGAATATTAGTCCTGCAGGAATTATTTGTGCTCGTTTACCCCAATTTTATGCCAAATCCATCTAAATTATGCATAGGGCACAGTCAGTATAAGTGAGCATCTAAAAAATACACTTGCCAGCAATGTCTGAAGACTATTTACTGCTTTCAAGTTGCCAATTCAATTGCAAACTAATTAAATTGCTTGTTTTCATTAAGAGAGTGAAATTGTACAAGAGTAAAATAGAAAAAAAAAAGTATATAAAAGAAAGTAATGAAGATATGTTTATACTGCTAGTTTAGAGCAGGGGTGGGGAACCACCGGCCTGTGGGCCATTTGCGGCCCTCCATAACCTTTTCTCAGATTCCCGGGAACCGCAGTGCTTGGGCCAGCCGCTGTGTTTGACGGATGCCAGCTCTTTAATTTCTTGCTGTGTGAGCATGCGCATGGACTGTTCACTACTGAATGTTGAGGCTGATGCAGTGAAAGATTATGTCCTGATACCAGTGCCAGTGTCAGGACTTACCTTGTGGGAGGACTTAGCGCCCAATTTGTACTGCCTCTGAAGGATGGTATAAATATCCAAAAGGCCCTTGGCAGAAAAAAGGTTCCCCAATCCTGGTTTAGAGACATTTATCACCTCACCGCCTGCCTTAGCACCTACCAATGGTAACTAAGCTTCTCTCTGCCCACCATACACAGGCAGAAGTTTGAGCCATATGGACTGAGGGAGTTTCAGTTTCACATCCTGATAGGACAAAAAGAAAGAAAAGGATGACCATAATCATGTTTCCTTGGAAATTGTGAAGAACTTGGTCACAAGAATGTTTATAGCATAGAGGTATATACCATAGATGATCCATCTCTCCTTTGATGATGCTTCTCAATATTCTGATTAAGCAATATATGTTTACTATAACTGGATAAAACAATTTGGGTGGTCAAGTATTAGAAAATTTAATTGAGCATATTGCTAAAATTCCCATTTAGACTCAGATAATCAAGCCTTTGTCAGGTAAACTTTAGACTGATGGTCGGTCACCAGTGGCTTGGAGCTCACACACCATATTCTCTAGTGCAAAGTCTGTGGTGGCATTGTGTCCACACAAAAACCAAAGGTGAGGGCGCAACCAGAATGTGTCTGGCTAATCCCTTTTTCCCATCCGTTCTAAACAATTCTACTGCACTTAGATAGTGTTATCTTCTGTCTCCTATCATAGAAGCATTTCCAATTGAGATATGTTTTTTTCCATAGGGCCATACTATGTGACTTCTATGAGTCTCCTTGGATAGGGGGTGTCTAACCTGGTTGGTCCAATTTTAATTGAAGACTGGCTGACAATATTCTGTAGAATTCAGAAGTACTGGAGTGATTGCTCCAGTGGGGTGGGCAAGAGGCCCTAAAAGTCATTATAATGGGTGTGGATTGGAAAACAAACACATTGCATATTTGTTCTTAATTATAGATCTCATCACCATAATGGGGGGCCTTCCCTTTCGACTAGTTGGTCAAATTTTGCTATAAACTAGCACCATGTATGGCTCAACATATTGATATATCTGCCTAAAGATAGACTTAATCAGATTTTTTTCCTGGGAGATCCCTAATGGCTGGAATCAGTTAACAGTGCTGATCCAAAAACCCACATGGAGAATTAAAAGTAGACCGACTAATGATGAGTGCAAGTGCTCGTTACTCGAGTTTGCCGAGGGTGATCGGGTATGTACAGAGTACCGCTGGTGCTCGAGTGACATGTTCAAGTCCACGCGGCCGCATGTTTTGCGGCTGTTAAACAGCCACCAAACATGTGAGGATTGCCCATGTTTGTCAGGAAAATATCGCGCTAATCAGTGCATACCCAAGCACCTATCACTAGTCACGAGGTATGGCCAAAAAAAGGCATTTTTTTTTACTTCAATTTTGGAAACAGTGATCATTTTTTGTCTTTGAGCTAAAAACTATGAATAATTCAGTGACATTTCCATTGCACACTGACTTTTCAGAGAAAACATATTTTGAAGATATGGCCAGGGACGGGTCTTGTCCGGCTCTGCCACAACCGGCTCTTTCCTGCACTGCGGCAGGTGGTTGACAGGTCTGTACTATGAACACACAAGGGAGAGACCTGTCTATCACCCGCAATGCCACTGGGAAGAGCCGGCTGGGGCAGTGTCGGACAAGTCCCATGTCCATCAATTGTCCCCGGCTGGATTTTCAAAGTATATACTGCACATGGATAAGGCAGAATGAACAGCCTGACAAGTTTCTTTTAAGTGTCTACCACTGATGATCAATTGATTAATGACTTCACGACATATGATGGACAGCTACGCCATATGTCGTGTACCTGCCTTCGATGCAGGCTCGCAAGTTGAATCCTCATATTTCCAAGCAAATGATGGCTGAATTATTCAGCCATCATCTGACTCTAATAGCCGCAGGTGGAGGAAAGCTGTGGCTGTTAACATGATAAATGCCACTGCAATCTCTGACAGTGGCATTTAACATGTGCTGGCAGAGGAGTGCATCATACCATATGCCTATCGGTGTGCATGTGATATGGGTGCCAATGGGTTGCCATGACAGCTGGGGGTCTGCTGACATCCCCCCGTGCCTGTCATTACAATTTTCCTGTGAAAGCCAGCTTGTAGCTTGCATTCATAGATCAAGATTTTAGTTAATAGCACCAGTGATCAGATGATCGTAGCTTCAAGTCCTCTCAGGGCTCAAACAAATACAGTCAAAAGTGAGGAAAAAAAGTTTAAAAATATGAAAAAATAACACATGTTCAAATCACCCCCTTTTTGCCCCATTAAAAATAAAACAATTAGAAAAAAATAAAATATGCACATATTTGGTATCGCCATGTTCACAAAAGTCCAGTCTATTAAAATATATAATAAACTAATCTGATTGGTAAACAGTGTAACGCAAAAAAAATCAAAACGTCAGAGAAACGGTTTTTTGATCGCCACAACCTTGCAATAAAATGCAATAAGAGGTGATCAAAACACCGCATCTACCTCAAATGGTATTAGTAAAAACGTCAGCTCAAGGCACAAAAATAAGAACTCATATGATCCCTTATACTGAAAATGGAAAACGTTATGTGTTTTGGAAAATGGAGACAAAAGCAACATTTTTATTTTTACAAATTTCCAATTTTTTTTCACCACTTAAAAAAATAATAAAAAATGTATACATATTTGGTTTGTCCCTAATCGCGTTGACCTGGAGAATCATAATGCCAAGTCAGTTTTACTATATAGGGAACATGTTAAGTAAAAAAAAAAAATTCTGAAATTGCAATTTTTTTTGCAATTTCAACGCACTTGAAATTTTGTTCTTGTTTTCCAGTACTTTACATGATAAAATGAATGGTGTCAATCAAAAGTACAACTCATCCTGCAAAAAACAAGCCTTCATTTGGCTATGTCCATGAAAAATAAAAATATGAAGCAGGGAAGGAAAAAACGGAAAAAACAATAACAGAAAATAGCCTGTTCATGAACGGGTTAAAACAGTAATCAGGAGAAAGTATATCAACAGTTCTAAAAATTCCAAATAGCCAGTCTAAGAAATGTGTAGTGTCTGGTAATATCACATCCATCTAATGTGTGTGACGTGACTTTACACAAAATGAATCTTGCGTCAAGAAATCAGGAGAAAAGGAAGGAAAACAAAGAATGGAAGAAGTTGATTGCTGTACTATGGACCTCACTGATTGGTCGTAACGCTCACCCGGTAATTATATTTGTATTGTCCTCACCAGAACATTTTAGGAACAAACTTTTCTAGAATAGGAGTATAACTTAAAATTATAATCAGAATGATTTGGCTTCGAACCTGCAGCTGTGGATAGGGGGTTTCCATGGCAACAACTAGAAAAGTAAAATCAGAGATAGAAGAGGAAAATGAGAACATAATTCTACATATATTACTGTATCCTGGTCTACCTGGAGTTATTTTCATGTTCTTGTAGGACACAACTGTCATGTGGAAGAATGAAAATACAGGACGGTGAACATACACCAAGAAAGTGCACTAGAGGTGAGGCCAAGACAAGACGACAAGATTTAAGGACAGTATATTTTTATACAATTATATAATCTTATTATAAAACATAAATTTATTCTAGAATATAAACCGAAATAATCAATGTACCAAAACAATGTCAAAATCAGTTGTGGATGTAATTTAAAAAAAACATTAGCACAGTGGCTCAGTGGTTAGCAGCACTGTTGCAGCGCTGGAGCCCTGGGTTCAAATCCCACCAAGGACAACATCTGCAAGGAGTTTGTATGTTCTCCCCGTGTTTGCGTGGGTTTCCTCAAGGTTCTCTGGTTACCTCCCACATTCCAAAGATATACTGATAGGGAATGTAGATTGAGAGCCCCCAATGGGGACAGCGATGATGATGTCTGTAAAGCGCTGCGGGAATTAATGGCGCTTTATAAGTGAGTAAAATAAATAAACTCTGTCCTCCTGATCCAGCTCTGACCCTTCAGACGTGTTGCCTGTATTTGTTCACATATAGTTGACACATAAGCAATCAGTGGCCACAGATGTCATACACCTGATGGAAAAGAGAAGAATTAACTGGGTAGAAAGGTAAAATGAGCAATTGTAAGTGCACAGTGCTATTTAATATGATGACTGCAATGTATTAAAAGGATAAACATTTTGATCGAAGTGCTTCTTTAAATTCAAGTTCAAACAAAAAATAGACCAATGAATCAAAAAAGTATTACTATATTGGGAAATGCCCGTTTTACCTTTAAAAATCTATTAAAATCCATCGCAGCATACCAAAGCCCATACCATACGGTATCCCAAAAAAAACAAACCTAAAATATCTAATGTATGCAGGAACTCCCAAAATTATAAGAGGAAGTCAACCAATCTTAGGCCTCATTCAGATGTCTGTGATTTTTCACATACCAAAAAATTGTATGAGTGTCATCAATGATTTGGATCCAAGTTTCATCAGTGTTCAGTCAGTTTAGATCATCAGTGTTTTTCGTAAATGGAAATTGAAATAAATTACAGCACTTCTCTTATCTTTTTTTGCTGTCCCGGAATCTGTTTCTTGTGAGGTTTTTGTGCTGTCCCGGAATCTGTTTCTTGTGAGCCTTTCTCAATAAAAGGGTGTGTAAGGCGTCCCGCACTTGTTTTACTAACATTGACTCTAGATAATGACACCTTTCAACAGGTGGACATATTAGTGAATAATTGGTTCTTAGATTTGATGTGTTGTAAGTGGGAAAAATGAACGGATATTGAGAAACTTGGCCCAGTTGGCTGCATCCAATATTTTGCGTAAGTCATCATCAGGTAATAAGGTAAAGCCGCACCTTTCAACACCATTTTACCACATTGACTCAAAGCAAGTAAAAGACTGCACTGTCAGCTCAATTAAAATAGTTTGTGGAGTTTGGGATTTATCTTGCTATCCTTGGATTTTCGTTGCATTGGGGGCCATTGAAAAGAAATCCCACTCTGAAGACTTCCATGTTGCAAATGATGTCGTCCACCAACTTGTTCTTATTTACTACACTGGATATCATAAATCTAAATAGATTGCTATTTTCCATCATGAAAATCAACATTGTTTGTGACAGGTAAGGACACATTGCATGCTTGCGATCTATTAACTTATCGGTTTAACATTGAAGTCAATGGGATGATAGATTAAACGGATAAAATCATTGGCATCATTGAAAGAATGAATCAATATCTTTCATCCATTGTCCCTTTGATTTCAGTGTTAAAAATGATGGATTGACAAACTGACATCTCAATGATTTCAGTAATGGAAAAGGGAAGTTTTTTTCAATTCAGTTAGGAAACTTTCTGTTCACGTTATTTTGCAGTATCCATTCTAATGTATTCATAAAGCCAAACAATCTGTATTCATTGTAATTGTATAGAACATATAATCTGCAAAAATCTGTATGTGGTATACTTATCTCTTTATCATAGCAATCTATTGCCCTGATTCATTGTCTGGGACTTTAATATTGTTGATCTATCATTACAATAGGTCAATAATGCCTGATAATCAGCTGTTCATGGTGTTGATGGCGGCCGGAACTGCTCAGTTGCCTCCTATTGAAATCAATAGGGGGTGTATGTGCAGTACACCGGCCAAGGCCATTATTACGTCAACGGAGTTGTCAGTGTCCCATCCCCTGATGACGCCGCACGTGTGGTGAAACATGTTGGAGAGATGTGTGCTTTAACCCCTTAACAACATGTGCAGTCCATATACAGCGCATATCAGGTCTCCCCATTTGATGTGGGCTTCTGTCGATGAGCCCTCATCTTTGCTGGCACATGTCAGCTGATTTCATCAGCTGACATGTGCTCCTAACAGCCTCGGGTGGAATCGTGATCAACCCATGGCTGTGAACATGTTAAATGCTTCTGTCAATCTCTGACAGTGGCATTTAACATGAACGTGCTGGAAGCGCATCATTGACCCCACCCATCGACTCTCGTGTCACATGGCTGTGAGTAACCGATGGATTAGCATGACAACCCGGGGTCTGCAGGAGACCCCTGTGGTTGTCATAGCTGGATAATTATGAGCGCCGCCCAGCAGTCGTCGCTCATAGCAGTCAAATAAATAAGGCAGCACACTGCAGCGCTGAAATATGCAAACATGAAACATGAAAATCGAACTGCATTACTGCACTAGAAATATGAAAAAATGAGAGCATTTAGTGCATAAATTGGCCAATTCATGTGTACCTGGTAGTCACATTAAGGCATCTCTCGTATACCAGGTCCTAAACTTTCTTTTCCTCACTGAGAATAAATGTCTTCATCTGAATGGGAACCTGTCAATCCTCTTCTTAGGCTAGGGTCACATTGCGTTTTAGCCAGAGCGCTAACGGACAGCGTTGCACGGCAAAATTAACGCCGTGCAACGCGTCCGTTAGCGCTCCCATTGCCTGCAATGATAACGCGCATTGCTAGCGCGTGCCATTTTTGGCATGCGCTAGCGATGTGCCGTTCTTTTGTGGCACACCTCAGACGCTGCTTGCAGCGTCTGCGGCGCGCCAGAGGTCCGTTCCCCACTCTCGCAGATCGGGGATCTGCGCTAGCGGGGACGTTAAACGCGACCCCTTAAAAGACATTGCGTTAGCGCAATCTGCTAGCGCTTAGCGCTAAATGGATTGCCCTAATGCAATGTGACCCTAGCCTTAGACTAAATTTCTCTTTCTCTGTGGAGGGGTAATGGTCCTGCTGCTATTAAAACCCTTGTGGCTAAGAGGTAGAGGAGTGCTCAGTCAGAAGGCTAATGAATACAAATTTCAAAAAACTGACTGTTACATCCATAAATTGGTCAATTTATGCACTAAACGCTCTAATTTTTTCATAATTCTAGTGCAGTAATGCAGTTAAATTTTCATGTTTCATGTTTGCATGTTTTAGCGCCGCAGTGTGCTGCCTTATTTATTTGACTGGATGCGAGTTGGTGACTCTAGGTTCAGTACCTCTTTACACTTAGTCTATGTTTGGAAGTGACGGTCAGTTTTTTGAAATTTGTATTCATTAGCCTTCTGACTGAGCACTCCGCCTCTTAGCCACAGGTGTTTTAATCGCAGCAGGTCCATTACCCCTCCACAGAGAGAGAGAAATTTAGTCTAAGAAGAGGATTCACAGGTTCCCATTCAGATGAAGATGTTTATTCTCAGTGAGGAACGGAAAGTTTAGGACCTGGTATACGAGAGATGCCTTAATGTGGCTACCAGGTACACATGAATTGGCCAATTTATGCGCTAAACGCTCTCATTTTTCATATTTCTAGTGCAGTAATGAAGTTCAATTTTCATGTTTCATGTTTGCATGTTTTAGCGCCGCAGTGTGCTGCCTTATTTATTTGACTGCATACGAGTTAATGACTCTAGGTTCAGCGCCTGTTCACACTTAGTCTATGTTTGGATGTGACGGTCAGTTTTTTGAAAGTCGCTCATAGCAGGTGATCATTTTAGCTACACAAACGAGGGATGCAGCCCTGCTCTGCGTAGCACAGGCGATCAGATAATCGCAGCTTCTAGTCTCCCATAGAGACTACTGAAGCTAGTAAAAAGTTAAAAAAGTTTTTAAAAATATTAAAAAAATATAAAAGATATAAAAGTTTAAATCAGCCCCCATTCGCCACATTAAAAAAATACACATATTTGTTTTCACCGCATTCAGAATTGCCCAATCTATTAATATATAAAAAATAATCCGATCAGTAGATGATGTAATGACAAAAAAAATCCAAACTCAAGAATTACATTTTTGGGGTCACTGCAACATTGCATTAAAATGCAAAAACAGGCAATCAAAACATCGTATCTGCACCAAAATTGTCAGCTTGGTAGGCAAAAAATAAGCCCTCACCCAGATCCCGAAAAATACGTGTCTTGAAAAATGACACAATTATAATTTTTTTTTTTACAAAATTTGGATTTCATTTCACCACTTAAATAAAAAATAACCTAAAGATGTTTGGTATCTACAAACTCATAATGACCCGGAGAATCATAATGGTATGTCAGTTTTATCAACTGGTGAACATGGTAAAAAAAAAAAAAACAATTGTGGAATTTTTTGGCAATTTCACCATACTTTGAATTTTATTTCACATTTTCCAGTATATTATATAGTAAAATTAATGGTGGTGTTCAAAAGTACAACTCATCCTGTAATAAACAAGCCCTCACCTGGCCGTATTGAAGGAAAAATAAAAAAAATG
The DNA here is from genome assembly GCF_032444005.1 of Ranitomeya imitator. Lineage (NCBI taxonomy): Eukaryota > Metazoa > Chordata > Amphibia > Anura > Dendrobatidae > Ranitomeya > Ranitomeya imitator. The sequence continues at coordinate 762,299,340 of NC_091284.1, read as the reverse complement.
ATTGCTCTGGGAAGAAGGGAAGCAGAAAACAGAAACACAAAAATGGAAAATGGCCTTTTTTTTTTTACAAAAAAAATCTCGTAATTTTGACACTAGGCACTAAGCCGAATATTAGACTCTACTGTATATAGAGGTGTTATCAGTAATTGTAATTCTGTCCTTGATAATGCAGAAAACTTATCTTTCAAAGTGAGAAAATTACAGGGTTTCTGTTTTTATTTTACCTACGGAGAGTGCTGTGGAAAATTGCATAAAAGAAAAATTTTCTAATTTTAAAAATATATATATCTAACACAAAAACATATTTAAGCAATAGATAATTTTCTGATGACAAATTCCCTCTAGATAAGACATAAGAAGTAATGTCTCTGGGCACTTTCATCTTATCTTCTTATACCCGACAGGTAACAGTTACGAAAGAACTATGTAGAAGAAACATTTTAACCTGCATAGACTAAAAGTGCTTAAAATCCCAGCTCCGTACACTGCTGAGCACTTTGGTGACCTGTGCTGCTTGTGTCTGAATTTCAAGCTCAGGAGAATAAGGAAACCTGCATTTGTATCAAGAATAATCGCATGAGCTAACGCAGAATTTGCTTACTGGAAAAAGTCATGCTTCAGTGGGGGAAGGCTACGCAGGCAGAGTTAGGAGGTCTGCTGCCGAGAGAAATCAGCTGCTATGAAGAGAATCAGCCACTCAGAGAAATTAGGATTGTCAGCTTGTCCATAAGATGTCTGTCTGCCATGCTCTCCTGTACGTATTGTCCGGTAAGTTGTACCAGCCAAGGTTACATTAACTTACATACGTCAATATTACTGATTTGAATGAAAATAGCAGTATCTTGTCAAACTAAAGATTCTCTCCTGTAGACTTCAAACACATGGGCACGTGTCTCTAAGCTGGAAGACATTTCTGGACTTTGAAGAACAGGTTCTTTATTCCTGGCAGCCGGCAGGTAATAACTAGAAGAATTGTGGAGACCTCACAGTCCTGTATCCTCACATTTAGGGCTCATTCACACAGCAGTTTTTCACATACAAGTGCTATGCATGATTGTAGCACTTGTACCTATGACAGTCTATGGGGCTGTTCACATGTCTATGATTTTTTGCAGACCGAATGGTCCATGCAAAATCATGGAGACATGTCCAATATTGATCAGATTGTTGGATAAAACTCGGCAATGAAAGTCTATGGGTCCATGAAAAAAAAAGGCACAGCTAGCTGGCGTGGATCCTTCGAGAGGGAGTCAACCGTCTCACTGCTCACAAGCTCTTTCCTCGCCAAGTCTGTTGTCTTCCCGCTCATGGATCGCCCCCATGGGGCCATGAGGTACTCAGTACTGGGTCCTGCAGTTCACAGGGGGATGCCACGGTGGCTGACCCGGTCCATGGCCTTGGGACGTCCGTGTAAAAGGTAAAAGTCTTTAAGGGGAAAATTCAACTGGTGAACATGGTAAAAAAAAAAAAAACAATTGTGGAATTTTTTGGCAATTTCACCATACTTTGAATTTTATTTCACATTTTCCAGTATATTATATAGTAAAATTAATGGTGGTGTTCAAAAGTACAACTCATCCTGTAATAAACAAGCCCTCACCTGGCCGTATTGAAGGAAAAATAAAAAAAATGATTGCTCTGGGAAGAAGGGAAGCAGAAAACAGAAACACAAAAATGGAAAATGGCCTTTTTTTTTTTACAAAAAAAATCTCGTAATTTTGACACTAGGCACTAAGCCGAATATTAGACTCTACTGTATATAGAGGTGTTATCAGTAATTGTAATTCTGTCCTTGATAATGCAGAAAACTTATCTTTCAAAGTGAGAAAATTACAGGGTTTCTGTTTTTATTTTACCTACGGAGAGTGCTGTGGAAAATTGCATAAAAGAAAAATTTTCTAATTTTAAAAATATATATATCTAACACAAAAACATATTTAAGCAATAGATAATTTTCTGATGACAAATTCCCTCTAGATAAGACATAAGAAGTAATGTCTCTGGGCACTTTCATCTTATCTTCTTATACCCGACAGGTAACAGTTACGAAAGAACTATGTAGAAGAAACATTTTAACCTGCATAGACTAAAAGTGCTTAAAATCCCAGCTCCGTACACTGCTGAGCACTTTGGTGACCTGTGCTGCTTGTGTCTGAATTTCAAGCTCAGGAGAATAAGGAAACCTGCATTTGTATCAAGAATAATCGCATGAGCTAACGCAGAATTTGCTTACTGGAAAAAGTCATGCTTCAGTGGGGGAAGGCTACGCAGGCAGAGTTAGGAGGTCTGCTGCCGAGAGAAATCAGCTGCTATGAAGAGAATCAGCCACTCAGAGAAATTAGGATTGTCAGCTTGTCCATAAGATGTCTGTCTGCCATGCTCTCCTGTACGTATTGTCCGGTAAGTTGTACCAGCCAAGGTTACATTAACTTACATACGTCAATATTACTGATTTGAATGAAAATAGCAGTATCTTGTCAAACTAAAGATTCTCTCCTGTAGACTTCAAACACATGGGCACGTGTCTCTAAGCTGGAAGACATTTCTGGACTTTGAAGAACAGGTTCTTTATTCCTGGCAGCCGGCAGGTAATAACTAGAAGAATTGTGGAGACCTCACAGTCCTGTATCCTCACATTTAGGGCTCATTCACACAGCAGTTTTTCACATACAAGTGCTATGCATGATTGTAGCACTTGTACCTATGACAGTCTATGGGGCTGTTCACATGTCTATGATTTTTTGCAGACCGAATGGTCCATGCAAAATCATGGAGACATGTCCAATATTGATCAGATTGTTGGATAAAACTCGGCAATGAAAGTCTATGGGTCCATGAAAAAAAAAGGCACAGCTAGCTGGCGTGGATCCTTCGAGAGGGAGTCAACCGTCTCACTGCTCACAAGCTCTTTCCTCGCCAAGTCTGTTGTCTTCCCGCTCATGGATCGCCCCCATGGGGCCATGAGGTACTCAGTACTGGGTCCTGCAGTTCACAGGGGGATGCCACGGTGGCTGACCCGGTCCATGGCCTTGGGACGTCCGTGTAAAAGGTAAAAGTCTTTAAGGGGAAAATTCGTGACACCACCTGTGGTATTTGGTCAGGGTGACCGACGCTGCTTTACGGGGTCCACTGGGGTGATGTTATGGCAGCTAGATGGTATACCTTCCCACAGGTGAAGTATATCCCCAGGGCTTCCCGGTGTGAAGATGGTGGTATGGTGAGAGGCGCAGAGAAGAACGAGGACACAAGGTTGCAGTCTCTTTACCTTTACTGAAGACTTCAGCATCTGCAGTCCAGGGCACCAGATCAGAGGGTAGGCAGAGTCCGGCCGGTTTGGAGGCAAGTCCAGAGTCCCCTTTGTCCAGGTGGAAATCAATAGCCTTCCCTTGCGCTGTAGTGGTGTAGTCCTTTACTGCCTATGGCTTCACATAAGGGTCTCACAGATGTGGTGTTTCTCTCTCTGTCCCCCATAGTTGGATAGGACAATACCCGTATGACTGGCGGCTTGAGGCTGTTTATAGGGACTCTAGCACGCCCCCGCCTCTGAGGGGTGCCACCGTGCCTCCTGGGTGTAGGGTGGACAGTTAACTTGCAATTAGCTGTCTTGCTGGTCTCTGAAGTAAAGCAGATAAGATTAACCCCCCCTGAGCAGGTTGGACAGCCGAAAGCAAACCCCGACCTGGATCATGACAGTACCCCTTTCTCAATGGGGGGCCACCAGACCCCCAGGCTTCTCAGGATATCTGGCATGAAAGGCCCGGACCAACTGATCCACATGAACCAATCGTGCCAGAACCCATGACCCATCCTCAGGACCGTAACCCCTCCAATGAAAAAGACATTGAAGAGAATGACGGACCATCCGAGAGTCCACAATCCGTTCCACCTCATACTCATCTTGGCCATCCACCGAGACCGGTGGTGGGGAAGATGGAGACCCCTCAAAGGAAGACCCCAATAGTTTCAATAGTTTCAAAAGGAATTTATGGAATATTTTGGGGATCCATAGAGATGGTGGAAGACGTAAACAGAAAGCCACAGGATTGACCATTTCCATAATCTCATAAGGACCAATGAACTTAGGCCCCAATTTAGCTGAATGAACCTTAAAGTCTAATATTCATGGTAGATAACCAAACTTTATCCCTTACCCGGAATACAGGCCCCACAGACTGTCTTTTGTCAGCAAAAAATGTATATTTGCCCTGAGCCTCCCCAATATTCTTCTCCATATGTGACGCCCCAGGGTCCAGGTCATCACAGTGACATTGCTTTCCTCATGGGGAGAGTGATGTTATGCTTGGAAGTGATGAAGGATATCTCTCTATCAGGTAATCACAATGCACACAACATGTTCACACTCCAGGCCACAAGAGGGAGCTTTTGATCCTATTCCTAGGTGACTCCCCTATATATATTGTGGTTTGTAGGGAAAGTCAGGGAGTTCCTGTCAGAGAGGCAGAGGAGAGTGCAGACCAACATAGAGCGTCAGAAGGTCTGAAGGGGCCCTGTAGTCTGAGGTACTACAGCCCCTGGAGAAAGAGCATTACAGAAGGAAAGAACATCGTTCAGTGAGCATGCAGGAGAGCGAAGCAAAGGAGAGTCATATCAGGGGAGACAGCTGCAAATGAGCTGCCTCCCTCTAAAGCGCAGATCACCGGTAGCTGGAGCACCAAGGTTGTAAGGGACTCTAAGACTTACAGCAGAGACCGGCAGGACAGGAGGCACAGTGATGCATAGAACCTAGGTCATGATAAAGATCCTGTAAAAAGGCTTGATATGGGGGGACAGAGAAGAACTGTGAGGACCTTATCAGAAGCTATAGGCAGTAAGGGGACACGAACAAACTCTATTCACCAAATCCCTTTTAAAGACTTCCCCCTTTAACATGGGTGCCCAGGGTCATGGACCGGATTGCTGCCACCGTGACATCCCCCTGTGAACACCGGACCTGGTACCGGGTATCCCATGGCCCTGGTGGGTGACTCACATACCTCCCCCAACCGCCGGATAGCGAAATCTGCCCCCGGACACCCCGAATCTAATCGAGAAAATTCCCCAAAATGAAGGTGAAAACCATAATTGCAGAAAAAGGGGAGGTGCCCGTGGACTGATTAATGCGGTTGTGAAAAGCAAATTCCGCCAACGATAAAGAAGAGAACCTATCATTCTGCCGAGTAGCGGTCAGACATTGCAAAATTTGTTTGAGAGACTGGTCCTCTTGGTTTCACGATTGGTCTCCGGATGGTAAGCGGACAAAAAAGTCAAATAAATACCCAACCTTTTACAAAACGCCCTCCAAAACTTGGACACAAACTGTACCCCCCTCTGCACCTATGCGAGACCACACTCAAAGGCACACCATGCAACCGCACCATATGTTCCACAAACAATCGAGATAAAGTTTCAGCATTGGGCAAGGTTGTTAAAGGCACAAAATGCGCTTGCTTACTAAATCTGTTCACAACAAACCCAGATGACAGTATTACCTTTAGAAGGAGGAAGATTGGTGATAAAATCCATGGACAGATGAGTCCATGGTCTCTCTGGAAACGGCAATGGCACCAATTCCCCAGCCGGCCGGTTATGGGAGATCTTGGCACAAGCACATACCTCACAGGCAGACACAAACCTGACAACATCCGAGGACAAAGACAACCACCAAAACAACCTAGCAATGGCTTTATGGGTGGCCGAGATCCCAGGATGCCCACTCAGAGCCGAGTCGTGGAACTCCCGGAGCACCATGAGACGAAACTGAGGCTTGGACTGACGAGCTAGAGACTGAACTTCATGAATTTCCTGCTCCAACACAGCGGAAATCCCAGCCACAACCACACCATGTTGAAGAATGGAGGAAGGAGGTTCGGGAGAAGATATTGGGTCCAGACTACGAGATAAGGCATCCGGCTTGACATTTTTAGAACCCGGCCGAAAGGTGATAGAGAATTGGAATCGTGAAAAAAACTGGCTGGACATTTAACTCCCCTCTAGCCACACCCTGGAGGTGGAGATATGGAGGGTAGGCATCCAACCCATCTCTGACCTACTCACCATGAAAGCCATGCCCATATAGCAACTGGATTGCTCTCAGCACATACCATGCTGGAGAAAACACTTATGGCTTTCACATCACACAGGAAAGCAATCTTTGTGACACATATTTCCCCTCATGTACAATACCAGTGACCCTGTCACAACATGAACCTTACACTTAGTTTTTCCATTTTTATTGCTATCATCTCCTGACATATCCCGTTAAGGGAACAGCAATCACATTTCAATAATGCCCCGAGATTGCTCTTTTGATTGTAAATGGTAACTTTTGAACGGAAACGGTTTTAACTTTTAAATATTCAAATTCAAGATGTTGAAAGTTTATCAGGAATCTAAATGAGCAGGAATATAAATGATCTGGTCTATATCACTCAGTGGCACATTTCCATGATGTTATCAAGTTAAAATTATAAAAGAAAATGAGCAATTCTTAATTAAGACAGAGGGCTATGAATCAGAGCCTAATCAGACATAATCAGCCTAATTTCTATAATTTTAGATCAGTTAGGAGGTTGGTAAGATATATTAGGAGGAAAAGGAAGATAAAAAATATGTTCTCTTGTTAATGATATTTCAACAGCGAGCTGAAAAGTCAAGCAACACTTTGACCTGAAGGTTTGGGTTTATTTTTTTTTTTCACAAACTTTAAAGTCCGGAGAGTGGAGTCACTGTGTTGCTCGTGAATTTGTCTAAGGTTGAATGGTTATTCGTAACATGAAAGGTTTTTATGCATACCACCACTCCATTCATTCTTTATAGGAGTGATGGACATAACCAAGTACAGAACTCTACTAAATCCCCTTATATTATTTAGCTAGCTGTTGGCCAAGGAATGGTTTGGCCGATCATATGGCCAGCAACAATTTCGACAATCTTTCTGGACTCTCCCATACACATAAATGCTCAAACTGCTGGACGCTTCTGTGTTCTCTATGGGAGAGTCACTGGCGGACATTCCTGGTGGTGGCTTATCTCTTAGAGAATAACAGTATCAGCAGTCTAAAATGGGAAATGAGGAACCCCATACACATTAGACTGTAAGCCAACCACATTGATATTAGGGGGCCCTATCTCCTGCTGTAACGTAGAAAATGAATAGAGCCACTCCATTCCATTGAGGCATTTTAGATCCCTGTTCTCCGGATCACGGGATGTCCCAGTGGTTTAACCCTCATCAATTCTCAAGTTATCATCTACCACTTAGATAGGTAATAACTTTCAATGTGGAGAAACATACCTTAAACCCCCCCAGAGTTTAACCCTAGCAATATCAAAAAGCAACATAGTGGTTCCACATTCCTGTCCCAAAGTCTAAGAGATTTTGCCCTTCACTTGGGTATGAAGTTTTTGCTAGGAATCACTAGGTCGCTTCCCTGGTGTAGAACCTGAATCAATAACCAAACTATTGTATATAAATCTATGCAACATTATAAGACAGGTACGGGTCAGAATTCACAGCGAAAATGTAGGAAAAGTCAGCAAACAAGGTAAAATCCGCATGGCAAACAAGTAACCTTTCACAAACAAACAGGAACAAAGAAAATTTCATGCTTGCACAAGGTGGTCTGGAACAAGATGATAGACCATAGGCTGAGCACCACTTGCTTACATGTGCCTGTCCCTTTACGATGTTTTTCCGCGTGTAGGTCGCTATGGAGTACCTGGTGAAGGTAATGCATGGAGATGTTCTGCCATAAATTCCTGTTGACCTAATAGGCCTCAATAATTCTTAGCTGATATCTTTACATATTAGTCAAAAGGAGGTAAATATCCACAGCATTAGCGATACAAACCTCTCGGAGTCATTTCTGAGGAATATTATTACAGGACTCTTAGACCATTTTTTTCACTGTCCTCATTAATTGTCTTTATTTTCCAGATGCATATTGAGTGAACCTAAAAGATGAGAATGGCGCAGATCACTTTCTAGTCTAATGAAAGCCATTGCTTCCCCAATTGGTGACATCACTATCAATGTTCAGTTATTACATACATTGTATGACAATCAGACCGTATCTTATCGGAAGATCATGCCCAAGTGCAATCATAGGTTTCTGTGAATAAAGATTTTAATACAGAGATGAAAATCATCCACATGAACCATTTTTGGAGTGATTCCTCTCTAAACCCCACTCAAAAAATTGCTCCAAAAACTCTTCTAATTTATTTCTATGGGAAATCCACTTTGCTATTCATATGTGGAGTTTATGAACTTTTAAAAACTCCTGATGGACTTTAGAAAGTGCACGTCATTTCTTTGAAGAGGATCCTAAAGAAAACCTCTCCAAACTAGGTACAGTGCAATCAAAAGGCTGCTAAGAACACTTCTGGATAAAAAAAAACCTGATGTGCTCACAAATTCTTTTTGCTAAGTTTTCAATGCAGAAACTGAGCAACCTTCAAGTTTTAGAGGAATTTTGAGTTTTGAGATTATTCTGTGATTTTGTCTTCAAAAATACCCTACCCAATCACACATCATTGTATCTAGCTAAATGTAGAAATGATATGTTATCTTTCCAGAAGAAGTTAAGTTTTGTGCCCTGGTTTTTGTCCTATAACTATTCTATTTTGTAACATTTCTCTGACTCCACCGTCTGTTTATAAAGTGATTTCTCTGCTGTATAAATCTCTGTTTTCAAGATACTGTAGAGGTTTGAAAGCTGCCATACATCAGCCAAGAGCAGTAGCACGCAAAACGATTGTCACAATTCCATGCCCCGGTATGATATTCCCTATACGAGAAATGACCCAAATAACTCTGAATATCTTCATAAATAAGCTATCCAGGGAAATATTGCCTGAGCTTAATAGCACATATTTATTGATCATCCCATGACTCAATGTGTGGTTTATTATTCAATTGTTTGAGAAATGTAGTTTAAGTTGTAGCATAACCCCCTCCCATTATATAAATATACAATTCTTGTCATAGTTGGAAATTCCAGGTCCGCTAACCCATATAGGGTGCAGAGATGTTAATGACAGGGGTCTCCCATCTAGCATAGCACGTCTGCTATCATCAAGAATGGGGAGGAACTCAAATGAGTAGATTCTGCTTTGGTGAATTTTGCAATGCACTAACCCCAGCAAAATGAAATATTTGCCAGGAGCAGCACCTCTTGCGATAAGCTGAGCTGAAAGGTGAGACCACTACCAACCTTTATTCAAATGACTATGTAGATTTTAAACTCTGCATCAGAAAAACAGGGTTTGGACATACATTGAAGACACATTCATCCGAAGGTTATCAACACAGTAAGAAGAAAAAACATAAAATGGTGTTCTATGGTGAACAGTCGCATTATTTTTTTGAGGAGCACTTGTCTCAAAACACCATTATCAAAAGTGTGACTACAGCAATGCAACCGAGACACACCTACCCCAGGTATACTGGGCTCCGCTTCCTTCCTCTGGGTCCATTGCCCTCTGTTGTGCTGATATTTTGCAAGTTGCCTGGTGTGGATCAATTACATCAACCCCCTAGACCTATTTAAAGCCCATTCAGACTCACATCTGTGTCTTGGGATTGAGACACTTGACCTCAATGTTTGGTGTGCTACGCCTTCTAAACCACATGTGCTTTTACTTGCTTCCATCCCTATTGGGTTTCACTTCATTAGTCCTGCTGCTCCTGAGATTCCTCTGTGTGCCAAGTCCTTGCTGCCCACATACCTTCCTGCATCAACACTTGGGGTTCTTGTGCCCAACCGGACCTAAGGCTTAGAGGATCCACCTCACCAGGTGAGCAATATATTTTAGGCTGGCAAACCCATTGACTATCGTTTCTCAAAATCTGTCACCCCAATTTTATCATATTATGGGAAAGTCACAATAGGAAGGCATCAGACACATAATAGCATCACAGAGGAATACAGTCAATGTATCATACCTTTCTACTGGAGTCTTAATGACCTGTGACTTTTAAGGCTCGGACAGTCAAGTTCCTTTATAATTAGCCTCAACCAGGCAAAAATAAGGAAATATATATAATATTTTACAAGTCTAAACCTCTGGCCAGTATCAGCTTTTCAGTGCAGCTACTGTAATAGGATTTACTTCTCTCTACATCATTTTTCCCCAAGAAGCTATGGAAATCCCTTTACACAAAAAGCATGTTAACATCGAGCAGGGATAATGCAATAAGATAGCTTGAAGGGCAAATCTTCTCCACTATGGAACTGACTGTAGATCTGCATGAGGATTGTGCCCACATCAGCTCCTTATAATGCATGCTTCACGTACAGTATTGTAGAGAGCTAGATCAGGGGCTGAGGTTAGTTTATAGATATGTGTTTGTATGTATAAAAACTATATCTACTATATAATTATCTAAGGGGTACTTCCGTCTGTCTGTCTCAGATATTCATTGGTCGCGGCCTCTGTCTGTCACGGAAATCCAACTCGCTGCTGGTCGCGGCAAAACAGCCACAACCAATCAGCGATGGGCACAGTCCGACGCCAAAATGGCCACTCCTTCCTCCCCGCAGTCAATGCCCGCTCCATTATCCCCTCCAGTCAGTGCTCACACAGGGTTAATGGCAGCGCTAATAGACCGCTTTATGCCGCAGTGTAACGTACTCCATTAATGCTGCTATTAACCCTGTGTGACCAACTTTTTTACTATTGATGCTACTATTGATGGTATCCATCCACAGACAGCTGTTTCGGGGTATTTGCCCCTCATCAGTGTGGAGTAGGAAACTGGCTATTAGGAGCAGTGCCTATTAAAAGGACTATAGTCCATGTTTTGGCATAGGTGGTTTTCCTTTTTGGGTGCTGCCCTTCCCGTGGTTGTTCCTTCCCGGTGAAAGACCTGGCTATTTATTGGTTGCGTTGAGAAACACATGATGTTGTCTCCGCGGTGTTGGATGTTTTGATCTCCCCGAGGTCATTCATCCTTATGTTTAAGGTCCTGCGAGAAGGACCTTCCATGATGTCACGGTCATGTGACCGCAACGTCATCACAGGTCCTGCGCTCATACCAACCCTGGGTCCGGAAGCTGCCGCGTGCAACGCACACAGGGCCAGGACTTGAACGGGCCTTCGGAGGGTGAGTATATGTTTATTTTTTATATTAAGTCTGTATACTACATGGCTCTGTGCTGTATACTCCGTCGCTGTGCAATATACTCCGTCGCTGTGCAATATACTACGTGGCTGGGCAATATACTACGTGGCTGGGCAATATACTACGTGGCTGGGCAATATACTACGTGGCTGGGCAATATACTACGTGGCTGGGCAATATACTATGTGGACATGCATATTCTAGATTAGATTTGGGCCACTATTTACAGTAGTATATACATATATACTGAATGTGTAAATGCACACATATGCTATAATCTACACTGTACACATTTTTGAGACTATTAACGAGTAACTGAACTTTCATTTTTTTAATAGTTTTTTCCAGCATGTAAAGTTATTAAACTTTATAAATCACTTTATTAAGAAAGTTGTCTTCATTTCTTTAAGCAAACACAGATCTTGGTCCAAAAACCATAATGAGTAACTAAACTTTTACTACTTTTTTATTATTATTTTTTGGCCAGCATGGAAAGTTCTGAAACTTTGCAAATCACTTTATCAGGGGATTTGTCCTCATTCTGTGAAAAAGAAATGCACGTACGATTGCTTCCAAATTTCTGCTTTCCCCAGTTTAGCTGTTGGCTCATTTGGAGTACAGATGATGGCAGTGATTGGTCAGCCCTGGTCTCCTCCTCTGTGTTGTGCTTATCAGAACAATCTCCTCTAGCAGCTTATACCAGAAGATACTGACACAGTTGCTGAGCTGCCTCATCACTGCCATCATCTGTACTCCAAATGAGTACATGCTGATATCAGTGCAGCTGACAGCAGGCAAATAGACTGGGGAAAGCGAGGGTTTGGAAGTCACTTACATGCCAATTTTTATTTTTTTTCCACAGGAATGAAGATAAATCCCCTGATAAAGTGATTTGCAAAGTTTCATCATTTCCATGCAGGACAAAAAATAATAAATAATAATAAAAGATTAGTTACACTTTAAGTGGTGGGGTCTGTGTTTGCTTAGGAAGTCTGGATTAAAGTCTTTTAATTTTGAGACCACTCTCTCCTCTAAAAGACAAACCTGAAATGCTTCCAATAAATAAGGTGTATTCACATGGAAAAAATGGTTATCTGCAGACTGAGTCCTCCAATAGTGCAGGGACATTAGGGCCTGTGTGAGCAGCAGGAAATGAAGACAACTTGGTAGAGAAGATGTCCAGCAACATATCCGGAGAAGTACTAATTATTTAAAAATGTATTTAAAAAATAAATAAATATATATACAGTGGGGGTAATAAGTATTTGATCCCTGGATGATTTTGTAAGTTTGCCCACTGACAAAGACATGAACAGTTTATAATGTTAAGGGTAGGTTAATGTTAAAATTGAGAGACAGAATATCAAAAATAAAATCCAGAAAATCACATTGTATAAATTATATAAATGTATTTGTATTTTACAGTGAGAAATAAGAATTTGATCCCTCTGGCAAACAAGACTTAATACTTGGTGGCAAAACCCTTGTTGGCAGGCACAGCAGTGAGACTTTTTTGTAGTTGATGATGAGGTCTGCGCACATCTCAGGAGGAATTTTGGTCCACTCCTCTTTGCAGATCATCTCTAAATTATTAAGATTTTGAGGCGGTTGCTTGGCAAGGTGGAGCTTTAACTCCCTCCATAAGTTTTCTATGGAATTAAGGTCTGGAGACTGGCTAGGCCACTCCATGACCTTAATGTGCTTCTTTTTGAGCAACTCCTTTGTTGCCTTGGCTGTATGTTTTGGGTCATTGTCTTGCTGGAAGACCCAGCCATGACATATTTTTAATGTCCTGGCGGAAGGAAGGAGGTTGTCGCTCAGGATTTTACGGTACATGGCTCCATCCATTCTCCCATTGATGCCCTAAAGTAGTCCTGTGCCGTTAGCAGAGAAACACCCTCAAAACATGTTTCCACCTCCATGCTTGACAGTAGGGATGGTGTTCTTTGGGTCATAGACAGCATTCCTCTTCCTCCAAACACGGTGAGTTGAGTTAATGCCAAAGACCTCAATTTTGTCTCATCTGACCACAGCACTTTCTCCCAATCACTCACAGAATCATCCAGGTGTTCAGTGGCAAACTTCAGAAGGGCCTGCACATGTGCCTTCTTGAGCAGGGGGACTTTGCGGGCACTGCAGGATTTTAAACCTTTACAGCATAATGTGTTACCAATGGTTTTCTTTGGTGACTGTGGTCTCAGCTGCCTTGAAATCATTAACAAATTCCCACCATGTATTTTTAGGCTGATTTCTCACCTTCCTCATGATCAAGGATACCGAGGTGAGATTTTACATGGTGCCCCAGATCGATGTCGATTGACAGTCATTTTGTATTTCTTCCATTTTCTTACTATTGCACCAACAGTTGTCTCCTTCTCACCCAGCGTCTCACTTATGATTTTGTAGTCCATTCCATCTTTGTGTCTATCATCTTGTCCCTGACATCCTTAGAAATCTCTTTGGTCTTGCCCATGTTGTAGAGGTTAGAGTCTGACTGATTAATTTAGTCTGTGGACAGGAGTCCTTTGTGCAGGTGACTATGTAAGACAGCTGTCTTTAATGCAGGTAACGAGTTGATTAAGAGTATCTTAGGGTATGTGCACACACTGCGGATTTTGCTGCGGATCCGCAGTGGATTGGCCGCTACAAATTCACAGCAGTTTTGCATGCGTTTACAGTACCATGTAAACCTATGGAAAATAAAATCTGCAGTGCATATGCTGCGGAAAAAAACGTGCGGAAACGCTGCGTTGTTTATTCCGTAGCATGTCAATTCTTTGTGCGGATTCCGCAGCGGTTTACATCTGCTCCATTATAGGAATCCGCAGATGTAAAACCGCAGGTGAAATCCACACAAAAACCGCAAAATACACAAGACTTTCCGCAACGTGTGCAAGTAGCCTAACTGGTCTGTAGGAGCCAGAACTCTTAATGGTTGGTAGGGGATTAAATACTTATTTCTTACTGCAAAATGTAAATAAACTTATATAATTTATACAATGTGATTTTCTGGATTTTATTTTTGATATTCTATCTCTCAATGTTAAAATTAACCTACCCTAAAATTATAGACTGTTCATTTCTTTGTCAGTGGGCAAACTTACAAAATCAGCAATTATTTATTTTTTGTTATTATTATTATTTATTTTATTATTTTATTTTTTTTACTTTTTTTATTATTTTTATCATTTTTTTAAATATATAGTTGTTTTTAACACTTACCTCTCTGGATCTGTTGCTGGACATTTTACCAAGTTGCCTATAAATAAGGGTATGTTCATATGTCAAATTAAAATCTGATGTGAATTCCCGTGACTGACTTTTTTTTTTTTTGCTGCACAGACAGAAATCTGCATGGAAAATGACAAATGCATTAAAAGTATCACAAAGGGAATTCTACAGATTTCACGCATGTCTGACATATGAACATACCCTGACCCTGAGGCTATGTGCACACGCTGCGGATTTTGTTGCGGATCCGCAGAGGATTTGCCGCTGCGAATTCACAGCAGTTTTCCATGCGTTGTACAGTACCATGTTAACGTATGGAAAACCAAATCCACATTGTATTTTCCGCATCATGTCAATTCTTTGTGCGGATTCCGCAGCGGTTTACACCTGCTCCACAAGAGGAATCCGCAGGTGTAAACCGCAGGTGGAATCCACACAAAATCCGCATTAATTCTGCGGTAAATCCGCAAGGGAACCGAGTGTTTATACTCGAGAAACGAGAGTCGGGTTTGCCGTAAAATCGTGAACAAGAGGAGACACAATGTGGGTAATTAACCCTTGATTTATTGATGCATACCTTATGCTACTTATGTCTGATACATTGTAATGGTTTTTAGCAATGCATGCTAGCGCTAATAGTGATAGTTATAGGTGGAACTGATTAGTCTTGGTACAAACAAGTGACTAACTGATTGTCCTACCTGTTTAAGTTACATTGCTTATGTGCATTGCTTTCTACATGTATATGTAATTATTAAGCATAATATGTTGTCCTGAACCACCCTGTGACTGTACTCCTTTTTTTGGGATCACAGTATTTTATCATATCCAATTATATGTATTTGTATTTAGTCTATGTGGTAAATATCTACCCTTAATAAAATATTTATATTTTGAGATACATTATGACTCAAGTTATCCTCATACTTAAGTGATCTCTTTGAGTCTGTATTTTTTATATATATTTGATTGTGGATATATTCTGGTGACATATATACCGTAATTAATTAATATTCATTAGCTTTTACGATTCTGTTTTTCTCCTAAGTATTACTTCATTCTTCATTAGCTCAGTGGACACATTATTATATGAGAGTCCACTTGAGTGTGGTATAACCTGTTGCCAGGTCTGACTTAGAGCACGTACGCATATTAATTAGTATCTTTGATTCTTATATATTCAGCAAAGCGTCCATTTGGTCTGTAAGAGTCCATTTTGGATATCTTCAATCAGGAGGATACATATCCTTAAAATACTGTGCATAAGGGAGCTGTGGGCCCATCCTACTGTGTATAGAGGAGCTGTGGGCCCATCATCTGTGTATAGGGGAGCTGTGGGCCCATCATACTGTGTATAGGTGAGCTGTGGGCCCATCATACTGTGTATAGGGGAGCTGTGGGCCCATCATACTGTGTATAGGGGAGCTGTGGGCCCATCATACTGTGTATAGGGGAGCTGTGGGCCCATCATACTGTGTATAGGGGAGCTGTGGGCCCATCATACTGTGTATAGAGGAGCTGTGGGACCATCATACTGTGTATAGGGGGTTGGATAGAAAGTTAGTCAGCGAAGGATATTGTGGAACAGTGTAAACAAGATTAAGCAAAAAGGAGTACCAGTAGGAGTCGTGCCGTGAGACTGAGGCAACATCCTACTGAGGCGCGTAGCCGGTGGCCGGAACACCGCGGGAATAACTGACTTCAGGCCTTACTTCAAACTCTGCAGGACAGTTAATTATAGGTTGGCTGTCTACCTTAAATTTCCTAAGAAGACATAGGGGGCAACAGTGGGAGAGGGGCGTCACTAGGGTCCCGGAAGACCTCCAGGCCTTCCCGTCATACGGGTGCGTCCTAGCCATAACATACCGGGGGACGAGAAACTAGCAACATCTGGAACTAAAGAGAGAGAGAGAGCTGTAGAGAACGACGAATGAGAACAGCAGTTGTGAGGACTATTCCGAATGCTCAGCAGGGTAGGACTACAACACACAGGCGCTAGTGGTGGGCAACGATTTCCATCTGTGAGGGAAACTCTGGAAGTGCCCATCAGGCCGGCCGGTCTCTGATAGCCCTGT
Organism: Ranitomeya imitator; assembly: GCF_032444005.1. Classification (NCBI taxonomy): domain Eukaryota; kingdom Metazoa; phylum Chordata; class Amphibia; order Anura; family Dendrobatidae; genus Ranitomeya; species Ranitomeya imitator. The sequence continues at coordinate 762,282,909 of NC_091284.1, read as the reverse complement.
TAAACGTGCTCTGGATTGAGGATCCTGAAGTCTTCAATAAAGAGGTAAAGAGACTGCAACCCTGTGTCCTCGTTATTGACTGCACCCTACACCATTACCATCCACATTACTGGGAAGCCCTGGGGACATACTTCATCTGTGGGAAGGTATACCATCCAGCTGCCATTCCATCACCCCAGCGGACCCCACAGCAGCGTCGGTCACCCTGACCGAACACCACAGGTGGCGTCACGAACCCCTGACAGACTGCACAACCTTTATTGGACGCCCCTTAGCAGGGTCGCAGACCGGGTTCTAGCCACCGTGACAGCATCAGAACCGAACCAGAGAGGCCCGGTACCGAGAGCTCGTGGCTCTGTGTCTGGGGGGCGCTACAACTTGGCGTCACGAACAGGATAGTACGTAAGCCTGAGAAACAGGTCATATGTGCCTTGGAACTGTGATTGAAACGTGTTGGACTGTGATTTATTGCAAGGACTGTGTATTGCTATCTGCCGCAAGATTCCCGCCAAAACTGCCGCCATTGTAGCGCCACGAGGAGCGCAAGAGAAGAAGAAGGGCGTGGAAGTGGGCGTGAGTAAGCTGGATAGCGCGAAAGATAATGGCCGCCCAGTCTAAATATTTCTGCACAGTGAGGACGTGTCCGTCAGCAGCTGAGATCTGCCTCCTGATCCTCTATGGCGGGCGGAGACCGAAGAAACGAAACTATGACTCAGATGGAGTGGAGCTGGAAAGCCAGGGAGGCTTGCGGAGAAAGATGGCCCAGTCTAGGTCCCCATCACCGGAGGATTATACCGGCATGCCGCCGCTGGAGAAGATTGAGTCCTGGGAGCTGTCCGCGGAGCCCCCGCTACCTGCGCCAGACCAGGTGGCCGCCCCTGAGGAACGGCGTGGAGCTGCCAGAGCCCCCACCTATGAGCGAGCTCGGTACCCTGACCGATCGGGGATCGGTGATCCGCCGATGCATGACCCGACTACCGGCATGGTTGGTGGAGTTCCGGAGTCCGCATCATTCGACCCGGAAACGCGTGAGTGGGACATGGGCTCCTTCCCCTGGGGGGATTATCGAAGGCACCTCATAGCTGAGCATGCCAGGGACGTGGAACGGGAGGCCCGCGGTGAGCTGCTGGATGGGTCATTGCCAAAATGGGGAGTGGTGATCGTTTACCAGCCCCAGGGAGGAAGAGGCTTTGTCCAGGAAATCGGATCGACAATAAGGGTCCATATCACACGGGAGGTGGTGGAGGCTGGCCTGCGGGGCGACACTAAGGGTCCCGTCCTGCTGCCGGGGGATGCGGTGAGCTACCGCAGATACCAGAAGGGCCACGGCTGGTGGGCTCGGGATATCCAGCGCTGTACCTCCGTCCTGGTTGCTGCCAAGTCCTTGGAGGAAGAACGGGCTGAAGCAGCGGCAACCGCTGCTGCTGTTCCTCGGATCGCTCACTGGACTCCCTCACTGCCAGAAATAGGCCGGGATTTGAGGCTTCCCAGACCCTCGAGGTCTGCCTGCCCGGTTAGGCCCTGGCAGAGGCCACCAGAGCAGAAGTAAACCTCGGAGATCCGAATATGTACATAGTTAACTCTTTATCTTCAAACTGTTTCCGGTTGCTGCTTAAAACCCGTCCAGGGTTAACTCCTAGGGATCCCTTTGTTTACCCGGGATCCCTCTTCTTTTTGTTTGTTCATCATTGTTTCCAAAGACTGCCGGATCATGAACAGTGAATGAATCCAAAACTGCTTTGTATATAGTTTGCACCTTCTTAAAGGTGCTCCCTACTGGTTTTACAAGCGGAAGAAAACTTTGCGAAGATAATGCTTCTGGACATGACGCAGAAGGTCTTGCTTTCAGTGGACTTGCAGACAGAGAGAGAATCTGCACTACCTCCTAGAGACTTGGGTCCCTCTTAAAGGGAATGTTTACATGATTGCTTTAACAAAAGTTGCAACGATAATAATGTTAAAATTTAGAAAGTTTGATAATGTTGATAGAGACTGAGGACAGGAAAGCTTGAGAGTGAACCCGTAGGGGTTAGAGAGAGTCCTCCTGAGAACTGTAGAAAGATGGTCGGCACAATGACAGTAGGCCCAGCCAAGGAGCTAGGCGGTCCTGCATTGGGGAAGTTAGAACGGAAAGAAAAGTTGAGTTATTTATATAGTATTTTATAGTAGGCCTTTATTGGGTTCAGCTTCTACGCCCTTAAAGGAAAAGTTAACTTATTGTTCAGAGTTTGCACATGGTAGAATACCCGGCTGGGTACTGAGAGTTATTTATAGTCAACATGTTATTTAAAAATATTTAATTTTGTTTGTAACGTTCAAGTGTTCTCACCTCCCATAAAGGGAAGCATTGTTCTATTTACTTGTTTTAGCATTTCAAAAATTTTGTATGTCTTTTGCTGCTATGTATTGTTGTTCTTCTTCTCAGTCCAGGAGTACTGGATTTAACCGGGGGGGGAGTGCAGCGCCCCAGAGATCTGGTCGTTGCAGTATGACACTCTGCCACTAAGGGGAGTGATGGTACGTCTGATGGCACTGAAGGAATTCTCCTGACCAGGTATCACCAGCACACATTACACTTCACACTCCAGCCACTAGTGGGAGCAAAAGGCTTTATTTATTGGGCCCCTCCTCACACTGGTAAAACTAGGGGTTGGATAGAAAGTTAGTCAGAAGCTGACTGGGTTGGATTCAGGCAACATCCCGTGGCAGGGGGTGTTGCAGGGAGAAGACACAGGGGGGTCCCTGTCAGGCGTGGGAACCTGGCAGGTGCCTAGCGAACAGAACGTTACGGAACCGCGCCTGCACTACCTTGCGGCGGTTGTTATGAAAGGCAATTCAGTACCACAATGGACATAGCGGTCAGAGCACATACAGTGATCTGACAATAACTCAAAATCATAGAACGAGCTCTGAGACGTGGGAACTCTGCAGACCGCAATCCCTAATCCTCTCCAAACAACACTAGAGGCAGCCGTGGATTGCGCCTAACTCTGCCTATGCAACTCGGCACAGCCTGAGAAACTAACTAGCCTGAAGATAGAAAATAAGCCTACCTTGCCTCAGAGAAATACCCCAAAGGAAAAGGCAGCCCCCCACATATAATGACTCTGAGTAAGATGAAAAGACAAACGTAGGGATGAAATAGATTCAGCAAAGTGAGGCCCGATTTTCTTAACAGAGCGAGGATAGGAAAGATAACTTTGCGGTCTACACAAAACCCTAAAGAATACCACGCAAAGGGGGCAAAAAGACCCTCCGTACCGAACTAACGGCACGGAGGTACACCCTTTGCGTCCCAGAGCTTCCAGCAAAACAATTAGACAAGCTGGACAGAAAAAATAGCAAACAAATAGCAAAGAAGAACTTAGCTATGCAGAGCAGCAGGCCACAGGAATGATCCAGGGAAAAACAAGTCCAACACTGGAACATTGAAAAAACGAAATTTGAACTGCATTACTGCACTAGAAATATGAAAAATGAGAGCTTTTAGCGCACAAAAATGGCCAATTTTATGTGTACCTCGTAGCCACGTTAAGGCATCTCTCTTATACGAGGTCCTAAGTTTGACCTACCTCACTGAGAATAAACGTCTCCATCTGAATGGGTACATGCAAAAACCTCTTCTTGGACTCAAATTCTCTCTCTATGTGGAGGGGTATTGGACCTACTATAATTAAAACACCTGAAGCTAGGAGGCGGGGAGTGCACGATCAGAAGGCTAAAGAATACATTTCAAAAACCTGACCTGCACATCCAAACATAGACTGAGTGTGAACAGGTGCTGAACCCAGAGTCGCCAACTCGTATATAGTTAAATAAACAGGGCAGCACACTGCAGCGCCAAAACATGTAAACTTGAAAAAACGAAATTTGAACTGCATTACTGCACTAGAAATATGAAAAATGAGAGCTTTTAGCGCACAAAAATGGCCAATTTTATGTGTACCTCGTAGCCACGTTAAGGCATCTCTCTTATACGAGGTCCTAAGTTTGACCTACCTCACTGAGAATAAACGTCTCCATCTGAATGGGTACATGCAAAAACCTCTTCTTGGACTCAAATTCTCTCTCTATGTGGAGGGGTATTGGACCTACTATAATTAAAACACCTGAAGCTAGGAGGCGGGGAGTGCACGATCAGAAGGCTAAAGAATACATTTCAAAAACCTGACCTGCACATCCAAACATAGACTGAGTGTGAACAGGTGCTGAACCCAGAGTCGCCAACTCGTATATAGTTAAATAAACAGGGCAGCACACTGCAGCGCCAAAACATGTAAACTTGAAAAAACGAAATTTGAACTGCATTACTGCACTAGAAATATGAAAAATGAGAGCTTTTAGCGCACAAAAATGGCCAATTTTATGTGTACCTCGTAGCCACGTTAAGGCATCTCTCTTATACGAGGTCCTAAGTTTGACCTACCTCACTGAGAATAAACGTCTCCATCTGAATGGGTACATGCAAAAACCTCTTCTTGGACTCAAATTCTCTCTCTATGTGGAGGGGTATTGGACCTACTATAATTAAAACACCTGAAGCTAGGAGGCGGGGAGTGCACGATCAGAAGGCTAAAGAATACATTTCAAAAACCTGACCTGCACATCCAAACATAGACTGAGTGTGAACAGGTGCTGAACCCAGAGTCGCCAACTCGTATATAGTTAAATAAACAGGGCAGCACACTGCAGCGCCAAAACATGTAAACTTGAAAAAACGAAATTTGAACTGCATTACTGCACTAGAAATATGAAAAATGAGAGCTTTTAGCGCACAAAAATGGCCAATTTTATGTGTACCTCGTAGCCACGTTAAGGCATCTCTCTTATACGAGGTCCTAAGTTTGACCTACCTCACTGAGAATAAACGTCTCCATCTGAATGGGTACATGCAAAAACCTCTTCTTGGACTCAAATTCTCTCTCTATGTGGAGGGGTATTGGACCTACTATAATTAAAACACCTGAAGCTAGGAGGCGGGGAGTGCACGATCAGAAGGCTAAAGAATACATTTCAAAAACCTGACCTGCACATCCAAACATAGACTGAGTGTGAACAGGTGCTGAACCCAGAGTCGCCAACTCGTATATAGTTAAATAAACAGGGCAGCACACTGCAGCGCCAAAACATGTAAACTTGAAAAAACGAAATTTGAACTGCATTACTGCACTAGAAATATGAAAAATGAGAGCTTTTAGCGCACAAAAATGGCCAATTTTATGTGTACCTCGTAGCCACGTTAAGGCATCTCTCTTATACGAGGTCCTAAGTTTGACCTACCTCACTGAGAATAAACGTCTCCATCTGAATGGGTACATGCAAAAACCTCTTCTTGGACTCAAATTCTCTCTCTATGTGGAGGGGTATTGGACCTACTATAATTAAAACACCTGAAGCTAGGAGGCGGGGAGTGCACGATCAGAAGGCTAAAGAATACATTTCAAAAACCTGACCTGCACATCCAAACATAGACTGAGTGTGAACAGGTGCTGAACCCAGAGTCGCCAACTCGTATATAGTTAAATAAACAGGGCAGCACACTGCAGCGCCAAAACATGTAAACTTGAAAAAACGAAATTTGAACTGCATTACTGCACTAGAAATATGAAAAATGAGAGCTTTTAGCGCACAAAAATGGCCAATTTTATGTGTACCTCGTAGCCACGTTAAGGCATCTCTCTTATACGAGGTCCTAAGTTTGACCTACCTCACTGAGAATAAACGTCTCCATCTGAATGGGTACATGCAAAAACCTCTTCTTGGACTCAAATTCTCTCTCTATGTGGAGGGGTATTGGACCTACTATAATTAAAACACCTGAAGCTAGGAGGCGGGGAGTGCACGATCAGAAGGCTAAAGAATACATTTCAAAAACCTGACCTGCACATCCAAACATAGACTGAGTGTGAACAGGTGCTGAACCCAGAGTCGCCAACTCGTATATAGTTAAATAAACAGGGCAGCACACTGCAGCGCCAAAACATGTAAACTTGAAAAAACGAAATTTGAACTGCATTACTGCACTAGAAATATGAAAAATGAGAGCTTTTAGCGCACAAAAATGGCCAATTTTATGTGTACCTCGTAGCCACGTTAAGGCATCTCTCTTATACGAGGTCCTAAGTTTGACCTACCTCACTGAGAATAAACGTCTCCATCTGAATGGGTACATGCAAAAACCTCTTCTTGGACTCAAATTCTCTCTCTATGTGGAGGGGTATTGGACCTACTATAATTAAAACACCTGAAGCTAGGAGGCGGGGAGTGCACGATCAGAAGGCTAAAGAATACATTTCAAAAACCTGACCTGCACATCCAAACATAGACTGAGTGTGAACAGGTGCTGAACCCAGAGTCGCCAACTCGTATATAGTTAAATAAACAGGGCAGCACACTGCAGCGCCAAAACATGTAAACTTGAAAAAACGAAATTTGAACTGCATTACTGCACTAGAAATATGAAAAATGAGAGCTTTTAGCGCACAAAAATGGCCAATTTTATGTGTACCTCGTAGCCACGTTAAGGCATCTCTCTTATACGAGGTCCTAAGTTTGACCTACCTCACTGAGAATAAACGTCTCCATCTGAATGGGTACATGCAAAAACCTCTTCTTGGACTCAAATTCTCTCTCTATGTGGAGGGGTATTGGACCTACTATAATTAAAACACCTGAAGCTAGGAGGCGGGGAGTGCACGATCAGAAGGCTAAAGAATACATTTAAAAAACCTGACCTGCACATCCAAACATAGACTGAGTGTGAACAGGTGCTGAACCCAGAGTCGCCAACTCGTATATAGTTAAATAAACAGGGCAGCACACTGCAGCGCCAAAACATGTAAACTTGAAAAAACGAAATTTGAACTGCATTACTGCACTAGAAATATGAAAAATGAGAGCTTTTAGCGCACAAAAATGGCCAATTTTATGTGTACCTCGTAGCCACGTTAAGGCATCTCTCTTATACGAGGTCCTAAGTTTGACCTACCTCACTGAGAATAAACGTCTCCATCTGAATGGGTACATGCAAAAACCTCTTCTTGGACTCAAATTCTCTCTCTATGTGGAGGGGTATTGGACCTACTATAATTAAAACACCTGAAGCTAGGAGGCGGGGAGTGCACGATCAGAAGGCTAAAGAATACATTTCAAAAACCTGACCTGCACATCCAAACATAGACTGAGTGTGAACAGGTGCTGAACCCAGAGTCGCCAACTCGTATATAGTTAAATAAACAGGGCAGCACACTGCAGCGCCAAAACATGTAAACTTGAAAAAACGAAATTTGAACTGCATTACTGCACTAGAAATATGAAAAATGAGAGCTTTTAGCGCACAAAAATGGCCAATTTTATGTGTACCTCGTAGCCACGTTAAGGCATCTCTCTTATACGAGGTCCTAAGTTTGACCTACCTCACTGAGAATAAACGTCTCCATCTGAATGGGTACATGCAAAAACCTCTTCTTGGACTCAAATTCTCTCTCTATGTGGAGGGGTATTGGACCTACTATAATTAAAACACCTGAAGCTAGGAGGCGGGGAGTGCACGATCAGAAGGCTAAAGAATACATTTCAAAAACCTGACCTGCACATCCAAACATAGACTGAGTGTGAACAGGTGCTGAACCCAGAGTCGCCAACTCGTATATAGTTAAATAAACAGGGCAGCACACTGCAGCGCCAAAACATGTAAACTTGAAAAAACGAAATTTGAACTGCATTACTGCACTAGAAATATGAAAAATGAGAGCTTTTAGCGCACAAAAATGGCCAATTTTATGTGTACCTCGTAGCCACGTTAAGGCATCTCTCTTATACGAGGTCCTACGTTTGACCTACCTCACTGAGAATAAACGTCTCCATCTGAATGGGTACATGTAAAAACCTCTTCTTGGACTCAAATTCTCTCTCTATGTGGAGGGGTATTGGACCTACTATAATTAAAACACCTGAAGCTAGGAGGCGGGGAGTGCACGATCAGAAGGCTAAAGAATAGTAACATAGTAACATAGTAACATAGTTAGTAAGGCCGAAAAAAGACATTTGTCCATCCAGTTCAGCCTATATTCCATCATAATAAATACCAATACATTTCAAAAACCTGACCTGCACATCCAAACATAGACTGAGTGTGAACAGGTGCTGAACCCAGAGTCGCCAACTCGTATATAGTTAAATAAACAGGGCAGCACACTGCAGCGCCAAAACATGTAAACTTGAAAAAACGAAATTTGAACTGCATTACTGCACTAGAAATATGAAAAATGAGAGCTTTTAGCGCACAAAAATGGCCAATTTTATGTGTACCTCGTAGCCACGTTAAGGCATCTCTCTTATACGAGGTCCTAAGTTTGACCTACCTCACTGAGAATAAACGTCTCCATCTGAATGGGTACATGCAAAAACCTCTTCTTGGACTCAAATTCTCTCTCTATGTGGAGGGGTATTGGACCTACTATAATTAAAACACCTGAAGCTAGGAGGCGGGGAGTGCACGATCAGAAGGCTAAAGAATACATTTCAAAAACCTGACCTGCACATCCAAACATAGACTGAGTGTGAACAGGTGCTGAACCCAGAGTCGCCAACTCGTATATAGTTAAATAAACAGGGCAGCACACTGCAGCGCCAAAACATGTAAACTTGAAAAAACGAAATTTGAACTGCATTACTGCACTAGAAATATGAAAAATGAGAGCTTTTAGCGCACAAAAATGGCCAATTTTATGTGTACCTCGTAGCCACGTTAAGGCATCTCTCTTATACGAGGTCCTAAGTTTGACCTACCTCACTGAGAATAAACGTCTCCATCTGAATGGGTACATGCAAAAACCTCTTCTTGGACTCAAATTCTCTCTCTATGTGGAGGGGTATTGGACCTACTATAATTAAAACACCTGAAGCTAGGAGGCGGGGAGTGCACGATCAGAAGGCTAAAGAATACATTTCAAAAACCTGACCTGCACATCCAAACATAGACTGAGTGTGAACAGGTGCTGAACCCAGAGTCGCCAACTCGTATATAGTTAAATAAACAGGGCAGCACACTGCAGCGCCAAAACATGTAAACTTGAAAAAACGAAATTTGAACTGCATTACTGCACTAGAAATATGAAAAATGAGAGCTTTTAGCGCACAAAAATGGCCAATTTTATGTGTACCTCGTAGCCACGTTAAGGCATCTCTCTTATACGAGGTCCTAAGTTTGACCTACCTCACTGAGAATAAACGTCTCCATCTGAATGGGTACATGCAAAAACCTCTTCTTGGACTCAAATTCTCTCTCTATGTGGAGGGGTATTGGACCTACTATAATTAAAACACCTGAAGCTAGGTTTTTGAAATGTATTCTTTAGCCTTCTGATCGTGCACTCCCCGCCTCCTAGCTTCAGGTGTTTTAATTATAGTAGGTCCAATACCCCTCCACATAGAGAGAGAATTTGAGTCCAAGAAGAGGTTTTTGCATGTACCCATTCAGATGGAGACGTTTATTCTCAGTGTGGTAGGTCAAACTTAGGACCTCGTATAAGAGAGATGCCTTAACGTGGCTACGAGGTACACATAAAATTGGCCATTTTTGTGCGCTAAAAGCTCTCATTTTTCATATTTCTAGTGCAGTAATGCAGTTCAAATTTCGTTTTTTCAAGTTTACATGTTTTGGCGCTGCAGTGTGCTGCCCTGTTTATTTAACTATATACGAGTTGGCGACTCTGGGTTCAGCACCTGTTCACACTCAGTCTATGTTTGGATGTGCAGGTCAGGTTTTTGAAACAACACTGGAACATTGACAGGAAGCCAGGATCAAAGCATTAGGTGGAGTTAAGTAGAGCAGTACCTAACGACCTCACCACATCACCTGAGGTAGGAAACTCAGAAGCCGCAATACCACTTTCCTCCACCAACAGAAGCTCACAGAGAGAATCAGCCGAAGTACCACTTGTGACCACAGGAGGGAGCTCTGCCACAGAATTCACAACAGTACCCCCTCCTTGAGGAGGGGTCACCGAACCCTCACCAGAGCCCCCAGGCCGACCAGGATGAGCCACATGAAAGGCACGAACAAGATCGGGAGCATGGACATCAGAGGCAAAGACCCAGGAATTATCTTCCTGAGCATAACCCTTCCACTTAACCAGATACTGGAGTTTCCGTCTTGAAACACGAGAATCCAAAATCTTCTCCACAATATACTCCAACTCCCCCTCCACCAAAACCGGGGCAGGAGGGTCAACATATGGAACCATAGGTGCCACGTATCTCCGCAACAATGACCTATGGAATACATTATGTATGGAAAAGGAATCTGGAAGGGTCAGACGAAAAGACACAGGATTAAGAACCTCAGAAATCCTATACGGACAAATGAAACGAGGTTTAAACTTAGGAGAGGAAACCTTCATAGGAATATGACGAGAAGATAACCAAACCAGATCCCCAACACGAAGTCGGGGACCCACACAGCGTCTGCGATTAGCAAAACGTTGAGCCCTCTCCTGGGACAAGGTCAAATTGTCCACTACATGAGTCCAAATCTGCTGCAACCTGTCCACCACAGTATCCACACCAGGACAGTCCGAAGACTCAACCTGTCCTGAAGAGAAACGAGGATGGAACCCAGAGTTGCAGAAAAATGGCGAAACCAAGGTAGCCGAGCAGGCCCGGTTATTAAGGGCGAACTCAGAAAAAGGCAAAAAGGACACCCAGTCATCCTGATCAGCAGAAACAAAACATCTCAGATATGTTTCCAAGGTCTGATTGGTTCGTTCGGTCTGGCCATTAGTCTGAGGATGGAAAGCCGAGGAAAAAGACAAGTCAATGCCCATCCTACCACAAAAGGCTCGCCAAAACATCGAAACAAACTGGGAACCTCTGTCAGAAACGATATTCTCTGGAATACCATGTAAACGAACCACATGCTGGAAGAACAATGGCACCAAATCAGAGGAGGAAGGCAATTTAGACAAGGGTACCAGATGGACCATCTTAGAAAAGCGATCACAGACCACCCAAATGACTGACATCTTTTGAGAAACGGGAAGATCTGAAATAAAATCCATAGAGATATGTGTCCAAGGTCTCTTCGGGACCGGCAAGGGCAAAAGCAACCCACTGGCACGAGAACAGCAGGGCTTAGCCTGAGCACAAATCCCACAGGACTGCACAAAAGTACGCACATCCCGCGACAGAGATGGCCACCAAAAGGATCTAGCTACTAACTCTCTGGTACCAAAGATTCCAGGATGACCAGCCAACACCGAACAATGAACCTCAGAGATAACTTTATTCGTCCACCTATCAGGGACAAACAGTTTCTCCGCTGGACAACGATCAGGTTTATTAGCCTGAAATTTTTGCAGCACCCGCCGCAAATCAGGGGAGATGGCAGACACAATTACTCCCTCCTTGAGGATACCCGCCGGCTCAGATAAACCCGGAGAGTCGGGCACAAAACTCCTAGACAGAGCATCCGCCTTCACATTTTTAGAGCCCGGAAGGTACGAAATCACAAAGTCAAAATGGGCAAAAAACAGCGACCAACGAGCCTGTCTAGGATTCAACCGCTTGGCAGACTCGAGATAAGTCAAGTTCTTATGATCAGTCAATACCACCACGCGATGCTTAGCTCCTTCAAGCCAATGACGCCACTCCTCGAATGCCCACTTCATGGCCAGCAACTCTCGGTTGCCCACATCATAATTTCGCTCAGCAGGCGAAAACATCCTGGAGAAAAAGCGCATGGTTTCATCACTGAGCAATCAGAACCTCTCTGTGACAAAACAGCCCCTGCTCCAATCTCAGAAGCATCAACCTCGACCTGGAACGGAAGAGAAACATCTGGTTGACACAACACAGGGGCAGAAGAAAAACGACGCTTCAACTCTTGAAAGGCTTCCACAGCAGCAGAAGACCAATTGACCACATCAGCACCCTTCTTGGTCAAATCGGTCAATGGTTTAGCAATACTAGAAAAATTGCAGATGAAGCGACGATAAAAATTAGCAAAGCCCAGGAACTTTTGCAGACTTTTCAGAGACGTCGGCTGAGTCCAATCATGGATGGCTTGGACCTTAACAGGATCCATCTCGATAGTAGAAGGGGAAAAGATGAACCCCAAAAATGAAACCTTCTGCACACCAAAGAGACACTTTGATCCCTTCACAAACAAAGAATTAGCACGCAGGACCTGAAAAACCGTTCTGACCTGCTTCACATGAGACTCCCAATCATCCGAGAAGATCAAAATGTCATCCAAGTACACAATCAGGAATTTATCCAGGTATTCTCGGAAGATGTCATGCATAAAGGACTGAAACACTGATGGAGCATTGGCAAGTCCGAATGGCATCACTAGATACTCAAAATGACCCTCGGGCGTATTAAATGCAGTTTTCCATTCATCGCCTTGCTTAATTCGCACCAGATTATACGCACCACGAAGATCTATCTTGGTGAACCAACTAGCCCCCTTAATCCGAGCAAACAGATCAGATAACAATGGCAAGGGGTACTGAAATTTAATCGTGATCTTATTAAGAAGGCGGTTATCTATACAAGGTCTCAGCGAACCATCCTTCTTGGCCACAAAAAAGAACCCTGCTCCCAATGGCGACGATGACGGGCGAATATGCCCCTTCTCCAGGGATTCCTTCACATAACTGCGCATAGCGGTGTGCTCAGGCACGGATAAATTAAACAGTCGACCTTTTGGGAATTTACTACCAGGAATCAAATTGATAGCACAATCACAATCCCTATGCGGAGGTAGGGTATCGGACTTGGGCTCATCAAATACATCCCGGTAATCAGACAAGAACTCCGGGACCTCAGAAGGGGTGGATGACGAAATTGACAGAAATGGAACATCACCATGTACCCCCTGACAACCCCAGCTGGACACCGACATGGATTTCCAATGTAATACTGGATTATGGACTTGTAGCCATGGCAACCCCAACACGACCACATCATGCAGATTATGCAACACCAGAAAGCGAATATCCTCCTGATGTGCAGGAGCCATGCACATGGTCAGCTGGGTCCAGTACTGAGGCTTATTCTTGGCCAAAGGTGTAGCATCAATTCCTCTCAATGGAATAGGACACTGCAAGGGCTCCAAAAAAAACCCACAACGCTTAGCATACTCTAAGTCCATCAAATTCAGGGCAGCGCCTGAATCCACAAATGCCATGACAGAATACGATGACAAAGAGCAGATCAAGGTAACGGACAGAAGAAATTTTGACTGTACCGTACCAATGGTGGCAGACCTAGCGAACCGCTTAGAGCGCTTAGGACAATCAGAGATGGCATGAGTGGAATCACCACAGTAGAAACACAGACCATTCAGACATCTGTGTTCTTGCCGTTCAACTCTGGTCAAAGTCCTATCGCACTGCATAGGCTTAGGTTTAACCTCAGGTAATACCGCCAAATGGTGCACAGATTTACGCTCACGCAAGCGTCGACCGATCTGAATGGCCAAAGACATAGATTCATTCAGACCAGCAGGCATAGGAAATCCCACCATGACATCCTTAAGGGCTTCAGAGAGACCCTTTCTGAAAATCGCTGCGAGCGCAGCTTCATTCCATTGAGTGAGTACGGACCACTTTCTAAATTTCTGACAATATACCTCTATCTCATCCTGACCCTGACACAAAGCCAGCAAATTTTTCTCTGCCTGATCCACTGAATTAGGCTCATCGTACAGCAATCCGAGCGCCAGGAAAAACGCATCAATATTACTTAATGCAGGATCTCCTGGCGCAAGGGAAAATGCCCAGTCTTGAGAGTCGCCACGCAAAAAAGAAATAATAACTCTCACTTGTTGAGCTGGGTCACCAGAGGAGTGAGGTTTCAAGGCCAGAAACAGTTTGCAATTATTTTTGAAATTCACAAACTTGACTCTATCACCATAAAACAAATCAGGAATAGGAATTCTTGGTTCAAACATAGGCTTCTGAACCACCAAATCTTGAATCTTTTGTACATTTATAACGAGATTATCCATTGAAGAGCATAGACCCTAAATGTCCATGTCCACACCTGTGTCCCGAACCACCCAAATGTCTAGGGGAAAAAAAAGGCAAAACACAGTGCAAAGAAAAAAAAATGGTCTCAGAACTTCTTTTTTCCCTCTATTGAGAATCATTAGTACTTTGGGCTTCCTGTACTGTTATGAAAGGCAATTCAGTACCACAATGGACATAGCGGTCAGAGCACATACAGTGATCTGACAATAACTCAAAATCATAGAACGAGCTCTGAGACGTGGGAACTCTGCAGACCGCAATCCCTAATCCTCTCCAAACAACACTAGAGGCAGCCGTGGATTGCGCCTAACTCTGCCTATGCAACTCGGCACAGCCTGAGAAACTAACTAGCCTGAAGATAGAAAATAAGCCTACCTTGCCTCAGAGAAATACCCCAAAGGAAAAGGCAGCCCCCCACATATAATGACTGTGAGTAAGATGAAAAGACAAACGTAGGGATGAAATAGATTCAGCAAAGTGAGGTCCGACTTTCTTAACAGAGCGAGGATAGGAAAGATAACTTTGCGGTCTACACAAAACCCTAAAGAATACCACGCAAAGGGGGCAAAAAGACCCTCCGTACCGAACTAACGGCACGGAGGTACACCCTTTGCGTCCCAGAGCTTCCAGCAAAACAATTAGACAAGCTGGACAGAAAAAATAGCAAACAAATAGCAAAGAAGAACTTAGCTATGCAGAGCAGCAGGCCACAGGAATGATCCAGGGAAAAACAAGTCCAACACTGGAACATTGACAGGAAGCCAGGATCAAAGCATTAGGTGGAGTTAAGTAGAGCAGTACCTAACGACCTCACCATATCACCTGAGGTAGGAAACTCAGAAGCCGCAATACCACTTTCCTCCACCAACAGAAGCTCACAGAGAGAATCAGCCGAAGTACCACTTGTGACCTGACCACAGGAGGGAGCTCTGCCACAGAATTCACAACAGGCGGTATCCTAAGAAAGAGACAAGAAGCGAAGGATATTGTGGAACAGTGTAAACGAGATCAAGCAAAAAGGAGTACCAGTAGGAGTCGTGCCGTGAGACCGAGGCAACATCCTACTGAGGCACGTAGCCGGTGGCCGGAACACCGCGGGAGTAACTGACTTTAGGCCTTACTTCAAACTCTGCAGGACAGTTAATTATAGGTTGGCTGTCTACCTTAAATTTCCTAAGAAGACATAGGGGGCAACAGTGGGAGAGGGGCGTCACTAGGGTCCCGGAAGATCTCCAGGCCTTCCCGTCATACGGGTGCGTCCTAGCCATAACATACTGGGGGACGAGAAACTAGCAACATCTGGGACTGAAGAGAGAGAGAGAGCTGTAGAGAACAACGAACGAGAACAGCAGTTGTGAGGACTATTCCGAATGCTCAGCAGGGTAGGACTACAACACACAGGTGCTAGTAGTGGGCAACGATTTCCATCTGCGAGGGAAACTCTGGAAGTTCCCATCAGGCCGGCCGGTCTCTGATAGCCCTGTTAAACATGCTCTGGATTGAGGATCCTGAAATCTTCAGTAAAGAGGTAAAGAGACTGCAACCCTGTGTCCTCGTTATTGACTGCACCCTACACCATTATCATCCACATTACTGGGAAGCCCTGGGGACATACTTCCCCTATGGGAAGGTATACCATCCAGCTGCCATTCCATCACCCCAGCGGACCCCACAGCAGCGTCGGTCACCCTGACCGAACACCACAGGTGGCGTCACGAACCCCTGACAGACTGCACCACCTTTATTGGACGCCCTTTAGCAGGGTCGCGGACCGGGTCTAGCCACCGTGACAGCATCAGAACCGAACCAGAGAGGCCCGGTACCGAGAACTCGTGGCCCTGTGTCTGGGGGTGCTCCACTTAGCACTTGTTGGCCCTTTTGCCTTCACTCTGTGGTCCAGCTCACCCCACACCATCTCGATTGGGTTCAGGTCTGGTGACTGTGGGGGCCAGGTCATCTGGCGTAGCACCCCATCACTCTCCTTCTTGGTCAAATAGCCCTTACACAGCCTGGAGGTGTGTTTGGGGTCATTGTCCTATTGAAAAATAAATGATGGTCCAACTAAATGCAAACCGGATGGAATAGCATGCCGCTACAAGATGCTGTGGTAGCCATGCTGGTTCAATATGCCTTCAATTTTGAATAATCCCCAACAGTGTCACCAGCAAAGCACCCCCACACCATCACACCTCCTCTTCCATGCTTCACGGTGGGAACCAGGCATGTAGAGTCCATCCGTTCACCTTTTCTGTGTCGCACAAAGACATGGTGGTTGGAACCAAAGATCTCAAATTTGGACTCTTCAGACCACAGCACAGATTTCCATTGGTCTAATGTCCATTCCTTGTGTTCTTTTGCCCAAACAAGTCTCTTCTGCTTGTTGCCTGTCCTTAGCTGCTAGGAAACCACTGCTATTTTACCATGAAGGCCTGGTGCACAAAGTCTCCTCTTAACAGTTGTTGTAGAGATATGTCTGCTGCTAGAACTCTGTGTGGCATAGACCTGATCTCTAATCTGAGCTGCTGTTAACCTGGATTTCTGAGGCTGGTGACTCGGATAAACTTATCCTCAGAAGCAGAGGTGACTCTTGGTCTTCCTTTCCTAGGGCGGTCCTCATGTGAGCCAGTTTCTTTGTAGCACTTGATGGTTTTTGCCACTGCACTTGGGGACACTTTCAAAGTTTCCCCAATTTTTCGAACTGACTGACCTTCATTTCTTAAAGTAATGATGGCCACTCGTTTTTCTTTATTTATCTGCTTTTTTCTTGCCATAATCCAAATTCTAACAGTCTATTCAGTAGGACTATCAGCTGTGTATCCACTAGACTTCTGCACAACAGAACTGATGGTCCCAACACAATTTTTAAGGCAAGAAATCCCACTTATTAAACCTAACAGGGCACACCTGTGAAGTGAAAACTATTCCCAGTGACTACCTCTTGAAGCTCATCAAGAGAATGCCAAGAGTGTGCAAAGCAGTCATCAAACAAAAGGTGGCTACTTTGAAGAACCTAGAATATTAGATATAATTTCAGTTTTTTCACACTTTTTTGTTAAGTATATAATTCCACATGTGTTAATTCATAGTTTTGATGCCTTCAATGTGAATGTACAATTTTCATAGTCATGAAAATACAGAATAATCTTTAAATGAGAAGGTGTGTCCAAACTTTAGGTCTGTACTGTACTTCAATGCAATCTTTTTATTTTCATATTTGCAGATATTTTTTCATGTCTATGAAATAGTATAAGATGCAGCCTCTTTTATTAATAAACACATTTTCCAGCAATTACAAATATATTTTTAATAATAATCAAAAATTGGCCTTAAGTTATATTAACAAACATGAGGTCATCTGCGTAGCATAAGCTTAGGACTGTGGATCCAGATAAGTAAAAGCTTTCCAGTCCTTATGTAAAGGATTTACACTATTTGTATATTTTATTACTTGCACCCTCTTGTGGCTAAATGATAATAATACCTGCATATCAAGAAAGCCCTCATTTTCCCAGAACTTCACAAGTAACGGGTTAATGCACTCACAGAATATCATAAATCAATTACACTATTGTCACCATAAATGTAAAAAAACACTGAAATGTCATCTGAGTAGATATGACTATCACCAGCATCCACAGGAAACACTGAGAAATCTTAAAGAAGCCCTCCTCCTCCTCTGAAGAATTTTTTTTGTCCTCTTAATATATTGCAGTCATCATATTATACAGCACTGTGCACTTACAATTGCTCATTTTGCCTTTCTACCCAGATAATTCTTCTCTTTTCTCTGCACGATGTAGAAACAAGACGTCTCTTGTCTCTGCATTCATTATCCCACTCTTCAACTTCTGACACAGCTGCTCCTCTTCCCCACCAGGGACTTTTGCAGTGACTCATGACTCATGCAGGGAAAATTGACCTCCTGTTTCTACATAGAGGTTAGAAGGATTCAGCTAGTCAGTTCTTAATCATGTGTTGTCATAGACCTAATGGAAAAGAGAAGAATTAGCTGGTTAGAAAGGCAAAATGAGCAATTGTAAGTGCACAGTGCTGCATAATATAATGACTGCAATTTATTAAGAGGATAAAAATGTTGATGGGAGGAGGAGGAGTGCTTCTTTAAGTTAAAAGCAGAGCAATCTGGAGACACGTGTATCCATATGGTAACTGTAAAAATATATTTTTTTTACATTATCACTGACTCTCACTGTTATATATACTTGTATTATTGCGTATACTATTGAGATAAAAAATACTGCTTTTTTTACATTATAAGACGCGCCCCAGATTTAGACAGCAGAAAATATGAAAAATATATTTCCCACAAATTAAAATTTCCCAGGGGTGTAAGGAAGTGGAGGGGTCAATATCAGTAATATTATTGCACTAGGGTAGAATAGTGAAGGAAGAGATGTTAGTGTTTCTCTGCAGCATGTGTGTTATACCATACAGCTGTACAGCACACACATTACATATACATACTGTATGCATTACGTAACTCTGCAGCACACATTACGTACACTCTCTGCAGCACACACATTACACACTCTCTGCAGCACACACACATTATGTAAACTCTGCAGCACACACATTACGCGCACGCTCTACAGCACATACATTACCCAAACTCTGCAGCACACACATTACGCACGCTCTCTGCAGCACATACATTACGCACACTCTGCAGCAGACGTTATGTACACTGTCTGCCGCACACACATTACACACACTCTCTTCAGCACACACATTATATACACTCTCTGCAGCACAGGCATTATGTACACTTTCTTCAGCACACACATTATGTACAGTTTCTTCAGCACACACATTAAGCACACTCACTGCAGCACAGACATTACATACACTTTCTTCAGCACACGTTATGCACACTCTGCAGCACACATATTACACACACTCTCTGCAGCAGACATTATGTACACTGTCTGCGGCACACACATTATGTACAGTCTCTTCAGCACACACATTAACCCCTTCATGACCGGGGGATTTTTCGTTTTTCCGTGTTCGTTTTTCGCTCCCCTCCTTCCCAGAGCCATAACTTTTTTATTTTTCCGTCAATTTGGCCATGTGAGGGCTTATTTTTTGCGGGACGAGTTGTACTTTTGAACGACGTCATTGGTTTTAGCATGTCGTGTACTAGAAAATGGGAAAAAAATTCCAAGTGCGGTGAAATTGCAAAAAAAGTGCAATCCCACATTGGTTTTTTGTTTGGCTTTTTTGCTAGGTTCACTAAATGCTAAAAATGACCTGCCATTATGATTCTCCAGGTCATTACGAGTTCATAGACACCAAACATGACTAGGTTATTTTTTATCTAAGTGGTGAAAAAAAATTCCAAACTTTGCTAAAAAAAAAAAAAAAATTGCGCCATTTTCTGATACTCGTAGCGTCTCCATTTTTCATCATATGGGGTCGGTTGAGAGCTTATTTTTTGCGTGCCGAGTTGACGTTTTTAATGATAGCATTTCGGTGCAGATACGTTCTTTTGATCGCCCGTTATTGCATTTTAATGCAATGTTGCGGCGACCAAAAAAACGTAATTCTGGCGTTTCTAGTTTTTTTCCCGCTACGCTGTTTAGCGATCAGGTTAATACTTTTTTTTATTTGATAGATCGGGCGATTCTGAGCGCGGCGATACCAAATATGCGTAGATTTGATATTTTTTATTGATTTATTTTGATTGGGGCGAAAGGGGGGTGATTTAAACTTTTATGTTTTTTTTATTTTTTTCACATTTTTTTAAACTTTTTTTTTTAACTTTTGCCATGCTTCAATAGCCTCTATGAGAGGCTAGAAGCAGGCACAACCTGATCGGCTCTGCTACATAGCAGCGATCTGCTGATCGCTGCTATGTAGCAGAATTGCACGTGTGCTGTGAGCGCCGACCACAGGGTGGCACTCACAGCTACCGGCGATCAGTAACCATAGAGGTCTCAAGGACCTCTATGGTTACCATTCACAAGCATCGCCGACCCCCGATCATGTGACGGGGGTCGGCGATGACGTCATTTCCGGCCGCCCGGCCGGAAGCGGTAGTTAAATGCCGCTTTCTGCGTTTGACAGCGGCATTTAACTAGTTAATAGGTGCGGGCAGATCGCGATTCTGCCCGCGCCTATTACGGGCACATGTCAGCTGTTCAAAACAGCTGACATGTCCCGGCTTTGGTGCGGGCTCACCGCGGAGCCCTGCATCAAAGCAGGGGAGCCGGCATCGGACGGTATAGTACGTCCGATGCCGGTAAGGGGTTAAGCACACTCACTGCAGCACAGACATTACATACACTCTTGGCAGCACAGACATTATGCACACTGTCTGCAGCATACACATACTCAGGGCCGGCTCCAGGTTTTCATGGGCCCCGGGTGAAAGAGTCACAGTGGGCCCCTTTAACGCTTACCATGATTCATAATGCACAGATACAGCAGAAAAATATAGGCATAGTACAATGTCAAAGATTTCACTTCTTACATTACATGATTGAAATCTATTGTGTATTCTACATTAGCTCAGAAACCAGACAGTATAGTCCTCCATACAGTATTATGAGAACTGGGTTGCATGGGGTATAATACTGCTCTGGAGCATCTCAGATCAGCAACCAGAAATAATCAAGATTGCTTCGATGAAAATGATGAGGAAATAAAGACACTCCTAGAAGAGAAACATCAGCAGTACAAAATGTATCGAAATGACCCCACGTCGTTAGCTAAGAAAGGTGCCTTTACCAGCATAAAAAGAAAGGTACAAATCAAGTTACACGAGATGCAGGATATCTGGTTTAGCAAGAAGGCTGATGAAATTCAGGGCTATGCAGATACCCATGACCAGAAACGCTTCTACGATGCGCTCAAAGCTGTATATGGACCCCAGTCATCAAGCTCTTCATCTCTGCTTAATGCAGATGGAACTAAGCTGCTGACAGAAAGGAAACAAATTCTGGAACGGTGGGCTGAGCACTTTAATAATATTCTTAATCGCCCTGCCAATATCAATGATGAGGCTATTGCTCGCCTGCCCCAGGTAGAAATCAACAAGGACCTTGATGTTCTTCCAAGTGGCGATGAAGTCAGGAAAGCAGTAAAACAAATTTCTTCTGGAAAAGCACCCGGAAATGATGCTATACCTGCTGAGGTATATAAAGCTGGGGGCCCTGCTCTGATACAAACGGTGACCAAACTATTCCAACATATGTGGAAAAAGGAACAGGTTCCGCAACAACTGAAAGATGCCAGCATAATCCACATATACAAGAGGAAAGGTAATTGCCAATCTTGTGACAGCCATCGAGGCATCTCCCTTCTGTCCACTGCAGGAAAGACATTGGCTCGTCTCTTGCACAACCGCCTTTTACATCACCTTGAGCAAGGCCTATTACCCGAAAGCCAGTGTGGTTTTCGTGCTAAACATGGAACAGTAGATATGGTCTTTGCAGCACGTCAACTTCAGAAAAAGTGCCAGGAGCAAAACCGTGACCTTTATGTAACTTTTGTTGATTTGACCAAGGCTTTCGACACAGTCAGTATAGATGGCCTGTGGAAGATAATGGCAAAATTCGGCTGCCCGAGCAAGTTCATCTCAATCGTCCGGCAGTTCCATGATGGCATGATGGTGAAGGTTCTGAATGATGGGGACGAATCTGAGGCTTTCCCAACAACAAATGGCATAAAACAAGGCTGTGTGCTTGCTCCAACCCTGTTCAGTATGTTATTCTCTGCAATGTTAAGTGATGCCTTTAACAACTGTGAAGATGGAATCCAGGTTAGGTACAGGACTGATGGCAAGCTATTCAACCCAAAATGCCTGAAGGCGGTTACGAAAGTGCATGAGACTGTTATCCGTGAATTATTATTTGCTGATGACTGTGTACTTAACGCTAGCACAGAACAGTAGATGCAACATGAAATGGACTGTATTTCTCAAGCCTGCGACAATTTTGGTCTCGAGATCAACATTAGAAAAACCGAAGTCATGTATCAACCTGTTCCAGGGAAACTATACAAGGAGGAGCAAAACTATAAACTATAAACTATACTAGAAAACCTCAAAGCAGTCGATAACTTCACCTACTTAGGCAGCACACTTTCCCGTGAAGTAACCATATACGCTGAGGTTAATAACCAGAATTGCCAAAGCCAGTGCCGCCTTTGGGAGACTGCGTAAGAACGTCTGGGAACGAAGGTGACTCAGCCTTACCACCAAGCTGAAGGTCTACTGCGCGGTGGTGCTCACACTTCTCTATGCTAGCGAGACCTGGACAGTCTACAGCCGGCATGCTAAACAGCTTAATCATTTCCACATGAGTTGCCTTCGCAGACTCCTCCACATCAGGTGGCAAGACAATGTCCCAGACACAGCAATTCTTGAACAAACTGGGCTCTGCAGTGTTTAGGCTCTCCTGCTGAAAGTCCAAGCCAGGTGGGCTGGAAATGTGGTCAGAATGCCTGACAGCCGACTACCGAAACAACTGCAGTAGAGAGAATTGTGCCAAGGAAAGCGAGCAGTTGGGGGGGCAGAAGAAACGCTATATAGATTGCCTTAAGGCGTCTCTTAAAAACCTGGAAGTCAAGACCAATGAATGAGAAGAGCTTTTCCTGGATCGTCCAGGTTGGCAGGGCAGGATCACCTCAAGAGCACGTGCAGCTGAAGATAGGAAAATCTTTGACGCAAAAAAGAAAGCGTGCTGTCCGCAAGGCACAAGTAGAATCTGGTGTACTGACCACACCTGCTTCCTTATGTCAAGTATGTGGGTGAACCATCAGGGCCCAGATTGGACTCATCAGCCACCTCTGGACCTATAACCATTCTCTCCTAACCCTGAAGTCATGGTCATCGTCAACTACGAAGGACAAACATCATTATGAGCCCCATATATTGCTCTATACATGTATTATGGGAACCACATAGTGCTCCGTACAGAATAATGAGCCCCATATATTGCTTCATACAGTATAATGAGCCACATATATTGCTCCATACAGTATAATGAACCCCATATATTGCTCCACACAGTATAATGAGCCCCATATATTGCTCCATACAGTATAATGAGCCCCATATATTGCTCCATACAGAATAATGTACCCCGTATATTGCTTCATTCAGTATAATGAGCACCACCTAGTGCTCCATACAGAATATAATAGGGCCCATATATTGCTTTGTACTGTATGATGGGCCCCATATAATGCTCCATAAAGAATAATGAGCACCATATATTGCTCCATACATTATGGGTCCCATATAATATTCCATACGGTATATGATTGGCCCCATATTTGCTCCATATACAGTGGGAACGGAAAGTATTCAGACCCCTCTACATTTTTCACTCTTTGTTTCATTGCAGCCATTTGGTAAATTCAAATTCATATTTTTCTCATTAATGTACACTCTGCACCTTATATTGACTAAAAAAAACAGAAATGTAGTAATTTTTGCAAATGTATTAAAAAAGAAAAACTGAAATATCACATGGTCATAAGTATTCAGACCCTTTGCTCAGTATTGAGTAGAAGCACCCTTTTGCGCTAGTACAGCCATGAGTCTTCTTGGGAATGATGCAACAAGTTTTTCATACCTGGATTTGGGAATCCTCTGCCATTCTTTCTTGCAGATTCTCTCCAGTTCTGTCAGGTTGGATGGTGAATGTTGATAGGCAGTCATTTTCAGGCCTCCCCAGAGATGATCAATTGGTTTTAGGTCAGGGCTCTCACTGGGACAGTCAAGAATGGTCACAGAGTTGTTCTGCAGCCACTCCTTTGTTATTTTAGATGTGTGCTTAAGGTCATTGTCTTGTTGGAAGATGAACCTTCAGCCAAGTCTGAGGACTAGAGCACTCTGGAAGAGGTTTTTATCCAGGATATCTCTGTACTTGGCTGCATTCATGTTTCCATCAATGGCAACCAGTCGTCCTGTCCATGCAGCTGAGAAACACCCCCATACCATGATGCTGCTACCACCATGTTTGACTGTTGGGATTGTATTGGTCAGGTGATGAGCAGTGCCTGGTTTTCTCCACACATACCACTTAGAATTATCACCACCAAAAAGGTCTATCTTTGTCTCATCAGACCAGAGAATCTTATTTCTCATAGTCTGGGAGTCCTTCATGTGTTTTTAAGCAAACTATGCGGGTTTTCATATGTCTTGCACTGAGGAGAGGCTTCCGTCGGGCCCCATAGGGGTGGAGCCGCATATTCATTACTGTAAATGAGCGGCCCCACGTGACCGCTCATACAGTAGAAGGTGCGGCCAGTGTTATGATCTGGTGGCCTTGGAGCAGCATGAGACGTACTCTGGAGAACCTGTACTGACCGCAAACCCTGAACTTAGCAGCGCAACTAGAAGTAGCCGTGGGGGGTACCTAACACTCCCTAGACCCCTCGACACAGCCTAAGAACTAACTACCCCTAAAGACAGAAACAGGAAACCTATCTTGCCTCAGAGAAAATCCCCAAAGGATAGACAGCCCCCCACAAATATTGACTGTGAGAGGAGAGGGAAATAACATACGCAGACATGAAATCAGGATTTAGCATAGGAGGCCATACTAGCTAAAAAGAAAGAATAGAACAGAGTACTATGCGGTCAGTATTAAAACACTAGAAAATATCCACCACAAAAAATACAAATCACCACATCTGACTAAAGACATGGAGGGTATATCTGCATCTCCAGAGACACAGCTTGGCTGCAAAAAATCCTTCACAGACAAAGCTGGACAAGACAAAACATGAAAATGCACAGAACTATAAGGTCCACAGCAGATGGACAGCAAAAACAAAGCCAGGACTTATCTTTGAAGAAAAGCACAGCAAACAGGAGAGACCAGAAGGGATGTGAATCCTCCAAAAACAATGGACAATTGGCACTGACTGAAGGATCAAGCAAGGCTATATAGCCCAGCCCAAATTGCAAAAAATAGATACACCTGATAAATGCTGCGATCCAACTACCGCAGCACTACCACTCATAACCACCGGAGGGAGCCCAAGAGCAGAATTCACAACAGGCAAGGACAGGAAGCAGCGCCAGCAAGGGAGCCGGGTGAGTATTTTAATAACAGCGGGCGGGCGCACAGGGGGTGGGAGGGGGGTGGGGACATGGATCTTTATGTTAAACACGAGAAACAAAAAAAAAGGATTATTCATATCTTCTCTGCAGCAAACGCTGCTGCAGAGAAGATATGAATCGCGGCTTCAGCACCATGTGGGGGGGATAGCGCTTACTGTAGCGCTGTCTCCTGCACGGCACACGGACTGCACACGGACAAAGTCCGTGTGCGGTTCGTGTCTTACACGGACCCATTGACTTTAATGGGTCCGTGTAATCCGTGCGCTCCCACGAACACTGACATGTCTCCGTGTTTGGCACAGGGAGACACAGTCTGCAAAAAATCAATGACATCTGCACAGATGCATTGATTTGAATGTGTCTACGTGTGTCAGTGGCTCCGGTACGTGAGGAAACTGTCACCTCACGTACCGGAGCCACTGACGTGTGAAACCGGCCTCAAGGAGGATCATAAGGAAATGGACAGCATGTGACTTACCGTATATACTCAAGTATAAGAGGAGATTTTCAGCCCAAAATTTTGGGCTGAAAGTGCCCCTCTCGGCATATACTCATGTTAGTCATGGTGGGCGGCAGTGTCGGCGGGTGAGGGGGAGAGGGCGCTGAGGCATACTCACCTAGTCCCGGCGGTCCTGACGCTCCCCCTGCCCGTCACATGGTCTTCGGTGCTGCAGCTCTTCCCCTGTTCAGCGGTCACGTGTCCCACGCTGATTAGAGAAATGAATATGCGGCTCCACCTCCCATAGGGGTGGAGCCGCATATTCATTTCTCTAATCAGCGGTGCCGGTGACCGCTGATAGAGGAAGAGGCTGCGGCACCGGAGACCAGCTGTCCGGGGGAAGGAGCGGGACGCCAGGAGCAGGTAAGTATGTAATATTCACCTGTCTGCGTTCCACACGCCGGGCGTCGTTCTGTCTTCGCTTCCTCTTGCTCTGACTGTTCAGGTCAGAGGACGCGATGACGCATATAGTGTGCGCGGTGCCCTCTGCCTGATCAGTCAGTGCGGAGAGACGCCGGGACCGGACGCTGGGGAGCTGCAAGCAGCGAGGTGAGTATGGCATTTTTTTTTTTATTGCAGCAGCAATGGCACAGCTTTATATGGCACAGCTATGGGGCAATAATGAACGTCGCAGAGTACTATATGGCAGCTATGGGGCAATAATGAACGGCGCAGAGCACTATATGGCAGCTATGGGGCAATAATGAGCGGTGCAGAGCACTATATGGCACAGCTATGGGGCAATAATGAACGGCGCAGAGCACTATATGGCACAGCTATGGGGCAATAATGAACGGCGCAGAGCACTATATGGCACAGCTATGGGGCAATAATGAACGGTACAGAGCACTATATGGCACAGCTATGGGGCAATAATGAACGGTGCAGAGCACTATATGGCACAGCTATGGGGCCATAATGAACAGTATGGAGCATCTATTTTTATTTTTGAAATTCACCGGTAGCTGCTGCATTTTCCACCATAGGCTTATACTCGAGTCAATAAGTTTTCCCAGTTTTTTGTGGCAAAATTAGGGGGGTCGGCTTATACTCGAGTATATACGGTAAATATGAGTGTCTGAGAAAAGGGTCTTAATACTTATGACCATGTGATATTTCAGTTTTTCTTTATTAAATTTGCAAAAATTTCTACATTTCTGGGTTTTTTTTCATTCAAGATGGGGTACAGACTGTACATTAATGAGAAAAAAATGATTTTTTTTTAATTTACCAAATGGCTGCAATGAAATAAAGAGTGAAACATTTAAAGGGGGTCTGAATACTTTCCGTACCAACTGTATAATGAGCCCCATATATTGCTCCATACAGTATATGATGGGCCCCATATAATGCTCCATACAGAATAGTCCCCATATAATGCTCCATATATAATGGGCCCCATATAATGTTCCATATATAAATGGGCCCCTTTTTATGCTTCATATATAATGGGCCCCATATAATGCTCCTCATATAATTCTCCATATATAGGGCCCTTTATATGATGCTCCAGTGTATATTGGGCCCCATATGTGATGCTCCAGTGTATGATGGGCCCCATATATGTTACTCCAGTGTATGATGGGCCCCATATATGATGCTTCAGGGTATAATGGGCCCTATATATAATGATTCAAACAAAAAAAAACCTGAAATATTCACCTCTCCTCACTGGCCGCTGCTCTGCTTTGGACTCCTCAGGGCTGCCGTCGTCGGGCTCTCTGCACTGTGACTGTTCAAGCAGAGGGTGCACAGATGTGATGCCATCATGCCCACTGACCTGAACATCAGTCAGAAGACGTGGAAGACGCCACAGCTGTGGAGGGGGAAGAGGTAAGTATCGCAAGTCCCAAGGCCCTGAGCAAGCAGGGGGCCCACCTGCGGGTTTCGGCACTGGCACAGACACTGGACCCCCATAGCGTGCCGGTCTCCCTGACGGCGAATGGGCCCCATCACCTGCTCAGGGCCCCAGCACTTACCTGGGTGCTGACGCCGGCCCTGCACCTACCCTCAGTAGTGTGCAGGTCCTGGTAGCATCCTCTCCTGCCCTGCATCGATCAGACTAATCACTGCTGGGCTGGAGAGAAGAGAAATGCACGGCGGCATAGTTCTCTCACTGATTGAGAGGGATGCTGTCTCAGCGCACTGGAAGCTGCCTCAAGACTATGAAAAGACTATGAAAAAGCTTTTAAGCTACAGAATTTATTTTTGCAAGTTTCTTTTTGCTACAAAGTGCATCTTGTACTCTTGTATGGTAAGTATATAGTACATACAGCAAAATGAGAAGATATCAGATTCCTTTATCTGATAAATCTACATTTTTCTTACATGTATATATGTGCTAAGATCTATGGGCCGGACATAGATCTCCCTGAGAATCTGTCTCCAGAGACTATTATAAATGAAAGTGGCGTTACCAGTGTTAGACATGTAGCTCAGGAGAGCAGGCTGTCAGTTATTACATGTTCCACACTGGTAGCGCACGCTTTCATGTTAAAAAGCCTCACATCCCACCTTCTACTAAAGTATATCCCCTACAGCCCACCCCCCACTCAGTATGAGGGTCCTTACAGTCCTCCACTCTGTATGATGGCCCCCAATGTGTGCCCTCCACTCATTATGATGGCCCCACAGTCCCCACTCAGTAAGATGTCCCCCACTGCCACACTTGCAGTATAATGACCCCCCACAACCCACACCATATTCAGTATGATGTCCCCCACAGTTCACCCGCCACTCAGTAAGATGTCCTCCATTGCCACCCATTCAGTATTATGGCCCCCACAGCTCTTCAGTATGAGGGTCCCCCAGCACACTACACTAGTCTGTGTAGTCTGAGTACTGAGTCTCTAAACTGCAGTTACATTGCAGTGATACCATCGCACGTTCAGCATAAAGACTCTGAGACTCACAGGTGCAGACTGAATGGTGGATCATGGAGTATTCACCTCCCTGATTTGCCATTCTGTTTGAAATTATGATGGTGGTGTGATAGCGGGCCAAATACTGGGCGGTGTTGGGTGGACCTCATAGTGAGCGCATGGTCTGCAGCTATGCATGGCACGTCCGAGAAACATATGCCTGGTATATGGATTACTACAGACACTAGTGGGTACATATGATGATCCAGATAGCGCCCCTTATTGATGGCTGCACATAGAAACAAACTTAATATTTACTGTAAAGCAGGAATGTCAAACTCAGATACACAAAGGGGCATCATTTAAAACAAAGTTGCAGGCCGACCCTGATACTTGTTAAAAAAATGTCTACAATTCAGTTTTTTTCTTATTATCAAAAATAACAATGCACCTTTTCACATGGAAACAAACGAGGCTGTCCCACTAACACAGTACATTATAATTTCTAATTAGTCGAATTTCTAATGCCCCCCCCCCCCCCCCCAAAAAAAAAAAAAATGAACGCAATATTCATGGGGTCACAGAAGAGCATATTTCACAACTTTGCAGCCCTTACAAAGTAATGTTCCTCCTATTGAAGCCCGTAGATTGCCCTTTCATTGCCCCCATAAAGTATAAAGCCAATTAAAGAGCCCCCAAACACAGTATGATACACCCACAGTGAATTCTTCCACAGTACCTTCTATGCGCCAGTATGTTGACCCTGCTGTAAATTTCAGCTCTACGTGTCTGATTTGCTGTGATCATCTTTCAATATTGTCTGTGTGTCATTTTTATTTCTATTAGTAAAAGGTTTGTTATGTTTGAAGCACTTTAGATTCCAACTTCCTTCTTTTGTATACAAAATAGGCCTCAATATAGTATAATGGGCCCCACATAATCCTCCATACAGTATAATGGCCCCACATAGTCCTCTATATAGAATAATGGCCTCACATTGCTTTCCATACAGTATAATGGCCCTACATAGTCCTCTATACAGTATAATGGGCCTCATATCGTGCTTCATACAGTAGAATGGGCCTCACATTAAAAAAAATTAATACCTCTCCTCGCTCCTCCGCGGTCTTGGTAGCACTCTGAAGCTCTCCACTGCTCGAAACAGCAAGCGCGAAAGAGTGACGTCATGACACCCGTTGAGCTTGGTTGTGAGACGATGAGATGATTTCCCTCTTCCATCATTGCTTTAGATTTAGCCAGCAGGCCAGAGTTTGGCATGCATGTTTTAAAGGGAACCGGTCACCAGGTTTTTCCCAATATAAACTACAGCCAACACCTTTAAGGCTTCTTTTACACTATAAGAGTAAGCAGTATATAAGTCCTCGATCCCCCTCTGGATAGCACAAAAAATACCTTTTTACCTTTTATAATCCTCCCATATTGCGCAGTCTAGTCCGATGGGCATCACTGGTCTTGCTTCGGCTCTTTGTCGCAATCGCTGCCCTCCTGCCCTGCTTCATGTGGGCACACATCAACACAGTGACCCCCAATCGCGCTCTGCACAGGAGTACTTCACTCTACTCTGCTGAGGGCAGAGCTAAGTACTTTAATGCATATGTGCTGCCTTTATTACCAGGTCATCAGAGTTCTTTGGCCTCTTCTGGCGAATGTACATTATGCTACTTAACTCTGTTCTCAGCAAAACAAAGAGCCTGAAAAAATTCAAAAAGGTGCAAAATTTTGAATGATACCTAATGGCAAAACTTATTTTTTTTAGCTACAAAAATATGCATTTAAGTAAAAAAAAAATTCCACAAAGATGGACAATCCCTTTAACAGTCTCCGTACATCGAATTGACATTAATGTCTTTTTATTGACTAAACGAATGCTGTTGTTACAATTAGCAGATGCCATAAATGATTCATTTCTTGTAAAAACAAATGGTGCAGAAAATGAAATACCGGAGACATTAGGGAATATGTTAACTAGATTATGGATGACTATTTTAATACAGGTTGTGCCCGTGCGTGATAGGTATCCTTAGGCTTCATGCATATGGACATGGATGTGTTGCAGCTCCATACAGGCCCCATGTTGCACTGTGGGTTTATTATTTATTAGTATTATTTATTTATTTATTGATATATTTCTACTCAGTAAATCTCCTACAATGTTTCTAGGATAGAATACTCCCATAATATGGTGAGGATTTAGAATGAAATTCAACTCAGTGTGCAGCTCAGATCCTGTATGGAGCTGTAGTACATCCATCTGGATGAGGCCAAAGGGTTTCTAAGGCTACGTTCACTTTTGCGTTGTGCGATGTTGCATCGGAGACGCAACGCACAACGCAAACAAAAACGCAACAAAACGCACGATAAAATGCAGCGTTTTGCGACGCATGCTTCCTTTTTTGCCGAATTTTGGACGCAAAAAAAATGCAACTTGCTGCGTCCTCTGCGCCCTACGCTTGCGGCAAAAAAACCGCATGCGTCGCAAAATGCAGCACAACACATGTCCATGCGCCCCCGATGTTAAATATAGGGGCGCATGACGCACGCGTCGCCACGGCTGCGCCCGACACAACCACGCAAAACGCTAATGTGAACGTAGCCTTAAGGTACCTTCACACATAACGATTTCGTTAACGATATCGTTGCTTTTTGTGATGTAGCAACGATATTGTTACCGAAATCGTTATGTGTAACAGCGACCAACGATCAGGCCCCTGCTGGGAGATCGTTGGCCGCTGGGGAATGATCAGGACCTTTATTTGGTCGCTGATCACCTGCTGTCATCATAGTAACATAGTTAGTAGTAAGGCCGAAAAAAGACATTTGTCCATCCAGTTCAGCCTATATTCCATCATAATAAATCCCCAGATCTACGTCCTTCTACAGAACCTAATTGTATGATACAATATTGTTCTGCTCCAGGAAGACATCCAGGCCTCTCTTGAACCCCTCGACTGAGTTCGCCATCACCACCTCCTCAGGCAAGCAATTCCAGATTCTCACTGCCCTAACAGTAAAGAATCCTCTTCTATGTTGGTGGAAAAACCTTCTCTCCTCCAGACGCAAAGAATGCCCCCTTGTGCCCGTCACCTTCCTTGGTATAAACAGATCCTCAGCTAGATATTTGTATTGTCCCCTTATATACTTATACATGGTTATTAGATCGCCCCTCAGTCGTCTTTTTTCTAGACTAAATAATCCTAATTTCGCTAATCTATCTGGGTATTGTAGTTCTCCCATCCCCTTTATTAATTTTGTTGCCCTCCTTTGTACTCTCTCTAGTTCCATTATATCCTTCCTGAGCACCGGTGCCCAAAACTGGACACAGTACTCCATGTGCGGTCTAACTAGGGACTTGTACAGAGGCAGTATAATGCTCTCATCATGTGTATCCAGACCTCTTTTAATGCACCCCATGATCCTGTTTGCCTTGGCAGCTGCTGCCTGGCACTGGCTGCTCCAGGTAAGTTTATCATTAACTAGGATCCCCAAGTCCTTCTCCCTGTCAGATTTACCCAGTGGTTTCCCATTCAGTGTGTAATGGCGATATTGATTCCTTCTTCCCATGTGTATAACCTTACATTTATCATTGTTAAACCTCATCTGCCACCTTTCAGCCCAAGTTTCCAACTTATCCAGATCCATCTGTAGCAGAATACTATCTTCTCTTGTATTAACTGCTTTACATAGTTTTGTATCATCTGCAAATATCGATATTTTACTGTGTAAACCTTCTACCAGATCATTAATGAATATGTTGAAGAGAACAGGTCCCAATACTGACCCCTGCGGTACCCCACTGGTCACAGCGACCCAGTTAGAGACTATACCATTTATAACCACCCTCTGCTTTCTATCACTAAGCCAGTTACTAACCCATTTACACACATTTTCCCCCAGACCAAGCATTCTCATTTTGTGTACCAACCTCTTGTGCGGCACGGTATCAAACGCTTTGGAAAAATCGAGATATACCACGTCCAATGAATGTCATCGCTGGCCACACTTAGTAACCCGATGTTTACCCTGGTTACCATTGTAAAAGTTAAAAAAAAACAAACAGTACATACTTACATTCCGGTGCCTGTCCCCCGCCTTCAGCTTCCCGCACTGACTGTGAGCGCCGGCCGTAAAGCACAGCGGTGACATCACCGCTGTGCTCTGCTTTACGGCCGGCCGGCACTGACACGGTGCAGGGAAGTTAACGGCGAGGGACAGACACCGGAATGTAAGTATGTACTGTTTTCTTTTTTTTTTTTAACTTTTACAATGGTAACCAGGGTAAACATCGGGTTACTAAGCGCGGCCCTGCGCTTAGTAACCCGATGTTTACCCTGGTTACCAGGGGACTTCGGCATCGTTGGTCGTTGGAGAGCTGTCACACAACGACGAAACAGCGACGCTGTAGCGATCGGCATCGTTGTCTATATCGCTGCAGCGTCGCTTAATGTGACAGTACCTTTACTTTTCAATCTCTGGTATCCAACATTAATGACCTTTCAAGGACATTTGCTGTCTTTTTTATGAAAATTGTTATGTTGTATTTATAGCCTTTCTTTGACGACAAAATGCTCTGCACACAGGAAATATTCTTTAAGCTTAATAATATTCTGTTGCAAGTGAAACATTCCAGTCTTATTGGTAAATTATCATTTTGCAGGCACTTAAATAAAAGTGTAGTTTTAATGTTTGTAGGAAAATTACAGCGTGCGGAATCTGCATAAAAAGAAATATAAATTGAACTGTCACACGGCACGGAAAGACGTACGTGCACAAAGGAACAATTCTGTCCAAATATTAAATGTAGAATTGTGAAGTAATTGTACTTCATTTCCATTTGAAACTGCCATCCAATTATACAGCACAATTATGGAAACTGTGCACAATAAGCATCCCACATATCATTCAGCGTTCAGTAAAATCTAGTAGGAGAGATTGGTTATGGAAAGTGTGCTATCCAGCTATCCTCCTCTGAGTTTATAACTATTACAAGGACTTATGCATAATATTTTGATTCCATTGAAGTGATGGTTGTTCAGTATTTAATTTCCTTTGCTGCCATCTTCTGACCATTGTTATATGTGTTCACATGTATTGCTGATGTAATCTCCCATCATGCCTCTTTCACGCTGTAACTCCTCCCATTTTTTTGCTCAAATCCTTTCTTTGTGGTCGGTGCCATCTTGGCAGAATCGTGCATCAGGGCTGGAGAGAGGATTCTCCTGTCATCTCTATCCTCCAACCTCCATATTCTGCCTCATCTTCATCTTCCCTGACATTTCAAATTCATCTTTTGTCAAGGTACTGTGAATAAACTACCTAAAAGTCCATCCACTGCATCTTCCTTTTTGGATCATCCATGTGCAGCTGGTCGGGCTAAGGAGGAGGGGATAGCGAGTAACCTATCTACCATTGCTTGTACAGAGATCCATGCTCACATCCCTCAGATACATCTCACTCATGTACATTGGTGACAGAATAGAAAGTCTATATACAGAAGGTTATTTGCAAGACTTTTAGCACTCTGCAAGTTACATCTTTTGGACCCAATCCAGGCAGAAAATTTGTGAATTCTAACATTTACTCTGTCCTCCTCCTCCCGGATCTGTCCTCTGCCTCTGACACAGACCATTCCCTATTATTACAGATTCTCTAATCTCTTGACAACACAGACTTGGCCCTATCTTGGATCTCTTCATACCTAACAGACCAGACATTCAGCGTTTCTCACTGACAGTCGGGCTTGTCTTCTACGTAGCCTAGAATAAAGAAGGGGTAAAGGCCCCGTCACACATAGCGAGATCGCTAGCGAGATCGCTGCTGAGTCACAAGTTTTGTGACGCAACAGCGATCTCAGTAGCGATCTCGCTATGTGTGACACGTACCAGCGATCAGGCCCCTGCTGTGAGATCGCTGGTCGTGTCGGAATGGCCTGGGCCATTTTTTGATCGTTGAGGTCCCGCTGACATCGCTGAATCGGCGTGTGTGACGCCGATTCAGCGATGTCTTCGCTGGTAACCAGGGTAAACATCGGGTAACTAAGCGCAGGGCGGCGCTTAGTAACCCGATGTTTACCCTGGTTACCATCCTAAAAGTAAAAAAACAAACGCTACATACTTACCTATCGCTGTCTGTCCTCGGCGCTTTGCTTCTCTGGTCTGGCTGTGAGCGCCGGTCAGCCGGAAAGCAGAGCGGTGACGTCACCGCTCTGCTTTCCGGCCGCTGTGCTCACAGCCAGACCAGAGAAGCAGAGCGCCGAGGACAGACAGCGATAGGTAAGTATGTAGCGTTTTTTTTTTTTTACTTTAACGATGGTAACCAGGGTAAACATCGGGTTACTAAGCGCGGCCCTGCGCTTAGTTACCCGATGTTTACCCTGGTTACCGGGGACCTCGGGATCGTTGGTCGCTGGAGAGCGGTCTGTGTGACAGCTCTCCAGCGACCAAACAGCGACGCTGCAGCGATCCGGATCGTTGTCGGTATCGCTGCAGCGTCGCTATGTGTGACGGGGCCTTAAGTGTCTTCAGGCCTCACAAATCTCACACTTGGGACTTATTCAGACACTCCCATTTTCGCATAGGAGTTCTATCCAAGTTTTTTTAAATTTTCTTTTCAGACAGGATGAGGACTTGAACTGTAGTGTCACCTATTGGAAGCAGCAATCCTTAAAGTCAATATCGACCCTTTAACAAGACTTGTCATATGACTTGGGATAAAAGCCAAACCAAAATCTGTGTTTTGGGATATTGCCCATCCTCAATGCAAAGCATGAGATCTGATTTGGCCTCTGATTGAGTTCTCAGGGTTAACAGATAGAACTTGTACCTTTGAGAGTCTATGGGGCTTTTCACATGTCCGGGTTTTTTTGCAGACTATGTGGTTTGCGCAAAATTGGACAGGCATCTCTGATATTGATCCAGATGTCAGTTCAAAATTAGCAATGCAAGTCTATGGGTGCGTGACAATTATTGGACAGGACTAGCATGCCATCCAAGTTCTGTTCATAAAGACTAACCCAAGGACATAGCAGTGGACTTGACCTAAAAGCTGACCTTATTCCTATTTGAGGGAATTAGAAAGACTACATCTGCATGGCGTAGTCTGCTGAGCATCACCTAAGTTGCAGCACTTAAGTGGACTGCAATGAAATAGGCCAGAATTGAACCAGAAGGGTACTGAAGGTAACTGGGTGCATAGTCACAGTAAACAATGTTTCTCCTTCTTTCCACTACTACCCCTATAGTCCTTCACTTCCTACTAACCTTAATCCCTACATCTAGTAATGAACTTGTCATCTCTACCGCTATCCTCCCCATCCATCTCAACTCCTCCTCAGAACTGTTCCTCAACATAAAATCCCGTGTCTCCAAACACATACAGCCACCTCATGCCCTCTCCTGCTCCCACTTACTAACACTTTCTCTGCTACTCCTCACTGCTGGCGATATCTCTGCAAATCCTGGTCCTCTTCACCACATCCCCACAGTCACTTCTACCTCTTATCCATGATCTCTCACACATTTCTGTAACTTTTGTAACCTTATAGGTTATTACACTTGGGGCTATTTAGTTTGGAAAAAGGAAGACTAAGGGGTGATCTTATTTTAATGTATAAATATATGAGGGGACAGTACAAAAACCTTTCTGATGATCTTTTTAATCATAGACCTGATACAGGGACAAGGGGGCATCCTCTACATCTGGAGGAAAGAAGGTTTAGGCATAATAACAGATGCGGGTTCTTTACTGTAAGAGCAGTGAGACTATGGAACGCTCTGCCGTATGATGTTGTAATGAGTGATTCATTACTTAAATTTAAGAGGGGATTGGATACCTTTCTTGAAAAGTATAATGTTGCAGGGTATATATACTAGATTCCTTGATAGGGCGTTGATCCAGGGAACTAGTCTGATTGCCGTATGCGGAGTCGGGAAGGAATTTTTTTCCCCAAAGTGGAGCTTACTTTTTGTCACATGGGGTTTTTTGCCTTCCTCTGGATCAACATGTTAGGGCATGTTAGGTTAGGCTATGGGTTGAACTGGATGGCCTACTATGTTACTATGTTATACCCATTCGCCAAGCCCCCACTTCCCCAGTCTCTATCAGAAGCTCTGTGGAATGCTTGCTCTGTCTGCAACAAACTTTAATATATCCATGATATTTTCATCAATATCAAACTTTCCTTCCTCAGCATCACTGAAACCTGGTTCACCCCCTCTGACACAACTTCTCCAGCTGCACTTTCTTATCATGGATTCCACTTTTCCCACACCCCTTTTACCTAACAGTAAGCTTGGTGGAAGAGTTGGCCTTATCCCATCAGATAACTGCTCCTCCAGCCAAATTCACTGCTACCATCCATTACTCTCCCTTCTTGTGGTGCCCTCTGTGCGCATCTACTCCCCCTCCCACCTCCAACTGCCTGTCATCTACCACTGCCCCAGGGCCAGTCACCACCTTTGACCACTTCACCAACTGGTTACTTAATTTCCTTTCCGCTGACATCCCCACTATCGTCATGGGTGACTTCAACATCCCCATTGACACCTCCCACCTCTAAGCTTCTATCTCTAACTTCCTCCTTTGGTCTCGCTCAATGGTCTTCTGCAGCCACTCACAAAGAGGGTCACACACTGGACCTCATCTTCACCCACCTCTGTTCCCTATCTAACATCTCTAACTCACCTCTCCCTCTGTGTGACCACAACCTACTTACATTCTCTTCCTTTTCCTCTCCTGGTGCACAATCCTCATTCCTCAAACTCCTCCTGAATCCCTTCTTTCTTCTGCAGACATAAGTTCCTTACACAATGCTGATGCTGCTGCCATGTTATATAGCATCACAACAGCTGCAGCTCTTAAATTGGTCACCCCTTCACACATGCTAAAGCTCGCACAAAAAATAGGCAACCCTGGCACACCAGCCTCACTAAAGAACTGATGCGGGCTTCCAGGATTGCTAAGCAAAGATGGAAAATTAGCCATTCCAACGAGCACTTCATCACATTCAAATAGTCCCTCACTACTTTCAAGTCAACACTTGGCAGAAAAAAAAATCCTACTTATCTCTCATATCCTCCCTATCTCACAACCCTAAACAGCTATATAACACTCTCAATTCTCTCCTCCGTTCCCCAGCACCTCCTCCCTCTTCTCTCATCTCAGCTGAAGACTTTGCTTTGTTCTTCAAGCAGAAGATTGATAGCATCAGACAAACCTTTTGCCTAAAGTCCCCACAGCCCATCCTCATAACTACTCAGCCTTTCTCCAAAAACAGCTTGTCCGCCATTATGGAAGATCAACTTTCTCTACTTTCTAGATCCAATCTCATCACTTGTGCATTTGACCAGATCCTGTCCCACTCTATCCCAAACCTTACCACAGTCTTGATCTCAACCCTAACCCATCTCTTGAACCTGTCACTCGTGTCTTCTCCTCATGCTTCAAACATGCCTCGATCACACCCATCTTCAAAAAGCTACCCCCTTCACCATTTTTGACTCATCCTCTCCGTCTAGCTATTGCTCCATATCATTTCTCCCCTATGCCTCAAAACTACTGGAAAAACACATCCATTTTGAAATGTCCTCTCACCTTTCCTCCCATTCCTCCCACTCCCTATTCGATCGCTTACAATCTGGCTTCTGACCTCTTCATTCCACTGAAACTGCCCTGACTACAGTCACCAATGACCTGCTATCTTCCAAATCCAAGCAACAGTACTCTTTCTCCTGGACCATTCCCTCTTACTACAGATTCTCTAATCTCTTGAGATCACAGACTATTTTGGATCTAATCATACCTAGCAGACCAGACATTCAGCGTCTCCCACTCACACTCCACCTTCTCATCTCTATCCCCCTATCCCTATCTGTCGGTGTGACTCCCCAGGTTCAGTTCAAGGATCCCTGCTCTTCTCCGTCTACACCTTCGGCATGGGACAGCTCATAGAATTCCACAGCTTTCAGTATCGCCTCTATGCTGATGACACACAGAAATACCTCTCTGGGATCATTATCACATCCTTACTAACCAGAATCCCACAATGTCTATCCACTATTTCATTTTGCATCTCTGCTAGATTTTTAAAACTTATCCCCCTCCAACAGACCTATCAATCAAAGTCAATGGTTGCTCACTCTTCCCAGTCTCACAAGCTCGCTGTGTTGGAGTAACCCCTGACTCTAATCTCTTTTTCAAACCACAAAACAACATATCCATGCGCTTTCCACTTCCTGCCGACTCCAACTCAATTAAACTGCATTCCCAGATCCGCATGTTCCTTAGCCAAGCATCTGCATAAACACTAGCGCATGCCCTCATCATCACCCGCCTTGACTACTGCAACCTCCCGCTTTGTGGCCTGCCCTCTAACACTCTTGCATCCCTCCAATCTATCCTCAATTCTACTGCCCGACTAATCCACCTATTCTCTCCACTAATCCCCGGCCTCTCCTCCTTGTCAATCCCTTTACTAGATCCCCATTATGCAGAGACTCCAGTTCAAAGCTCTAACCATGGCATACAAAGCTATCCGCAACCTGTCACCTCCATACATCTGTAAACTAGTTTCCCGGTACTTACCTGCACGCAACCTCCAATCCTCACAAAATCTACTTCTCTACTCCCCTCTTATTTCCTCTTCCAACAATCAAGATTTCTCCTGTGCATCCCCCTACTCTGGAACTCTCTACCCCAACGTATCAGACTCTCGCCTACCATAGAAACCTTCATAAGGAACCTGAAGACCTACCTCATCCGACAAGCAACTACCTGTAGTAACCCTTGTTCCACCATACTGCTGCATGATCAGCTATACCCTCATCTACTGTATCCTCACCCATCCCTTGTAGACTGTGAGCCCTCACAGGTAGGGTTCGCTTTCCTCTTGTACCAGTTGGTGACTTGCTCTGCTCCAGATTATTGTACTTGTTTTTATTATGTATACCTCTTTTCACAAGTAAATTGTGCTATAATAATAAATAATAAAAACTATTATGCTTTAAAGGGATATTGTGAAAAGTGAAAGTTATAGAAGATAATTTAGTCCCAAAGAGATCTTGAGAACTGGGTTCTGAATCCTGAAATCAGGTCTCTGTAGAATTCCATCTTTGTGTGAAATGATCAATGTTTTGCTTTTTTCTTCATTCTCTTTAGTGTTTTTTCATTTAAGACAAATTAAATGAAGATAATAATACCAAATAATTTGTGTTTGCAATCATTTTCAGGAAGAAAATGAGTATTATCTGACAGAATTGCAGGGGTGTCAATACTTTTGGCCATGACTTTATAACCGTAACCACACCCCTAACCCTGACACACCAACTAACCCAAACGTAAACATAATCTAAACCCTAAACCCAACTCTACCCCCAACTCTAATGTTAGCTCCAACCCTAACCCTAACTTTAGCCCCAACCCTAACCCTAACGGGAAAATGAAAATAAATACTTTTTTTATTTTATTATTTTTCCCTAACTAAGAGGGTGATAAAGGGGTTTTGGTTTACTATTTATAGCGGGTTTTTATAGCAGATTTTGTTTGGCAGCTGTCACACACTAAAAGACACTTTTTATTGCAAAAAATAGTTTTTGCGTCACCACACTTTGAGAGCTATAATTTTTCCATATTTTGGACCACCGAGTCATGTGAGGTCTTGTTTTTTGCGGGACGAGATGTCGCTTTTATTGGTACCATTTTCGGGCACATGACTTTTTTTTATCGCTTTTTATTCCGATTTTTGCTAGGCAGAATGAACAAAAAACAGCAATTCATGAATTTCTTTTGGGGGAGGCGTTTATACTGAGGGCTATAACTTTTTGCCTATGCAGCATCAATAGTAAAAAGATGCTTCACTGGGAACGGGAGCTGCCGAGAGCATCGCAAGCATCAGGAAGGCTGCGGGGGACTCCGGAAGGTAAGAATATCACGATTTTTATTTTTTTAATGATTTTTAACATGGGTTGTGTAGTGTATGCGTTTTCGCAGCGAAAAACGGGGCAAGACACATACGCAACGTGTGCACATAGCCTTAAATTCTGGCAACAACTGCCAGTGCATCCGTTTTTTACAATCTGCACAGGATCCGTCTTTTCAACATTTTGACGGATTGTGACTGATTGTAAAAACGTGTGAAAGAGGCCTAAGCCGATTAGTTTTCTTTTTGTCTGTCCTCTGTTAGTCTCTTCCACTGTGTGTTGCCATCTGCAATGGCGAGGCTAGCATCCTTGCAGGCCAGTGCACTAGCCTGGGTACATAGATGTGACAGTAAGGGACTAGCCACGTGGCGGCGGCTGGGGAAAGACCTGCATAGGGCGTTAGGGGAGCTTAGGGAAGCACAGGTTGGTGTCAGGAGGTGTCCTATCCCCCACTCCCTACCATTAGGGCCTTCGTCTCTTTTATCCATCTCATTTTATTTATATGCTGTGTTGTTCACCAGACATACCCGAGTCCGACAGTTACAATAATATTAAAGAGATTGAACTAAGCAGGATGGTGTGCATCCTTCTAAGCCGATTATAGCAGTTTGGGCTGCCTATTGTATATTTCTTAAGCCATCAAATCGACACTGCTATCCTTTGTAACTTCTTTTAACTGCTTCAGGGTTCAAACGCCGTGAAACGGCTAAAATAAGTGACCTGACCATTTTTCAGTTGGCTTCTGCTTGGAAGCCCCCATTATTTTATATACACGGAGTGAAATAAGTATTGATCACACCATCAATTTTCTAAGTAAATATATTGATAAAAGTGCTATTGGCATAAAATTCTCTTCAGATGTCGGTAACAACCCATACACACAGGCAAACAAATCAAACCAAAGAGAGAAGTACCAGCACCAGACAACATATAAAAAATTCCTTGGAAGGCTGAATAGACATCCCATGTAGAGCTACAGCGGCTGATTGAATGGAGTTTGGTGCTTAAATATGCAATATTGAAGAAAAAAGATACGGCACTCACCAGTTCAGCCACTCTGCCTCTCCCTGCATGCCACTGTAACCTGCAGATCATGTTTTAATCCTACTCCCAAGGTATGGAATAAATGTGCCATAAGATTAATCTGATATTCTATGGAGACCGGTGACGTGGATCAGAGTGAAGACAAAAACACGGTATATCAAGACTCAATAGAGTATATTGTAGATAAACAGGCTTCAGTTAACAGGTGCAAAGCAAACAGAGGTTCTAAGAATCAAGCAGCAGACATATGCAGACTCAGAAATGTAAGGGTGTTGTCAGTACAGACCGATGATGAGAGTTCAAGCCCGGGAATGCAGTATCCAGAGGTCCGGAGTAGTGTTGAGCCACCTCCCAAGTGTTCGGGTTCGGGACGTGTTCGACGAACTGTTCGTCGAACGATCGACGAACACCGTCGAACCCCATTGAAACCAATGGCAGGCAAACACAAACACATACAAACACATAGAAAACACATAGAAAACACCTTAAAAGGTGTCCAAAAGCTGACAAACTGCTCAGAAGACACAACAAACACATGGAAAAGTCACAACTACATATAATCATGCGAAAAGAAAAGAGTTGGAGGAGTAAAAGGAGGAGGAGACACAGATAAAGGCATGTCATGCTCTTCTAAAATCAAGAAAGGCTGGAGTAAAAATCTAAACTCAATATACCAACACCCATACATCTTGACAAAAAAAATAAAGAACTATCTTGCGGTAGAATGGCGGCGGGTCCATTCAGAACACTTTCCTTAGAAGACGTAGTGGTACCCCCATTGGGAGTTGTGCCAAAAAATGAACCCAATACATTCAGACTAATCCACCATTTGTCATATCCAAGGGGCAGGTCAGTAAACTACAACATCGACGCGGAACCAAGTACAGTACTATGTACTGTACCTCCTTTGACGAGGCAATCAGGCGGGTCAAGAAGTTGGTAAGGGGCACCCTAATGGCCAAAACAGACATTG
This sequence comes from Ranitomeya imitator, assembly GCF_032444005.1. Taxonomy (NCBI): domain Eukaryota; kingdom Metazoa; phylum Chordata; class Amphibia; order Anura; family Dendrobatidae; genus Ranitomeya; species Ranitomeya imitator. The sequence goes on along the minus strand of NC_091284.1, from coordinate 762,240,468 downwards.
AGGGGGCGTTCCGGTTACTACCTGTGCCTCCGAATAGTGTCCTCCCATTGGGCTGCTTCTGTGAAGGAGCATACTACATAGATCGTTGTTTGCCCATGGGGTGCTCCATATCCTGCTCACTATTTGAGGCGTTTAGTTGCTTCCTCGAATGTGTCGTCATAGACGTTTGTAAGGCGGCACATATTATCCATTACCTCGACGACTTCTTATGCCTGGGCCCAAAAGACTCGCCACAGTGTGAAAACACGCGATAGTCCACCTGGGAGAAGGAGAGAGCTGGAGGGAGAGTGGACACCCCAGAGCCGAGGGGTTATATTGAGAAAGAAAGAAGGCGGTGTAGCTTGCTTCATGGGTGGGGTACGCTGCTGAGTTGCACCAAATTCTACCAGGCCCAAAAGGATTTCCTGGGCTAGATGCCGTTAAAAAATAGTACTTAGGTAAACAGGCGGTGTAGCTTGCTTCATGGTTGGGGTACGCTGCTGAGTAGCAGAAATTACTACTAGGCCCAAAAGGATTTCCTGGGCCAGATGCCGTTGCAAAATAGTAGTTAGGTAAACAGGCGGTGTAGCTTGCTTCATGGGTGGGGTATGCTGCTAAGTAGCAGAAATTGCTACTAGGCCCAAAAGGATTTCCTGGGCCAGATGCCGTTACACAATAATAGGTAAACAGACGGTGTAGCTTGCTTCATGGGTGGGGTACGCTGCTGAGTTGCACCAAATTTTACTAAGCCCAAAAAGATTTCCTGGGCTAGATGTCATTACAAAATAGTACTTAGGTAAACAGGCGGTGTAGCTTGCTTCATGGGTGGGGTACTCTGCTGAGTAGCACTAAATTCTTCTAGGCCCAAAAGGATTTCCTGGGCCAGATGCCGTTAAAAATAGTACTTAGGTAAACAGGCGGTGGGTGGCTTTGAAGCTTTGGAGCAGACCTCTGAATCCCAGGCCATAGTATGTGTAAACAACACTGCAGACGACCCCACCCACCTGGAATTGAAAATGGCAACGTCATGTAAATCTCAGCAAGGGGACTAAATAAAGAGTCTCCATTTTTTTTCCAATAAATCGGCCACAGACACCACTTAAGTGGCATCAATTTCACCAGAGTTTTTTTAAAACAGTTGGTGAGGTGATTTTCAAAAATCAACAAGCTTTAAGTCTCCCCAAGATGACACAGGGGTAGAAAAGTCCTTGCGGATCCAGGATTTGTTCATCTTGATGAACGTTAGTCTGTCTACATTGTCACTGGACAGCCGCGTGCGCTTATCTGTCAGCACACCACCAGCAGCACTGAACCCACGTTCAGAGAGAACGCTGGCTGCGGGGCACGACAAGATCTCCAAGGCGTGAGTGGTGAGCTCAGGCCATTTTTCAAGATTGGAAGCCCAAAATGAGCAAAGGTCCAGTTCCACAGTCATGGCATCGATGTTACCTTGGAGATACTCTTGAACCATCCTCTCTAGGCGTTGGCTGTGCGTCAGACTTCTTGTCTGCTGTGGCCTTGCAAAGGATGGTCTAAAAAAATCTTGAAACGATTGGAAAAAATTGCTGTTACCACCAGATACGATGTTAAGGTACCGTCACACATAACGATATCGTTAACGATATCGTTGCTTTTTGTGACGTAGCAACGATATCGTTAACGAAATCGTTATGTGTGACAGCGACCAACGATCAGGCCCCTGCTGGGAGATCGCTGGTCGATGGGGAAAGTCCAGCACTTTATTTTGTCGCTGGATCTCCCGCTGACATCGCTGAATCGGCGTGTGTGACGCCGATTCAGCAATGTCTTCACTGGTAACCAGGGTAAATATCGGGTTACTAAGCGCAGGGCCGCGCTTAGTAACCCGATGTTTACCCTGGTTACCATTGTAAATGTAAAAAAACAAACACTACATACTTACATTCCGGTGTCTGGTCAGGTCCCTCGCCGTCAGCTTCCCGCACTGACTGGTGAGCGCCGGCCAGCCGTAAAGCACAGCGGTGACATCACCGCTATACTTTACGGCCGGCGCTCAGTCAGTGCGGGAAACTGAAGGCGAGGGACATGACCAGACACCGGGAATGTAAGTATGTAGTGTTTGTTTTTTTACATTTACAACAGTAACCAGGGTAAACATCGGGTTACTAAGCGCGGCCCTGCGCTTAGTAACCCGATGTTTACCCTGGTTACCCGGGGATTTCGGGATCGTTGGTCGCTGGAGAGCTGTCTGTGTGACAGCTCTCCAGCGACCAAACAGCGACGCTGTAGCGATCGACATCGTTGTCGGTATCGCTGCAGCGTCGCTTAGTGTGACGGTACCTTTACTGTTACGGTTTGAGTAATGACTCAATAGTCCCACAGTTGGCAAGTTAGAACTCAGAGATTCACTTCGTGCACCATTGGTGTTTTGTGGAAAAGCAGATGTTAGATTCTGTAACATTCTCTGCTGATACTCCTGCATGCATGAATCCCTTTCTATGGCAGGAATTATTTCGCCAAATTTGCTTTTTTACCGGGGATCTAAGAGTGTGGCAACCCAGTAGTAGGCATTACTTCGGATTCTGACAATCCGAGGGTCATGTTGCAGGTAGTGCAGCAAGAAGGCACTCATGTGTCTTGCGCATCCAGGAGGACCAAGTCCTTGTTGTCTTGGTGGTGGCGAGGTGAGAATCATGCTTCCTTCGTCTGCCCTCTCCCCCCAACCTCGCATAACAGAAATTTGATCAAGGTCCCCCTCATCTGATGAGTCTTCCATGCCCAGCACCAGTTCGTCCTCCACTTCTTCCTCACCTCCTGCACCTTCCTCAACAGTTTGGCTGCAACCATGCGCCCTCGGTAATCCCTCTCCCCCAGCCTCCAATGCCAGCCGCCTTGGTGCTGCCAACCTTCTTGACCTTGGAGATATGATCCCTTCCGCGTACGACTTCTCCTGTTCCTCCTCCTCCTCCTCTTGTTCCACCACCTGACTCCAAACACTGTGTAAGGTGTGCTCCAGCATGTAAATCACCGGAATGGTCATGCTGATAATGGCATCGTCAGCACTAAACATCTTCGTTGCTATTTCAAAACTGTGCAGAAGGGTGCATAGGTCCCTGATCTGAGACCACTCCTGCAGCGTGATTTGCCCCACCTCTTGATCTCGTTGGCCCAGGCTATAAGTCATAACGTATTGCACCAGGGCTCATTGGTGCTGCCAGAGTCGCTGCAACATGTGCAGAGTTGAATTCCACCGTGTGGGCACATTGGATTTCAGCCGGTGAACTGGCAGGCCCAACGACTTCTGTAGAGATGCAAGTCGTCGAGCTGCGGGATGCGAACGGCGGAAGTGAGCACACAGCGACCGTGCCCTCTGCAGAAGCCCATCTAGTCCGGGATATTGGGATAAAAATTGCTGGACAACCAGGTTCAAAATGTGAGCCATACAAGGCACGTGTGACATTGCCCCGGCGAAGGGCCGCACCCAGCTTTGCAGCATTGTCGCACACAGCCTTCCCTGGCTGCAGGTTGAGTGGAGACAACCATTGATGGAACTCGGTCTCCAGAGCTGACCACAACTCCTCAGCTGTGTGACTCACATTTCCCAGACATTTCAATGTAAACACTGCCTGATGCCGTTGAGTCCTGGTGACAGCATAGTGAGGAGGTGTGCAGGATTCCTTTTGCCCAGTTACAACGTGGGTGGCCTTACCAGACAGGCTTTGGGTGCAGGTGGAGGACCGAGAGGAGGTTGAGGAGGCAGAAGCAGTGGAGGAACTTCTAGATACAGAGGATCGACAAGCAACTCGTGGGGACGGCAAGACTCAGACAGCAGCCCCTTCTCCTGATTTCGCTGTAGTTACCCAGTGCCCAGTAACCGATATGTAACGCCCCTGTCCATGTCTACTCGTCCAAGTGTCTGTGGTGAAATGCACCCTGTCACACACAGAGTTTCTCAAGGAAGCGGTGATGTTGTGTGCGACATGCTGGTGTAGCGCAGGCACAGCTATCTTTGAGAAGTAGTGGCGACTGGGCATCTGGTACTGGGGCACTGTGACGGACATAAGGTCTCAAAAATCCTCTGTGTCCACCAGGTGGAAAGGCAGCATTTCTGTAGCCAACAGCTTGCAGATGGAGAAATTCAACCTCTTAGCTTTGTCATGGCTAGGAGGAAATGGTCTTTTACTTGTCCACATCTGAGGGACTGAGGGCTGGCTGCCGTGCTTAGATGGAGTTGAGTAGGGTATCCCTGGCAAACTGCTGGTCTGTGAGGAAGGGGCAGGCGGAGATGTTATGTTGCCTTGATCAAAATGTGGTGTCGATGTCGGAGAGCGCTCAACACCAGCAGGTGTTTCCACATGCAAATGTCCTGACGACCTGCCAATCACACTGGCTGTTGCGGGTAAAGAGGTGGAAGGTTTGCATCCAAAACCATGTGCGACTGCTGTCCCCACAGTCACAGAGGATGAAGAGGATGCGGATGCACTTGATGGGGCAGACAGTGGTTGACACGGCCCACTAGGCCGCATTGTAGCACAGTGAGCTTCCCACTGCAACTTGTGCCTCATATCCATGTGACGGTTCATGCATGAAGTACTCAAGCTAGTGATTTTTTGGCCTCTACTGAGATTTTGTTGACAAATCTTACAGACAACATGAGTTGGGTCATCCTTTGCGATGTCAAAAAATGCTCAGGCTATGCAAGGCTTAGAGCCCGTATGACCTGAAGAGCCACCACGACTTCTGGTCTGAGGCACAGTTGGGGTTGAGGATGCAGTCGTTGACGTGCTTCCAGTACTCAGTCTCGTCGTCGTCGGACTCGTCACTAGCATCCTCCTCCACCTCCTCTGCTGACCTCATGGACTGGCGGACTGGGGGTTGACAGTAAGTGGGGTCTACAAACTCATCATCATCATCCTGTGTGTTCTGACGCCCATCGTCCTCAGAGCCAACCTCTTCCTGCCCTGACCAAAAAGTCAAGTTTTCGTTCCAATCAGGTATCTCAGTCTCATCTTCCTCATTGTCTCCACCAACAGGAGTTACAGTTTGGGAACGAGGGTCTACATTATGCTCAGAACCTTCTTCATCTGGGCCTGGAACCGACTCAAAGATTCTGGGCATCAATGCAGATCATTTCCTCGTCTGGATTAACAGAAGCTCTGGAGCAGACCTCTGATTCCCAGGCTATAGTATGCGTAAACAGCTCTACAGACTCAACCACGTGTGTTACCCCATGCTCAGACAGGCAGCTGGAGACTTGGGAGCTGTGAGGAAGCAAGTGCGATTGGGGTGACAACTCTGAGGACTGGAGTAGTTGTGATTTTGAAGTTGACATGGAGGAGAGCCCACTTGAACGAGCACTTGATATCCGTTCAAGCACCTGCTGTTTTTGTGCCTCATCTGGAATTTTTGGTGATGCTTGTAGCGATTGTCGTAAGAAAGGGATCATATCAGATTGTCCACGAAAATAAGTAGACATCTTACTTTGGCTGGAAGATGGTCTTTCTTCTGCAGATGTTACTGTTGCTTGACCACCTACCCCACGGACACAACCTTTTTTCCCTTTCCAACACGCCTATTCCCTTTTCCACCAGCAGCAGGCCTTTTGCCACTCATTTTAGAGCTTAACTAATTGGCAACTCTGTATCTGTAGTTGTTGGCACAACAACCGATGGATGAAAACCAAGCAGAACTGTAGTACTAGGCCCAAAACTAATAACTGGATTAGATGCAGTGAAAATTGAGATACACAGGCGTTATAGTTAGTTTCACAGGCGGGCTACTCTGCTGACGTGCAGACACTGCTCCTAGGCCCTAAACTATCAACTGGATTAGATGCAGTGAAAATTGAGATACACAGGCGGTATAGTTTGTTTCACAGGCAGGCTACTCTGCTGACGTGCAGGCACTGCTCCTAGGCCCTAAACTATCAACTGGATTAGATGCAGTGAAAATTGAGATACACAGGCGGTATAGTTTCACAGGCAGGCTACTCTGCTGACGTGCAGACACTGCTCCTAGGCCCTAAACTATCAACTGGATTAGATGCAGTGAAAATTGAGATACACAGGCGGTATAGTTTGTTTCACAGGCAGGCGACTCTGCTGACGTGCAGACACTGCTTCTAGGCCCTAAACTATCAACTGGATTAGATGCAGTGAAAATTGAGATACACAGGTGGTGTAGCTAGCTTCACAGGCAGGCTACTCAGATAACTATCATACAATGCTACTAGCCCAAAAGGATTGGCTGAGCAAGATTACACCAAATGCTGTGACAAACACTTGCACAGCACTGGCACAGACCTGCCTGGCAATCAGTGCTATGAACTGCTGTAACCTACCCTGAAAAGGGCTGATATTACAACTAGTCCTGACTCCCTAAACCTATCTCTCTGACAATTCGCTAAAAAAAAACCACTATTAGTCTGTATAGCGCCCACAGCAGCAGCGGTGGCATCTAACACTAAGCTGCAGCAGTGAGGAAATGGTGGCGACGGGGCAAATGGCTGGTTCTTATAGGGCAAGGACATGTGACATACACAGCCAATGACACATGCCCTTGCTTGTGTGCATCACATGCACATTGCTGTGTGTGTGTGTGCAATGATAAACAGTTTTAATGTGCAAATCAAGCTAGGCTTTTGGTGAACGAACATTTATCGAACAGAAACTCGAACAGCCAAATTTTAAGCAAATTGTTCGGGTTCGTCGAACGACTTGAATACCGCTCAAAACAGCTCGAATTTGAAATTGGCGAACAGTTCGACTCGAACACCACTCATCTCTAGTCCGGAGCCCAGAGTGGGCTTCTAGCGGAGAGCAGGCCGCAGCGGAGGTGGGTGCAGAGCAGATCCGGAGAAGTAAAGTCTTTCAGATGGGAGGCAGACCGGTAGCAAACGGGGTATCCCGATGAACAGAAGAGACAGGCAAGACACAAGTCCTTCTAGCTTGTCAGCAGGTGAAGTACGAGATACACAAGCAAGGTATAGTGTGCAGAGTCCCTTCATATATGCAGCAGACAGGAAACAAGATGGCCCCCGTGAAGCCACTAACTCCATCTTAGATAAGGGCAAGATCCGGCAGACTAAGGGAAAGACCAGGCAAAACAGGTACACAATTCAGATCCTTACAAAAGGACTTTTTCACATTCATTCAAACTGGTGACTGCCCCATCTTTTTTCAAAGAAATCAAACAATAAATGTTCTTACAGCAAAAAAAGAGGCAGCAGTACTTACCTGCCCAGGTCTCAGAACTAATGCACTCTCAAGATGCAGCAAACCCATGTAGTTAAGACTGGTTACTGAAGAATTTCAAAACTACTGAAGATCCTAGTAAGCACTGTTGGGGCCATATACCAGATGTGGAAGAGCCAAGAACCACCTGTAGAGAGGAATTTCCATGGCTTTTATGCATGCTTACCATGGAAGACTCCATTGCTGAACAAAAAGCACGTTCAAGCAAACTTTAGACAAAATTTAGACAGGTCTGTGAAATACTAGGAGAATATAGTCTGATCAAATGAGACCAAAATTGAACTCTTTGAATATAATACACACCATGATTGGAGGCACTGCATATCATCCCCAAAACACCACACCAGTGAAGCTTGTAGGTGGAAACATCATGGTGTGGGTCTTTTTTTCAGCATATGGCACTGGCAAACTTCATATAATTGGAGACTAAATGGACAAATGTACGGAGACATTTTTGATAAAAATCTGCTGCCATCTATCAGGATGACGAAGATAAAACAAGGGTGGACATTTTAGCAAGACAATGAACCCAAACACACAGCCAAGGAAACTCTCGATTAGTTTCAGAAAAAGAAAATAAAGCTGCTAAAATGTCCCAGCCAATTACTGGACCTGAATCCAGTAGAAAATGTATGGAAGGAACTAAAAAGCTCAGAGTTCATAAAAGGAGCCCACGCGACCTTCAGGATTTAAATAGTGTTTGTGTAGATGATGTGTCAAAATCACACCTGAGTGATGCCTGCGACTAGTTTCTCCATAAAGGAGGTGTCTTGAAGCTGCCATTGCTAACAAAGGCTATTTGTACAAAGTATTAAATAAGCTAGTGTGTTCAATACTTTTTTTTCCTGTGTCATTTTTCATGATTACACATTACTTAAAGGGACTGTCACCTGAATTTGGAGGGAACAATTTTCAGCCATAGGGGCGGGGTTTTCGGGTGTTTGATTCACCCTTTCCTTACCCGCTGGCTGCATGCTGGCTGCAATATTGGATTCAAGTTCATTCTCTGTCCTCCATAGTACACGCCTGCGCAAGACAAGATTGCCTTGTGCAGGCATGTACTACGGAGGACAGAGAATGAACTTCAATCCAATATTGCAGCCAGCATGCAGCCAGCGGGTATGTAAAGGATGAATCAAACACCCGAAAACCCCGCCCCTATGGCTGAAAATTGTTCCCTCCAAATTCAGGTGACAGAGTCCCTTTAATTTATGGACAGCTATGGATTGATCTCTGCCTCTGTGGATTGGATGGGTTGTTACCGACATCTGGTGTGAATTTTATGTCAATAGCATCTTTAGAAATATATTTACTTAGAAAATTGGTGACATGTTCAATACTTATTTCACGCGCAGCATCAAAACTAAGAAGAAAATAAGCAGTCAGCAAAGCCTATGAAAGAATGACTAAAAAGATGACAAAGAAGACGCTTCAGGAAAAACACCACTGCTGTTTTCCAGAAGCATCATCTGCTTGAGAAACTTTGCAGGTACGCTAGCCTCTATAAAGGTACCGTCACACTCAGCGACGCTGCAGCGATATAGACAACGAGCCGACCTAAACTATATCGCTGGAGCATCGCTGTTTAGGTCGCTGTAGAGACGTCAAACACAGCAACTCCAGAACGATGCAGGAGCGATCCAGTGACGTAACGGCGACTCACTTCTCGTTCTCGTTGGTTGTTAGCTCCATGTCAAATAGCCGGAGTGTACCGATCCGACACACATCTAGGGGCCCTATGCTCGTTGCTGGCGTCGTTGCTTTTGATGTCAAACATGGCGATACACGCCGACCTGGCGAGGAAATAAAGTTCTGGACTTCTAGCTCCGACCAGCGATGGCACAGCGGGATCCAGATCGCTGCTGCGTGTCAAACACAACGAGATCGCTATCCAGGACGCTGCAACGTCACAGATTGTTGTCGTTCTCTTTGCAAAGTTGCTGAGTGTGATGGTACCTTAAGACAAAAAGTGCACCTACCACAGGGGGTTGTGGTTTCTTGAGCAAAAAGGAAACTGGACACACAAAGACAACTGTACTCGGCAACCACATTTTTCTCCTAGACTTCTGAGAGTCTATATCATTTCGTAGAAAAATTGGATGTTTTATGATTACCCATTTCCATGTGCCTGCCATCACCACCATCACCTGACTCTCTTTCCTTGGCCTCCTCAATCACTACTGGTTCCAGTAAACCGAATTTCCATGTACGTACACCAGCGCCATCTTATTGCCTTTGAGAAGGAAAACATTAAGGGTATGTGCACATGGTAAGTATTTAGGGCAGAAACCTCTGCACAATTTCTGGATCTCTTGCCAGGAAAAAATCAGTAGCAAAAACGTGCGTTCTTGCTGCATTTTTTCCTTGATTTTTGGTTTAGATTTTCCCCCATTCCTTACTATGGGTGAAATCTGCAGCACAAAAGCGGAAAGATTTGACATGCTGCAGATTTAGATCTGCACGTCACAAATAAGAAACGTGAGCATGAGACTTCAGGATTTTCTTTTACTTTGACGGCATCAGTCAGTCGTTCAGGTTTTGATAAATCTGCACTGAAAAAAAACGCAGCGTGTGCACGCAGCCCAAGTTTGGATTTCTACCTTAGAATATAAATAAAATTCAACTTCTTGCAGATATGATGCAAAAAGAATAAGTCCAGAATATTGTGCATTGTCTTCAAAAGGTGTCAAATATAAGACTTTATTCTGATCAATTCCACGGTCAAAGGTCTTTCAATGACAATATCATTGTAATACAAGTAGCAAATAAATAGTAGAATTGAATAAGGAATTTAGAATGAATATTTTAGATGATTTGAGGTAATATTTTTTATTTTTATTGCTTTGTTGGATATCACTGGACTTTTTCCTTGGGTCATGTCCTTTATGGTTAATAATCATTATATCCGGTACTAGTTGTAATTGGTTGCTTTATTGACTTATGTCACGTTTTGTAATTGATTCTAGAAGCCCTGAAGCTCATAAATAACTAGACTTTCAGTCTTACTTAGTTATTGATCAAATGACAATTCCACTGATTCAGCAATGTGCCACTTCTGACCACTAATTTATTTATTTCTGCAACACTGTAAAATAGAAGATGCTTAACTAGTTCAATACCAGGCCATCTACCCCTGTTCCTCACAGGCACATTTTTGGATTTTTAGTATATGCAGTTTAAAGAGCTATAAAAAAAATGTTCTCTTTCGGATATTCAAGATGTTTTTGCTGTTTTTTTCTTTGTGAAATATGGGACTTCATTTTTATGTCTCTGTCATATATTGGTGGAAAACAAGGGAATTAGGCTGTGTGCCCACGTTGCGTTTATTTATGCATTTCTGCTGTTTTTTTTTTGCCGCAGCAGAAACGCCTAAAAACGCTTAAGGACCGCATTTCCATGCAATCCTATGGGATTCCACAGTTGCTGTGCCCATGCTGCGGATTTTCCCGCTGCGGAATCGCATAACGGTAAATCCGCAGCATGTTCATTATTTCTGCAGAATCGCGGCGATTCCGCAGCCATAGGATTGCATTGAAATGCTCACTTTATGCATGTGGCTATGCCCACCATGCGTAAAGTGAGCGCTTCATGTGGGGATGGTACCCAGGGTCTGGAGGAGAGGAGACTGTCCTCCAGGCCCTTGGGAACCATATTTCTGTAAAAGAAAGAATTGAAATAAAAAATAAGGATATACTTACCTTCTGATGGCCCCCGGAGTCCTCCCGCCTCTCAGCGGTGCACGCGGTGGCTTCCGTTCCCAGGGATGCATTGCACGAAGGGCCTGGGATTACGTCGCGGTCACACGACCGTGACATCACAAAGGTCCTTCGCGCAAAGCATCCCTGGGAACGGAACATATCGGGAGCGCCGCTAAGGAGATCGGGGGCTGTCGGAAGGTGAAAAAAACCATATTTTTATTTTTTATTATTGTTAACATTCTATCTTTTACTATTGATGCTGCATAGCCAGCATCAATAGTAAAAAGTTGGTCACACTTGTCAAACACTATGCTTGACAAGTGTGACCAACCTGTCAATCACTTTTCTAAGCAATGCTACAAATCGCTTGGAAAACACAAGCATTCTGCAAGCTAAAAACGCTTGCAAAACACTTGTGTTTTTCGGGAAAACGCATGAGAATTCCGCATGCATTTTACCCGCTACAGGAAGTTGCAGTAATGCTGCGGACATTTCCGCTGCATTTCTGCAACGTGGGCACATACAGTGTCTGTTTTTTCCATTTTTTTATGACCACACAGGACACTGGCCACTATGGCTATTTAACCCATTCATAGGTATGTTATAGGTCATGTCTCTCCCTTTGATACAGCTCTGGCGCTGAGCCCACATCTTTTCTGGCACATGAACACTGATTTGATCATCTGTCATGTGCCCCTAACAGCCACGGGTGTAATTGAGATCCACCCGCGATTGTTAATATGTTAAATGTTGCTGTCAGTCTCTGACAGCGGCATTTAAAATGATTGCGCCATGAGCGCGTCACAAACCCCATCCATTAGCGCCCGTGTCACATGATCACAGGGCGCCGATGGATTGGCATGACAATCGGGGGTCTGCAGAAGAACCTCATGCTTGTCATTACTGATTTGCTATGAACGCCGGCCCGTGTGTTCTTAGAAGATGATGATTTTTCCTATACATGGCAGTACTGAAGCTTTGCTATGTGTAGCACAAGCGATCAGACGATTGGAGGTTCAAGTCTCCTAAGGACACTATTGAAGCAAGTAAAATAGAGTAAAAAAATGTTTTTAAAAATATTTTAAAAAAAAAATTATAAAAGTTCAAATCACCCCCTTTTGCCCTATTCAAAATAAAATAATGAAACATACAAGTTTGAAATCACTGCTTTCAGAAACGCCCGATCTATCAAAATATAAAAAAAATTAATCCAACAGGTAAATGGCGTAACGGGAAAAAAAATCAAAATGGCAGAATAACGATTTATTTTTTTACAAAACACAGCAATAAAATGCAATAACACGCGATCAAAAGATTGTATCTACCCCAAAATAGTATAAATAAAAAGGTCAGCTCAGTGCCCAAAAAATAAGCCCTCACGCAGCAATAGCTCCTGAAAAATGGAAACGCCAGAAGTCACGGGAAACTGCGCCATTTTTTTTTTCCTATACAAACACTGTTTGTTTGTTTTTTTAAGAAAAGAAACTTTACAATGTTGGTATCTACAAATTCATACCAACCTGGAGAATCATAATGGCAGGTCAGTTTTAGCATTTAGTGAACATGGTAAAGAAAAAAAAAAAACAATTGTGGAATTGCACTTTTTTTTTTGCAATATTAGCGGACTTGGAATTGTTTTCTCATTTTCCAAGAATATGGTTAAATCTATGGTCCCGCAAAAAAGAAGCTCTCACACAGCAATATTGATGGAAAAATAAAAAAAGTTATGGCTCTGGGAAGAAGGGGAGCAAAAAACAAAAATGCACAAATGGAAAATCTCAAGGTTGAGAAGGTGTTAAAGAAGTGTTTTTAGCAAGATTCCTTATTGGCAGAGGCAGGATTACAATGATAGATAACTCCTCTATATACAGCTGATAACACAGGGTCCACCAAACACAATTTGGTGATGTCACAGTGACCTCTGTATACGCTCATTAGATGCTCAATACAAAAGATAGGGTCGGAGTCAGTCTATTGCTGCTAATGTACATGTCAATTTCCTGAAACAACAGGCAGTTAAGGTCTAGAATAGAGTCCAGAGTGAAAATTGCTAAATATCTGATTTATATTTTGAGATAGATTGTGGTATGAAAACAAACATTGCTTAAATTTTTTTAAATAATTTAAATAATATGTTATTTTCTGATGACACATTCCCCTTTAATAGGGCTTGTTCAGCTACTGAAATAATCAAAATAAAAACATTTAAATTATTTTTAATTATATAAAGAATTATTCACAAATTTGCTTCCATTTACATACCAATAATACCTGTGTCTGTTCTGTTTTTTTCAGAAGTATTCATTCATACATATGAATCTTTATGTGTAATGGATTAAGGGTATGTGCACACGCTGCGGATTTTGCTGCGGATCCGCAGCGTTTCCACAGCTGCGGGCCCGCAGCAGTTTCCCATGAGTTTACATTACAATGTAAACCTATGGGAAACAGAAAACACTGTGCCCATGCTGCGGAAAAAAACGCGCGGAAACGCAGCGGTTTACATTCCGCAGCATGTCACTTCTTTCTGCGGATTCGGCAGCCGCTTTACACCTGCTCCAATAGAAAACCGCAGGTGTACAACCGCAGTGAAAACCGCAGAAAAACCAAGGTAAATCCGCGATAAATCTGCAGCAAAAATGCAGCGTTTTTGCCCTGCAGATTTATCAATTCCGCTGCGGGAAAATCTGCAGAGGACCATTATATGTGTGCACATAACCTAAAGCAACCTCTGTTGATTTAGATTTATCAACAGAGTGCTGAAACCCAAACTAAAATGGTAAAACAAAATAAACTGCTGTAATGCTGGTGGTTGTGGACTCCCTGCACCACAAAGTCACCGGTTGAGGCGCAGGACAGGGTGAACACAGGTGGACAAATCCTGCAGCTGAGTTGCAATTATATTAATCACTTGCAGCAGCTGATATTGACGCTCACGTTGCACATGAACATGCTCATACAGGATTTTCACAGGAGACTTGGAGTTACTAGATCCCGTTTAGTCACTGGGGTCCATGGCCTGAGGTTACCGTAACGCTGGCGGGTGTGGACCCCCTGTGCCACTAGCCGGGCTTAGCCTGGAGGGACAAGACTAAGGGTACCGTCACACTATACGATTTACCAACGATCACGACCAGCGATACGACCTGGCCGTGATCGTTGGTAAGTCGTAGTGTGGTCGCTGGAGAGCTGTCACACAGACAGCTCTCCAGCGACCAACGATGCCGAGATCCCCGGGTAACCAGGGTAAACATCGGGTTACTAAGCGCAGGACCGCGCTTAGTAACCCGATGTTTACCCTGGTTACCAGCGTAAAAAAAACCAAACACTACATACTTACATTCCGGTGTCTGTCCTTTGCCGTCTGCTTCCCGCACTCACTGACTGCCGGCCGTAAAGTGAAAGCACAGCACAGCGGTGATGTCACCGCTGTGCTCTGCTTTCACTTTACGGCCGGCAGTCAGTGAGTGCGGGAAGCAGACGGCAAGGGACCTGATGGACACCGGAATGTAAGTATGTACTGTTTGTTTGTTTTTTACATTTACGCTGGTAACCAGGGTAAACATCGGGTTACTAAGCGCGGTCCTGCGCTTAGTAACCCGATGTTTACCCTGGTTACAAGCGAACGCATCGCTAGATCGGTGTCACACACACCGATCTAGCGATGACAGCGGGAGATCCAGCGACGAAAGAATGTTCCAAACGATCTGCTACGACGTACGATTCTCAGCAGGATCCCTGATCGCTGCTGCGTGTCAGACACAGCGATATTGTAACGATATCGCTGGAACGTCACGAATCGTACCGTCGTAGCGACAAAAGTGCCACTGTGTGACGGTACCCTAAGTATTAACCTGGCCTTTGCTAGCACCTCTGATGTTGACGATAGGCTTAGTCTGCAAGATAGCCACCACGTGCCACTCCAGAGGAGTATCCAGTCCTGCAGCAACTGACCTATGGGTCAGAGCAGGTATGTGAGGTACAGAGGGGCAAGACAGAAGCATAGTCAGATGGTCTGGGGTCAGGGCAGGCAGCACGGGTTCATAAAACAAAGTGGGGTCTTTAGCGGAGAGATCAAAACAGTTGAGTAGATAAGCCAGGTCACAGAGGAGACTAAACTGAGGTACACCCTGACTAGATACAAATGAGACTAGAACCTAAGCTCAGGCAAGGTCTGGAGGGCAGCGCTGCCTGACATATTACTTGCTGGTTGGTGATTGGTTGGGAATTCCAAACACTGCAGGACGCAGCAGGATTAAATTTCTACAGGATCTGGTCACACCCCCCTATAGCCATATGGCGACATCAAGGATATGCAGCAAAGTCTGAAGTGTTGCATGAGTCAGGGTGGCGGCCTGTCATGAGGAGAAGCAGAGCAGTGAACGCAGTTACTAGCATGTTGCTGGGAAAGCGTGTGAGTCACCGCCGTGACACTACCACCCCCTTACAATCCCCTTTTTTTTGCCCAGATGACAGAAACTCTTCTCAAGACACAACCATGTGAGACCTATAAGAACAGAGTTTAAAGACTTAGGTACCATGTAGAAATTTTTTTTCAGAATGCTGATTTCTGATCTGCAGAGTGACTGTCATGATTAATAGTTTCTGCAAGGAGTTATCCTTTAATGGAGGCAATATACAGGAGGTGATCCAACTGTTGTGTAAGAGGGAAATTAAGTTAACGGACCAGATGAATGAAGGTGCCCACTGCGCCGGAATCCAGATAGGCAGCAGTGGAGAGGGACCTCTTCTGCCTTGGCAAGGTAACTTCGGTCAGCAGCTTTGAAGAGCAATTACTCTCACCTAGGGTTATCTCTCTGGCCAATACTTGGTGCTGAAGTTTCCCGCTCTCATAGGGCACTGGCAAACAAAGTGTCCCTTGCCTCTACAGTATATGCAAAGGTTCTCTCTGTGCCTCTGCTCTCATTCCTGTACACAAAGTTTGGCCTGCTCAACCTGGCCAGCTGGTGGTGCGACTTGCATAAGCAAACAAAGTTTTGAGCCAATCTGGGTAGTCTTTTGGCATGAGGAAACAACAAAGCTTGTTCCTAGGCTTGCTCATGTAAGCGGAGATGTATCCTAGTGACCAGGTGTACAAGGGCATCCAGTGAGGATGGTAGATCTCTCCCTGCCAACTCATCATTGATATGACCAAACAGGCCCTGCATGAAGGTCATCACCAGGGCTTTTTCATTCCAAGACTGCTCTACTGCCAAAGTACTGAAGCATAAGGCATATTAGGTCACTATGTCCATGCTCTGCCTTACTGACAATAAGGACGAAGCAGCTGAATAGGTGAGGCCTGGAATTTCGAATACCGCATGGAACATCTCCAGGAACCTCCCAACATCACGAGTCTTGGGACTACCATGCTCCCAAATAGGGACTGACAAGCCAGGGCTTGTCCAGACAAGCAAACCTACTGGATGGTGATTGGTTGGGAATTCAAAACCTGCAGGACACAATACGGTTAAAATACTGCAGGATTTGCCAGTAACCCCTATAGCCATGTGGAGAAATCAGGGATATGTAGCAGAGTTAGAAGTATGCATGAGGAGTCAGGGCGGCGGCCCTTCATGACGAGAAGCAGAGCAGTGAACACAGTGAGTAGCACAGCACTGGGAATGTTAGTTACTGCCGTGACACAGAATATGACTTAAAGAAGGACGCCCATCAAAATTTTTATCGTCTGAATTTATTGCAATCATCATATTATATGGCACTGTGTATTTACAATTGCTCATTTTGCCTTTCATTCCAGCTAATTGTAATATTTTCCATTAGGTCTATGATATCACGTGATTAAAAACTGACTAGCTGAATCCTTCTATGTAGAAATAGGAAGTCAATTTTTCCTGTATGACTTATCAGTCACTGCAAAAGTGCCTGGCAGTGGGGGAGAGCGGAGCAGAAGTTGAAAAGAGGAATGATAAATGCAGGGAAAAGAAACTTCCTGATTCTACATAGAACAGAGAAAGAAGACTTAGCTGGGTAGAAAGGGAAAATGAGCAATTGTAAGTACACCGTGCTATATAATATGATGATTGCTGTCATGTCCCATGATTTAGGAATCATGAAAACAGTATTGTATTATCTGTGCTGTATCTGTATTGGAGCTGTAGACTGGCTTTACAGATGTATCTGGAAGAAGCTGTTTTTACTATTCTGACTCTCTAACTAGGCTGAGTGTTTGGGTTGCTTGAGAGAAAGTGATTTCATCAAATAGTTTGACTCAACTGCATGATGCATGTATGAAGATTGCAGGAGAAGTTTTATTTTCCAGTTGAATTCTTGTAGTTATGCACAATTACAGTAAGAAAAAGCAAGTTATTCTGAACCAGAGATGCAGACATATGTGATTGTTAACATGGCTGAAATACAGAATGAGGAATAAGAAGAAGGGAGAGGTTACTGACATCTAAGCTACAGAGAAAGAAGAAAGACAGACTTCTAAAAGGGGTAAACCTTGTTGCACAGTCGAGTCAAACTATCAGATGAAATTACTTTGTGCGTAACAGTACAAGCAAGCCATAATAAGTCTCATTTACAGTTTGCAAAAAACCATGTGGGGTACACAGCTAGAATGTGGAAAAAGTTGCTCTGGTTAGATGAGACCAAAGTACAAATTTTTGTGGTAAATTTTAAAAGCTATATAAACCTAACACTGCACATCACACTGAAAACACTATCCCCACCATCAAGCATGATGGTGGCAGTATAGTGTTATGGGGATGTCTTCCTTCAGCAGTTACTGTGAAGCTGGCCATACTGTAGTTGATGGGAAGATGGATGGAGCTAAATACAGGGAAATCCTGAAGGAAAACCTGTGAGAGGCTGCAAAAGACTTGAGACTGTAGTGTCGTTCACCTTTCAGCAGGACAACGACCCTAAACATAATGGGAGAGCTATGTAATGGTTTAGGTCAAAGCATATTCTTGTGTGTGAATGGCCCAGTCACAGTGCAGCCCTAAATCCCATTGAGAATCTGTGACAAGACTTGAAAATTGCTGTTCAGATGACTATCGAATCTCACTGAACTCGAGCTAGTTTGCAAAGAAGAATGGGCAGAAATGTCAGCCTCTAGATGTGCAAAGCTGGCAGACATACCGCAAATGACTTACAGCAGTAACTGCAGAGAAAGGTGATCCGACAAAGTATTGACTCAAGGTGGATGAATACAAATGCACATCACAATTTTCAGACTTACATGATTTTCTAAATATTTTAAAAATATATCATTTCCTTTACACTTCACAAATACTTGCTACTTTTGGTGTTGCTATATCGCATAAAATCCCAATAAAAAAACATTTACGTTTGTGGGTGTGATGTGAAAAAATGTGAAAAAGTTAATGGGGTATGAATATTTTTTCAAAGCACACAGTTTCTGCTCTGGCAAGTTAGGCCTTTCCTTATATTAACCCCTTCCCGACCCATGACGCCACGTAGGCGTCATGAAAGTCGGTGCCAATCCGACCCATGACGCCTATGTGGCGTCATGGGAAGATCGCGTCCCTGCAGGCCGGGTGAAAGGGTTAACTCCCATTTCACCCGATCTGCAGGGACAGGGGGAGTGGTAGTTTAGCCCAGGGGGGGTGGCTTCACCCCCCCGTGGCTACGATCGCTCTGATTGGCTGTTGAAAGTGAAACTGCCAATCAGAGCGATTTGTAATATTTCACCCATTATAACGGGTGAAATATTACAATCCAGCCATGGCCGATGCTGCAATATCATCGGCCATGGCTGGAAATACTAATGTGCCCCCACCCCACCGATCGCCCCCCCAGCCCTCCGATCTGCCGGGTACACTGCCCCGCTCCCCTCCGTCCTGTGCTCCGCTCCCCCCTGTGCTCTTGTCCGCTCACCCCCGTGCTCCAATCACCCCCCCGTGCTCCAATCACCCCCCCTGCACTCCGATCCACCCCCCCGTGCTCCGTTCCACCCCCCGTGCTCCATTCCACCCCCCCATGCTCCGTTCCACCCCCCCCAGTGCTCCGTTCCACATCTCCCGCGTTACGATCCACCACCCCCGTGCTCCGATCCCCCCCCCCCCGTGCTCCCCCCCACCCCATCATACTTACCGGTCCTGCCCGGACCGTCTTCTCCCTGGGCGCCGCCATCTTCCAAAATGGCGGGCGCATGCGCAGTGCGCCCGCCGAATCTGCCGGCCGGCAGATTCGTTCAAAGTGCATTTTGATCACTGAGATAGATTATATCTCAGTAATCAAAATAAAAAAATAATAAATGACCCCCCCCCCCCCTTTGTCACCTCCATAGGTAGGGACAATAAAAAAAATAAAGAATTTTTTTTTCCACTAATGTTAGAATAGGGGTAGGGGTATGGTTAGGGGTAGGGGTAGGGGTAGGGTTAGGGGTAGGGGTAGGGTTAGGGGCAGGGTTAGGGGTAGGGTTAGGGGTAGGGTTATGGGTAGGGTTAAGGGTAGGGTTAGGGGTAGGGTTAGGGCTAGGGTTAGGGTTTCGGTATGTGCACACGTATTCTGGTCCTCTGCGGATTTTTCCGCTGCGGATTTGATAAATGCACAGTGCTAAACCGCTGCGGATTTATCGCGGATTTACCGCGTTTTTTCTGCGCCTTTCACTGCGGTTTTACAACTGCGATTTTCTATTGGAGCAGTTGTAAAACCGCTGCGGAATCCGCAGAAAGAAGCGACATGCTGCGGAATGTAAACCGCTGCGTTTCCGTGCAGTTTTTCTGCAGCATGTGTACAGCGATTTTTGTTTCCCATAGGTTTACATTGAACTGTAAACTCATGGGAAACCGCTGCGGATCCGCAGCGTTTTCCGCAGCGTGTGCACATACCTTTAGAATTGGGCTATGTGCACACGGTGCGGATTGGCCGCTGCGGATTCGCAGCAGTGTTCCATCAGGTTTACAGTACCATGTAAACCTATGGAAAACCAAATCCGCTGTGCCCATGGTGCGGAAAATACAGCGCGGAAACGCTGCGTTGTATTTTCCGCAGCATGTCAATTCTTTGTGCGGATTCCGCAGCGTTTTACACCTGTTCCTCAATAGGAATCCGCAGGTGAAATCCGCACAAAAAACACTGGAAATCCGCGGAAAATCCGCAGGTAAAATGCAGTGCCTTTTACCCGTGGATTTTTCAAAAATGATGCTGAAAAATCTCACACGAATCCGCAACATGGGCACATAACCTTAGGGTTAGGGTTGTGGTTAGGCTTGTGATTAGGGTTACGGCTACAGTTGGGATTAGGGTTAGGGGTGTGTTGGGGTTAGTGTTGGAGGTAGAATTGAGGGGTTTCCACTGTTTAGGCACATCAGGGGTCTCCAAACGCAACATGGCGCCACCATTGATTCCAGCCAATCTTGTATTCAAAAAGTCAAATGGTGCTCCCTCACTTCCGAGCCCCGACGTGTGCCCAAACAGCGGTTTACCCCCACATATGGGGTACCAGCATACTCAGGATAAACTGCGCAACAATTACTGGGGTCCAATTTCTCCTGTTACCCTTGGGAAAATAAAAAAATGCTTGCTAAAACATCATTTTTGAGGAAAGAAAAATTATTTTTTATTTTCACGGCTCTGCGTTGTAAACGTCTGTGAAGCACTTGGGGGTTCAAAGTGCCCACCACATATCTAGAAAAGTTCCTTGGGGGGTCTAGTTTCTAAAATGGGGTCACTTTAGGGGGGTTTCTACTGTTTAGGCACACCAGGGGATCAGCAAACGCAACGTGACGCCCGCAGACCATTCCATCAAAGTCTGCATTTCAAAAGTCACTACTTCCCTTCTGAGCCCCGACGTGTGCCCAAACAGTGGTTTACCCCCACACATGGGGTATCAGCGTACTCAGGAGAAACTGGACAATAACTTTTGGGGTCCAATTTCTACTGTAACCCTTGGGAAAATAAAAAATTCTGGGCTAAATAATTATTTTTGAGGAAAGAAAACGTATTTATTATTTTCACGGCTCTGCATTATAAACTTCTGTGAAGCACTTGGGGGTTCAAAGTGCTCACCACACATCTAGATAAGTTCCTATTGGGGGTCTAGTTTCCAAAATGGGGTCATTTGTGGGGGATCTCCAATGTTTAGGCATACAGGGGCTCTCCAAACGTGACATGGTGTCCGCTAATGATTGGAGCTAATTTTCCATTTAAAAAGCCAAATGGCGTGCCTTCCCTTCCGAGCCCTGCCGTGCGCCCAAACAGTGGTTTACCCCCACACATGGGGTATCAGCGTACTCAGGACAAACTTGCCATGAACATTTGGGGTCCAATTTCTCCTATTACCCTTGGCAAAATAGGAAATTCCAGGCTAAAAAATCATTTTTGAGGAAAGAAAAATTATTTTTTATTTTCATGGCTCTGCGTTATAAACTTCTGTGAAGCACCTGGGGGTTTAAAGTGCTCAATATGCATCTAGATAAGTTCCTTTGGGGGTCTAGTTTCCAAAATGGGGTCACTTGTGGGGGAGCTCCAATGTTTAGGCACACAGGGGCTCTCCAAACGCGACATGGTTTCCGCTAACAATTGGAGCTAATTTTCCATTCAAAAAGTCAAATGGCGCTCCTTCCCTTCCAAGCCTTACCATGTGCCCAAACAGTAATTTACCCCCACATGTGAGGTATCGGTGTACTCAGGAGAAATTGCCCAACAAATTTTAGGATCCATTTTATCCTGTTGCCCATGTGAAAATGAAAAAATTGAGGCTAAAAGAATTTTTTTGTGAAAAAAAAGTACTTTTTCATTTTTACGGATCAATTTGTGAAGCACCTGGGGGTTCAAAGTGCTCACTATGCATCTAGATAAGTTCCTTGGGGCGTCTAGTTTCCAAAATGGGGTCACTTGTGGGGGAGCTCCAATTTTTAGGCACACGGGGGCTCTCCAAACGTGACATGGTGTCCGCTAAAGAGTGGAGCCAATTTTTCATTCAAAAAGTCAAATGGCGCTCCTTCCCTTCCAAGCCCTGCCGTGTGCCCAAACAGTGGTTTACCCCAACATATGAGGTATCAGTGTACTCAGGACAAATTGGACAACAACTTTCGTGGTTCAGTTTCTCCTTTTACCATTGGGAAAATAAAAAAATTGTTGCTAAAAGATAATTTTTGTGACTAAAAAGTTAAATGTTCATTTTTTCCTTCCATGTTGCTTCTGCTGCTGTGAAGTACCTGAAGGGTTAATAAACTTCTTGAATGTGGTTTTGAGTACCTTGAGGGGTGCATTTTTTAGAATGGTGTCACTTTTGGGTATTTTCAGCCATATAGACCCCTCAAACTGACTTCAAATGTGAGGTGGTCCCTAAAAAAAATGGTTTTGTAAATTTCGTTGTAAAAATGAGAAATCGCTGGTCAAATTTTAACCCTTATAACTTCCTAGCAAAAAAAAATTTTGTTTCCAAAATTGTGCTGATGTAAAGTATACATGTGGGAAATGTTATTTATTAACTATTTTGTGTCACATAACTCTCTGGTTTAACAGAATAAAAATTCAAAATGTGAAAATTTTCAAAATTTTCGCCAAATTTCCGTTTTTATCACAAATAAACGCAGAATTTATTCACCTAACATGAAGCCCAATATGTCACGAAAAAACAATCTCAGAACCGCTAGGATCCGTTGAAGCGTTCCTGAGTTATTACCTCATAAAGGGACACTGGTCAGAATTGCAAAAAACTGCAAGGTCTTTAAGGTCAAAATAGGCTGGGTCATGAAGGGGTTAAATGGCCACTAATTTAGATGACCAGGAGAAAAGGTGTCTGCCACTTTTGAAGTCAATAATCAATCAATAATCAGTTTAATAAACTTTGATGTTATACTGGAAAAAGTCTAAGTATTGTAACTTCATATCATACGCCATTATTTGTCCATCTTGGGATCTGTAAACAATGGAAGCAGTAATCTCTGTATCCGTACAGCAGCAGTCTCATAGTTTAACCGTGTGACATCTTCTTTGTCTTTCCCCACATTGCATTAAATACATTCAGCACATGCGCAGTTAAAGGCAACAGAATCACGGACCATGCACAATTTGTGAAGGAGGCTGGAAACCAGACGTCCATCTAGCTACTTTCACACACCGCACTAGTCACGGGTATGAACACAAAGAATGCTCTCCTGTGACTAATCCACACCTAAAGAGGAGTTACTTCGTCTGGCGCTGAGATCTTCAGATCAGTCATCTTTTATTAATACGAGTATATCACTAAGTCGTGTGACTTTTTATGTAAACCGCTTACCGACCCATGACTGTAGACAAATATCGGCGCTTGCTGAGCTTTGTGCAGCACCTATGTTTTTCTTTTGTAGGAGCCCAGAGGAGTACGAGACCCAAGCATCTCCACCCTCTGTGGTACCCCTGGGGTTAGGGATAGATTAGGGCCTCCCTAAGTTAAGGGACAGTGTAAGGTCTCCCCTTCCATGACGTGACACTGTCCCCACCTTTGTTTGCGTTCTCTGGTAATTAAAACTATAAGACACATGATCATACCAGATTTTTGCCATCTAATCTGAGAGCAGAATAATTTAGAGATGGAGACCCTGATTTTGATGATTTGCCTCTTACTGGTCTGCTTGCTTCCATTTAGTTCTACATATACATTTTACATCTGTATCATCACACCCATAGCACTGATTGGCAGCTTTCTGCCAATGCACAGTGTATACAAAAAGCTGCCTATTGCTGTGGGAGAAGTTACACAGAGCTCAGCATTCAGAGAACTGGTATATGTGCAGCAGATAAAAGAGGGATTTTATAAATTAATACAGCAAGCAGTTCAGTTAGACAAACATCATTGGAATCGGGGTCTCGGCGTTTACATCATGCTGCTCTCAGGTAGGTTAATAAAAACCTGGTGATAGATTCGCTTTAAAGCCTGAAATATGGAATTAGTGCCATTTAATAGGCCCAATCATTCCATTATTTAAAAATATGACAATATACTGTAGGTGTTACTTGTCCAGGCTCCAGTGCTAGGCTTTGTGTCCTCCTTTCTCAATGACCGGCACCCTCTCCTTTCATGCACAGCGGGTTAATAAGGTTACCCACCTCTGACGCCATATCTGTAGGCATTCTACAATGGCTCATGTGGCGGTATTCAGGTAGTATTGCCACTATCTAATAGAGCTACTTCCTCACCAACCCTCGAACTCTTAAATTCCTCCTTTAATACTCCAGGTGTCATCCAGTTAATCGATTCTTTACTGTTTCTCAATGCTCCAGTAGTCATCTGGTCTACACAGCTCTTCTGTTCCTCACTGCACCAATGCCTCTGGTCCGTGCTGCACATTGTCATGCTCCCACTCGCCTCGCCGCCTGTATCCCGCTATACTCACCGCTCTGTGGTGTCCCGGCGCACTCCTGCTCGTCCCGGGCTTCTGCTCCTCTCGCACTGCCGGCTGCTGCTTCTCGGGCGCGCACGCGCACTGGGTTCTGTTGTGAATTCTGTGGCAGAGCTCCCTCCTGTGGTCACAAGTGGTACTTCGGCTGGTTCTCTCTGTGAGCTTCTGTTGGTGGAGGAAAGTGGTACTGCGGCTTCTGAGTTTCCTTCCTCAGGTGATGTGGTGAAGTCGTTAGGTGCTGCTCTATTTAACTCCACCTAGTGCTTTGATCCTGGCCTCCAGTCAATGTTCTAGTATTGGACTTGTTTCCTCCTGGATCGTTCCTGTGACCTGCTGCTCTGCATAGCTAAGTTCCTCTTTGCTATTTTGTTTGCTGTTTTTTTCTGTCCAGCTTGTCTATTGGTTTTTTCCTGCTTGCTGGAAGCTCTGGGACGCAGAGGGTGTACCTCCGTGCCGTTAGTTCGGTACGGAGGGTCTTTTTGCCCCCTTTGCGTGGTTTTTGTAGGGTTTTGTGTTGACCGCAAAGTTACCTTTCCTATCCTTGCTCTGTTCAGAAAGTTGGGCCTCACTTTGCTAAATCTATTTCATCTCTACGTTTGTCTTTTAATCTTAACTCACAGTCATTATATGTGGGGGCTGCCTTTTCCTTTGGGGTATTTCTCTGAGGCAAGGTAGGCTTATTTTCTATCTTCAGGCTAGCTAGTTTCTCAGGCCGTGCCGAGTTGCATAGGGAGCGTTAGGCGCAATCCACGGCTGCCTTTAGTGTGGTTGGAGAGGATTAGGGATTGCGGTCAACAGAGTTCCCACGTCTCAGAGCTCGTTCTTGTTTTTTGGGTTATTGCCAGGTCACTGTATGTGCGCTGACCTCTATGTCCATTGTGGTACTGAATTACCTTTCATAACAGTACTGGAGGCCAAAAGTACTAATGATTCCCAATAGAGGGAAAAAAGAAGTTCTGAGACCATTTTTTTTCTCTGCACTGTGTTTTGCCTTTTTTTTCCCCTAGACATTTGGGTGGTTCAGGACACAGGTGTAGCAATGGACATTAAAGGTCTGTCTTCATGTGTGGATCAGCTCACGGCAAGAGTACAGGGTATTCAAGACTTTGTGGTTCAGAATTCTATGTTAGAACCGAGAATTCCTATTCCTGATTTGTTTTTTGGAGATAGAACTAAATTTCTGAGTTTCAAAAATAATTGTAAACTATTTCTGGCTTTGAAACCTCGCTCCTCTGGTGACCCAGTTCAACAAGTTAGGATCGTTATTTCTTTTTTGCGTGGTGACCCTCAGGACTGGGCATTTTCTCTTGCGTCAGGAGATCCTGCATTAAGTAATATCGATGCGTTTTTCCTGGCGCTCGGATTGCTGTACGATGAGCCTAATTCTGTGGATCAGGCAGAGAAGAATTTGCTGGCTCTGTGTCAGGGTCAGGATGAAATAGAGGTATATTGTCAGAAATTTAGAAAGTGGTCCGTACTCACTCAGTGGAATGAAGGTGCGCTCGCAGCTATTTTCAGAAAAGGTCTCTCTGAAGCCCTTAAGGATGTCATGGTGGCATTTCCTATGCCTGCTGGTCTGAATGAGTCTATGTCTTTGGCCATTCAGATCGGTCGACGCTTGCGCGAGCGTAAATCTGTGCACCATTTGGCGGTATTACCTGAGCTTAAACCTGAGCCTATGCAGTGCGATAGGACTTTGACCAGAGTTGAACGGCAAGAACACAGACGTCTGAATGGGCTGTGTTTCTACTGTGGTGATTCCACTCATGCTATCTCTGATTGTCCTAAGCGCACTAAGCGGTTCGCTAGGTCTGCCACCATTGGTACGGTACAGTCAAAATTTCTTCTGTCTGTTACCTTGATCTGCTCTTTGTCATCGTATTCTGTCATGGCATTTGTGGACTCAGGCGCTGCTCTGAATTTGATGGACTTGGAGTATGCTAGGCGTTGTGGGTTTTTCTTGGAGCCCTTGCAGTGTCCTATTCCATTGAGAGGAATTGATGCTACGCTTTTGGCCAAGAATAAGCCTCAGTACTGGACCCAGCTGACCATGTGCATGGCTCCTGCACATCAGGAGGTTATTCGCTTTCTGGTGTTGTGTTGTGAGTTCTGTTTTTGGGCTCCCTCTGGTAGTTACTGATGGTACTGGGTGACTTGTCTTTCCTGGGTTTCTGGGTTCCACCTGTTCCAT
This sequence comes from Ranitomeya imitator, assembly GCF_032444005.1. NCBI lineage: Eukaryota > Metazoa > Chordata > Amphibia > Anura > Dendrobatidae > Ranitomeya > Ranitomeya imitator. The sequence goes on along the minus strand of NC_091284.1, from coordinate 762,214,046 downwards.
CAGCATATGGGAGTTTCCTATTTAACCTGGCTTTGCTGGCAGTTCCTCGCCGGTTATCAATGTATCCAGTGTGTCTTGTTACCTCTGCTCCCTGCTCCTAGAACCTTCTGGTCAAGCTAAGTTTGGATTTTCCTGTTTTGGTGTTTTGCTTTATTTGGTTTTTAGTCCAGCCTGCAGATATGTGATTCTTGCTGCTGGTTGCTCTAGTGGGCTGAAATTGCTCCTCATGTACCATGAGTTGGCACATGAGTTCAAGTAATTTCAGGATGGTTTTTTGAAGGGTTTTTCGCTGACCGCGCAGTTCACTTTTGTATCCTCTGCTATCTAGCTTTAGCGGGCCTCATTTTGCTGAAACTGTTTTCATACTGCGTATGTGCTTTCCTCTCATTTCACCGTCATTATATGTGGGGGGCTGCTATTTCTGTGGGGGATTTCTCTGGAGGCAAGAGAGGTCTGTGTTTCTTCTAATAGGGGAAGTTAGATCTTCGGCTGGAGCGAGACGTCTAGGATCATCGTAGGCATGTTCCCCGGCTACTTTTATTTGTGTGTTAGGTTCAGGGTCGCGGTCAGCTCAGGTTCCATCGCCCTAGAGCTTGTTTGTATCTGTGCTTGTCCTTTAGTGATCCCCTGCCATTGGGATCATGACAGTATAACCGGCCCACAAAGTGTTAATTGTATTGGCTGAAGTAGGAGGATAAGTAGTCTGAGGAAGTTTTTTTTTTTTTTTTTCCCCTCAGAGTTTGCTGCCTAGCCTTATTGCAGCCTGGCTACTTCCTCCTCCTCTTAATCTTTGAATGGCTCTGATCCCAGCTGTTTATCATGGACGTCCAGAGTTTGGCTTCCAGCCTGAATAATCTTGCCACTAAGGTTCAAAATATACAGGATTTTGTTGTACATGCTCCTATGTCTGAACCTAGAATTCCTGTCCCAGAGTTTTTTTCTGGAGATAGATCTCGTTTTCTGAATTTTAGGAACAATTGCAAGTTGTTTCTTTCTTTGAAATCTCGCTCCTCTGGAGACCCTGCTCAGCAAGTCAAGATAATTATATCTTTCCTGCGGGGTGACCCTCAGGATTGGGCATTTGCATTGGCACCAGGGGACCCTGTGTTGCTTAATGCGGATGCGTTTTTTCTGGCATTGGGTTTGCTCTATGAGGAACCTAACCAAGAGATTCAGGCTGAAAAAGCTTTGTTGGCCCTCTCTCAGGGGCAAGATGAAGCAGAAATCTATTGTCAAAAATTTCGAAAGTGGTCGGTACTTACTCAGTGGAATGAGTGCGCTCTGGCTGCAAAGTTCAGAGATGGCCTTTCTGAGGCCATTAAAGATGTTATGGTGGGGTTCCCTGCGCCTGCTGGTCTGAATGAGTCTATGACTATGGCTGTTCAGATTGATCGGCGTTTACGGGAGCGCAAACCTGTGCATCATTTGGCGGTGTCGTCTGAACCGTCACCTGAGATAATGCAATGTGATAGAATTCAGTCCAGAAGTGAACGGCAAAAGTATAGGCGGAAAAAAGGGTTGTGCTTTTATTGTGGTGATTCAGCTCATGTTATATCAGCATGCTCTAAACGCACAAAAAAGGTTGATAAGTCTGTTGCCATTAGTACTTTACAGTCTAAGTTCATTCTGTCTGTGACTCTGATTTGTTCATTATCATCCATTTCCGTCGATGCCTATGTGGATTCAGGCGCTGCCCTGAGTCTTATGGATTGGTCATTTGCCAATCGCTGTGGGTTTAGTCTGGAGCCTCTGGAAGTCCCTATTCCTTTGAAGGGAATTGACTCTACACCTTTGGCTATGAATAAACCTCAGTACTGGACACAAGTGACCATGCGTATGACTCCCGTTCATCAGGAGGTGATTCGCTTCCTGGTACTGTATAATTTGCATGATGTTCTAGTACTTGGTCTGCCATGGTTACAAACTCATAATCCAGTCCTTGACTGGAAATCAATGTCTGTGTTAAGCTGGGGTTGTCAGGGGGTTCATGATGATGCACCTCCGATTTCTATCGCTTCATCTACTCCTTCTGAGATTCCTGTGTTTTTGTCTGACTATCGGGATGTTTTTGAGGAGCCTAAGCTCAGTTCGCTTCCTCCTCACAGGGATTGCGATTGTGCTATAAATTTAATTCCAGGCAGTAAATTTCCTAAAGGTCGTTTGTTCAATCTGTCAGTGCCAGAGCATACTGCTATGCGGGATTATGTTAAGGAGTCCTTGGAAAAGGGACATATCCGTCCATCTTTGTCCCCTTTGGGAGCAGGTTTTTTTTTCGTGGCCAAAAAAGATGGTTCCTTGAGGCCTTGTATAGATTATCGTCTTTTGAATAAGATTACCGTAAAATATCAGTATCCTTTGCCATTGTTGACTGATTTGTTTGCTCGCATTAAGGGGGCTAAATGGTTCACTAAGATTGATCTTCGGGGTGCGTATAATCTTATACGAATAAAGCAAGGTGATGAGTGGAAAACCGCATTTAATACGCCTGAGGGCCATTTTGAGTATTTGGTAATGCCTTTTGGACTTTCTAATGCTCCTTCAGTCTTCCAGTCCTTTATGCACGATATTTTCCGTGAATATCTGGATAAATTTATGATTGTGTATTTGGATGATATTTTGGTTTTTTCTGATGACTGGGAGTCTCATGTTCAGCAGGTCAGGAAGGTGTTTCAGGTTCTGCGGGCCAATTCCTTGTTTGTAAAAGGCTCAAAGTGTCTCTTTGGAGTCCAGAAGATTTCTTTCTTGGGGTATATTTTTTCCCCTTCTACTATTGAGATGGATCCCGTCAAGGTTCAGGCTATTTGTGACTGGACGCAGCCTACATCTCTTAAGAGTCTACAGAAGTTCTTGGGCTTTGCTAATTTCTATCGTCGTTTTATAACTAATTTTTCTAGTGTTGTTAAGCCTTTGACGGATTTGACTAAGAAGGGTGCTGATGTTGCTAATTGGTCTCCTGCGGCTGTGGAGGCCTTTCAGGAGCTTAAGCGCCGGTTTTCTTCTGCTCCTGTGTTGTGTCAGCCAGATGTTTCGCTCCCTTTTCAGGTTGAGGTTGATGCTTCCGAGATTGGAGCGGGGGCGGTTTTGTCACAGAGAAGCTCCGATGGTTCAGTGATGAAGCCATGCGCGTTTTTTTCTAGAAAGTTTTCGCCGGCTGAGCGGAATTATGATGTTGGTAATCGGGAACTTTTGGCCATGAAGTGGGCATTTGAGGAGTGGCGTCATTGGCTAGAGGGTGCTAGACATCGTGTGGTGGTCTTGACTGATCACAAAAATTTGATTTACCTTGAGTCTGCCAGGCGTCTGAATCCTAGACAGGCTCGTTGGTCACTGTTTTTCTCTCGTTTCAATTTTGTGGTTTCGTACCTGCCAGGTTCAAAGAATGTGAAGGCGGATGCTCTTTCTAGGAGTTTTGTGCCTGACTCCCTTGGAAATTCTGAGCCCTCTGGTATCCTTAGGGATGGGGTTTTTTTGTCTGCTGTCTCCCCAGACTTGCGACGTGCTTTGCAGGAGTTTCAGGCGGGTAAACCTGATCGTTGTCCGCCTGAGAGACTGTTTGTTCCGGATAATTGGACCAGTAGAGTCATCTCCGAGGTCCATTCTTCTGCGTTGGCAGGTCATCCTGGAATATTTGGTACTAGAGACTTGGTGGCCAGGTCTTTTTAGTGGCCTTCCTTGTCGAGGGATGTGCGTTCTTTTGTGCAGTCTTGTGAGGTTTGTGCTCGGGCTAAGCCTTGCTGTTCTCGGGCCAGTGGATTGTTGTTACCTTTGCCTATCCCGAAGAGGCCTTGGACGCACATTTCCATGGACTTTATTTCGGATCTCCCTGTCTCTCAAAAGATGTCCGTCATCTGGGTTGTGTGTGATCGCTTTTCTAAAATGGTTCATCTGGTACCCTTGCCTAAGTTGCCTTCCTCCTCTGAGTTGGTCCCTCTGTTTTTTCAGAATGTGGTTCGTTTGCATGGGATTCCTGAGAACATCGTTTCTGACAGGGGATCCCAGTTTGTGTCTAGATTTTGGCGGACGTTCTGTGCTAAGATGGGCATTGATTTGTCCTTTTCGTCTGCATTCCATCCTCAGACGAATGGCCAGACTGAACGAACTAATCAGACCTTGGAAACTTATTTAAGGTGTTCTGTTTCTGCTGATCAGGATGACTGGGTTACCTTTTTGCCGCTGGCCGAGTTTGCCCTTAATAATCGGGCTAGTTCTGCTACCTTGGTTTCTCCTTTCTTTTGTAATTCGGGGTTTCATCCTCGTTTTTCCTCTGGTCAGGTGGAACCTTCTGATTGTCCTGGAGTGGACATGGTGGTGGATAGGTTGCATCGGATTTGGAGTCATGTGGTGGACAATTTGAAGTTGTCCCAGGAGAAGGCTCAGCAGTTTGCTAATCGCCGTCGCCGCGTGGGTCCTCGACTTCTTGTTGGTGACTTGGTGTGGTTGTCTTCTCGTTTTGTTCCTATGAAGGTCTCTTCTCCTAAGTTCAAGCCTTGGTTCATCGGTCCCTATAGGATCTTGGAAATTCTTAACCCTGTGTCGTTTCGTTTGGATCTCCCGGCATCGTTTGCTATTCATAATGTGTTCCATCGGTCGTTGTTGCGGAAGTATGAGGTACCTGTTGTTCCTTCGCTTGAGCCTCCTGCTCCAGTGCTGGTGGAGGGAGAATTGGAGTATGTTGTGGAGAAGATCTTGGATTCTCGTGTTTCCAGACGGAAACTCCAGTATTTGGTCAAGTGGAAGGGTTATGGTCAGGAGGATAATTCTTGGGTGGTTGCCTCGGATGTTCATGCTGATGATTTGGTTCGCGCTTTTCATAGGGCTCATCCTGGTCGCCCTGGTGGTTCTCGTGAGGGTTCGGTGACCCCTCCTCAAGGGGGGGGTACTGTTGTGAGTTCTGTTTTTGGGCTCCCTCTGGTGGTTACTGATGGTACTGGGTGACTTGTCTTTCCTGGGTTTCTGGGTTCCACCTGTTCCATCAGCATATGGGAGTTTCCTATTTAACCTGGCTTTGCTGGCAGTTCCTCGCCGGTTATCAATGTATCCAGTGTGTCTTGTTACCTCTGCTCCCTGCTCCTAGAACCTTCTGGTCAAGCTAAGTTTGGATTTTCCTGTTTTGGTGTTTTGCTTTATTTGGTTTTTAGTCCAGCCTGCAGATATGTGATTCTTGCTGCTGGTTGCTCTAGTGGGCTGAAATTGCTCCTCATGTACCATGAGTTGGCACATGAGTTCAAGTAATTTCAGGATGGTTTTTTGAAGGGTTTTTCGCTGACCGCGCAGTTCACTTTTGTATCCTCTGCTATCTAGCTTTAGCGGGCCTCATTTTGCTGAAACTGTTTTCATACTGCGTATGTGCTTTCCTCTCATTTCACCGTCATTATATGTGGGGGGCTGCTATTTCTGTGGGGGATTTCTCTGGAGGCAAGAGAGGTCTGTGTTTCTTCTAATAGGGGAAGTTAGATCTTCGGCTGGAGCGAGACGTCTAGGATCATCGTAGGCACGTTCCCCGGCTACTTTTATTTGTGTGTTAGGTTCAGGGTCGCGGTCAGCTCAGGTTCCATCGCCCTAGAGCTTGTTTGTATCTGTGCTTGTCCTTTAGTGATCCCCTGCCATTGGGATCATGACAGTGTTGCATAATCTGCATGATGTGGTCGTGTTGGGGTTGCCATGGCTACAAGTCCATAATCCAGTATTAGATTGGAAATCCATGTCTGTGTCCAGCTGGGGTTGTCAGGGGGTACATTGTGATGTCCCATTTCTGACTATTTCGTCATCCACCCCTTCTGAGGTTCCTGAGTTCTTGTCTGATTACCGGGATTTATTTGATGAGCCCAAGTCCGATACCATACCTCCGCATAGGGATTGTGATTGTGCTATCGATTTGATTCCTGGTAGTAAATTCCCAAAAGGTCGACTGTTTAATTTATCTGTGCCTGAGCACGCCGCTATGCGGAGTTATGTGAAGGAGTCTTTGGAGAAGGGGCATATTCGCCCGTCATCGTCGCCATTAGGAGCAGGGTTCTTTTTTGTAGCCAAGAAGGATGGTTCACTGAGACCTTGTATAGATTACCGCCTTCTAAATAAGATCACGGTTAAATTTCAGTACCCCTTGCCATTGTTATCTGATTTGTTTGCTCGGATTAAGGGGGCTAGTTGGTTCACCAAGATAGATCTTCGTGGTGCGTATAATCTTGTGCGTATTAAGCGAGGCGATGAATGGAAAACTGCATTTAATACGCCCGAGGGCCATTTTGAGTATCTAGTAATGCCATTCGGACTTGCCAATGCTCCATCAGTGTTTCAGTCCTTTATGCATGACATCTTCCGTGAGTACCTGGATAAATTCCTGATTGTGTACTTAGATGACATTTTGATCTTCTCGGATGATTGGGAGTCTCATGTGAAGCAGGTCAGAACGGTGTTTCAGGTCCTGCGTGCTAATTCTTTGTTTGTGAAGGGATCAAAGTGTCTCTTTGGTGTTCAGAAGGTTTCATTTTTGGGGTTCATCTTTTCCCCTTCTACTATCGAGATGGACCCTGTTAAGGTCCAAGCCATCCATAATTGGACTCAGCCGACATCTCTGAAAAGTCTGCAAAAGTTCCTGGGCTTTGCTAATATTTATCGTCGCTTCATCTGCAATTTTTCTAGTATTGCTAAACCATTGACCGATTTGACCAAGAAAGGTGCTGATGTGGTCAATTGGTCTTCTGCTGCGGTGGAAGCTTTTCAAGAGTTGAAGCGTCGTTTTTCTTCTGCCCCTGTGTTGTGTCAACCAGATGTTTCGCTTCCGTTCCAGGTCGAGGTTGATGCTTCTGAGATTGGAGCAGGGGCTGTTTTGTCGCAGAGAAGTTCTGATTGCTCGGTGATGAAACCATGCGCCTTCTTTTCTAGGAAGTTTTTGCCTGCTGAGCGAAATTTTGATGTGGGCAATCGAGAGTTGCTGGCCATGAAGTGGGCATTCGAGGAGTGGCGTCATTGGCTTGAAGGAGCTAAGCATCGCGTGGTGGTCTTGACTGATCATAAGAACTTGACTTATCTCAAGTCCGCCAAACGGTTGAATCCTAGACAAGCTCGTTGGTCGTTGTTTTTTGCCCGTTTTGACTTTGTGATTTCATACCTTCCGGGCTCTAAAAATGTGAAGGTGGATGCTCTGTCTAGGAGTTTTGTGCCCGACTCGCCGGGTGTATCTGAGCCGGCGGGTATCCTCAAAGAGGGAGTAATTGTGTCTGCCATCTCCCCTGATTTGCGGCGGGTGCTGCAAAAATTTCAGGCTAATAAACCTGATCGTTGCCCAGCGGAGAAACGGTTTGTCCCTGATAGGTGGACGAATAAAGTTATCTCTGAGGTTCATTGTTCGGTGTTGGCTGGTCATCCTGGAATCTTTGGTACCAGAGAGTTAGTGGCTAGATCCTTTTGGTGGCCATCTCTGTCACGGGATGTGCGTACTTTTGTGCAGTCCTGTGGGATTTGTGCTCGGGCTAAGCCCTGCTGTTCTCGTGCCAGTGGGTTGCTTTTGCCCTTGCCGGTCCCGAAGAGGCCTTGGACACATATCTCTATGGATTTTATTTCAGATCTTCCCGTCTCTCAAAAGATGTCATTGGGCAGCACGGTGGTGCAGTGGTTAGCACAGCAGCCTTGCAGCGCTGGAGTCCTGGGTTCTAATCCCACCTTGGACAACATCTGCAAAGAGTTTGTATGTTCTCTCCGTGATTGCGTGGGTTTCCTCCGGGCACTCCGGTTTCCTCCCACATTCCAAAGACATACTGATAGGGAATTTAGATTGTGAGCCCCATCTGGGACAGCGATGATAATGTGTGCAAACTGTAAAGCGCTGCGGAATATGTTAGCGCTATATAAAAATAAAGATTATTTATTATTTATTTTATTAGATGTCGGTCATTTGGGTGGTCTGTGATCGCTTCTCTAAGATGGTCCATTTGGTACCCTTGTCTAAATTGCCTTCCTCTTCTGATTTGGTGCCATTGTTTTTCCAGCATGTGGTTCGTTTACATGGCATTCCAGAGAATATCATTTCTGACAGAGGTTCCCAGTTTGTTTCGAGGTTTTAGCGGGCCTTTTGTGGTAGGATGGGCATTGACTTGTCTTTTTCCTCGGCTTTCCATCCTCAGACTAATGGCCAGACCGAACGAACCAATCAGACCTTGGAAACATATCTGAGATGCTTTGTTTCTGCTGATCAGGATGACTGGGTGTCCTTTTTGCCTTTGGCTGAGTTCGCCCTTAATAATCGGGCCAGCTCGGCTACCTTGGTTTCACCGTTTTTCTGCAACTCTGGGTTCCATCCTCGTTTCTCTTCAGGGCAGGTTGAGTCTTCGGACTGTCCTGGTGTGGATACTGTGGTGGACAGGTTGCAGCAGATTTGGAATCATGTAGTGGACAATTTGACTTTGTCCCAGGAGAAGGCTCAACGTTTCGCTAATCGCAGACGCTGTGTGGGTCCCCGACTTCGGGTTGGGGACTTGGTTTGGTTATCTTCTCGTCATATTCCTATGAAGGTTTCCTCTCCTAAGTTTAAACCTCGTTTTATTGGTCCGTATAGGATTTCTGAGGTTCTTAATCCTGTGTCTTTTCGTCTGACCCTTCCAGATTCTTTTTCCATACATAACGTATTCCATAGGTCATTGTTGCGGAGATACGTGGCACCTATGGTTCCATCTGTTGATCCTCCTGCCCCGGTTTTGGTGGAGGGGGAGTTGGAGTATATTGTGGAGAAGATTTTGGATTCTCGTGTTTCAAGGCGGAAACTCCAGTATCTGGTTAAGTGGAAGGGTTATGCTCAGGAAGATAATTCCTGGGTCTTTGCCTCTGATGTCCATGCTCCCGATCTTGTTCGTGCCTTTCATATGACTCATCCTGGTCGTCCTGGGAGCTCTGGTGAGGGTTCGGTGACCCCTCCTCAAGGGGGGGTACTGTTGTGAATTCTGTGGCAGAGCTCCCTCCTGTGGTCACAAGTGGTACTTCGGCTGGTTCTCTCTGTGAGCTTCTGTTGGTGGAGGAAAGTGGTACTGCGGCTTCTGAGTTTCCTTCCTCAGGTGATGTGGTGAAGTCGTTAGGTGCTGCTCTATTTAACTCCACCTAGTGCTTTGATCCTGGCCTCCAGTCAATGTTCTAGTATTGGACTTGTTTCCTCCTGGATCATTCCTGTGGCCTGCTGCTCTGCATAGCTAAGTTCCTCTTTGCTATTTTGTTTGCTGTTTTTTTCTGTCCAGCTTGTCTATTGGTTTTTTTCCTGCTTGCTGGAAGCTCTGGGACGCAGAGGGTGTACCTCCGTGCCGTTAGTTCGGTACGGAGGGTCTTTTTGCCCCCTTTGCGTGGTTTTTGTAGGGTTTTGTGTTGACCGCAAAGTTACCTTTCCTATCCTCGCTCTGTTCAGAAAGTTGGGCCTCACTTTGCTAAATCTATTTCATCTCTACGTTTGTCTTTTCATCTTAACTCACAGTCATTATATGTGGGGGCTGCCTTTTCCTTTGGGGTATTTCTCTGTGGCAAGGTAGGCTTATTTTCTATCTTCAGGCTAGCTAGTTTCTCAGGCCGTGCCGAGTTGCATAGGGAGCGTTAGGCGCAATCCACGGCTGCCTTTAGTGTGGTTGGAGAGGATTAGGGATTGCGGTCAACAGAGTTCCCACGTCTCAGAGCTCGTTCTTTTTTTGGGGGTTATTGCCAGGTCACTGTATGTGCGCTGACCTCTATGTTCATTGTGGTACTGAATTACCTTTCATAACAGGGTTCTGCGGCACGCGCACACAAGTCTCTCGTTGATCTTGGCCGCTCCTCCTTCCCCGCTCTGTGCTCCTGGAGGACTCTGACCCGGAGTGTATGCCACCACTTTCCTTATCAGCCTGCCTCTTCCTCCCAGTGGTGCCTGTTGGTCATTTGTGTATTACATTTGATTCTGGCCCCATGTCCTTCGGTCATTCCGTCCTCCAGCCTGCTCTATTAGCCTGCTACCCTTAGTTTGCCTCCTTGCTTATTTTTTCCTCACCAGTCCTCTCTCCTTTGTTTTCTTTATAGTTCCGGTCTTTCCATTGTCTCCTGATTGTCCTCGCTGCCGTGCCCTCAACATTCCAGTTACTCTGTGTCACCACCCTCTCCTGCCAGTCTCCCAGTGTCTCCTGGTTGTCCTTGCTGCCGTGCCTTCATCTTCCCAGGCAGTCTGTGTCTCATTCCCCTCCTGCCAGTCTCCCAGGGTCGTCTTATTATCATTGCTTCCGTGTCTTTTCCAAATCTGTCTGTCTGCTTCCCAATCCCGTCCTAGTGTCCTGTGTTACTCCCACTTCTGTACATCTCCTTTAGGTACTAGCTGCCACGGCAGTAGTCTCCCTTGGGCCTGCCCCTAATGCTCCCTGCATAGGGGGTGGTCCACCGGGTCTACTCTCTCTGGGGAGGTTCGCTGTGGCGGTCCAGCGAGTCCACCTTTGGGGTTCATTTAGAGTTCTTACACACATCTAGAGCTTTGACTTAAAGAACCCACTTCAACAGGTGAGTCCTAACAATATGGAGACTTTATTCATCCACTTACAAAAATCTACAGCATGCTTCATCTGTATATTAATTGTTTTTTCCATTTAGTGGATAACTCAGTCCAAGATTCAGCAATCACAAAGAACTATGCATCTTGTAATATGGGACACAATGCAGTTCCTTATTACTTAGTTCTGGGGTCAGCAACCTTTGGCACACTAGTTATTTAGAAACAACCATTGCCAGTATTTCCTAACAGCCACAGGCCCTACTGGACTGACCAATATGATATATACTCTAAGCTATCATTATGGATTTCACCTTTCTTTTGTGTCTCATTGTATGCTTTGCTGTTTTTTTTGTGTGAAAAGTACTTCAAAATGGTGCATACAGGTTTTGAAATTTTGTGCAAAGTAAAAAATCATTTTTATTTTGCCGTTGATCAGTTTTGCAACTTTTTAGCACCAAAAATTATACATTTCACAATATGAATGCCAAGATATCTTGCATACATAAAAATACGCCAGGTGCTAACTGGGGTACATTTATGCCAAATCTTGTGACTTTTTAAAACGTTGCAATTGATGAAAGTCAAAAACATCTGGAAACCACAAACTCTGCCCATAATAATGGACCTAAAGAAAGGTAAATACATATCTAAGGCCGGTTTTCACATTTGCGGTTGTGACCGCAGCGTTTCTGCCGCAAATATCCGCATGCGTTGTGTATTCCTATATTTAAAAGTAGGGACGCATGCGTCTGTGATCGGTTGCTTTTTGCCGCGTTTGACGACGCATGCATCGTTTCGTCGTCTGCGGTTTGGCACGGTAAACGCTACATGTAGTCATTTTAGAGGCGTCAATTTGCCGCCTAGAAACGTATGCGGTCGATTGCGGAAGGAATGCGCCCAAAAAACGCATTGCTGTCTATGTGAATGCATGCGTTCACAAGCACATGCGTTTGCTTGCGTTCGTGAACGCATGCGTTGCACCAGAGAAAAACATGTCTAGACACTGATAAGCCACCCCCCACATACAAACTGATAAAGGGAGGGAGTGGGCATTTGCAGATCACTACTCAGCAGACAGCCAAGCAGAGCAGACAGACCCTTTTGCTTCTGCACTCCTTTTTTTTACTTTCAATATTCATGCCATTTCTCTGCTTCTGTTTTCTTTCTTCCTTCTGTTAATGTCTCCAACATTAATATCCTTTTTTTTTAGGTGCCAGAACAGGATGAGGACCTCATAGACAATGAACACCTCATCTCCCTGGTCCATGAACAAGTTCCATTGTGGGACACCCGGGTTCCCGAGCACTCAGTCAACCTGACGATCCGGCGGCTATGGAATGAGGTGGCCAAAGCGTTGTGGGATGGCTGGGACAACGCCCCGACTCGGGTCCGAAATGCATTTTGTAAGTATTGCAATACAGTGTGAAGCAGCAGAGACCTTGGCCGTGCTCACACAACTGTGTGTGTGTGATGAGAGAAACTCTCAGGAGTTTCTCTCATCACACACAGTTGTGTGAGCACGGCCAAAAGTACATTGTCTAACCATTATGTTTTGTTTTTTCAACAGTGATCAAAGTCAAAACACGTTGGCGTTCAATGAAGGATCGCTTCAGCAAGGACCTGCGTCAAGAGAGCCGGCTTCCTAGTGGTTCTGGAGCAAGGATCCGAATATACAAATATCACCGCATCCTTGCATTTTTGGGACCGGTCTTTGCCCAGAGAACATAAGTATATTTTTTGTTAAAAACAAAAAAAACTGTTTTGTATTGCATTAGGCTGCCGTCACAGTAGCATTTTTTGGTCACTAATTTACATCAGTATTTGGAATCCAAACCCAGGAGTGGGTGATTAATGCAGAAGTGGTGCATATGTTTTTATTATAGTTTTCCTCACATTGTTCCACTTCTGTTTTTGGCTTACCAATACTGATGTAAAATAGTGAGCAAATAGTGACGGCAGCCTACACAACAGATCTATACTCATCAAGTCAGGTGTCAGAAATAATGAATTCATGATGCACAAATAAATGCCTCATGAATTCATTATTTCTGACACTTGTCCTGGTGACTATAGATATGCCTTGTATGACCTCCATCGTTCCTTCTCATTTTACATCAGTATTTGGAATCCAAACCCAGGACTGGGTGATTAATGCAGAAGTGGTGCATATGTTTCGATTAGACTTTTCCCGGTACTCTAGTACTCCCGGTTTTGGCTTACAAAGTCTGATGTAAAACTATGACCAAATACTGCTGGTGTGACCTCAGCCTTAATCTGTATGTTTATATTCCACAGAAGTTTACGTTTTGTAAATGTTTGGTATTAATTTTTTTTTCTCCTTTTTTCACAGCACATGGAGCACCACTGTTGGCCCAGGTTCTGGATCGGTCCTTGATCAGACAGCCACGGACCCGTCCCAGCCATCCTCCAGCGCTGCAGCAAGTGGGCCTGCCACACTAACTGGAGACCAGGAAGCTGGTCCATCAGGTGATTCCCTTCCCCAGTCCTCTGCCTCTGCCCATTTATTATGGGCTCCTCCCGGTAGCAGCAGAGGGCCGCAGACAGGTCACTCATGCCCGAGTTTCTGCACTTGAGCTCGGTTTTCCATGAAGGACTCAAGGCGATGGGTTACTGACTGGATACTGCCCTTAGCCTTATGAGTACACGTATCCAGGAGGTTACCACAGCCCTTGCCCAAGTGAAAGCCAACCTCCAGAGGCCAGCACATCATTTTTTTAATCAAATTGAACAGGGCATGTTGGAACACCTTACTTCCGATCTCCAGATTAGTGCTATGCAGGCCTGCAATGCTGCTTACGTGCAGGCTATGCAGCAGAGTCGGTATTTTCAGCAGACAGTGGGGGCATTTCCACCTGTGCCCACACTGTCACGCTTTACCTCAATGCTGACCTCTGCTGCATACCACTGCACGGCCACCTCCATTCCAAGCACTGCCGGACACCACTATAGCACCACCACCATGCCGAGTGCTGTAGGACAGCCCACCGCCACCACCATGACAACTGCTGCTCCTACTTGGATTTCCTCCAGTGCCACTACCATGCGGCAGCCGCAGGACCCTGGCATGGCCTTCAGTACCGCCACCACAACAGCAATGCTGCTGCCGGACCCTGGCTTGGCATTCCCCGCCACCACAACAGCAATGCCGCTGCCAGACCCTGGCCTGGCGTTCCCCACCACCACAACAGAAATGCCGCTGCAAAGGCACACGGACGTGACAGGTCGGCCACCACTGCCAGGCCCATACCAATGAGCCCAACGAGGCTCCCAGGACAGCAGCGCTGATCCAAGAAAGGGAAAGGCAAAAAAAACCAAAAGACAATAGCTATCCCTCCCCCCTCACCCCAATGTGTCTGTAATGTCTGGTTTGTCTCACCTTTCCAGTGTGTCTCTGCCCTCTCATGTGTCGAGCCCAATCCCCGAATTTCCAGACCCCAGTAATTTTGTTGCACCTTCTCCAGCCACCCCTGCGTCGTCCACAGTTAGCCAACCCTCACAGCTCCACACCCCCCATTTACGTCAATCAACCCCAAGCAGGCGCACTTAATTTTTTATTTTTTGGCTTTTTTTTTTTTTTAAATAAATAATAATGTTTTTTGCCCCCAATAAGGTTTGGTTAATTGTGTATTTCGCCGCCGGCAACACACACCGTGCACTAAATAAAAAAATGCGCCGAACACTTTTTTTGGGGGCCACCTCCTAGCTCCAGTACTTAGTTAGTACAACAGTGAAGCTTTGTGTGTGTTTGGTATACAGATATGAGGTGGCCCAAAGAAATAATACTTGTATTTTCTCCAAAAAGTATTCTTTCTATTTACTCTGTGATTTTTGGTCGCAGACTGAAGATAAAATGGTGGTAATACACAGCTGAATACACTCCATTTTATCTTCTGTGTACATAAAATCTATTTCACAGAAAGTGAAGGGACGATGAAGGTCATACAAGGCATATCTATACTCTCCAGGACATGTGTCAGAAATAATGAATTCATGAGGCATTTATTTGTGCTTCATGAATTCATTATTTCTGACACCTGACTTGATGACTATAGATCTGTTGTATAGGCTGCCGTCACACTGTTACTATTTGCTCACTATTTTACATCAGTATTGGTAAGCCAAAAACAGGAGTGGAACAATGCGAGGAAAAGTATAATAAAAAGATATGCACCACTTCTGCATTTATCATCCACTCCTGGTTTTGGTTTACAAATACTGATGTTAAGTACTGAACAAAGACTGCTAATGTGACGGCACCAAACAGCCATCGTCTCTTCAGTCTACGTCAAAAAGCTACTGGTGAACCGAGTCAGGACGCAATGACATCAACAACCTAAGCCCAAAAAAACAAATTTTTTTTATAGGAATTACATATGAGACATGGTCAAGATAATAAAACATGTTTTTTATTAACAACAAACATTATTAACATTTAAAACATTTCCGACCCGAAGCCAACAGGATATTTTACACAATATTGTCCTGCCATGCCACACGTCCAATCTCAGAATCAAAGAAGGCAGTAAATTGGTCCGGCATGTGTCCTACTTCAACAGTTGACTGCAGCGGGTGATGCCGGTAATCAGGCAAAGGGTTTGCAATTTGTTCATCAAGTTCAATGGTGGGTCGCTCCTTAGTCAGAATGTAATTGTGGAGAACCACATAGGCTTTTACCACCTCATCCACTGTCTCCATTTTTAGATTTATGGCTGTTGCAAGAATGCGCCATTTTGAGACTAGAATCCCAAAGGTACACTCTACAGTTCTTCGTGCCCTGGTCAGTCTGTAGTTAAAGATCCTTTTAGTGTGGTTCAAGTCACGACTGGAATATGGCTTCAGTAGGTTTTCGCACATCTGAAAGGCCTCATCCCCAGCCATTACAAATGGCATCGGTGGGCCTTGAGTGTTGGGAAGAGGTCGTGGCTGTGGAAAATTAAAATTTTTGCCATAATCACGTCGGCCAATATACGAGTTTTTGAAAGTCTGTGAATCGTTGCCACGGCCAAAAGCACCAATGTCCACGGCAATGAAGCGACAGTCCGCATCAGCTATTGCCATGAGAACTAATGAAAAATATTTTTTATAGTTGAATAACTGTGATCCCGTTCTGGCTGGTTTGATAATCCGGATGTGCTTCCCATCCACCGCACCCAAACAGTTGGGGAAATCACACACAGTCCAGAATCTATCAGCAATTTCCATCCACATGTCTTCGGTGGGTATGGGTATAAATTCTTCACAGAGAACGTTCCACAAAGCCTGGCAGGTGTCAAAAACTATTCCGGACAGGGTGGGAATTCCAAGCCGGTACTGGAAGTGGAGGGATGACAAACTCTCTCCGGTTGCCAGAAATCTGTAATAAAATAAAGAAAAAATAATAAAAAAAGAAATGCAAAGAATACATGTCAGACCAACAATAATTATGACTGGCATTTGTTTAGAAATATTACGTACCTTAAGGTGACCAGGAGACGTTCCTCTGCTGGAATCGCTCTACAGAGCTGGGTGTCCTGTCTCCTGATGACTCCTTGAACACGAGCAAGCAACTCCAAAAAAGAGGCTTGCGACATCCTGGTATATTCCGGGAATTTTTCCAGGTTGTTATTAAGCTCCCCATACAGTGTGTGATATGCACCATGGCTCTCCCGCAGTTCTCTAATGGGGTGTTGCCAAAAACGCCTCATTCGTCTACTTCTCCGTCTTTCACGGTTTCGGTGTTGCTCCCAAGCAAACGCACAGGCAATAAAAAGTTTGATGCTTAGATCCAGGTTGAAGTAAAAACTATCCATGGGAAGATCCATCATGACACGGGATACAGTAGCACACTTAAGATTTCAGCAGTCCGAGGGTCTATATATAGAGATCCAATAATACACACCCTCTGTAGTCCCATTGGCGGTGTCTGGTTATCTAGATTTTTCTCCTGTAAAATTTTCCAACATGCGCAATAAAACACAAACGCATGAAAAAACGCAGTAAAAAACATGGAAACGCAGCGTTTTTAAACCGCATGCGTTCACGCATGTGCCTAAAAACCGCTGCGTTTGTACGCGCTTCTATGTGTTTTTCCAGGACTTGCGTTTGCGGATTATACGCTGCGGATTCAAACGCAAATGTGAAAGTAGCTTAAGAGATTATTTTAAAAAGGTGCAAAATACTAGAACATTTAGGTGCAAAAGAAAAACAGGTGAAACACAACAAAAAATAGAAAAAAAAGTGTAAATGCTATAATTAATTTTGCCCTGAGAATCTACGCCTCTTACAGAGTGTATAGAGTTCTCTCAACACAGGCTGGGAAATCTGTTGAACCTGCACTTGAGATGTCAATCACACTACATTCCCACCCTCATTCATCTGCCTACATTGTAAGCGCTAGGAACAGCAGAGATGGGTGCAGAACAGATTTCTTTTTTTTCATACTGCTCTATTGAAAAGTGATAAGAAACTAAAGTCACTTCTACCTTTCTATAATATATTTTTACATTTTAACCTAATTTTGAACCAGTTTAGTAACATAGTAACATAGTTAGTAAGGCCGAAAAAAGACATTTGTCCATCCAGTTCAGCCTATATTCCATCATAATAAATCCCCAGATCTACGTCCTTCTACAGAACCTAATAATTGTATGATACAATATTGTTCTGCTCCAGGAAGACATCCAGGCCTCTCTTGAACCCCTCGACTGAGTTCGCCATCACCACCTCCTCAGGCAAGCAATTCCAGATTCTCACTGCCCTAACAGTAAAGAATCCTCTTCTATGTTGGTGGAAAAACCTTCTCTCCTCCAGACGCAAAGAATGCCCCCTTGTGCCCGTCACCTTCCTTGGTATAAACAGATCCTCTGAGATATTTGTATTGTCCCCTTATATACTTATACATGGTTATTAGATCGCCCCTCAGTCGTGGGTATTGTAGTTCTCCCATCCCCTTTATTAATTTTGTTGCCCTCCTTTGTACTCTCTCTAGTTCCATTATATCCTTCCTGAGCACTGGTGCCCAAAACTGGACACAGTACTCCATGTGCGGTCTAACTAGGGATTTGTACAGAGGCAGTATAATGCTCTCATCATGTGTATCCAGACCTCTTTTAATGCACCCCATGATCCTGTTTGCCTTGGCAGCTGCTGCGTGGCACTGGCTGCTCCAGGTAAGTTTATCATTAACTAGGATCCCCAAGTCCTTCTCCCTGTCAGATTTACCCAGTGGTTAGATTACCGTAAATATTAGACCCCTCCTTTAAATCCTTGATCAGCAATAATTTCATTCTAAGAATATTTAGCAATGCCCTCTGGTATATAATAACGCAACACACTAGGATGTAATTAATCAAGATTGAAATAAAATATTGCAATCAAATCATAGCTCAATACATTCTAAAGCTCAGAGCATAATTTCTCTGCTTTGTTATTTCAAGAGTGAAATTTTTCATGAAAAGCTCAATATCGGTGAATTGTTGCTTGGGGCAGAGAGCAAGTGATCATTTGGGTGTATGCATCAGCTAACGGGAGCTTGTTACTGAAGCCTTACCACCTTTGATCAGTCTTACATTCTGCTTGATTTGTTGCATATTTAGCATATTGTAAAGGAGATGTTCAAGTGAAAAAAATATTGTTAGATTAAGAACTAGCTTTTAAAATAAAAAGGGATGTAGTAAGGAGAAAGTTAGCTCACCCACTGAGTAGATACAGGGGTACGGAGAAAGTTGGTGCAACAGCAGGTAAGTTTAGGAAAAGGAGGTATAACTTCAGCTTCCAAGGACATCCGATAAAATCCAAAGTTCTTTATTGTAGAAAATTAAAAATAGTCACAAGCACACCACCATAAGGCAACCAAACGGGTTTCAGACGTTGGTGTCCTTAATCATTTCATAAAGCAATGCAAAAAGCAATGATTAAGGACGTCAACGTCTGAAACCCGTTCGCTTGCTTTATTGTGATGTAGTTGAGACTACGGTATTTTTATTTTTCTACAATAAAGAATTTTGGATTTTATCGGATATCTTTAAAAGATGGAGTTATACCCACTTTTTCTTTAACCCTTTCACGCCAAAGCCTGTTTTCACCTTCATGACCAGGCAAATTTTTTCAATTCTGACCAGTGTCAGTTTATGTTGTAATAACTCTAACACTTAAACCGATCACCGTAATTTTGAGATTTTTTTTTTCGTGACATATTGTACTTCAAAAGAAGTGGTAAATTTAGGATAATATTTTTTGTGTTTATTTGTGAAAATAACAAACATTTGGCAAAAAAGTTGAAAATTTAGAAATTTTCAAATGTTTTATTTTTATGCCCTTAAACCAGAAAGTTACACAAAATAAAACAACATTTACGACATGTCTACTTTACATCCAATCGTATATAGTTAAGTAAAAAGGGCAGCACACTGCAGCTGAACCCAGAGTCGCCTCCTTTTATGCGCTAAAAGCTCTCATTTTTCATATTTCTAGTGCAGTAATGCAGTTCAAATTTCGTGTTTTCAAGTTTGCATGTTTTGGCACTGCAGTGTGCTGCCCTTTTTACTTAACTATATACGAGTTGGCGACTCTGGGTTCAGCACCTGTTCACACTCAGTCTATGTTTGGATGTGCAGGTCAGGTTTTTGAAATGTATTCTCTAGCCTTCTGATCGTGCACTCCCGCCTCCTAGCCACAGGTGTTTTAATTATAGTAGGTCTTATACCCCTCCACAGAGAGTGAGAATTTGAGTCCAAGAAGAGGTTTCACATGTACCCATTCAGATGGAGACGTTTATTCTCAGCGAGGTAGGTCAAGCGTAGGACCTCGTATAAGAGAGATGCCGTAAAGTGGCTACGAGGTACACATAAATATGGCCATTTTTATGCGCTAAAAGCTCTCATTTTTCATATTTCTAGTGCAGTAATGCAGTTCAAATTTCGTGTTTTCAAGTTTGCATGTTTTGGCGCTGCAGTGTGCTGCCCTTTTTACTTAACTATATACGAGTTGGCGACTCTGGGTTCAGCACCTGTTCACACTCAGTCTATGTTTGGATGTGCAGGTCAGGTTTTTGAAATGTACTTTACATCCACATCATTTTTGAAACTTACATTTTTTCATTGGGAAGGTAGAAGGGTTCAAATTTGTATCCGCAAGTTCTTTTTCCAACAAAATTTACAAAACCATTTTTTAGGGACCACATCAAATTTCAAGTAACATAGTAACCGTTAGCAAGGCAGAAAAAAGAAATTTGTCCATCCAGTGCTGCCTGTAAAATGACTTTGGGGGCCTATATGACAAAAAATACCAACAAGTGACACCTTTCTAAAAACTGCACCCCTCCAACTGCTCAATGCTACATTCAAGAAGTTTATTAACTCTTCAGGTGCTTTGCAGGAAATAAACCAATGTGGAAACAAAAAACTAAAGTTTAACTTTTTCCCACAAAAATGATTCTTTAGTCCCAAATTTAGCATTTTCACAAAGGTAGCAGAAGAAAATTGACCCCAAATGTGTTGTGCAATTTCTAATGAGTACGCTTATACCCCATAAGTGGTGGAAAACTACTGTTTGGGGGCACAGTAGGGGTATCGGAAGGGAAGGAGCGCCATTTCACTTTTGTTATGCAAAATTGGCTGGAATTATTAGAGGACACCATGTCGCATTTGGAGAGCCCCAATGTGACCAAAGAGTGGGAGCCCCCCAAAAGTGACCCCATTTTGGAAGCTACACTCCTCAAGGAATTTATCTAGATGTGTGAGGAGTACCTTGAACCCGCAGGTGCTTTGCAGAATTTTATAACATTGAACATGAGAAATGCCCAAGTTGTAGAGGTTAGAGTCTGACTGATTAATTGAGTCTGTGGACAGACGTCTTTTATAAAAGTAACTATGTAAGACAGCTGTCTTTAATACAGGTAACGAGTTGATTAGGAGCGTCAAACTGGTCTGTAGTTGCCAGAACTCTTAATAGTTGGTAGGGGATCAAATACTTATTTCTCACTGCAAAATGCAAATAAATTTATATAATTTATACCATGTGATTTTTCTGGATTTTATTTTTGATATTCTATCTCTCAATGTCAAAATTAACCTACCCTTAAAATTATAGACTGCTCATATCTTTGTCAGTGGGCAAAATCATCAAGGGATCAAATACTTACTTAATTATTGCAATTACACATGTTTTGCTATACACGTTAATTTCCTTTGCGTATTGGAACAACACAAAAAATAGAGAAAAAAGGCAAATTAGACAAAATTTCACACAAAACCCTTAAAATGGACCAGACAAAATTGTTGGCACCCTCAAATTAATATTTGGTTGTACACCCATTGAAATAAGTAACTGCAATCAATCTCTTCCTATAACCATCAATAAGCTTCTTGCACCTATCAACTGGAATTTTGGACCAATCTTTTTCAAATTGCTCCAGGTCTCTTATATTTGAATGATGCTTTCCTCCAACATCAATTTTAACCCCTTTCTGACATCTGACGTACTATCCTGTCGAAGTGGCCTGGGCCCGTATGACCAAAGACTTGATAGTACGTCATATGCGATCAGCTGCGCTCACAAGGGGAGCGCGGCCGATCACGGCGGGTGTCAGCTGATTACCACAGCTGACATCCGGCACTGTGTGCCAGGAGCGGTCAATGCCCGCTCCCGGCACATTAATCCCCGGAACACTCCGATCAAACATGATCGCAGCGTTCCAGTGGCATAGGGAAGCATCGCGCAAGGAGGGGGCTCCCTGCGTGCTTCCCTGAGACCCTCAGAACAATGCGATGTAATTGCGCTGTTCTGAGGGTCTCCTCCTCCCTGCAGGCCCCGGATCCAAGATGGCCACGGGGGTTCTTCTAGGTCCTGCAGGGAGGTGGCTTGCCAGCACGCCTCCTGCACTCTGTCAGATCACTGATCTGATACAGTGCTTTGCAAAGTGTCAGATCAGCGATGTGACACTATACAACCATGTCCCACCCTGGGACAAAGTGAAAAAGTTTAAAAAAAAAAAACATTTACATGTGTAAAAAAGCAACAAAAAAAATTCCTAGATATTGAAAAAAAAAATATTGTTCCAATAAATACATTTATATTGTAGTTAGAATTGGGGGTTTCCACTGTTTAGGCACATCAGGGCTTCTGCAAACGCAAAGTGACGTCCACAGACCATTCCATCAAAGTCTGTATTCCAAAACCCCACTTCTTCCCTTCCAAGCTGCGACGTGCGCCCAAACAGTAGTTTTCTCTGACATATGCATACTCAGGACAAATTGGAGACCAACATTTAGGGTCCAATTTCTCCTGTTACCCTTGGGAAAATACAAAACTGGGGGCTAAAAAATCATTTTTGTGGAAAAAAAGGATTTTTTTATTTTCACGGGTCTGCGTTATAAACTTTAGTGAAACACTTAGGGGTTCAAAGCTCTCATAACACATCTAGATAAGTTCCTTTGGGGGTCTAGTTTCCAATATGGGGTCACTTGTGGGGGGTTTCTACTGTTTAGGTACATCAGGGGCTCTGCAAACGCAACGTGAAGCCCGCAGACCATTCCATCAAAGTCTGCATTCGAAAACGGCGCTCCTTCCCTTTCAAGCTCTGCCATGCACCCAAAACAATGGTTCCCCCCACATATGGAGTATCAGCGTACTCAGGACAAATTGCACAGCAACTTTTGGTTGTCCATTTTCTCCAGATACCCTTGGAAAAATAAAAAATTGGGAGGGAAAAGATCATTTTTGTGGGGAAAAAATTATGTTTTAATTTTCACGGCTTAATATTAAAATGTTATTGAAACAAATGGGGGTTCAAAGTGCACACCACATCTATATAAGTTCCTTAGGTGGTCTAGTTTCCAAAATGGGGTCACTTGTGGGGGGTTTCTACTGTTTAAGCACTTCGGGGCTCTCCAAACGCGACATGGCGTCTGATCTCAATTCCCACCAATTCTGGCTTAAAAAAGTCAAACAGTGCTCCTTCCTTTCCGAGCTCTGCCATTTTATAATTATTATTATTATTATACATTTTTATAGCGCCATTTATTCCATGGCGCTTTACATGTGAATACGGGGCAAATATAGACAAATACATTAAACATGAGCAGATAACAAGGCACACGAGTACATAAGGAGGGAGGAACCTGCCCGCGAGGGCTCACAGTCTGCAGGACTGCGCCCAAACAGTGGTTTACCCTCATATATGGGGTATCAGCATACTCAGGACAAATTGCACAGCAACTTTTTGGATCCACTTTCTCCTGTTACCCTTGGGAAAATAAAAAATTGGGGGTGAAAAGATCATTTTTGTGAAAAAAAAAATGATTTTTTTTATTTTTACGGCTCTACATTATAAACTTCTGTGAAGCACTTGGGGGCTAGATAAGTTCCTTAGGGGGTCTACTTTCCAAAATGGTGTCACTTGTGGAGAGTTTCCACTGTTTAGGCACATCAGGGGCTCTCCAAACGCGACATGGCGTCGTATCTCAATTCCAGCCAATTTTGCATTGAAAAGTCAAATGGCGCTCCTTCCCTTCTGAGCTCTGCCATGTGCCCAAACAGTGGTTTACCTCCACATATGGGGTATCGGCGTACTCAGGACAAATTGTACAATAACATTTGGGGTCCAATTTCTCCTATTACCCTTGGGAAAATAAAACAAATTGGATCTGAAGTAATTTTGTGAATAAAGTAAAATGTTCATTTTTTGTAAACATTCCAAAAATTCCTGTGAAGCACCTAAAGGGTTAATAATCATATTAATTGTGGTTTTGAGCACCTTGAGGGGTGCAGTTTTTAGAAAATAGCAAAAAGTGGCACCATTCTATCATATAGACCCCTCAAAGTGACTTCAAATGTGATGTGGTCCATAAAAAAATGGTGTAAAAATGAGAAATCGCAGGTCAACTTTTAACTCCCATTTTAACTCCCATTTTTTTCACTAATAAACGCAAGTCATATCAAAGAAATTTAACCACTATCATGAAGCACAATATGTCAAGAGAAAACAATGCCAGAATCACCGGGATCCGTTGAAGCGCTCCTGGAGTATAACCTCATAAAGGGACAGTGGTCAGAATTGTAAAAATTGGCCTGGTCATTAACGTGCAAACCATCCTTGGGGGTAAAGGGGTTAAGATCTCTCCAATGGGATTTTGATACAGACTCATTGCAGGCCACTTCTGAACTCTCCAGCGCTTTGTTTCCATCCATTTCTAGGTGCTTCTTGAGGGTGTGTGCACACGTCAGGATTTCTTGCAGAAATTTTCCTGACAAAAACCGGACATTTCTACCAGAAATCCGCATGCGTTTTACCGTGTTTTTGATGCATTTTTTGTGCGTTTTTTGTGCATTTTTTCCCAAATGCATAGAATTGCGGGAAAAACGCAGAAAATCCGCAAAAATAATGAACATGCTCATTATTTTACCGCGATGCGTTTTTTTCGCGGAAAAAAACGCATCCATGTGCACATAACATGCAGAATGCATTCTAAATGATAGAATGCATAATGTATGCATTTTTAATGAGTTTTTATAGCGTTTTTACTGCGAAAAACCGCAAAAAAAAAAGCGAAAAAACCTGAACGTGTGCACATAGCCTTAGGCTTTTATTGGAGTCATTAACCTGCTAGAACACCCATTACCAAAGACACCATCCCAGCTTTCTGATACTGGGTACTATATTGGGATCCAAAATCCTTTGGCAATCTTCAGATTTCATGTTACCTTGCACACAGTCAAAGGCCCCAGTGCCAGAGGTAGCAAAACAACCCCAAAACATCTTTGAACCTCCACCATATTTGACTGTATGTACTGTGTTCTTTTCTTTGTAGGCCTCATCCTGTTTTCGGTAAACAGTAGAATGATGTGCTTTACCATAAAGCTCTATCTTGGTCTCATCTGACAACAAGATGCTATTCCAAAAAGATTTTGTCTTACGTATATTTTGGCAAACTGCAGTCTAGCTTTTTTCTGTCTTTTTATGTCAGCAGTGGGGTCCTCCTTGGTTTCCTGCCATAGTTTTCATTGCATTCAAATGTTGGCTGATAATTTGCGATGACACTGATGCACCCTGAGCTTACAGGACAGCTGGAATCTCTTTGGAACTTATTGGGGCTGCTTATCCACCATCTGGACTATCCTATATTACAACCTTTCATCAATTTTTTTCTGCTGTCCACGTAGAATAGCTACAGTGCCATGGGTTGTAAACTTCTTAATTATGTAGAGCACCATGGTCAAAGGAACATCAAGATCTCCGGGGATGGACTTGTAACATTGAGATTGTTGATATTTTTCAACAATTTTGGTTCTCAAGTCTCGTAACAGTTCTCTTCTCTTTCAGTTTCCCGCATTGTCTGTCAATGATGTTTTGAAGAGATAACAATATTGTTGTCTCTGGCCAGTGTAATATAATGTCCTATGACACCAAGTATCTTCTCTGCGTATGTGGGTGCTTAAGTGCCGATAATTTTCAAGTCGTGAGTCTAGTACCTGCATCTCTGCACATGCGCAAGAGGCGCTGTTTGATTGGCCAATGGCAGCCATTATTGGTGGATTCTGTGCACACTGCTCATGTGCCGGAATAGCCAATTGCTTGGCTAGCGGTGGCCATGTTTTGGTGGTTTTGTGCGCAATGCGAAAGTGCATTCTGAGGAGACATTTGTCTCTACTTTACCAACGTTGTACGGATCATAAGCTGATTTATATACTTAAATAAGACATCACATACGGGCCCTCCACCTCTTTGACTTAATTTGTTGCATGTGTTAATTAGGAGGTACCTATATATAGGCAGAGTTTATACTGACAGATAAGTTGACATCCATGTGTCATGATGACTCATGATTCCAAAAAGCCTCATCTGATGGATCACTTGTTTTTTCTGCTTCCTGATGAATCAGCATCTACAATGGGTAAACGCATAGAGGTCGTGGTGAACTGATAGCTATGAGGGGTCCTTTTGTCTTGTATTGGTACTGATATATTGTAAGTATTGTGAGTTGCTTATTCGTTTACTATGTTTTTTAACATTGAGCACTTTGTATTGTTTGATGTAAATGGCACTGAAGACATTTTATAAAATCAATGCCTTAAACACTTCTTATCACTCTGTTGATCCATTTATCCAGTGGATGTTTTGTTCTGCCTTCTTTTATTGAGAGATTTTCTATTTAGAGTTAGACAAGGCTCCCTAGGGTATATTAGGGCCAGCCTATTTTGAGTGGCGGAGCCTGTCTGCATGGTTTTTCTAGGGTGCCAATCTCAGCGGTTAGGTAATGCTACCTATAGGGTTAATTGAATTAGGAGAGTAAAACATCATTGTCTCCCTTTTGCCCGGATAGGTTCCTTATTTTTCTATTGTGGCCAGTGTGTGGTCATTTATTGGTATCATTGGGACCAAATAGTTTGATATTTGAGGAATTATTATTCTCTTAATATATACATAAATAAATGTAAATTTTTATAAAAATTAAAGAGGATTTTTCTATACGTTAGATAATTTGCTATATCTTCCATACGCATTGTTTTTTCGTTAGCTTTGGTGGGGCCCATTATACAGTGGCAACTTTTCTACAGCTCGAATTGACACATCTGGACCGGGGTGGTTATAGACTCCCAGCCTGCTGCTGGGAATCGCCGGAGATCCTTCCATTTCCCCCTGTTGAGGCTTGGAGCTATAGCAGTCGGTTATCTTCCTCTTTGGTGTTTGAAGGATGCCTGTGTTACCTCTCTGAGTCTACTCAAGATAAGTGTTCCCCTTGTTTGTCTATCCCAGCTGTCTTTATTTGTAGTGGGGATCAACTAGTGCTCATCCAGTCTTTCCCTAAGCAGGACTTATTGCCAGGGTCAGGAAGGGATTAGGTTCCTGCTCGGCGATAGAAGTAGAAGCCATTTAGGGATGTTTAGGGCAGACAGGGTAACTTTAGATCTGCCTAGTGGTTTCCACTCTCCCCTTCCCTAGTGTTGGGCTCACTTACCCTCATCCCTTTGTGTTGCACTTAGTCTTTTCTACAGTATGCAAAATAATAATGCTGGAGCCATTATACTGTTTAGGGGCTAATGTGGGGGCCATTATACAGCCTGGAACATAATGTGGGGGCCATTGGCTAATGCAGCGGCAATTATACAGTTTGAGAGCTGATGTGGAAGCCATTATACAGTTGTGGGACTAATGCAGTGGTCATTATACAGTTTGGAGACTAATGTGAGGACAATTATAGAGTTGGGGGCCTGTTGTGAATTCTGCTCTTGGGTTCCCTCCAGTGGTAGTAGGTGGGAATGCAGTTGTCTCTGACTTGCAGTCCTGGCCAGGTGTATCGGATGATTACAATTCTGGCTGGGATATTTAGGTGTGCAGGATCCTTTAGCCCTTGCCAGTTGTCAATGTTCCTTGTGAAGTGTTGGATCACTTTCTGGCTTCTCCTGCTTGCTGCCAAATTCAGCAAAGATAAGTGGTTTGTTTTTGTATCTGTGTGCTTGTTTCAGTTTTATTCCTGCTCTGTTTGTAGGATTCACTGGAGTTGCAGATATACGCTCCTACATCTTTAGTTAGATGTGGGAAGTTTTTTGTATATTCTGCTGTGGATTTTTTGAAGGGTTTCAATACTGACCGCACAGAACTCTGTCCTATCCTGTCCTGTCTAGCTAGAGTGGCCTCCTGTGCTAAATCCTGTTTTTTCTGCCTGTGTATGTTTTTTCCTCTCCGACTCACCGCCAATATTTGTGGGGGGCTGTCTATCCTTTGGGGATTTTCTCTGAGGCAAGATAGTATTCCGATTTCCATCTTTAGGGGTATTTAGTCCTCCGGCTGTGACGAGGTGTCTAGGTGTGTTAGGTACACTCCACGGCTACTTCTAGTTGCGGTGTTAAGTTCAGGATTGCGGTCAGCATAGTGGCGACTATCTCCAGTGAAAGTTCTCATGCAGCTCCAAGGTCACCAGATCATAACAGTACAACTGGCCCACAATGAGTTAAATGCATCTCAGAAGAAGGGAAGGAAGCTCTTGAGCCATTTTTTTTTCTCCAGTCTGTTTTGTGTTCTCTTCCCTCTTAATATCTGGATGGCTGAGGAGCCTGGTGCAAGCATGAATGTTCAGGAATTAGCTTCTCGTGTAGACCAGCTTGCTGCTAGGGTACAGGGTATTTCTGATTATATTGTTCAGACTCCTGCTTTAGAACCGAAGATTCCTACTCCTGATTTGTTTTCTGGTGGCAGGTCTAAATTTTTGAGTTTTAAAAACAACTGTAAACTGTTTTTTGACCTGAGACCTCGATCCTCTGGTGATTCCATACAGCGGGTAAAAATCGTTATCTCCCTGATGCGTGGCGACCAGCAGGATTCGGCGTTTTTCCTGGAATCTGGGAATCCGGCTTTGCTTAATATTGACTCCTTTTTTCAGGCTTTAGGACTATTATATGATGAACCTAATTCTGTGGATCAAGCTGAGAAGACCTTGTTGGCCCTGTCTCAGGGTCAAGAGGCGGCAGAATTGTATTGTCAGAAATTCAGAAAATGGTCTGTGTTGACTAAATGGAATAATGATGCCTTGGCGGCAATTTTCAGAAGGGGGCTTTCTGAATCCGTTAAAGATGTTATGGTGGGGTGGTGACCGACGCCTGCGGGAGCGCAGAACTGTGCGCGCTGTGGCGTTATCCTCAGAGCAAATTTCTGAGCCTATGCAATGTGATAGAATTCTGTCTAGAACGGAATGACAAGGTTTCAGACGTCAAAATAGGTTGTGTTATTATTGTGGCGACGCTTCTCACGTCATTTCTGTCTGCCCTAAGTGGACAAAGAGGATCGCCAGTTCAATTACCATCAGTACTGTACAACCTAAATTTCTGTTATCTGTGTCCTTGATCTGCTCATTGTCATCATTTTCTGTCTTGGCATTTGTGTATTCAGGTGCCGCCTTGAACTTAATGGATTTTGAGTTTGCCAAGCGTTGTGGTTTTCCCTTGCAGCCTTTGCAGAACCCTTTTCCTTTAAGGGGCATTGATGCTACACCCTTGGCTAGAAATAAACCCCAGTTTTGGACACAGGTGACCATGCGCATGGCGCCAGCCCATCAGGAAGATTGTCGATTTCTGGTGTTGCATAACTTGCATGATGTTATCGTGCTGGGTTTTCCATGGTTGCAGGTACATAATCCTGTGTTGGACTGGAAGTCCATGTCTGTGACTAGTTGGGGTTGTCAGGGGGTTCATAATGATGTTCCTTTGATGTCAATCTCCTCTTCTTCACCTTCTGAGATTCCAGAGTTTTTGTCTGATTTTCAGGATGTATTCGATGAGCCCAAGTCCAGTTTTCTTCCACCGCACAGGGACTGTGATTGTGCTATTGACTTGATTCCAGGCTGTAAGTTTCCTAAGGGTCGACTTTTTAATCTATCTGTGCCTGAACATACCGCCATGCGGAGCTATATTAAGGAGTCTTTGGAGAAAGGGCATATTCGGCCATGCTAAAAGAGATGGTTCCTTGAGACCCTGTATAGATTATCGCCTCTTGAATAAAATCACGGTCAAGTTTCAATACCCTTTTCTTTCCGATTTGTTTGCTAGGATTAAGGTAGCTAGTTAGTTTACCAAGATTGACCTTCGAGGGGCATATAATTTTGTTCGTATTAAGCAGGGTGATGAATGGAAAACTGCGTTTAACACGCCCGAAGGCCATTTTGAATACCTTGTGATGCCATTCGGACTCTCTAATGCTCTATCTGTTTTTCAGTCCTTCATGCATGATATTTTTCGGACTTATCTTGATAAATTCTTGATTGTATATTTGGACGATATTTTGATTTTTTCCGATGATTGGGAGTCTCATGTGCAACAGGTCAGGATGGTATTTCAGATCCTTCGTGACAATGCCCTGTTTGTGAGGGTCTAAGTGTCTCTTTGGGGTGCAGAAAGTCTCTTTTTTGGGCTTCATTTTTTCTCCTTCGTCTATAGAGATGGATCCGGTTAAGGTTCAGGCCATTCATGATTGGATTCAGCCCACATCCGTGAAGAGCCTTCAGAAATTTTTGGGTTTTGCAAATTTTTATCACCGTTTCATTGCTAATTTTTCCAGCGTGGTTAAACCCTTGACCGATTTGACGAAGAAAGGCGCTGATGTGGCGAATTGGTCCTCTGCGGCTGTCTCTACCTTTTAGGAGCTTAAACGTCGATTTACTTCTGCTCCAGTGTTGCGCCAACCGGATGTTTCTCTTCCGATTCAGGTTGAGGTTGACGCTTCTGAGATTGGGGCAGGGGCCGTTTTGTCTCAGAAGGATCCTGTTGGTTCCTTAATGAAACCGTGTGCCTTCTTTTCCCGTACGTTTTTGCCTGTTGAACGCAGTTATGATGTCGGCAATCGGGAGTTGTTGGCTATGAAGTGGGCGTTTGAGGAGTGGCGACATTGGCTTGAGGGAGCTAAGCACCGTATTGTGGTCTTGACCGATCATAAGAATTTGATTTACCTCGAGTCTGCTAAACAGCTGAATCCTAGACAGGCTCGATGGGCCTTGTTTTTTTCCCGTTTTGATTTCGTGGTCTCGTACCTTCCGGGTTCTAAGAATATTAAGGCTGATGTCCTCTCTAGGAGTTTTTTGCCTGATTCTCCTGAGGTCTTAGAGCCAGTCGGTATTCTGAAAGAGGGGGTGGTCCTTTCTGCCATTTCCCCTGATTTACGACGGGTCCTTCAGGAATTTCAGGTTGACAAACCTGACCGCTGTCCTGTGGGGAAATTGTTTGTTCCTGACAGATGGACTAGTAGAGTGATTTCTGAGGTTCACTGTTCCGTGTTGGCTGGTCATCCTGGCATTTTTGGTACCAGAGATTTGGTTGGTAGGTCCTTTTGGTGGCCTTCATTGTCACGTGATGTGCGTTCTTTTGTGCAGTCCTGTGGGACTTGTGCGTGGGCCAAGCCTTGTTGTTCCTGTGCTAGTGGGTTGCTCTTGCCATTGCCAGTCCCTGAGAGGCCCTGGATGCATATTTCGATGGATTTTATTTTTGATCTTCCGGTCTCCCAGAAGATGTTTGTTATCTGGGTTGTTTGTGACCGGTTCTCTAAGATGGTTCATTTAGTGCCCTTACCTAAATTGCCTTCCTCTTCTGATTTGGTTCCGTTGTTCTTTCAGCATGTGGTTCGTTTGCATGGTATTCCGGAGAATATTGTTTCCGACAGAGGTTCCCAGTTTGTTTCTAGGTTTTGGCGGGCCTTTTGTGCTAGGCTGGGCATTGATTTGTCTTTTTCTTCTGCATTTCATCCTCAGACAAATGGCCAGACCGAGCGTACTAATCAGACCGTGGAGACTTATTTGAGATGCTATGTGTCTGCTGATCAGGATGATTGGGTGGCCTTCTTGCCATTGGCCGAGTTTGCCCTTAATAATCGGGCTAGTTCTGCTACCTTGGTTTCGCCTTTCTTTTGTAATTTTGGTTTTCATCCTCGTTTTTCTTCTGGGCAGGTTAAGCCTTCTGACTGTCCTGGTGTGGATTCTGTGGTGGACAGGTTGCAGCAGATTTGGGCTCATGTGGTGGACAAGTTGGTGTTGTCTCAAGAGGAGGCTCAACGTTTTGCTAATCGTCGTCGGTGTGTTGGTTCCCGGCTTCGGGTTGGGGATCTGGTCTGGTTTTCTTCCCGTCATGTTCCTATGAAGGTTTCTTCTCCTAAGTTAAAGCCTCGGTTTATTGGTCCTTATAGGATTTCTGAGATTATTAATCCTGTGTCTTTTCGAGTGGCGCTTCCGGCCTCTTTTGCTATCCATAATGTCTGCCATAGATCTTTGTTGCGGAAATATGTGGAGCCCGTTGTTCCCTCTGTTGATCCTCCGGCCCCTGTCTTGGTTGATGGGGAGTTGGAATATGTTGTTGAGAAGATTTTGGATTCCCGTTTTTCGAGGCGGAAGCTTCAGTACCTGGTCAAATGGAAGGGTTATAGCCAGGAGGATAATTCTTGGGTTTTTGCCTCTGATGTCCATGCTGCTGATTTGGTCCGTGCCTTTCATCTGGTTCGTCCTGATCGTCCTGGGGGCCCTGGTGAGGGTTCGGTGACCCCTCCTCAAGAGGGGGGTACTGTTGTGAATTCTGCTCTTGGGTTCCCTCCAGTGGTAGTAGGTGGGAATGCAGTTGTCTCTGACTCGCAGTCCTGGCCAGGTGTATCGGATGATTACAATTCTGACTGGGATATTTAGGTGTGCAGGATCCTTTAGCCCTTGCCAATGTTCCTTGTGAAGTGTTGGATCACTTTTTGGCACAAGAGTAAAGATAAAGAGGGGCGCACCAATATATAATATCACAGTCACCATCAAGGGGTGCAATACCTAGTCTACATGTAGAACATAGCAAAGGAAAAGAGAAAGGGTAGACTAAAAATGGTATGCACAACCCCAAATATAGAGACAATCGATAACTCCATAAAGCAAAACACCTTTATTAAACACCTCAAAAGACATGTTAACATTTAAAATCAAATATCAAAATCCCTACACCCACCATATCCCACAATAAATGACAGTCCCATAATACAATCAGTTAACAGTAAACATATATCCTACCCTAGATGCACCTAATCAGATGTACTCTCCTGCAAAACATGCCTATACAGGCCGCAAAGGACTCGACCACAATATGTCGGTATCCACCGCTAATAACCAGAAAATGAAACATCCATGCCATACATGGTCCTAGGATTAAAGTGTGGTGACATGCTATGTAACAGCCGTGGATACAACCTGTCCTGCGTAAATTCTGGTATATGGAGATGCAGCGGTGTCGAAAGGCACAGGGCACCACAGGGGTTAAATCCACATAGAGCCAGGGAACAAGAGAGCCCCAAAATGGCCCTGAGGTAGGAGGATATGGTGGGAGCGCACCCCACGCGTATCGCTGCCACAGCAGCTTCGTCAAGGGAAGTGAAGCTAAAGGTGCAGCAGTGTGTACTTACATAATAAATCCAATAAGGTAAATTGCATACCGGTGTGGGAGAGAGAGAGGTAGAAGCTGGGAGACGCCGGCCACGCCATGACAACAGGAACACAATGGACGGCGATCCTGGAGCGTCCAGTAGGTCACATGCGCATGCGCAAACCGCGGTGTCCGATAGGACCGCGTTGCGCACGCGCAGTGCCAGCCGGCTAGATGGACGCGTCATAGGACACAGGGCAGAGGGAGTGGAATAAAGCCCGAGGGCCGGAAAAAGGCCGGCTAGGTGGACGCGTCATAGGACACAGAGCAGAGGGGGTGGGATTAAGACCAAGGGCCAGAGTAAGCTCCAAGAGGGGGGGAGGAGAGAAAAAAAAAAACAGGTAAGGAGAGGGCAGAGAGAACATGGTGCAGCAAAACACGGAGGCACAAGATATCAACCCGCAGAATGCCGGGAGATATCACAAATATAAATATACTAGTGACTAAAGGCAAAACAGCCAAAGGAGCCAAATGGACACAAAAGGACAGGGCGTATGAAGCCACCCAGAAAACCTAGAAGGGAGGAAGGAATTATTGTTGTTATTGGCAAGTGCACAGGTATAAGTGCACATAAATACCTATACAGCAACCATATACGGTATATAACAACATCAGGCAAAAAACACATATATAAATATAAACAGGCAGATGCCCCTTGAATCCGTGAGTATATATAAGAGTATTCTCTCAGTGCCGCTGTGTAAATGTTTTTAGTCCCGAACTCATAGTCCCATAGTCGATTAAACCGACACCATCCAGGTCCATACGAAAGAAAACACTCTTCATCACAGAGCCCCTATCCGACTTGCCAATATCAGATGCGCATCCAAGCCCACGGTCCATAATAGGAGTTTGCCATAGAATCCGTATTATGGCTGTAAGAGCAAAATCTCTTCCACATAAGATGTCCTTCCATTTGCCATAATGGCATACCGCACATCCACCCTCCAAGGTCCACTTCATTATCCAATGTGTCAGAGACCTCTGCATCCATGTTGGTCCCCACAGTAAGCTTGTAATTTCCATATCCAAATTCCAGGGATGGACATCACCCCTTTGGGTGCGTCCTCAGCCTTCATTAAAGAAGACAAATGCAAAATTAGATATGAGCACCAAATCCGAAGGGAACCAAATCAGATGTCCCGGAAACTAAAACTACCCCAATGAATCTACATGCCATCTATCCCAGGAACCCCGTAAAGAGCAGTTCCTCGTTTAGGCCAATGGGTGTGACCGCCTGAAGATCGAAAATCCACCTGGACTCAGCACGCAAAAGATAGTTAGATATGTTGCCACCCCTTTCGCCACAGGACACCCTCTGTAACCCCACAACTTGCAAATCAGTGGGCGAACCCCTATGTTTCAGCAAAAAATGCGCCGCGACGGGAGTC
This sequence comes from Ranitomeya imitator, assembly GCF_032444005.1. Taxonomy (NCBI): domain Eukaryota; kingdom Metazoa; phylum Chordata; class Amphibia; order Anura; family Dendrobatidae; genus Ranitomeya; species Ranitomeya imitator. Next base: position 762,180,245 of record NC_091284.1, on the reverse strand, counting down.
AGGATTTTACCTTTGCCTTGGTCTATGGCCGCCAGGCGTATGGTTGATACGTGTTTTTGAAACCTCTTGCGTAGTTCTTGGGATGTTTGCCCTACGTAGATCATGTTACAAGGGCAAATTAACACATAAATGACATTTCTGCTCCTGCAGTTAATGTAGGCCTTTAACGCATGTCTGCTGGAGTTCGTGGGGTGTACAAATGTGTCCCGGGTAGGCGTCATAAAGGGGCAGACATTACATTCCCCACAGGGGAATGATCCCTTGAGGACAATACCCATATTAAGTTTAACCGTGGGCCTAGAGAAGTGGCTCCTGGTGAACAGCTGCCTCAGGTTCGGGGCTCTTCTAGATGTTAATAGCGGCCTATTACTGATGATTTGTGTGGTTTGCATATCTGTTTGCAAAATCGGCCAATGTCTGGTGAGGATGTGTCTTACCTGCCCCCAGCTGTCATTATAGTCCGTGATGAACCTCATCTGCGATTCTCGGGAACGACCCACAGGGATCAAAAGTGAGGCCTGATCATGTTGTCTTGCTCGCTGGAAAGCCGTGGCAACCACTCGTTTGGGATAGCTCCTCTGTCTGAAGCGGTCCATCAGATCTCGAGCTCGCATCAGAAAGTCTTGATCCCGGGTGCAATTACGTCTGATGCATAAAAATTGTCCCGTCGGGACGCCCACCTTCGTGTGCCAGGGGTGAAAACTGTTGAACTCCAAAAGGGCGTTGGTAGCAGTGGGCTTCCGGAAAAGATCCGTAACCAACTTGTTCCCTTGTACGAAAATTCTCAAATCCAGAAAGCTAATCGAACTGTTGGAGATAGAGTGGGTTAAAAAGATGTTATGGGGGTTGGAATTGAGGCTGTGGATAAAATCAATACAACCCTCCCTGCTGCCCAACCAAATGAAGAATAAGTCATCGATATAGCGATGCCAATTCCGGACCTGATGTTGAAATGCCAGGGATGGGTACACAAACACCTCCTCCCACCAACCTAAGATGTTTGCATAGGTTGGTGCGCATTTCGCCCCCATCGCCACTCCCGCTGTCTGTAAATAAAATGTTCTATCAAACAAAAAATAGTTGTGATGAAGAACAAATTTGAGCAGATCCAACAGAAAAGAATCATGCCCCCGATCCGAGTGTGAAAATTTGTCTAGAAAAAAAAGTAACCGCATGCAGGCCGTCACTATGCTTGATGTTGGAGTACAAGGACTCCACATCACAAGTTACCAGGTAAAATTCTCCCGGCAGTTCTATCCGTCCACAGACCTCAATGAAATGGGCAGAATCTCTTATAAAGGAGGGCAAGGCCGTGACTATTGGCTGGAAGAAGAAGTCCAAATACTCACTTGCCCGCTCGCAGATACTGCCAATGCTAGAAACGATTGGCCTTCCTGGTGGTTTCTTCTCGTCTTTATGTATCTTCGGCAACATATAAAATGTTGCCGTGACCGGATGTTCCACCCATAAATATTTTTTCTCTTGGGGCGAGATAATGCCAAAACGTAGCGTCCTGCAGAGTAAAGAGTCAAATTTAGACGCAAAAACTGCCGTGGGATCTGAAGGTAATTTTTGGTAGCATCTGGGGTTAGTGAGCTGTCTATTGGCCTCCTCTAAGTATGCTTCAATTGACCACAGCACAACGTTGCCCCCCTTATCCGCCTCTTTGATCACAAATTCCTTGTTGCTTTATAAATCCCGCAAGGCCCGTTTTTCAGCAAGATTAAGGTTAGAGGATCTACCCACCTGTATTGGCATTGCCAGAATGTCTCGTTTAACCAGCTCGAAAAATATCTTGATTGCAGGTACCAAGGAAAAGGAAGGCGTTTTGAGGGATCTATTTCTGCCTGGGAACCTTCTTCTGGTGCTCTTGGGTTCCCTCCAGTGGTAGTAGGTGGGAATGCAGTTGTCTCTGACTCGCAGTCCTGGCCAGGTGTATCGGATGATTACAATTCTGACTGGGATATTTAGGCGTGCAGGATCCTTTAGCCCTTGCCAGTTGTCAACGTTCCTTGTGAAGTGTTGGATCACTTTTTGGCTTCTCCTGCTTGCTGCCAAATTCAGCAAAGATAAGTGTTTTGTTTTTGTATCTGTGGCACACTGCTGTGTGCTTGTTTCAGTTTTATTCCTGCTCTGTTTGTAGGATTCACTGGAGTTGCAGATATACGCTCCTACATCTTTAGTTAGATGTGGGAAGTTTTTTGTATATTCTGCTGTGGATTTTTTGAAGGGTTTTAATACTGACCGCACAGAACTCTGTCCTATCCTGTCCTATCTAGCTAGAGTGGCCTCCTGTGCTAAATCCTGTTTTTTCTGCCTGTGTATGTTTTTTCCTCTCCGACTCACCACCAATATTTGTGGGGGGCTATCTATCCTTTGGGGATTTTCTATGAGGCAAGATAGTATTCCGATTTCCATCTTTAGGGGTATTTAGTCCTCTGGCTGTGACGAGGTGTCTAGGTGTGTTAGGTACACTCCACGGCTACTTCTAGTTGCGGTGTTGAGTTCAGGATTGCGGTCAGTATAGTGGCCACTTTCTCCAGTGAAAGTTCTCATGCAGCTCCAAGGTCACCGGATCATAACAGGGGCCATTATACAACATGGAAGTTAATGTGGGAGGGATTATACAGTTTGAGGGCTAATGCGGGGACCATAATACAGTTTGGGGGCCTATCGTGTTGCAATCATACAGTGTGGGGACTACTATGGGGGCCCTCAGTGTGGGGGCTCTCAAATTGTAGGGAGACCTGTTGGTAGGTTCTCAAAGTGTAAGAGCCATTATACAGCATGAAAGCTAATGTGAGGGCCATTATACAGTTTGGGGCTTACAGTGGGGGTCATTTTACACTTTGAGGGCTAGTGTGGACTACTGTGGAGGCCATTATACAGTCTGGGGGCCATTATACAATGTGGGTTCCAATATGGGGGCCATTACACAGTGTGGCTTCCAATATGGGGGCCATTAGACAGCGTCTGAAAAAAACAGAAATGTAGTAATTTTTGCCAATTTATTAAAAAGGAAAAACTGAAATATCACATTGACATAAGTATTCAGACCCTTTGCTCAGTATTGAGTAGAATCACCCTTTTGAGCTAGTACAGCCATGAGTCTTGGGAATGATGCAACAAGTTTTTCACACCTGGATTTGGGGATCCTCTCCAGTTCCGTCAGGTTGGATGGTGAACGTTGGTGGACCGCCATTTTCAGGTCTCTCCAGAGATGCTCAGTTGGGTTTAGATCAGGGCTCTGGCTGGGCCAGTCAAGAATGGTCGCAGAAGTGCTCTGAAGCCACTCCTTTGTTATTTTAGCTGTGTGCTTAGGGTCATTGTGTTGTTGGAAGGCGAACCCTTGGCCAAGTCTGAGGTCCAGAGCACTCTGGAAGAGGTTTTCATTCAGGATATCTATGTACTTGGCCGCATTCATGTTTCCTTCAATGACAACCAGTCGTCCTGTCCCTGCAGTGGAAACTCACCCACATAGCATGATGCTGCCACCACCAGGTTTCACTGTTGGGATTGTATTGGGCAGGTGATGAGCAATGCCTGTTTTTTTTCTACACATGCCGCTTAGCATTATCACCAAAAAGGTCTATCTTCGTCTCACAAAACCAGAGAATCTTATTTCTCATAGTCTGGGAGTCCTTCGAGTGTTTTTTTTTTTTTTTTTTAGCAAACTCTATGCGGGCTTTCCTATGTCTTGCACTGAGGAGAGGCTTCCGTCAGGCCACCCTGCCATAAAGGCCCGACTGGTGGAGGGCTGCAGTGAGAGTTGACTTTGTGGAACTTTCTCCCATCTCCCTAGCAGCCACAGTGATCTTGCGGTTCACCTTTACCTCTCTCACCAAGGTTCTTCTTCCATGATTGCGGTTTAGCTGGACGGCCAGGTCTAGGAAGACTTCTGGTGGTCCCAAACTTCTTCCATTTAAGGATTATGGAGGCCAATGTGCTCTTAGGAACTTTGAGTACTGCGGAAATTCTTTTGTAACCTTGGTCAGATCTGTGTCCTGCTACAATTCTGTCTCTGTGCTCCATGGCCAGTTTCTTTGACCTCATGATTCTCATTTGGTCTGACATGCACAGTGAGCTGTGAGGTCTTATATAGACAGGTGTGTGCCTTTCCAAATCAAGTCCTATCAGTTTAATTAAACACATCTGTACTCCAATGAAGGAGTAGAACCATCTCAAGGAGGATCACAAGGAAATGGACGGCGTGTGACAAATATGAGTGTCTGAGCAAGGAGTCTGATATTTCAGTTTTTCTTTTTTAATAAATATGCAAAAATTACTACATTTCTGTTTTTTTCAGTCAAGATGGGGTGCAGAGTGTACATTAATGTGAAAAAAATGAACTTTTTTGAATTTACCAAATGGCTGCAATGAAACAGGGAGGGAAAAATGTAAAGGGGTCTGAATACTTTCCATACCCACTGTATATATAAATCAGTATAAATAAGAAAAGTGCAAGTCTTGTTCTAAATTTGAAAGATTATTGTGCCACCATTTCATGTGAATTTATGACATGTTGTATAATCCCAAGCATGGGAGAAATTGAAGTTATGTGTCCAGTTCACTCTGAAAAATTTAGTGAAAGGTCCTCATTAAAAGGAATCTGTCAGTAGGATCAACCCTCGTAAGCTGTCTATATAGGCATGTAGCTCATAGGAAGCTGAATAAAATGCTACCTTGATATCTGCGATCCGATGTTTTACTCCAGAGAAAGCTATGATTTTTATATGAAGATGAGCTGTTCAGGACTATGGGCCGAACACTGATTTTCATGACAATCTGCCTCCAAGGATTATTTTATATGAAACCGGCTATCAGCTGCAGCTCTCACAGCACTGCTGTATTATAACAATATTACAACGCTGTCTACCTGTGAATAGAGATGAGCGAATATGTTCGGAAAACAAATCGCCAAATCCGAATGTGCCATATTTGTACCATATTCGTGCCAAATTTATGATTGATGATCGTTTCTTAACATATTCGCTCATCTGTACTCTCACTGACTCCAATGGCTTTCTGCTATGTTCGGCGAATATTACAAATACGGCGATCATAATCTGAACCGAATATTGAAATACTCGCTCATCTCTACCTGTGAGATGGAAGCTGAAGCTGAGAGGAACCTGCAGATGTGTCAGTTATAATCACACACAGCTCTGCAGTGAGATCAGGAGAGCAGAGAGTGGCCAGCCACTATATGTCTCACATAGTATTGTCCCTTTTTATTTAAATTAAGCTCCAGAGTAAGATTCCCAGGCAGATCTATGTCCATCCCATAGATTTTAACACTTCATTTACATATTAAGAAAAATATGGATTTCTCTGGAATAAAACATTGGATCACAGATATCAAATATAAAGGTGTATCGGTGGTGAGAAGTGGTCTGCACAATAAATAAAATAAAATGATAAAAAATAATTAAAAACGAAGGCTTATCTGAAGAAATTGTGTTCATATTACATTACAGCAATCATATGGTTCTCTAGGGTTAGAAACCAACAGACAATCTACATTCACACGTCGTTTGTTTCTCGGACAGCACACTGACCTATAGAGTGTCATTGATTTACACACATCAGTTTTAAAAACTGCCCTTATCATCTCCCGCCTCGACTACTGCAACCTCCTACTCTCTGGACTCCCCTCTAGCACTTTGGCACCGCTCCAATCCATCCTACACTCTGCTGCCCGACTAATCTACCTGTCTCCCCGCTATTCCCCAGCCTCTCCCCTATGTCAAGCCCTTCACTGGCTTCCTATCGCCCAGAGACTCCAGTTCAAAACCCTCACAATGACATACAAAGCCATCCACAACCTTTCTCCTCCATACATCTGTAACATGGTCTCCCGGTACCTACCTACACGCAACCTCCGATCCTCTCAAGACCTCCTTCTCTACTCCCCTCTCATCTCTTCTTCCCACAACCGCATCGGTTATGAAAGGTAATTCAGTACCACAATGGACATAGAGGTCAGCGCACATACAGTGACCTGGCAATAACCCAAAAAACAAGAACGAGCTCTGAGACGTGGGAACTCTGTTGACCGCAATCCCTAATCCTCTCCAACACACTAAAGGCAGCCGTGGATTGCGCCTATGCAACTCGGCACGGCCTGAGAAACTAGCTAGCCTGAAGATAGAAAATAAGCCTACCTTGCCTCAGAGAAATACCCCCAAAGGAAAAGGCAGCCCCCACATATAATGACTGTGAGTTAAGATGAAAAGACAAACGTAGAGATGAAATAGATTAAGCAAAGTGAGGCCCAACTTTCTGAACAGAGCGAGGATAGGAAAGGTAACTTTGCGGTCAACACAAAACACTACAAAAACCACGCAAAGGGGGCAAAAAGACCCTCCGTACCGAACTAACGGCACGGAGGTACACCCTCTGCGTCCCAGAGCTTCCAGCAAGCAGAAAAAAACTAATTGACAAGCTGGACAGAAAAAAAACAGCAAACAAATAGCAAAGAGGAACTTAGCTATGCAGAGCAGCAGGCCACAGGAACGATCCAGGAGGAAACAGGTCCAATACTAGAACATTGACTGGAGGCCAGGATCAAAGCACTAGGTGGAGTTAAATAGAGCAGCACCTAACGACTTCACCACATCACCTGAGGAAGGAAACTCAGAAGCCGCAGTACCACTTTCCTCCACCAACGGAAGCTCACAGAGAGAACCAGCCGAAGTACCACTTGTGACCACAGGAGGGAGCTCTGCCACAGAATTCACAACACGCATCCAAGACTCCTCCCGTGCTTGCCCCATACTCTGGAACTCTCTACCCCAACACATCAGACTCTCGCCTACCATAGAAACCTTCAAAAAGAACCTGAAGACCCATCTCTTCCGACAAGCCTACAGCCTGCAGTGATCCTGAAGTTACTGAACTGCCGCGCAACCTGCCCTACCCTCTCCTAGTGTTTCATCACCCATCCCCTGCAGACTGTGAGCCCTTGCGGGCAGGGTCCTCCCTCCTTATGTACCCGTGTGCCTGTTATCTGCTCATGTTTAATGTATTTGTCTATATTTGCCTCGTATTCACATGTAAAGCGCCATGGAATAAATGGCGCTATAAAAATGTATAATAATAATAATAAAATAATAATAAAAAAAAACAGGTCTATGTCTCCGCTCTATGAGACTCAGAACATTAAAGCCTATGGAGATCTATGAAACATGGATAAAACAGGCAAGACAGACTTTGTACTTTAACATTTCATCCATTGTTAACTGAGCCATTGTAAAAAAGTCAATGGATAAAAAAAAATATTCAGCGAAAAAAGGGATGAGAAGAAAACAAAACAAAAATAAAAACTTATGCAACTACAATGACATCTCTGGAAAAAAAATCATTCTGATTTTCTTGGATGGTGACACTCACACAGATATGTGAATGTAGCCTTATCCTGGGAATAGTATATTAGTATATGTACAGTACAGACCAAAAGTTTGGACACCTTCTCATTTAAAGATTTTTCTGTATTTTCATGACTATGAAAATTGTACATTCACACTGAAGGCATCAAAACTATGAATTAACACTCGTTTTTCTTTACTTAGCTGCTTTTTTTCTTGCCATAATACAAATTCTAACAGTCTATTCAGTAGGACTATCAGCTGTGTATCCACCAGACTTCTGCACAACACAACTGATGGTCCCAACCCCATTTATAAGGCAAGAAATCTCACTTATTAAAACCTGACAGGGCACACCTGTGAAGTGAAAACCATTCCCGGTGACTACCTCTTGAAGCTCATCAAGAGAATGCCAAGAGTGTGCAAAGCAGTCATCAAAGCAAAAGGTTTTAACAACCAAGAATATAAGACATATTTTCAGTTGTTTCACACTTTTTGTTAAGCATATAATGCCACATGTGTTAATTCATAGTTTTGATTCCTTCAGTGTGAATGTACAATTTTCATAGTCATGAAAATACATAAAAATCTTTAAATGAGAAGGTGTGTCCAAACTTTTGGTATGTACTGTATCTTGCACTGCAGTCTTGTAGCGCTGGAGTCCTTGGTTCAAATCCCATCAAGGACAACATCTGCAAGGAGTTTGTATGTTCTCCCCATGTTTGCATGGGTTTCCTCCGGGATCTCCAGTTTCCTCTCACACTCCAAAGACATAGTGATAGGGAAATTAGATTGAGCCACATCGGGGACAGCGATGATAATGTGTGCAAACTGTAAAGCGCTGTGAAATATGTTAGCGCTATATAAAAATAATTATATTTCACAGATCCGTACATTCCTAAACCAAGAATCTGCAAAAACCCTAGTCCATGCCCTCATCATCTCCCGCCTCGACTACTGTAACCTCCTGCTCTGTGGCCTCCCCTCTAACACTCTCGCACCCCTCCAATCTATTCTAAACTCAGCTGCCCGACTAATCCACCTGTCCCCCGGCTATTCCCTGGCCTCTCCCCTCTGTCAATCCCTTCACTGGCTCCCCATTACCCAGAGACTCCAGAAAAAAACCCTAACCATGACATACACAGCCATCCACAACCTGTCTCCTCCATACATCTGTGACCTCGTCTCCTGGTACTTTCCTGCATGCAACCTCCGATCCTCACAAGATCTCCTTCTCTACTCCCCTCTTCTCACAATCGCATACAAGATTTCTCTCGCGCATCACCCCTACTCTGGAACTCTCTTCCACAACATATCAGACTCTCACCTACCATCGAAACCTTCAAAAAGAACCTGAAGCCCTACCTCTTCCAGCAAGCCTACAACCTGCAGAAATCACCGATCGACCAAAACACTGCACGACCAGCTCTATCCTCACCTACTGTATCCTCACCCATCCCTTGTAGATTGTGAGACCTCGAGCAGGGTCCTCTCTCCTCCTGTACCAGTTGTGACTTGTATTGTTCAAGATTATTGTACCTATTTTTATTATTTATACCCCTCCTCACATGTAAAGCGCCTTGGAATAAATGGCGCTAAAATACATAATAATAATCTTCTAGCATGGAAAGACTACAGAAGAAAGCTATAGAAAAGTGCTGAAGATGCAAATAATGCATTGACTTCTAAATTATTGCCATGACATGATTAACAAAGAATAACAGGGAACTCAGACTAATTTTATCAATTTGCCTAAAATTCTTCTTTAAATGAGTTCTCACTTTTGGACAATTCCCATTAGTTAGAAAAGGTTCCTTGCCAATACGCTGATTACATAGTACTCCCCCCGCTGAGACCTCCAGCAAACAGCTCTAATCTAAGGGAAAAAAATAGCAATAAGTATTCGATTTCCTAGCAATGCCACCAAAGGGGAAACCAAGCATTACATAGTACTTATTTAATTCTATAGGTTGTCTGTGTTGTGCAGGACAGAACAGAACCTCCAGAGCGAGAGACACTCTTCATAACTACTCTCCACATTGGGCAGGAAACCATTTCCTAAACATGGGACATCCTGCCATGTTGGCTCAGAATTGCCTAAAAGGATTTATGAAAATGGATTTTCTAAACTGGGAAAACCGCTTTGAATTGGTTTTCACACAATACTAAAGAATGGACCTTGAAATCCTCAACATGAAGGAACTTCAGCAATACTCTGCTACCAGAATAGATCTGTGTAGAGCACCATGCATTGGAAGTGGCTAGAAATGTGGACATGCAGAGAATAAAGGTCCTAATAATAATAATATTTTTCATTTCTATAGCACCAACCTATTCAGCAGCACGTTACATGTCCTACACATTAGATTGCTGGTGGCAGAATGCTCTCGACTACCTCCCCATACACGCTTGGCTTGGCTGCTCTGGAGCTCCTCTTGTAGTAATTCATTCTGCGCACAACAAACCGATTGCAAAAATTTAACAAACTGAATTATTTGATCCCTCTCTCCATTGATATAATCTGTAGACGAGGAAGAAGGTAGATCCAGTCTAAATTGGAAGGGTTCAGCCGAAATTGTTGGGTTCATCCAACTGGTGCCTTCATGCCATCAGTTCCGTTTTTGGCAGTGTCCCAAAGATTAGATCCCACTGGTAATAATATTGTGAAGTATCTTGAACAAATGTCATAAATGTACTAGATGGGAATAACCCTGAACATATTAGTAGTGGAATAAAGTAATACTGGACACAAGTTATCCTGCTCAGCAGATAAGATCTTGGTGTCTTTGGTCCAACATAGAAGGTTGAGCTAACATGGCGTACGCTCATTATAACACAAGCTGCATCTATCGTAGTCTTCCACCATAAGTTGTTCGGTGTTGCAGGAATGAAATGTGTCACTACACCAGAAGGAACAATCAGGGACTCAGTGGAGCGTAATTAAGCATCTCTGCAAACCATATGTGACAGCTTTAACTAGGCTCCTTTGTTTTATCATAACAGTGCAAATTGCATTTCATAATCGTGGCAGAGGTCAGAGAAAATCAGCTGCGACTGCCATATTTAATTTGTAAGTCACTGAACTACTGGGCAACAAATCTGCCACTCATATCTAATCAATTGCTAATTTGATCCATAGTTTCATCCAAGATTTCTACACACATTACAATAGTATTTGTGGTGGAAATCAGAACAGAAAATTAAGCAGAGAGATGTAACGTTATCTTTTTCTGTGCAGGTTCCACTCCTTGTGTTAGCTTACAAATACGGATGGAAAACACTAGCCAAAGAATTAGCAGGTAGCATAATCTGCAATTTATTGCTAGATGTTCTAACAACTGGACCTTGGTGGTCATCACACGCTTACAGATGCGGTTTTGTGGTGTACTTTAAGGGCTTGCAAATGCTATTACTAAAGGAATCATGCAGAATATTTAAAGCTAAAGATCCCCATCCATATTTTTTCAAAGAGATGTTGTAGGAAAAGAGAACAATAATTCAGAAGTAGGTTTAGTTACAACTAGGGATCAGCAGACCCGTGGATGTTTGGGTTTGATCCACCCTTAGCCTGAAGTTCGATTCTGGGACCAGAACTCTACCCGAACATGAACCCAACCCCCATATAAGTCAATGGGAACCTGAACTTTGTTGCTGTAAAATGGTCATAGAAGGGCTAAGGGGCTGCCAAAGGAAGCAGAGTACCACCACAGAGTGTGTATGTCTCTCAAAACAGAATTCGAGGGAGAAGTCAGTGTTCAGTACGAACCTGGAACTTTACAGTTCGGGTTCGCTCATCTCTAGTTACAACGCTCATTCATGTTGTTTCATCGCGATAAGCCTGATGTGCCTGGAAGAAGTTCTTCAAACTGATGGCTTATCCGAACCAAATGTGCATGTGGTAGGGGGTCCAAAAATCGCTATTTTTATGTATGGGCTCCTTAATTATGGCTAAACAAATTAGCCAATTTACACCCCCCTCCCCTCTTGTATAGCCCCAATCCACCCAGAACAACTTCTTTTGGCCGGGAAAAGTCAAAGAAAAAAAAAAAGGGACCCGTAGAAACTCAGCAAAGCGAAACGATCGACGTCATCTGGAACCTCAGGCTCTCCCTGTTACATCCTGCTTTTTTAACATGAAGCCTCAATAAAGGAAAGACTTTTTTTGCACAGATGGTGAGTGCTCGTTTTCTTATGTTCTTTTGGACAGGGTTTACATAAACCCAGTTCACCCAGAGAGAAGTACACCTGCACAGGAGTGTGATTGTTGGACATTGTGTGGATGACATTGGATGCATCATACACATGAACCAGTGCAGGAGTATGGCGATCGCAACAAGAGAAGAGTCGCCGGATCCAGACCAGCTACGCCCATTGGAATGGAGAGCCCTATGGGCGAGTGTAATAAAAGCTCTTTTTCTTGTCTTGCAGGCCGGATTGGGGGGTATATAAACTGTGTATTATATTGCTTTATATGGGGCTTTACAGAGCTGGCCTTACCTCACATGGGAAAAACCTGGTCACAGGTTCCCTTTAAATGTACAGAGCTGATTTTATGGTCCATAAACTCTTCATCTGGCCATCGCTTGTGCTTGTCAAATCTGATCGGTGGAGATGATGGATATCTGACCCCTAATAATCTAATACTAATGACCTATCCCATCAATACCACTTTAAAGGATGACATGTGGACTAGAGAGGTAATAACGAATAAAGCTCACACATACAATTATTAGTATACTTTTATTATTAAATTAATGGTAAAATAATAAAACCTCTGGATTTTCTAGAACATTATGAGTGTACAATTCATCTGGTCAATAAATAAATTTTGTAACAAATATTAGCAATGTGTCCCAGAGTAAAAATAATAGCAGTACCACCTATAATATTACAGTACTTGTTGTAGAGGTAAACGAAGAAATGCTTTAGCGGGATGGGTCATCCTACCCAGAGGAGGAAGTCATATTTCCAAAAAATAGCAATTTTTTTGAGCTCCCGTAGAAATAACCGTTGAGTGCTGCGCATACGCAACCACCTCTTCGACCGGAACCATTCTCAAGTCCAATAGATGCAGATGCCGCATCGGTCATCATGTCAGTATGCCTGACATGTCCCTAATGGTAAAGCCCCTTTGAAGACTTGATGTATGGGACTAAGCTGCAATGCCATGCACAACCTGTGGATCAGAGTGGCGCTGGATCTTAGGGTACCGTCACACTATACGATTTACCTACGATCACGACCAGCGATATGACCTGGCCGTGATCGTAGGTAAATCGTAGTGTGGTCGCTGGGGAGCTGTCACACAGACAGCTCTCCAGCGACCAACGATGCCGAGGTCCCTGGGTAACAAGGGTAAACATCGGGTAACTAAGCGCAGGACCGCGCTTAGTTACCCGATGTTTACCCTGGTTACAAGCGTTAAACTAAAAAAAAACAAACAGCACATACTTACATTCTGGTGTCCGTCAGGTCCCTTGCAGTCTGCTTCCCGCACTCAGTGACTGCCGGACGTAAAGTGAAAGTGAAAGCACAGCCACTGTGCTCTGCTTTCACTTTACGGCCGGCAGTCACAGTGCGGGAAGCAGACGGCAAGGGACCTGATGGACACCAGAATGTAAGTATGTGCTGTTTTTTTTTTTTTTAGTTTAACGCTTGTAACCAGGGTAAACATCGGGTAACTAAGCGCGATCCTGCGCTTAGTTACCCGATGTTTACCCTGGTTACAAGCGAACGCATCGCTGGATCGCATCGCTAGATCGGTGTCACACACACCGATCTAGCGATGACAGCGGGAGATCCAGCGATGAAAGAAAGTTCTAAACGATCTGCTACGACGTACGATTCTCAGCAGGATCCCTGATCGCTGCTGCGTGTCAGACACAGCGATATCGTAACGATATCGCTGGAACGTCACGAATCGTACCGTCGTAGCGATCGAAATGTTATAGTGTGACGGTACCCTTAAGGTACCGTCACACTTAGCGACGCTGCAGCGATACCGACAACGATCCGGATCGCTGCAGCGTCGCTGTTTGGTCGCTGGAGAGCTGTCACACAGACCGCTCTCCAGCGACCAACGATGCCGGTAACCAGGGTAAACATCGGGTAACTAAGCGCAGGGCCGCGCTTAGTAACCCGATGTTTACCCTGGTTACCATCCTAAAAGTAAAAAAAACAAACACTACATACTTACCTACAGCCGTCTGTCCTCCAGCGCTGTGCTCTGCTCTCCTCCTGTACTGTCTGTGAGCCGGAAAGCAGAGCGGTGACGTCACCGCTCTGCTTTCCGGCTCACAGCCAGTACAGGAGGAGAGCAGAGCACAGCGCTGGAGGACAGACAGCTGTAGGTAAGTATGTAGTGTTTGTTTTTTTTACTTTTAGGATGGTAACCAGGGTAAACATCGGGTTACTAAGCGCGGCCCTGCGCTTAGTTACCCGATGTTTACCCTGGTTACCAGCGAAGACATCGCTGAATCGGTGTCACACACGCCGATTCAGCGATGTCTGCGGGGAGTCCAGCGACCAAATAAAGTTCTGGACTTTCTTCCCCGACCAGCGACAGCACAGCAGGGGCCTGATCGCTGCTGCCTGTCACACTGGACGATATCGCTAGCGAGGACGCTGCAACGTCACGGATCGCTAGCGATATCGTCTAGTGTGACGGTACCTTTAGTAAAAATAATTTTGTTATCAGTTCATTTCACTTTCCACCTCTGGAAGTAAATAGATTATCAAGGTAGATGTGAAGAGTATTGCTCTGACCTCGAAATGTAAATGTGCTGGCAGCACAAACCTAACAAATTAAACTTCATTAGTTGGTTACGTCTCGCAGGAAGTGTTAAGACTTATGTGTCTCTTGTGAAGTAATGCTGTTAAGTCAAAAGAAGAAGGAAAAAAAAAAAAAAACTCTGCCAGCGCAGAACATCCTCGTCTCAAATTTTGCAGGAATGCTATTATAATTGGATTAGTGGAAAGAGTTTACCAAACAGACCGAAATGTAATTACGTCTGTAATATCTGTACAACTGGAAGGATTTTAGCAGAGAAAATTGAATTATTGCCTTATCTTTGCTACAGAGGTTCAAATTGCATAATGGATCACAACAGGCGTGAAATATGATCTAATTGTGTCCCCAAGAAGGCTTCTATTGCATTTAAGGTTGGGTGAGAGAAAGTCTCCGCTCATAAACATGTAAAAATAAAATAAAAATGGCGATAATAGTCCGAAAATGAGCGGACCTGGAGTAATGTGATCGAACGGAAACGGTCATGTAATAATTGCACATGTATGGTAATGTAGTGAATGAATGATGGAAAAAAAAAACATCCCTTGTACGTAAAAAACAGCGATTTTAAGGAACACACCAAGCAAATCTACTATACGGTTATACTAGTGCGGGGAGTCAGGGTGACATCTGACAAAAAGGGTGAAAAGCTCCAAGTATAGAAGCCCAGCATTGACCCATCAAACAGTAAGTATCCGTTTTACCAAATTTGTTCCTTTAAAGCGAACCCGTGACCTGAAAAAAAGCCATTAACCTGCAGATATGGGGATAATCTGCAGGTCAATACCTTGGTGAATCTGCCAGTGCCCAAACTTAGACCCCTGCTGCGAGGAGGAAATTAATTTTATTCCCCCCTGGCAGAGTTCCAGTTTCAGTCACGGGTGCGGATTCAGTCACCTTTGTGTATAGAGAGCGGTAGCAGGAACTGCGCCACCCGCCATGACTGACAGCCAACCCTAACGCTGAGCCGGTCAGGCAGTGTCGGGGGTGCAGTTACAGCCGCTGCTCTTTACACACAGATCGATGACTGAACCTGCGCCAGCACAGCCTCCATGACGGATACCCGCACGCTGCTAGGGGTGGGGTGTGTGGGGGAATAAAGTTCATTTCTTCCCAGCAGTGGTGGTCTAAGTGCCAGGCAGGTTCACAATGCTATTAACCTGCAGAATAACCCCATACCAGTTTCTTTTATGTAATTTATAAAGTACTAAAATAATGAACAAATTCTCACAGAAAGTTAGATTTCACTATCCGCTATAAATCAGAAAAAACAGAAGGGCGTATTTTAAATGTAATCATGATATAATGTATATACTTTCTTTAAAAGGGGTTTTCACAAAAGTATATTTTAATCAATAGATCTTGGAATAAAAATAATTTCCACAATTGGATGTGTTTAAATAAAGTGTTCCTGTGCTGAGATAATCTTATACATGTGCCCCTGCTGTGTACTGTGTAATGGCCATGTCTGACCGTAAAGGGACATAGTCTGATCATATCACAGCTCCTGGCCAGCGTGAGAGAAAGAAAGTATACAGAGATTACAGCACGGGATCACACATGATTCTTTCGGTGAGGTAAAACATTTGCTGATTGCTAAAAAAAAAACAATCAGCAAATGTTTTACCTCACTGAAACTGTGTTGTGTATACAGCTCTTACACAGACCAATGTGTCTCAATGGTTGCAATCTAAAGCTGTATAGTCTGATCCTACAAGCCCCAAATCATTAAGACCAGCGTTGTTCATGCCTCATAATGAATCAGGGGCGTCTGACAAGTGGGGTGCGCCTCGGTGTGCATCTTACTCCTGTCGTGAATTGGGGTAATTTATGTGGCGTATGGAACAAATTCATGAGAGTACTGTCATGCATCTGCCCACTTTGTCAGAGTTTGGCAAAAATGGAGAGAGAACACCATAAGTTGCAAAATTTGGTTTATAGCAGACTCTGCAGTAAACGTTTTCATGAATCTGGTCCATATTGTGCACTACACTTTCTCTATTCCTTCTTCCTTCCAATCTACAGATAGAAGATGAGGCAGATGAAAAGGTTTTGAGATTGCAGGATCAGACTACACAAAAGTATGTTTGTAGTCTGTAACCATGGAGATACGCAGGTCAGCAAAGGAGCTGTACACACAAAATAATTGGATACTTATAAAGATTATTTGCAAAGTTCATTATTTATTTTAAATGCAGTGGGGTATCAAGAAAAGTTCATTCCTAGAGATGAGCAACTTTCCATAACAACATTTGTGAAAATACGCTTTCTAAACTAGCAAAGCCTTTAAGCTGGATGCACATCTACAGCAGTTACAATATTTTCTCATGGCAAAAGGATTTCTGCTGACAATAAAATGTCTTCACGCACAACATTCACTATCCTCCCCTCGCAGAGAATTGAGACTAGGTTCTAATAGTTTCATAAAGGTGTAGGACGACTTAAGCACTGTTGGGATTATTATTTCTGTATATGCCTGTAAGGCCCCCTTCACATGTCAGTGTGTCACTCTTCACTCATAGTGGAGACATGTACACATGCATGCCCATTATAACCTATGGGGCAACGCACACGTTCGCGTTTTCACACAGACCGTGCGTCCATGTGACCCACATGCATACGTGTCCGTTTTTTTTTCTGCAGCATGGATGACAAGACGCACCGCACACATGCACACGGGGAGATGTCAGTTTTTTTACCTGTGCACAGATCACTCCTTGTGCCGTCCGTGTGACACGTACCAGAAAAGAATGCAGAATAGAAATGACAGGTTTTTAAGTGATGTGCAAAGATAATAGAAAGACACTGGATATATAGATAGATAGCTTGTAGTGCTTTCCATTAAGCCACATAAATAAATAATTCAATGAAAAAGAAAATGAAGTAGGGTCCCCCTATTTTTGGAAACCAGCAAAGGTAAAGCAGACAGCTGTGATATAATCAGACTGGGAAGGTTCATTGTTATTGGGCCCTTCCCTGCCTGAAAATACAAGCAAGGAGCCACCCCAGAAGTGGAGCATCACATGAGATGAGGGGTTTTGCCTCGACGCTTCCCAATTACCCAAGTGCTTTGTCAATCGGGGTAATGGTTTTTGGTATTGATGTCAGTTATGTAGTGCCTAAAACCACAGCTGGTATCAAGCCATGGTGTTGGTAATGGAGAGGGGTCTACCAGGCACACCCATTACTAACCCAGTAATAAAAAAAAACACACATAAAAATATCTTTATAAAATAGAGACTCCCCCACACTTTCCCTCATTCATCACTCACAAGGAAAAAATCCCACGCAGGTCCACCGTAATCCACCAAATCTGATATAGTCCAACGATTCCGACAAAGAAAGGTTATGGAGCCTCGTTCTGTTGCTCTATAGCCTTTGCCTAGAGCCACTGTTGGGTCCCACTGCACAGATGCAGACCCGGCAACTCCGTAACATTACCTTTCTTTACAGTCTCCAGGCCATACTGCGCAGCAGAACCCAACAGTGGCTGTAGGCAATTTGGATTTTTTTTCCTTTTTGAATAAAGTTTTGAATGAGGGAACATATGGGGGATTTTTTATTTCAATAAACTTTTGTTTTGTGTGTGTGTGCTTTTTTTTTGATTACCGGGTTAGTAATGAGGGTGTCTGTTAGAAACCTCTCCATTACCAACACCAGTGCTTGATGCTGTGTTTTAGGACACTACACAGCAGGCATCAACCTCAAAAACCATTACCCCGATTGCCAAAGCACAAAAGATAATCAGGAAGAGCCGAGGCGAAGCACATCATCTCATGTAATGCTCCACTTTTGGAGCGGCTTCGTGCTTGTATTTTTAGGCTGGGAAGGGCCCAATAATCAGGGATAGTTCCAGCCTGATAATATGAGTTCACAGCTGTTCGTTTTACCTTTGCTGGTTTAAAAAAAAAAATAGGAGGTGGGGGGCACAACAACATTTTTTTCATTTAATTATGCATTTAGCTTAATATAAAGCACTACAAGCTGTTTAACTATATTTATATATTATCTTGAACACTTAAAAATCACTAATTTCTTCAATGTATTATATTCTGGTAAGTGTCACATGGATGGCACATTGATGGCACAGTGAATGCTCGCACTTACACACAGACAGCACACGGATGACACATGGACTGAAAAAAAAAAAAAACGTACACACTGAGGTTGAAAAAGAGGCACACAGACGGTCACGGAACATCCCACGGACGGACGTATTTCTATTCACACGTGTGAAGGGGGCCTAGGGATGAAGCTATATCATAGTGAGAGCACACACAAATGATGTGGGAGGGTGGGAGTTTGCAACTAATAAAGTACTTAAGAACAACATGTTCAACATCCCCATCTACAAGACACAAAAATCAGCCCAATTGTTGTATTTAGGTCAAAAACTCATCATGGTTAACTTTTTGGGTATTACCCATTTCAAATTTGGATCAGACGGGAGTAGACAAGGAAGTGTATTTCTAGGAGCACTTTAGATACTGCAATTTATTACAACCAATATTTCTAGGTACAGAATTACCTGCCGAAATATTTAAAGAGGTATCTCCACCTGGGATATGTATGGCATTATTACAGGAGAAGCCATAAGTGTCCGATAGGAGTCCAAATGTTTGGACATGCATCTATTATGGGAACATGAGTCCCATAGCACAGCTCCAAGTTGAGAAGTGGTCTCACATGTGTGGCTTTTGCTATTTATTTTTGAAGGCGTTCCTGAAATGGTTTTCACATTTTCCTGCATTTTTCAGAACACCTTTAAAAGTTAATACAGAGAGTTGCACATGCTTGGGAACCTTTCCATTGTGGACGTTTATGGCACATATTGTAGAGATGCCGTAATTATCGCAGATGGAAGTCTCTCTAATCATAGCTGCTCATGGAGGACATCCGAGTAGAAGTTTTGGAGGTAGAAAGTGGATGGATTTTAACGTGGACAGAAAACCAGCTTCAATCATGTTTGCAGAAAATGGGGGTTCAGTGAATTCCATAGACAAGAGGGGATCACAAGTTCAAAACCAAATGTATCTCGAAATATATATTTTCACATTATGTAAAAAGACTCAACAATCCTCAAAATAAATCTTAGCTACAAAGTAAAAAAACCTAATGAATAAATTTGGAAGTGTGTGTTCTGGGATTTTTTGCAAATGATGATCTCTGGTCACAAAAAATGCTCCTTACTATCGATACGTAAAATGAGATGGCTTGTCATCAAAGTGAAATTGTTAGGTCAGACATTTCATGTAAATTTTGTTGTCTTCACAAGAGATGAATTTTTTTTTAATACAAAATACAATAGGTTTACTAAGCTGAACCAAATTCCCCCATCCACTTCTCATACTTCTCCAAGTCCTGAGCTGAAACAGATTTTGAGATTTTCTTTAGTGCCAAGTCAAAGTCTGTCATTGTCACAGGCATCTGTAGCTCATCCTTGGACAAAGCCCGGATCTGTTCTGGGGTCAAACCCTGGATACGTCTGCGCATAGCCATCATGGAGGCGTCCCTAAAAAAAACATAAACACAATGTTTATCTAGACCCAAATAGCTAGACAATTTTGAAAGAGGACTTAATGGACACCTAAATGAATTGCACAGCTGAATCCATCAAATGGGCAAATATGGTTCACAAAAAGAACACAAAACAATACGTCTATGTCATTGGCATGGGCATTACAGAGCACAGGATCTATTCATGTAATTTCTGTCCCAAATGCCACATCTGCCCAAATTATGAGACATAAAAACATTGCAAGAGCAGTTATGTGCCGACTTATGAAATGACAGGTCCAGTTTTGTCTTTTTTTGGTGAGTGGAGAAGAGAAGTGTGCGACAAGGGATCAATATGGCGAGTTTTATTTTTATAGTTTTTTTGCCTACTTAAAGTTTGCCGGCTTTTTGTCTTTTTGTTTTGTTTTTATTTTTAAGTGCCTTAAAGAAAACCAGTTGTAGATAAGGATTGATGCGCACAACTATAATAACCACATAAAGACATTTTTCAGAAAAAAATGCATAGTCTTCTTGCACTGCTTTTGGTTGTGCTGTGCACTGTGTACAAACAGCTTGGAACTTCTATAGTTTTTGAATCATAGTTTTCTTGTCTTTCAGTTAAGTATTCTAAAATAAGCTTTCATAAGTGTGAATAGAAGAAATCACCCTATTTTTATGCTGCTTTTTTCACCAAGTTGAACATTGCAGGCTCTTTTTCTCTCCAAGGGAAAATCAGTCGGCTGTATAACTCAGACAGGGATAGCAACATAATGCTCGGACTGGCCAGCAGCTCTCCCAAACTGAGCATGGCAGCTACATTGAAATACATGTTGTCACGCTCGGGCCAAGAGAGAAGACGGCCGGTCTAACTTCTGAGTTGCGATTCTTGTTTAAGTTATACGGCTGTTTGACTCTTCAATAATGTGCAGTTGTTTCTGATCTAGTGGGTGGAGATGTTAGGACTGGTGGAACGCACCAAGTATAAGATGAAATAATATTAGGTGCGTTCGCAGTCCGGGGTCCACCGTGCAGGTGAAAACCTGCTGCTAGTAAATGGCAGCGCTATATGGCGGTGGGAGCGAACCCTGTTAAGTCACAGGACCGCAATACTGCACTAAAGAGCGCAAGCTAAGAGTCACCGAACTCAGTCCCAAGACTCGGGGTAGAAGTCCGTTTAGACTAATAGCGCTCAACACCGCAACTGGGTGTATTAAGTAACAATAGGAATATTTTTAGAGCACCGAAGTGCGAACTGTGCCGTGCTGGCAGACACCACCAAGCACCCAGACGTGGGTTAGGAAGCGCACTACTGGCGCGTGGCGCCGCACTGGCGGTCACAGCAATGGACGCTGATTCGTGTGTAACACGTTGTGAGGATAGTCGAGCGCTAGATGCCATACACCTTACGCGAGCAGACATTCAATAGGGAGGGTTATTTAAAGACCGACTTGCACTCATCAACATACACACGTATACAATAGTACACTAGCGCATGGCCGTGCGGTCATGCGAAGCTTATATAGCTGCAGTACGTATAGGACCTTCCAAAAAAGGACCAATGGGAAGCTGCCACAGAAGTGTAGCACCTTCAGGACCTTCCAGAAGGACCAATGGGAACCGCTGCAACATCTGAGCATGTGACCCTCGATCTCCAATGGGAGATCTCACCCTGGGCATGCTCAGAAGGGAAAAAGCAGGACTTTGTCCCAAAAGCGTCCGCTCGCTGCTGCCCAGCACTGGCTTTAATGGCAAAAGCTGGAAAAGCAACAGCAAGCCTAAGCACAGAGTGAGACTGAGCCAGACGCAAGGACCGACGTCTCCACTGAGCAGGTTCCACTGCGGCAGGAGAAGAATGGGAGACCGCAGCAGAAACGGCCCGAGATTCCGCCTGTGCAGAAGCGGGAACTCGACCCCTAACAGGAGATTACCTGCTCTCCTTTCTTCGAAGCACATGTTCAGAGCCTGCAGCAGCATGGAAAACAATATATAGCAGTGCTAATCTATGTGGCTGTGAATCCAGCACGGACGTAAAATAGGTTTTTCTAGAAACTGCTGGTTGATCTCTATGCATGCTTCTGGTCTCGCAATGTGCTGGGTGTTCTTCACTCCCATCTCAAGGACTGCATCAGACTGGAGCATCTGGACACCAGATGATTCTCCGAGGGTACATGGATCCTCGGCAGGATTTCAAGCAGGCTATAGAGGGTGCCAGCTGGTTTCAACCGAATGTGCGTCAGAGGACGCTCAATCAGTTGAAATGTATTTTAGTGCAGAAAGTCTGCACTGCAATAGTTAATATGGCCTCCAACCTATTAGATTCCGGTGGCAGACGTCAGTGCGCCCATCACAAGTGGTGCATGAAAAGGACCTTGAGGGTCGCACTGACATTAGCCTCCGGCCTCTGATAGGTTGGCGGCGAATTTTAACATGACCGCGCTGGATCTGGGGGGAGAAGACGCTGAGTAGTGATAGGATCGCAGGCATATAAGATTTTTTTTTTCTTCTTCTGTGTTTGCGGCATGATGTGGGGCCAGGACCAGGGACCAGAAACATGGGGCCAGGACCAGGGACATCTTTATCTTCATTATTTTTTTTTCTGGAACCCTCAAAGAGAATTGAGTTGCAGTCAGTCATCTCATGTGCCGCTCCATATAAAATAGGGATAAAAGTATCCTTTCAGAGATAAGACTTCCCAGTTCTTCCAATTGGTGCGGTTTCCAATGGTCGGACTCAAACGGTCAAAAAGTTATCCACTATCCTGTGGAGCCCATGGATGGGTGTGCTTTAACCAAATAACTCCTTTAATGCAAACTACCGTAATTGTACATTCCAATTATGGGGGCACTCAGATGTGCAGGAGCTGCCTGTGATTTACAGTCCATGCTCCACTATATCGGGGATAACGGCTAACAGGTATTTGCATATAGCTGTAGGGTGGGCCCCTAGAGTCAATTCCTCCTGTGGGCCCCGGACACCCCAGTCTGGCACTGCTCAAGGACTAAACACCATGCAACTCAACACCTCACTATCCACCTTGCTTTGATCAAAACAAATTTGAATTTATTATTTTGTTCAGAGTGTGTGTTCAAGAGGTAAGAAGAAGTGGAGCACAAGTGAAAAAAAAAAAAAAGCATTTCTCGTAAGATGTATTACAAAATTTATTATAATCACTTGTACTATTGAGTTATGCAAAATTTGTTTAAATGACAGTGACCATTTAATTGTTAAAGGGAACCTGTCACCCCCAAAATCGAAGGTGAGCTAAGCCCACCAGCATCAGGAGCTTATCTACAGCATTCTGTAATGCTGTAGATAAGCCCCCGAAGTAACCTGAAAGATGAGAAAAAGAGGTTAGCTTATACTCACCCAGGAGCGTTCCCGCTGCGGTCCAGGTTCTGATGGGCGTCGCGGTCCAGTCCGGGGCCTCCCATCTTCCTACGATGACGTCCTCTTCTTCTCTTCACACTGCAGCTCCGGCACAGGTGTACTTTGTCTGCCTTGTTGAGGGCAGAGCAAAGTACTGCAGTGCGCAGGCACCGGGAAAGGTCAGAGAGGCCCAGCGCATGCGCACTGCAGTACATTGCTCTGCCCTCAACAGGACAAACAAAGTACGCCTGCACCGGAGCTACAGTGTGAAGAGAAGAAGAGGACGTCATCGTAAGAAGATGGGAGGCCCCGGACCGGACCGCGACGCCCATAGGACCAGAACCTGACCGGGACCACCCCTGGGTGAGTATAATCTAACCTCTTTTTCTCATCTTTCAGGATACATCGGGGGCTTATCTACAGCATTAAAGAATGCTGTAGATAAGCCCCGGATGCTCTTGGGCTTAGCTCACCTTTGATTTTGGGGGTGACAGGTTGCCTTTAACAATAGTTGATAATTGCTCTCTTTTTATGAAATAAAATCTAACACTATATGTCAATTCATCATTACAGCTGAAATTAAAATAGTGTATGTGTGTGTGTGTGTGTGTGTGTGTGTGGAGGGGTAGTACTAATCTAAAAGTGGTCCTGCCTCAGCTCCTATTATGCAGAGCTGGGTGTAATAACCCTAAGCAATCTAGGTGGGAAATTTTCACTCTGAAGTCTACAGAATTATGAATACAGCTCTAAGATTTTTAAAAAATCCAACACATTTACAAAGTTACTCTGTATGGATTAATGGATTACTGAGCGCTTTAAATCACTGGTATACTTTCTGAATTAGACTGAATTCTAGAATGCATTTGGCTACTCATCACTACTACAATATTATCATCATCTGCACCATCTAATCGAGCTGTTCTCCTCTTCCCACAGGTATGCACTGACTTTACCCAGCTCTCCCTGGCTCCCGAATGTCTCTGTATACTGCATTGATTTTCCATGGTATGCACTGACTTTACCCAGCTCTCCCTGGCTCCCGAATGTCTCTGTATACTGCATTGATTTTCCATGGTATGCACTGACTTTACCCAGCTCTCCCTGGCTCCCGAATGTCTCTGTATACTGCATTGATTTTCCATGGTATGCACTGACTTTACCCAGCTCTCCCTGGCTCCCGAACGTCTCTGTATACTGCATTGATTTTCCATGGTATGCACTGACTTTACCCAGCTCTCCCTGGCTCCCGAATGTCTCTGTATACTGCATTGATTTTCCATGGTATGCACTGACTTTACCCAGCTCTCCCTGGCTCCCGAATGTCTCTGTATACTGCATTGATTTTCCATGGTATGCACTGACTTTACCCAGCTCTCCCTGGCTCCCGAATGTCTCTGTATACTGCATTGATTTTCCATGGTATGCACTGACTTTACCCAGCTCTCCCTGGCTCCCGAATGTCTCTGTATACTGCATTGATTTTCCATGGTATGCACTGACTTTACCCAGCTCTCCCTGGCTTCTGAATGTCTCTGTATATTGCACTGGCTTTTCTATGCTTCCCCTGGATCTGAGTGTCTTGGTGCAGCACATATAATCCTTTTAGTATGCTTTCTTACCTATCAGCTTGTTTTCCATGACCTGTTTTCATGTATCTCATTGTGTGATCCTGGCATCTCTTTGAGTGGTCAGTCTTACCCCTCCCTCACTTTATGACCTTTGCTTAACTCTCTACATCTGGTCTCCCATACCCAGCCACCCCCTCATTCACACCTGATTGCCCTTAACTGGGGATATATTCACATGCAGGAGTCTGCTATAGACTCAGTCTGCTGCAAATCATCTTTTAACTTCCATCTTTTAAATTACATCTTTTTAATTATGATTCTGAATTAGACTGAATTACATCTTTTTAATTATGATTCTGAATTAGACTGAATTACATCTTTTTAATTATGATTCTGAATTAGACTGAATTGGACTGGAATTGACTGTAAGGTAACAGACTACTAACCACTACAATGTTTCGGTTTCTTTTCGCTTTCACCCCCATACTACTTTCCTTCTTACAATCTCCTGCAATCCCTCCTCCTAGTAAGGAACTAGTCATTTCTTCCTCCATACTCCCCAGCCATCTCACCTTCCCCTCAGAACTGTTCCTCCACATACAATCCTTTTTATCCAGACACACACGGCCGCATCATGTCCTATCCTGCTCCCACCTTCTAATGATCTGTCTGTTACTCCTCATTGCTGGTGACATATCCCCAAATCCCGGCCCTCCCCAATTCATCCCCACACTCGTTTCTAACCCCCTGCCACGATCCTCCGCACGTTTTCCCAACCACGACAACCTCATACCCATTCATCCAGCCCCCACTCCCCAGCTCCCCCTACTTGGAGCACTATGGAACACACGCTCCATCTGCAACAAACTGCCATTTATCCACGACCTCTTCATCACCAACAAACTCTCCTTCCTCGGCCTCACTGAAACCTGGCTCACCCCCTCTGACTCGGCCTCTCCAGCTGCGCTCTCCTATGGCAGATTCCACCTCTCTCACACCCCTCGCCCCAGCAACAAACGCGGTGGAGGAGTTGGCTTGCTCCTGTCCGACACCTGCTCCTTCACTCCAATCCCGCTACCACCCTCCACTACTCTTCCACCGTTTGAGGTGCACTCTGTCCGCATCTATTCCCCCTCCAACCTCCAGCTTGCTGTCATCTACCACCCCCCAGAACTAGCCATCTCCACCTTTCTCGACCACTTCACCACCTGGCTACTTCATTTCCTCTCTGTTGACATCCCCACTATCATCATGGGTGATTTCAATGTCCCCATTGACACGTTCACCTCAGCTACCTCTAAACTTTTATCACTGACTGCCTCCTTTAGCCTCACTCAATGGTCCTCTGAGGCCACTCACAAAGATGGCCACACGCTGGACCTCATCTTCACCCGCCTCTGCTCCCTTACTAAACTCACTAACACACCCCTCCCCCTGTCTGACCACAACCTACTGACATTCTCGTCCCTCTCCTCTCCTAGTGTGCAACCCCCACTCCACAAACTCACTCGCAGAAATCTCAAACATCTCAACTTACAATCACTCTCTGAGTCCCTTCTCCCTCTCACAGACATAGCTTCCCTTCATGACACAGATGCTGCTGCCACTTTTTATAACACCACAATAACAACAACACTCGATTCGGCCGCCCCACTCATGCATAGTAAAACTCGTACAATTAACAGGCAGCCCTGGCTGACCAGCCTGACCAAAGAATTGAGACGGGCTTCCAGGATTGCTGAGCGGAGATGGAAGCGATCCCACTCTGCCGACCACTTCACTGCATACAAGCAGTTTCTCGCCAGCTTCAAGTCTGCGCTCACTGCCGCAAAACAAACTTACTTCTCATCCCTCATATCCTCCCTGTCCCACAACCCTAAACAGCTTTTCAACACTTTCAATTCTCTACTCCGTCCCCCCGCACCTCCTCCCTCCCCCTCATTTCTGCTGATGACTTCGCCTCTTTCTTTAAACAGAAGATCGATACGATCAGAGAAAGCTTTGGCCCACAGCGCCCACTGCCCCTCTTAGCTGCTCAACCCTGCTCCTCCAAAACCAGCTTCTCCACCATGACAGATCAGCTCTCCACCCTCCTGTCAAGATCACACCTCACCACACCTGCATGCTTGACCCGCTCCCATCCCACCTCATCCCTAACCTTTCCACGGTCTTCATCCCAACCCTAACGCACCTCTTCAACCTCTCACTCACAACAGGTGTCTTTCCCTCATCCTTCAAGCATGCCAAGATCACACCCATCCTCAAAAAGCCCTCCCTCGACCCATCCTCTGTGTCTAGCTATCGCCCAATATCTCTTCTCCCTTATGCCTCCAAATTGCTGGAGCAACACGTCCATCTTGAACTGTCCTCCCACTTCTCCTCCTGCTCCCTCTTTGATCGGTTACAATCAGGCTTCCGTTCCCATCACTCAACTGAAACTGCCCTAACTAAAGTCACCAATGACCTACTAACTGCCAGGAGCAAGCGACACTACTCCGTCCTCCTTCTCCTGGACTTGTCTTCTGCCTTTGACACTGTAGACCACTCCCTTTTTCTACAAATCCTCTCATCCCTTGGCATCACAGACTTGGCCCTTTCCTGGATCTAGTCATATCTGACAGACCGAACATTCAGTGTCTCCCTCCCCCACACCACCTCCTCACTTCGCCCCTTGTCAGTCGGTGTTCCTCAAGGCTCTGTTCTAGGACCCCTACTCTTCTCCATCTACACTTTCGACCTGGGACAGCTCATAGAATCCCACGGTATGCAGTACCATCTCTACGCTGACGACACACAGATCTACCTCTCCGGACCTGACCTCTCCTCCTTGCTTACCAAAATCCCGCACTGTCTGTCTGCCATTTCAGCCTTCTTTTCTGCTCGCTTTCTACAACTGAACATGGACAAAACAGAATTCATCATCTTTCCCCCATCTCACTCTACCCCTCCAACAGACCTATCCATCAATGTCAATGGCTGCTCACTATCCCCAGTCCCACACGCCCGGTGCCTCGGGGTGATCCTCGACTCTGCCCTCTCTTTCAAGCCACATATCCAAGCCCTTGCCTCCTCCTGTCGTCTCAAACTCAAAAATATTTCCCGGATCCGTGCTTTCCTTGACCGCAACACTGCAAAAACGCTAGTGCATGCCCTTATCATCTCCCGCCTCGACTACTGCAACCTCCTACTCTCTGGACTCCCCTCTAGCACTCTGGCACCACTCCAATCCATCCTACACTCTGCTGCCCGACTAATCCACCTGTCCCCCCGCTATTCCCCAGCCTCTCCCCTGTGTCAAGCCCTTCACTGGCTTCCTATCGCCCAGAGACTCCAGTTCAAAACCCTCACACTGACATACAAAGCCATCCACAACCTGTCTCCTCCATACATCTGTGACATGGTCTCCCGGTACCTACCTACACGCGACCTCCGATCCTCCCAAGACCTCCTTCTCTACTCCCCTCTCATCTCTTCTTCCCATAACCGCATCCAAGACTTCTCCCGTGCTTCCCCCATACTCTGGAACTCTCTACCCCAACACATCAGACTTGCGCCTACCATAGAAACCTTCAAAAAGAACCTGAAGACTCATCTCTTCCGACAAGCCTACAGCCTGCAGTGATCCTCAACCTACTGAACAGCCGCACAGCCAGCTCTTCCCTCTCCTAGTGTATCCTCACCCACCCCCTGCAGACTGTGAGCCCTCGCGGGCAGGGTCCTCCCTCCTTATGTACTCGTGTGCCTTGTTATCTGCTCATGTTTAATGTATTTGTCTATATTTGCCCCGTATTCACATGTAAAGCGCCATGGACTAAATGGCGCTATAAAAATGTATAATAATAATAATAATAATTCATAACTGTCCTGGTAACTTAGACCCATCGTCAGGAACAGAACGTTTCAGAAAGTATGCCTCCCGGAGCTTCGTATTTTACCTTCTGCTCTAATAATAAAGCGATGCCACAAATGCAATTCCTAATAATCCATTGTAGATATTAACAACTATAGACATTAATTGGGTAAATGAGTCCATTTTTGACACCATTTCAAGGTTTTGATGACACAAATTCACTTCATTTTTAGAAAGCGGCGCTGATACAAAGTAATTAGACAATCGAAAAAGGCCTCCTCCAGATATTAAATCTGTAATTACATTTCTAAGGAACTGAGAGCAGTTGATTAATTGCACGAGCAGATTGGCTTAAGACAGCTAACAGATTGCTAAATTATTTGCGAAAGGTTAAGGTTTTACCCAATGAGACCGCACCTTATTAAAAAGGGGAAGAATGGGAAATGACATGAAAGAAAAAATAGGAAAATTTTGCATCTTATTTTTTTTTTTAACTCCTTCGCAACTGGACTGATAAGTGTAACATCCATTACATTCTTATTAAATGACTGCAAACAACCCAATAAAAAGTACACAACGAATAATCTAGATTTGCTGGAATTGCATCATCACATTAGGATTTAGATTCACGTACGTCTGTACTTTACCTGCAAACATTGGTGATGTCAGCGCCAGAGTATCCCTCAATCTTCTCCGCAATGACCTCCAGGTTTACTGCTGGGTCCAGCTCTACTTCTCGGAGATTTATTTTCAGCAGCTCAGCTCTTCCATTAGCTGTCACGGAGAGAAGGAGCAGACTTAACTTTGTAGAGATTAATACTAAGGTTTTCCCAAAAGTACTGAAAACATAAGTACGGGTGAAATTTTGCCAAGATTAAATCAATTAAATACAAATAATATTCTCCCACAAGATTTCACTAGGCTGTCAGGTGCCAAATCCTGATCAAATGCTGTTCCAAACTACCATTGCAGATTTAACCGAACATATGTTCATTGAATAAAAATAATAAGAAAAGGCAAAGATACGGATAGCCACATATTAGATGTTCTAGAGCTTTTAGTTTTTTATAAAGCAACAATTCCCAACTAAGTTATCATACCTGGACCACAACATGCTACATCTTAGCCAAATATAATCCCTAAATAAACACCAAATGTAGAGAATTCACAAAATTTAAATCTAAACAGCAATTAGACTTTTTTTCTTCTTACAAATGATCTTTCTTTAAAGGGGTTGTCAAGCCTTCGGCTACATGTCTGCAGTCACTGTATTTAAGTCCTCACAACGCAGGGGGGCGTGTGATCACAAGTATGGGATTTATTTACACACGGTCACGTGCCGACTAGTCGTGCGCGACCTCGCTCAACGCAAGTGTATTGAGTAAGGCCAGACACAGTCTAGTCGGAATGTGGCCGGAAGAATACAAATCACATACTTGCGGTCCCATGACTATCGGCACCGGCCCCGGAGAATCCTCACAGAACGCGTGATGTGAGCATTCCCAAGTTTGCCATCACAAAGTGCTCAGTCCGACCCCATTTTCATCAACATCCGCCTTTCTGAGTCAGGCACAAACTTCAGTCAATCATGTTTTTGTGCCCACCTAAAAAAAGGAGGAAACAAAAGATCAGGTCAGACAGAGCACCAAGTGACTCCATCTGTTTTATTAATCAATGACCTTACCCCAGAATCCTGTTTTTTAGGGCTTCTGAAGCCCCTATAGGGACACTGATGTGTGGCTAAAACCTGATGTGAACATGGCCTGAGACAGCTGTATGTAGTGGGAGCCTCACTGCTCATTCTGCTACTGTAAACCAGGTTTAAAAAGCTCTAAACCCCTCTGCCACCTGTCAAATAAAAATGGAGAGATCGCCAAAGATTTTCACAGTTTTAATTTTTTTACAATATTTCTACAAAATTTCTGATTTATCAAGGTTTTTATGCCAGAATTCTGTTGTAAGACACTTTCAAATATCAGAAACGTTTTGCCCCACGCAACGTTGTGAGAACATTTTGACTTTTTTTGTCTTATGACAGCCATCAAAGCTTTGCTAAAGTGTGTGGAGCTGGGGTGGTTTACGGCATTGCAATGCCCACTCAGCAAATTCATCAAAAGCTACGCCACTTTACTGGAGTATGCCTCTTAATGAATCAGGAGAGGCAAGTAGTGGCGCATGCTGCTAGATGAGCCCAGCCACAAATCTTACTCCAGGATCCGCTGGAGTAAGATTTCTGGTGTAGTGAAGGTCCCCGCTCATCATGAATTTGATGAACAGTGGGCGCCATGCCCGATTCTGCTCCCTTCCATTTTGTCGGTGCTAGGGCAAGAATGGTGTGAAAAAGCCAGAAGTTGCATTTTTTTTGTGCAATTACAAAAAAAATTGCAATTTTGCAAAGCTAGAAAACTTTTTTTTTTGCTAGAAATCTGGAGAAAAAGCTTTGATGAATTGCCCCCAATGTTTATTCTAAAATGCCACATAATGAATCACCACCTGACGGGTTCCCTTTTAAATACATTCACCAGATACTAAGAGCCACATAAAAAAATGTTGAGAGTATACTGAAAAAAAACAAATATTTATGATACACTATAGCAAAGCAAATGTCATCCAATGAACTGTCTTAATTCATAATGGGGTTTTTCAATTATTATTTTTATTTTATCTTTTTAAGAAAATGTTGTAATCCACTCTATTTCAGCTGTAATCTGTTAGCAGCCCTAGCCCCCTAAAACCAACTACCACGTTTTTATTGAACTCTAGATTTACTTTCCAACAAGCCCCTTTTTGGGAATTTTTCATTTGTGAATCACCATAAAATCAATTTTAAAACTGCATCACACATGTATGGCAAAAATGGATGCACAGACGAAACTGGATCCAGCACACTGATGAAAATAGGTCTTTATTTGGGTACGAGAACAAAGTTATGTGTTAATTAGGCCAAACTCATGGATCTGAGCAGGAAAAGTGCCCAATATCAATATACACAAACGAGACCTGAAGCTTGGAGCTACACTACAGACTTAGGCTAGGTGTGGTAGCTGCGGGTGGGACCATTATACTGTGTGGAGTGGCTGTTGGGAGACCATACTCTAAAGTGACCCCATCATACTGTATGGAGTGGCTGTCAGGAGAGCATTATACTGTAAGGAGCGGCTGTGGCGAGACCATCCTACTGTGTGGAGTGGCATTCGAAAAACCATCATACTGTAAGGAGTGGCCGTGAGGATACGATCATACTAAGTGGGGCGGCCGTGGGGAGACCATCATACTAAGTGGGGTGGCTGTGGGAAGACCAGAGTGGCTGTGGGGAGACCATCATACTATAAGGAGTGACCGTGGAGAGACCATCCTACTTTGTGGAGTGGCTTTCGGGAAACAATCATACTGTAAGGAGTGGCCGTGAGGATACGATCATACTAAGTGGGGTGGCCGTGGGGAGACCATCATACTAAGTGGGGTGGCTCTGGGAAGACCAGAGTGGCCGTGGAGAGACCATCATACTGTGTGGAGTGGCTGTCAGTAGACCATCATACTGTGTGGAGTGGCTGTCGGTAGACCATCATACTGTAAGGAGTGGCCGTGAGGAGACGATCATACTAAGTGGGTGGCTGTGGGGAGATCATCATACTAAGTGGGTTGCTGTGGGGAGATCATCATACCGTGTGGAGTGGCTGTGGGGAGACCATCACACTGAGTGGAGTGGCTGTCGGGAGAGCATCATACTGTAAGGAGTGGCCGTGGGGAGACTATCATACTAAGTGGGTGGCTGTGGGGATATCATCATACCGTGTGGAGTGGCTGTGGGGAGACCATCATACTGTATGGAGTGGCTGCCGGGAGAGCATCATAATGTAAGGAGTTGCCGTGGGGAGACCATCATGCTAAGTGGGGTGGCTATGGGAGACCATCTTACGGAGTACGGTGGCCATGCAGAGATAATCACCCTGTGGAGGATAGTTGTGGTGGAAAAATGTGTTTCCTTTGATGGCACATATGTGAAGTCACAGCCAAAATATAGATGGAGAACAAGGATGGCTTAGATGCTGAAATGAGTCAATTAGCAAACCCTTCAGACAAAGTTGCATGCCAAAACAGGAAACGCTCTCCTGTGATCAACCAAAGCTGACAGTGGAACTGACGCTACCGGGTCTCATATCTTGAGATTAGAGCATCTTACTGAATTCAAATCTAAAAGTAAAGTTAAATATCTTCTATTTTAAACACATCAAAAATAATTAATTTGAGCTTGACAAGCCCTTTAATGATCTCAGTCCTGTCTCAGCGTTTCAAAATTTTAATTTGATGGGATTCTCAAATGGTCTTAGGTAAGACCATGTAGTAGCTTGTTGCTGGTTATTGCTTTGGCTAAAAGATTACATTGGTCCAAACCAATGGATTATATGTAACATGGAAATAACACATCTAGATGTGGCACTGAAAGGAGAGAAGAGAAGTGGGATGATGACGATAACGGGAGAAGCCGGTGATTGGATAATATATCAAGGTCTACACTGTGTATATCATATTCATTTACATCAAAATTAAACATTATCACTGGAGTGCTACGTTTGGGGTGAGAATCTACACACCAAGCCCACTTTCATCATAAAATGTGTAGCTTAAGAAAAGATGAATTTTTAAGATCTATCAGAATATCAGTATTATCATTTGAAAAATACTTTTTTTGAAAGTCAACTTTAAGGACCTTGAAAACGCTCCGAATGTTCATTGTAATTCACTTTTTATGTGTGTTAAGTAATAAGTTCTCACAGCAGCGGGCAGCATAAAATACATGTATGAATAAATCTGTTCTAATGACATCACTTTCCAGGAAAAGCCAAAAATAAGTCATATACTTCAGCCAAGTCCTCGCTGGGATCAAATCCACTTTACATGCAGCCCGTACAATGCTCTAAATTGTTCCAGAAGCCGCAGCAATCCCATAATTTATACTTTATTCCAGTCTGGATGTAAATGCCCTTGAGCTAGAAGATTGTTATCAGAAAGAGGATTAATACCGTCCTCAGTAATGTCTTTTGTCTGGATATTGGGTTAAGACAGAAGTCCTGGCAGAGACGCGCCATTGTATCAGCATTGCAGACTGTACCCTACTCACAAAAAGTGTAGTAAGAAACTCTAAAAGATGGAGAAGGTGAAGATTATGTTAGAGGATCCCTCCTTTAAAGACATAAGCGCAGTGCTATGAATCTTCATGGCTGCTATTCATCTTCGCTGATGCAGAATACTTGAAAGTTCCAGATATAACTTCAAAAACAACGCCAACAATTGAGAACGGACTTAGAGCAAACTTATGTGACTTTTACATAGACAGCCATGCTTATTTCACGCGGTGTCCCGAAACTTCACCTTGTAATAAAAAGAGCTCACAATGTGACATGGAGGACTCAACTTTAAGGCGGTAATTTCTAAACCCATCCCTAATCCTGAACTAAACAGTCAAGAACAACCCACAGATTGATGGAAAGTAATATCCTGCCACACAATGTTTACCATCCCCTCTAAGGCTGTCAAACACCGTTCCGTCTCACATCACTGACAGACTGAAACAGGTTTTGCTCAAGAATATCCCTGTATTTCACACCATCTTTCCATTAACTCGGAACATTTCCCCTGTCCCTGCTGCTGAAAAATATCCCCACATCATGATGCTGCCACCACCACCATGTTTCACTGTGGGGATGGTATTCTTGGGGTGATGAGCCGTGTTGGTTTGGTGCCTGACATAGCGTTTAACTTGGTGGCCAAAAAGTTAAATTTTTGTCTCATCTGACCACAGAACCTTCCTCCATACATTTGGTGTGTCTAATATAGGTCTTTGAGACAAACTCAAACTGAGCCATACAATTTGTGGGCTTTTTTTTGCCCACTCATCCCTAAAGGCCACCTCTATGGAGTGTACAGCTTATTGTGGTCATATGGAAAGATACTCCAGTTTCTGCTTGGGAAGTCTGAAGCTCCTTCAGTGCTACCTTTGGTCATTGAGCATCCTCTCTGATTAATGCCCTCCTTGCTCGGGCTCAGAGTTTTGGTGGTTGGCCCTCTCTTGGTAGGTCTGATGTGGTACCATGTTCTTTCCATTTGATGAAAATGGATTTGAAGGTGCTCCGGGGGATCATCAGAGATTGGGGGCTGAATACTTTCACAAGTCACTGTATTAATAAACCAGACACTTCAGCCTTGAACTGGCCATGCAGCACTGATTGACAATCTTAGGCCTAGTTATCAGTGAAGCCTCAAAACAGGTTTTATTGGGTGCACATACACAATATCTGCAATGATCCGCTTGGTGCCAAACGACTCCCTTTCATCAGCTCCTCTCTGCCCTCTCTATTATGGAGTAATGTTCCAGCATCAAAATGCATACAATGACTTAAAAGGGATATTGTCCAGCAGCACAGAAAAGTAGTTAAAGCTTAGCCTTTAGTCCTATAGGGTAAAAAAAAAAAAGAAGAATATATTATTAAAGGCTAAGTTTTAACTACTTTCCTGTGGTGCTGGAGAACATCCCCTTTTCGACCACTTAGGGCTATTTGACCTGGAAGCCTAGCAGTGCATACTCCGTGCACCACTCCCAGACCACAGACTGGTACCCTAGAAGTATCCTGGGACGCTTATCCCTAACACAGGAGTGTTGAGCTGAATTGACAATTTTTATATTTATTAAATCAAAACGCACAGCCACCAAGCCTTCTGGGGCCCATGCCAACACTTCCTCCTGTAGCTGACAACTAGGAAGCCATCAATCCACCTAGCATTTACTGTGACAGGTCATGGGGGTGCTGCCGCTTACTGCAACCCGCCATAATCAACCTGGGGAACTCAAAGTGTCACAGTTTACTGTACAATAACATTAAAATAACTTAAAAGGGGTATTGCCAGCTCAAAGTTCCTATCCCATTATATATTAGGCATAATAATAATATTAGCAAACACAATTAGAAATGAAGTGTAGTTCTTCTGATAAGCGATGTCGCTTATGGATCGCCCCCACGGCAGGGCAATGGGGTACTCGGAGCCGGGCCCTTCGGTTCTCGTCAGGGATGTCACGGTGGCTGACCCGGTCCGTGGCCCTTTGAGGGATGTCCAATAAAAGGACGAAAGTTTATAGGATAATGTTCGTGACGCCACCTGTGTTATTCGGTCAGGGTGACCGACGCTGCTTAGGGGTCCGCTGGGGTGATGTTATGGCAGCTAGATGGTATACCTTCCCACAGGTGAAGTATATCCCCAGGGCTTCCCAGAGTGTAGATGGAGAATGGGGGATGGTGAGAGGCGCAGTGAAGAACGAGGACACAAGGTTGCAGTCTCTTTACCTTTACTGAAGGCTTCAGCATCCACAGTCCAGAGCACCAGATCACAGGGCAGGCAGAGTCCAGACAGTCTGAAGGCAATTCCAGAGTCCCCTTATCCAGGTGGAAATCAGTAGCCTTCCTCTAGCGCCTGAGTGTTGTAGTACCTCCCTGCTGAGCTTCTCGGTGAGGTCCTCACAACTGATTTTGGTGTTCTCGATCTTATGTCTCTTTCTCTCTCTCTGTCCCCCAGAAGGTATGGAAAGGACAAACCTGTATGACTGATGGCCTGAGGCTTTTTACAGGGACCCTATGACGCCCCAGCCCCCACAAGTTGCCACCGTGCCTCCTGGGTGTAGGGTCGGGCAGCTAACGTGGAATTAACTGTCCTGCCAGTCTCTGAAGTAAAGCATAAAGTTCCTTACTCCCTCGGTGTTCTGGCTACCGGCTTCTGCGCCTTAGAGGGAGGCAGCCTATTGCAGGGCAGAACTCCCTCTGGATTCTTCTCCTTGTGCTATGACTTCGTTTCTCACTCTCAGCAACACAATTCTCTTCGTGTCCTTTCTTAGGATGCTGCTGCATATCGGGGCAGGCGCAGCTCCGTAACCCTCTATCTAGGCCTCTGACAGGATCCCACCCCTGTCAGGGACCTCTCTGTCTGCAGCTGTTTGTTGTTCCTCCTTCCCCCTGTCTGCCTGACAGGTGCTGCCTGGGTGAAGCCCAGTCAGATTCTGCCTAACTTCCTATCCAAGCCACCAGTGTTACCTAACTGTGAGGAGTGCCCTACTAAATAGGAGCATAGCTCCCCCTGGTGGACTGGAGTGTGAAGTGTGTTGTGTCGTTTGTGATACCTGGTAAGGTGATCTCCTTTATTGCTTCCAGACGTAACATCACTCCCCCTGGTGGAAGAATGACATTACTGCAACGACCAGGACACTGGGGCGCTGCACTTACACCATATGCAGAGCTATATATCTATGGTCACGACCATTGATAGTGACAGTTAGTTAGCGGTTAGTTGATAGTGACAGTTAGTTAGCGGTTAGTAGTTGTAACCATGGATACCTAAGCTACTGCAATGCATTGCACATGGGGTTGGTGACCTAGCTTATCAGTAGAAGTATACTACATTACTAATTAGAGGCATTTGCTAAGATTATTGTTACACTTACTATATATTGGAATAGGATCTCGCCGATAGGAAAACCCCTTTAACTATTGCAACTAACTTTAAGCTTCCTGTTATCAGGCAGCCATGAAAGAGTTATCCATATGTGATGAAACAATAGGAAAGTTGAGGCAGCTGCAGTCTGATGTAAGGACGTCTAGACTGTGCAGACACAGAGATCAGCCATCGGTGAATTACAATGATCTGATTACAACGATCTGTGCCTTCGAGTGAAAAAAAAAAAATTGAGAAACTTCTGTTCTTTCATGGAGAACAGTAGACTTTAAACACTGAACTTTTTTTTTTTTTGAACAGTCTTTGGCAGCTCCCAGTGATGTTGAAATGATGTTCGGCAAAGATGCCCGACTGTGCCTGTAAATATTTAAAAGGAATTACAGATATATTAACGTCTGTGAATGGCAAATAAGCCAATGTCAGGACTATCCTTTGGGAAGTTTGCCTTTCAGTGCTGCACTTTGTATTTACCTATAGATATATTTCGGCTTTGATAACCTGCAGTTCTTCGTTGGCTTACTTCGTCTCCTTTATTAACTGTGTGCAAGGAGGAATGGGCACTCCCTCAAGACATTGCCTTCCTTGGATAAATAATTTGTATACAGATCAAGTCTTTTTAAAAAGATAGGCACTCCTTTGCTGAGCCGTTATCCCAAATACTTATTAACCGAGCACAGCTGTTAAAGGGAATGTGGCAGCAGGGTTTTTCTATCTAATCTGACCACAGCATGATGTTGAGGCTGAAACCTCGATTCCAGTGATGTGTCACTGATTAGGCTGTGTGCTGTAGTTTCAATTAAATCACTGTTTTATCAGCAGATTACCACTGCAGGACTGGTAGTCTCATGCCTCCTAGTCAACTGCTCTGTGTAACCCCGCGCTCCACCACTGATTAACAGCTACAGTGTAGACAGAAAGCTGCCAATCAGTGGTGTGGGCGGGGCTATACATGGCTCAGCATTCAAAGCACTGCTAAATCTGCAGCAGTGAAAACTGATTGGATCACAACTGTAAAATAAATGATACATGGCTAGAATCAAGAGCTCTGTCTATACATCATGATGTGGAGGCAAAAACCAGGTGCAGGTTCTGTTTAAGTCCACATGCACAAAAATGTTTGGCACCATGATACCGGGTAACTTTTCTATCCCGCGGCTCTCCTCTTATGAAGATCATCAACATGAGCTTATCAGAAGAACTGGTGCTACTGGATAATGTTAGGTTTGGCATCCTATTTAAAGGGGAATGCAGGCCATCGCACCTGTAGAGTGAGGTACAATCCTTCCTGAGCTATTGTCCCCGTGTTGTGCCATTGCTGATTAGTTCTGTATCTGACCCTGATCTCAGTCTTGCTCCGGACTGCGCTCCTGCAGGGTCCTTTGAATGGGAGAGAGAGAGAGAGAGAGCGAGACAGAGATAGAGAGAGATTTTTTCACGGACTAGAAAATCCTTCCGGGCATGCTCATATACGACGCTGGATTCCTGTGTTTGACGGTCAGCGACGGATCCAGCGTCCATAGACTTCCATTATAGCCGACGACGGACAGCGCAGGACCAGTCGCTGAGCGATTTTCCGACGTGAAGAAAAAAGTTCCTCTAAACGTTTTCTCCACCTGACGGACCGCTATTTTCCGACGGATCCAGTGCACGACGGATGAAACGGATGGCCATCCGCCACAATCCGTCGCTAATACAAGTCTATGGGAAAAAAACAGGATCCTGCAGAACAATTTGCAGGATCCTGTTTTTTCAAAAATCGACGGATTTCGACAGGAAAAAGAAAAAAAAGCCAGAAGTGTGAAAGAGGCCTACGTCCCAAGGATCCTCCTTTAGCAAAGTTCATATCTGCATATGTGGGTTAAAGGTCCAAGAAAAAGAACTTCTATGCTAAACCAAATAACATTTTTTTTTTTTAACAGGTATTAATAAATACATGTTTTTTTTTAAATATGAAAATTACAATCCCATAACCAAGTAAGGCTATGTTCACGTTAGATTCTGGCCATGCATTAATAGTGCTTTCCGGGATTATGTTTAAAGCCCCGAATAACAGGATTCACAAGAAGCTCTTGTCAGAGCCAATGACTATCATGAGGCAGAAGGGCCCACTTTGTGCTCGGTTTGGCCTACGATAAAAAACACAGGAATGCAGGAAATCCTTTTAGTGCCAGAGTAAAAATAATTATTTTTCAACCAATCAGAAGGCTATAAAATAATTTCTACCAATCAGCATTTAGAAGACAAACGGATGACTACGAAAATAGACTCTTCCATCCAAGTAACGGTACTTTATACATTGTAAAGCCAACTCCCAAGGGCAGGGTGTACTCATATTCCTAAAGTAATCACAGAATAACCAAATTATATTTTATCTATATATATCTATCTCTATATCTATCTATATCTACCTATCTCTAATATACATAATATATGTATGGGAGGAGGAGCTAGAGGCAGAGCTCCCTCCCCTGAGGTTCAGACAGAAATTATCACTAGTTCCTGGCATCTCCTATCTCAGTAATGTAATAATCTGTACTCACTGAAGACAGATTTTACACCAGAATTGAGAATTTTGAGAGTAAATGATCAGTCCAGGAGGAGAAAAAAATAAAAGCAGATTTCGTTAATAAGATATATTACTAGGTTTCTTATTTACATGGGTATAATTGATTTAATAATCAGAATAACCAAGGTGCACAGCTGGATTGGTTTAGATCAGTGTAATATTGTCCAATAATTATTAGGTTTTTTCTTTAAAGAGGAAAGACAAGTCGAGCATTTCCAGTAGAGCCTGTACATTCATGTATATTGAAAATACTGAACAGAAATAAAATGGTGACGGAGATTGTTCCTCGCCGGGCTTTTTCTATGAGTAATGATATCAACGGAGTTCATTTGTGTATTGCTGTGCAAAACAAGAACGCAATCTCTACAGGGAAAGTAAAAGCAAATCTCAAACAACAAGGATTACGGCTGAAGTATTCCGCCTGGAAAAATACTTACTCAATAATCCTTGAGGTTTGAGATTGACTTTTTCCTTTATAAATCTGTAGAGATAACAATGTACAAATGAACT
This sequence comes from Ranitomeya imitator, assembly GCF_032444005.1. NCBI lineage: Eukaryota > Metazoa > Chordata > Amphibia > Anura > Dendrobatidae > Ranitomeya > Ranitomeya imitator. The sequence continues at coordinate 762,140,236 of NC_091284.1, read as the reverse complement.
GAAATGACACCGATACTCATAGAAAACAGTACAGCCGAGAATAATACTGCTCTTCCCATATCCCTAAAAGTATTCCTGTGCCACCCCTGAGAATTATACATACTTGTCTAAAAAGGAGGCAATCAAAATAGTCAATGTAAAAAATATATACAGGGTGGGCCATTTATAAGGATGCACCTAAATAAAATGGGAATGGTTGGTGATACCAACTTCCTGTTTGTGGCACATTAGTATATGGGAGGGGGGAACTTTTCAAGATGGGTGGTGACCATGGCGGCCATTTTGAAATTGGCCATTTTGGATCCAATTTTTTTTTTTTTCAAATGGGAAGAGGGTCATGTGACATCAAACTTATTGAGAACTTCACAAGAAAAACAACGGTGTGATTGTTTTTAACGCAACTTTATTCTTTCATGAGTTATTTACAAGTTTATGACCACTTATAAAATGTGTTCAAAGTGCTGCCCATTGTGTTGGATTGTCAATGCAACCCTCTTCTCCCACTCTTGACACACTGATAGCAACACCGCAGAGGAAATGCTTAACGCGGCTTCCAGTATCCGTTGTTTATCCCTGTATCCCTGTATATAAATTTATACAATGTTATTTTCTGGATTTTGTTTTTGATATTCTATCTCAAAATATTAAAATTAACCTACCTTTAACCCCTTAATGACCGCCAATACGTCTTTTAACTGACCTGAGATATAAGGGAATAGCCTCCCCATACAGGTGACAATCCAGCAGCTGTCGGCTGCACACTATAGCTGACAACTTGCTGTATCAGCCACGATCAGTGTTTGCACCCTCCAAATCTGTTTAACCCCTTAGATGCTGCTGTCAGTAGTGACTACATCATTATAAATGGTTAACAGAATGTGGGGGCTTCCTCCTAATCCCAATTGGTGCCCTCAGATCATGATTTTGTGGTCCTGATGTTTGCGATTGGCAATTCATGACCAAATTCTGGCCTAAGAGTCTGACGTCTGTTGTAACCTGTTCAGAAGTCAGAGGCATTTAGGTGGTAAAAATGCACATTTTCATTTCTGCCATGTCACTTTGCATTAATTCCTGAAAAGCAACTGAAGGGTTAATAAACTACCTGACTGCAGTTTTCAATATGTCAGGTGTTGCCGTTTTTAAAATGGTATCACGTTTGGGGGTTTACAAATATATGGGACCCCTAAAATCACTTCAAACATGGATAATAGGTCCCTAAAAAAATAAATTTTGTAAATTTCCTTGAAAAAATGAAAAATTACTGCTACATTTTTAAACCTCCTAAAAAACATTATCAAAATCACTGTTATTTGTTAAAGTGCTCCAGAGTTATTACCACATTAAGTGACACTGGTCAGATTTCAAAAATTTGGCTCCGTCACTAAGGGGTTAAAATAATAGACTGTTCTTGTCTTTGTCAGTTGGCAAACTTACAAAATCAGCAAGGGATCAAATAATTATTTCCCCCACTGTAAATCTCTCTTAAGGTACTGTCACACTAGACGATATCGCTAGCGATCCGTGACGTTGCAGCGTCCTCGCTAGCGATATCGTCCAGTGTGACACGCAGCAGCGATCAGGCCCCTGCTGTGATATCGCTGGTCGGGGAAGAAAGTCCAGAACTTTGTTTCGTCGCTGGATCTCCCGCTGACATCGCTGAATCGGCGTGTGTGACGCCGATTCAGCGATGTCTTCGCTGGTAACCAGGGTAAACATCGGGTTACTAAGCGCAGGGCCGCGCTTAGTAACTCGATGTTTACCCTGGTTACCATCGTTAAAGTAAAAAAAACAACCACTACATACTTACCTACCGCTGTCTGTCCCCGGCGCTCTGCTTCTCTGCTCTGGCTGTGAGCCGGCCTCCAGGTTCCCTTACCCCTCGCCCAAGAGGACGCCTTGGATGGAGTGAGACCCAGCACAGATGCTATCGATGTGGACAGCCGGGGCATCTGCAAGCCTCCTGCCCAGCTGTTCAAATGAGGATTGATCCTGTACCCAGTCGTATTATTAATTATGTACAGCCAAGTGCCATGGAGGACAACGTGTCACCACTACGTGAGGACTTGCCTTGTGCCTCACCCACCCAGGTTGCACCACTAGGAGTTTATGGTGTGCGACCTGCAGCTATGACGACTTCTGCTCATCGAGGTAAGCACTTGCAGGAGGTCGTGCTGGATGGACAGAGACTTATTGGATTTTGTGACTCAGGGGCTTTCCTCACACTGGCTGATCCCCGAGTGGTTCGGCCTGAGGCAATCCATAGAGGACCTGGGATTGTCATTGAACTGGCTGGTGGACAATGGAGGACTATTCCCACAGCCACTGTGGATCTGAACTTTGGTTTTGGGGTCAGGCGATGTGTGATTGGGGTGATGGGTGGTCTGCCTGCAGATGTTCTCCTGGGCAATGATGTGGGAGAGCTACGATGCCAATTCGTGGCTGCATGAAGCCACATGTAAGTTACGCTCTGCCTGTGTGTACTTAACCAGCGACCTGTAGAGGTCCCTGGTACGTACACAAATTGGGAGGGGAAGGGATTGTCATGATATGTACTTTTGCCCTGTCCTGTATTTGAATAATATGCCATTTGATGTATGTAACTGTTCTCTGGTTTCTATTAGCTGTAATTTATGTATTTTCTTGTGCTGGGAGTTCACCTGTAACAATATGTCTCCTTCCCCCAATACTTGCAGCCCTAAGCTATAATATAATTAAGCTTTGTCAACATCACTAGTGGAGGAATAGCCATTCTTCCTCACAGCAGGTGGCTAGTCAAATGTACATACTACATAGACTACTTGGAGCCCACCAGTCTAGAATCTTCTGGTGGACCCAACCATTGAATAGAAGGTGTGACCCCTACCCCCCTTCATGGGCGGATCCCAGGAGCTCAGACAATCCATTCTTATTTTGAGATCAGATGTGAGTTGATCCTTGAAGGAGAAGGAGTGGGGATTCTTAGCTGAGGCAAGACCCCATGTCCATCTGGGACTGTCCAGCTGAGGACATATCTCGTCGTTCATGGGATTGTTTTGGGATCCTTTGGACTCGAGTGGACTATTGCTTTGTTAACTGGCACAAGGATTATCGGGAGGTGCCCCCGAACCTGTTACGTTGGACTAATTGTGGACTCTGTAGATCTACCTGCATGTGTTGTTCCAGCGTTCTTGATAATAAATCTGTGGAATCATCCCTTGGCCTGTTGCCCCTTCTTGCTCTGCCGTACACCCCGTCACACGCACCACAGCCGTGAGTTATTTCCTCATGGATGCTGCCTCCTCAGCATTTCCCGGAGCCTGCGCTGTGATCTTAGGCCTTGGGCATGCGCAGTTAGCGCTGCCCGTCCACTGACATCACTTGATGTCTTTCTTATTGCGCCTGCATGGACGCGCGGCCTGAGATCCCACCCCGCAGTCTCTTCTGATTTATTCACACTGTGGGGCTGGGAATCTTGGTCATGAGCAGTACTTTTCTGTGGCTCTCCCTCATCTCCCTCTGCCTTTTTCCTACTGTGCAGCGACATAGGAATCTGAAGATATCTGATGATTCCTATGATGCTGCAAAGTAGGAAAGAGGCGGAGTGAGATGAGGGAGAGCCGCAGAAAAGATTCCCAGCCCCACAGTGTGAATAAATCAGAAGAGACTGCGATCTCAGGCCGCGCATCCACGCAGGCGCAATAATTAAGACATCAAGTGATGTCAGTGGACGGGCAGCGTTAACTGCGCATGCCCAAGGACAAAGATTACAGCGCAAGCGCCGGGAAACCGCTGAGGAGGCGGCGCCAGGGAAACATGAGGAAGTAACTGACGGCTGTGGTGCGTCTGTGTAAGGGGGAAAGACCTGCCTCCCCTGTCAAATGTATGAGGCACAAATTATATTAACGATTATTTCAGCGTTGGCAGGGACATGAACTAAAAGCCACCTTGACAGAATGCAGCATTAGTACAGCACAAAGTGGTTCTTTTACAGTGGCGTAACTAGAAAGTTATGGGCCCTGGTGCGAACTTTCAAATGGAGCCCCCCCACCATGCCAAAATATTTTCCACTCAAATTCACATTTTCCCTATTAATTTTGCACACTATAGCTTTATTGCAAAGTTGTATAGTGTGACCTCAGTTTCATAACTATCCAGTGCCCCATCTTGGCATATATTTGTCCCCCGTACTGCCATTGTTATGTAATGTATAAAATAAAATAAACCATTATACTCATCAGGGGCTAACATAGAAGTCATGGGGATCCATATAAGAAGTATAATGCACCCCCATAGTCCTCCTTATAGTATAATTCACTCCCCATAGTCCCCATATAGTATTGTACACTTCTCAGTCCTCCATATAGTATAATACACTGCTCCATATATTAAAATACACTCCTCATAGTGCTCCACATAGCATAATACACTCTTCGTAGTGCTTCATATAGTATAATACACTGCTCAGTCCTCCATATTGTATAATACACCCCTCATAGTCCTCCATATAGTATAATACACTCCTCAGTCCTCCATTTAGTATTATACACTCCACATAGTCCTCCATATATTAACCCCTTTCTGACCTCGGACGGGATAGTACGTCCGAGGTCAGAAGCCCCTCTTTGATGCGGGCTCCGGCGGTGAGCCCGCACCAAAGTCGGGACAAGTCAGCTGTTTTGAACAGCTGACATGTGCCCGTAATAGGCGCGAGCAGAATCGCGATCTGCCCGCGCCTATTAACTAGTTAAATGCCGCTGTCAAACGCAGACAGCGGCATTTAACTACCGCATCCGGAAGTGACGGCATCGCCGACCCCCGTCACATGATCGGAGGTCGGCGATGCTTCTCCATTGTAACCATAGAGGTCCTTGAGACCTCTATGGTTACTGATCGCCGGTAGCTGTGAGCGCCACCCTCTGGACGGCGCTCACAGCACACCTGCAATTCTGCTACATAGCAGCGAACAGCAGATCGCTGCTATGTAGCAGAGGCGATCGTGCTGTGCCTGCTTCTAGGCTCCCATGGAGGCTATTGAAGCATGGCAAAAGTAAAAAAAAAAGTTAAAAAAAATGTGAAAAAAATAAAAAAAATATAAAAGTTTAAATCACCCCCCCTTTCGCCCCAATCAAAATAAATAAATAAAAAAAATATCAAATCTACACATATTTGGTATCACCGCGCTCAGAATCGCCCGATCTATCAATTAAAAAAAAGCATTAACCTGATCGCTAAACAGCGTAGCGAGAAAAAAATTAGAAACGCCAGAATTACGTTTTTTTGGTCGCTGTGACATTGCATTAAAATGCAATAACGGGCGATCAAAAGAACGTATCTGCACCAAAATGCTATAATTAAAAACTTCATCTCGGCACGCAAAAAATAAGCCCTCAACCGACCCCAGATCATGAAAAATGGAGACGCTACGAGTATCGGAAAATGGCGCAATTTTTTTATTTTTTTTAGCAAAGTTTGGAATTTTTTTTCACCACTTACGTAAAAAATAACCTAGTGATGTTAGGTGTCTATGAACTCGTACTGACCTGGAGAATCATAATGTCAGGTCAGTTTTAGCATTTAGTGAACCTAGCAAAAAAGCCAAACAAAAAACAAGTGTGGGATTGCACTTTTTTTTGCAATTACACCGCACTTGGAATTTTTATCCCGTTTTCTAGTACACGACATGCTAAAACCAATGATGTCGTTCAAAAGTACAACTCGTCCCGCAGAAAATAAGCCCTCACATGGCCAAATTGACGGAAAAATAAAAAAGTTATGGCTCTGGGAAGAAGGGGAGTGAAAACGAACACGGAAAAACGAAAAATCCCAAGGTCATGAAGGGGTTAAAATACACTGGTCAGTCCTCTATATAGTATAATACACTCCTCATAGTGCTCCATATAGAATAATGCACCGCCATCATCATCCATGTCGTACAATTCACTTCCCATAGTATGATGCACCCTAGTTCTTCATATAGTATAATATATTCCCCATAGTCCTCGATTCAGTATAATGCAGCCCACATATAGTATAATACAGCCACCCCACAGAGTATACTGCAGCCCTGCCATACAATACAATGTAACCCCCATAGAATATAATGCAGCCCCCCTCAGTGTAATGCAGCCCCTCCATACAGGGGCAGTGAGAAAGACACAAGCAAATGGTGACTAGGGGGCAGGGGAGAAGGACACAAGGCGGCTAGGGGAGACAGGCACAAGGGTAACATAGGGGGGCTAGGGAGCAAGGAAGACCGGCACAAGGGGACACATGGGGGCTAGGAGGCAGGGGAGAAGGTTACAAGGGGACTAGTGAGCAAGGGAGACTGACAAGGGGACAAGGGAGACTGGCACAAGGGGACACGCAGGGACTAGTTGGCTAGGGAGACTGACACACGGGGACAAGGGACACAAGCATAAGGGGACAAGGGAGACAGGCGCAAGGGGACACATAGGGACTAGGAGGAAGGGGAGAAGGGCACAATGGGACACACGGGGACTATGGGGCAAGGGAGACAGGCACAAGAGGACACAAGGGGACTCCGAGGGCAGAGTAGATAGGGACGCAAGGGCTGCAAAAGGACAGAGGAAGACTGGGGGGAGACTTGGGAGGAGGGAAGAAGGGGGCACAGGGATTACAAGGACAGGGTAGATGGAGAACACACGGTGAGAAAGGGGACAGGGGAGATTTGAGAGCAGGGCAGACGAGTCACACGGGGACAAGAGGCAGGAAATGCATGGGGGGTGCAGGAGGACTCAGGGCATGGTAGATGGGGAGCATTGGGGGACCAGGGGAGGAGGAACAAGGTGTGTATGGGGAGCACAATGACCTGAACCTGGGGACCTACTAGGACATGGGGCACGGGAGAGCAGGGAGGAAACGGGGCTGGTGTCACAGGGGGCCAGGGACGCTGGGGGGCCGAGACGGCGACACACAGGCAGCAGACACACCTCACTTCTGCCGGTCTCGTACACCTCCATGTTCATCCCCGGATCCTCCACATGGCTGAGCTGCTGCGGTATCCCCCTCCTGGGCGGCTCGGTCCACGTGGCCCCCAATAGCTCTGGAGCCGCCTGTTCCCGGTACCAGCAGCCGCCACAGGCTTTGCCAATATGGCGGCCACCATCACCTGTGCAGATGCTGCACTGCCTGGGCACCGTACACAGCGGGTGCGCAATGAAGTGATGTCATCACGCACCCGCAGTGGCAGAGGGAAATGATGGGAGAGGGAGCATCAGCTGACGCTCTCTCCTCCATCATTGCTTTGAACTGTACCGGCATCATAAACGCCGGTATAGTTCACTGCGGCGGCTGCGACGGGGGGAGTCGTGTGCCTCTGACCTGTCGGGCCCCAAACTTGCCAGACCCGGTTGCAGCGGCGACCGCTGCGACCGTGGTAGTTACGCCCCTGCCTCACACGCACTACAGATATCACACACACACTACAGATATCACACACACACTATAGACATCACACACAAACACACACCAGCTCATAGTAACATAGTAACATAGTTAGTAAGGCCGAAAAAAGACATTTGTCCATCCAGTTCAGCCTATATTCCATCATAATAAATCCCCAGATCTACGTCCTTCTACAGAACCTAATAATTGTATGATACAATATTGTTCTGCTCCAGGAAGACATCCAGGCCTCTCTTGAACCCCTCGACTGAGTTCGCCATCACCACCTCCTCAGGCAAGCAATTCCAGATTCTCACTGCCCTAACAGTAAAGAATCCTCTTCTATGTTGGTGGAAAAACCTTCTCTCCTCCAGACGCAAAGAATGCCCCCTTGTGCCCATCACCTTCCTTGGTATAAACAGATCATCAGCGAGATATTTGTATTGTCCCCTTATATACTTATACATGGTTATTAGATCGCCCCTCAGTCGTCTTTTTTCTAGACTAAATAATCCTAATTTCGCTAATCTATCTGGGTATTGTAGTTCTCCCATCCCCTTTATTAATTTTGTTGCCCTCCTTTGTACTCTCTCTAGTTCCATTATATCCTTCCTGAGCACCGGTGCCCAAAACTGGACACAGTACTCCATGTGCGGTCTAACTAGGGATTTGTACAGAGGCAGTATAATGCTCTCATCATGTGTATCCAGACCTCTTTTAATGTACCCCATGATCCTGTTTGCCTTGGCAGCTGCTGCCTGGCACTGGCTGCTCCAGGTAAGTTTATCATTAACTAGGATCCCCAAGTCCTTCTCCCTGTCAGATTTACCCAGTGGTTTCCCATTCAGTGTGTAATGGTGATATTGATTCCTTCTTCCCATGTGTATAACCTTACATTTATCATTGTTAAACCTCATCTGCCACCTTTCAGCCCAAGTTTCCAACTTATCCAGATCCATCTGTAGCAGAATACTATCTTCTCTTGTATTAACTGCTTTACATAGTTTTGTATCATCTGCAAATATCGATATTTTACTGTGTAAACCTTCTACCAGATCATTAATGAATATGTTGAAGAGAACAGGTCCCAATACTGACCCCTGCGGTACCCCACTGGTCACAGCGACCCAGTTAGAGACTATACCATTTATAACCACCCTCTGCTTTCTATCACTTACACACAGTTATTCTCATTGAGATAATCCAGAATAACATCCCTCAGAAACCCTTCAAATATTTTACCAACAATAGAGGTTAGACTTACTGGCCTATAATTTCCAGGTTCACTTTTAGAGCCCTTTTTGAATATTGGCACCACATTTGCTATGCGCCAGTCTTGCGGAACAGACCCTGTCGCTATAGAGTCCCTAAAAATAAGAAATAATAGTTTATCTATTACATTACTTAGTTCTCTTAGTACTCGTGGGTGTATGCCATCCGGACCCGGAGATTTATCTATTTTAATCTTATTTAGCCGGTTTCGCACCTCTTCTTGGGTTAGATTAGTGACCCTTAATATAGGGTTTTCATTGTTTCTTGGGATTTCACCTAGCATTTCATTTTCCACCGTGAATACCGTGGAGAAGAAGGTGTTTAACATGTTAGCTTTTTCCTCGTCATCTACAACCATTCTTTCCTCACTATTTTTTAAGGGGCCTACATTTTCAGTTTTTATTCTTTTACTATTGATATAGTTGAAGAACAGTTTGGGATTAGTTTTACTCTCCTTAGCAATGTGCTTCTCTGTTTCCTTTTTGGCAGCTTTAATTAGTTTTTTAGATAAAGTATTTTTCTCCCTATAGTTTTTTAGAGCTTCAATGGTGCCATCCTGCTTTAGTAGTGCAAATGCTTTCTTTTTACTGTTAATTGCCTGTCTTATTTCTTTGTTTAGCCACATTGGGTTTTTCCTATTTCTAGTCCTTTTATTCCCCCAAGGTATAAACCGCATATAAACCGCATATACACATCTCACACTCTCCTCTCTGGTACTGGGGAGGCTGATATAAACGTGCAGCTCCTCAGCTTCTCCTGCTTACAGCAGGTCTGTCCTGTCCCGCACCTCCCCCGCTCTCGCCTTCTGTCCTGGGGCTGCAGAGCAGGAGAAGCTGTCTCACCATGCTTACTGGAGCTGCTTCCTAACTCTCACATACCCTGGCTGCCCCCTTCCCCTAGATACGCCTCTGACTGTTGCCGTGCGGGAGGGATCTCCTGCACTGCAACACATGGTGTTGGGTGCCCCTGACCTGCTGGGCCCGGTCTCAATGGCGACAGCTGCGACCGTGTTAGTTACGGCACTGTTCTTTTAATTACAAACGCCTGGGGAAGTGACAGGTTCCCTTTAATTAAAATTCAGATCCACAGTACATCGCGACACCTTCCAGTACGTATGTCACTACTCCTCATGGCTCCTCCCAGAGTTAGAAAACCCTGGAGAGCAATGCGCTCATCACTGACGACACGCTCACCTGCTGCAGACTGCGGCTCACTATTTATAAATAATAGAGCGCTGTTGCGCCCGATGACTTTTTAGGTCACCGCTCTTCCCTGTGTTGAACAAGCATGGAGAGCGGTGCAGCTCTTGGTAAAGCTAACACTGATTGACTGCACACAAATATGTTGATTTATGTGATTATTGTTATGCTGGAACGCCTTTTATTGTCTGTACAAGTCCCTTCGAAAATGTAAAACACTACGGAATATGTTGGCGTTATAGAAATAAAATTATTATTATACATACAATTCACAGAGTATTTTAAAGAAGATGGATCGGTGGTTGGGTAATGCATTTTTTTTTCCATATTATCCAGTAACTGTTTATTAATGCATTTATTAATAGGATTTCTAGGCCTTCACATTGCTTCTGCATTCTATAAAGATGAGGGATTTAGCTTTTCCATAGCATGTATATAAAAAAAAGTTCACAACGCAGACTTCTATAGAACCAAAAAAAAAAAGAGCATCAATTGTCCAGGACACAGACTGGGTTGATAGCCTCCCCTGTTGTTTGGCCGGCAGCTAGCTTTAAATACAAATTTTATAAATATCCATACAGAGCAGAAATCTATTACCGTGGATCGGTTTGCCTGCAGTGCTAGCCTACGTCATATATCACATTAATCTGCAGCCGACATCAACCACATTGAACTGAAGAGCTAAACAGCAATACTCTGTAGAATCCATCACACAGAAGATGCAGTGGTGGGCACAAAACAACCTAATCTGAAAACTTTAGGAAAAATCTGTAAGTGTCGAGAACGGTCAGAGTTAGTGTAGCATTGTAATTCTGGATAAAGACGTTTCTTGTATTCGGCACTGCTGAACTTCCTGTTTAAAGGCAATGAAGAATTAAACAAATATCATCGCGCAATGTCTGGTACGGTGACACAAGTAATTAATTTGGTGCTAATGAAGCAGAGAAATTCTCAGTCTGAGGAAGAACACAGACCTGTGACAGGGGATAAGACACTAAGGGCTCCATTTATTATTTGCATTTTTTTTTTTTTACTTGTGGTTTTCAGTGATTGGTTTTTGCATTAAACTCGACAAAATGGCACATGTGATTGACGAATTTTGTGCAAAGCCCACAATTCTTTTTTTTCTGTTTAACTGTTTTTGCAACCATTTAGCATAAAAGTTACACATTTTTCAAAATGCACCAAATTTTGCGAGTTTTTTTTTTTTAACGTAATATTTAATTAATCTGTATCAGTTGGAAGAGCCACCGTAGAAAACTAACTGAATAATGAAAGACAACTTGAAAAAAGGTGCAAATTGTTTGAAAAATTTGTTGTAAATCACTAAGTCACTCCAAAAAAATGGCAGAAATGCAATGATTGGTATAGCCAACTGTCTTCCTTTATTTGGACTATTATAATATTTGGTATTGCGGCATCTTTAGAGATCCAAACTGTAAAATTATTGCCAGACATGAGCAGTAACGTACTTTAACCTCTTAACACCCGGGTGATTTTTCCTTTTTCTTTCTTCCATGAGCCATAACCAGTTTAGTTTTCTATCAACATAACCAAATGGCTTGTTTGTTTTTGTGTTTTTGCTTTTTTTGCAGGAGCAGTTGTAATTTTCAATAACATTAACTTTACCATATAATGTACTGAAAAATGTGCAGAAAAATCCAAGTGCAGTGAAATGGTGGAAAAAATTCAGAAATTCTGGCTTTGTTTTTTCATTTTTGTTTTTCAGAAACTTACTGTACAATAAAAATGGCCTGACAATATGATGCTTCAGATTAGTACAATTGTGGCGATACCCAACTTGTATTAGATTAGCGTAGATAAAATTGGCACAATTACAGCGCCTTGCTAAAATATTCTGCCCCCTTGAACTTTTCAACCTTTTCCCACATATCATCCTTCAAACATAAAGATATGAAATGTAAATTTTTGGTGAAGAATCAACACCAAGTGGAACACAATTGTGAAGTTGAATGAAATTTATTGGTTATTTTACATTTTTGTGGAAATTCAAAAACTGAAAAGTGGGGCGTGCAATATTATTTGGCCCCTTTACTTTCAGTGCAGCAAACTCACTCCAGAAGTTCATTGTGGACCTCTGAATGATCCAATGTTGTCCTAAATGCCTAATGATGATACATATAATCCACCTGTGTGTAATCAAGTCTCCGTATAAATGCACCTGCTCTGTGATAGTCTCAGGGTTCTGTTTGAAGCACAGAGAGCATCATGAAGACCACGGAACACAACAGGCAGGTCCGTGATACTGTTGTGGAGAAGTTTAAAGTCGGATTTGGATACAAAATGATTTCCAAAACTTTAAACATCCCAAGGAGCACTGTGCAAGCGATCATATTGAAATGGAAAGAGAATCATACCACTGCAAATCTACCAAGACCCGGCCATCCCTCTAAACTTTCATCTCAAACAAGGAGAAGACTGATCAGAGATGCAGCCAAGAGGCCCATGATCACTCTGGGTGAACTGCAGAGATCTACAGCTGAGGTGGGACAGTCTGTCCATAGGACAACAATCAGTAGTACACTGCATAAATCTGGCCTTTATGGGAGAGTGGCAAGAAGAAAGCCATTTCTCAAAGATATCCATAAAAAGTGTTGTTTAAAGTTTGAAACAAGTCACCTGGGAGACACACAAAACGTGGAAGAAGGTGCTCTGGTCAGATGAAACCAAAATCGAACTTTTTGGCAACAATGCCAAACGATATGTTTGGCTTAAAGGCAACACAGCTCATCACCCTGAACACACCATCCCCACTGTCAAACATGGTGGTGGCAGCATCATGGTTTGGGCCTGCTTTTCTTCAGCAGGGACAGAGAAGATGGTTAAAATTGATGGGAAGATGGATGGAGCCAAATACAGGACCATTCTTGAAGAAAACCTGTTGGAGTCTGCAAAAGACCAGAGACTGGGACGGAAATTTGTCTTCCAACAAGACAATGATCCCAAACATAAAGCAAAATCTACAATAGAATGGTTCACAAATAAACGTATCCAGGTGTTAGAATGGCCAAGTCAAAGTCCAGACCTCAATCTAATCGAGAAACTGTGGAAAGAACTGAAAACTGATGCTCACAAGCAATCTCCATCAAACCTCACTGAGCTCGAGCTGTTTGCCAAGGAAGAATGGGCAAGAATTTCAGTCTCTCGATGTACAAAACTGATAGAGACATACCCCAAGCGACTTGCAGCTGTAATTGCAGCAAAAGGTGGTGCAACAATGTATTAAGTTAAAGGGGCCGAATAATATTGCACGCCCCACTTTTCAGTTTTTGAATTTCCACAAAAATTTAAAATAAGCAACAAATTTCGTTCAACTTCACAATTGTGTTCCACTTGTTGTTGATTCTTCACCAAAAATTTACATTTGGTATCTTTATGTTTGAAGCATGATACAGTGGGGCAAAAAAGTATTTAGTCAGTCAGCAATAGTGCAAGTTCCACCACTTAAAAAGATGAGAGGCGTCTGTAATTTACATCATAGGTAGACCTCAACTATGGGAGACAAACTGAGAAAAAAAAATCCAGAAAATCACATTGTCTGTTTTTTTAACATTTTTTTTGCATATTATGGTGGAAAATAAGTATTTGGTCAGAAACAAACAATCAAGATTTCTGGCTCTCACAGACCTGTAACTTCTTCTTTAAGAGTCTCCTCTTTCCTCCACTCATTACCTGTAGTAATGGCACCTGTTTAAACTTGTTATCAGTATAAAAAGACACCTGTGCACACCCTCAAACAGTCTGACTCCAAACTCCACTATGGTGAAGACCAAAGAGCTGTCAAAGGACACCAGAAACAAAATTGTAGCCCTGCACCAGGCTGGGAAGACTGAATCTGCAATAGCCAACCAGCTTGGAGTGAAGAAATCAACAGTGGGAGCAATAATTAGAAAATGGAAGACATACAAGACCACTGATAATCTCCCTCGATCTGGGGCTCCACGCAAAATCCCACCCCGTGGGGTCAGAATGATCACAAGAACGGTGAGCAAAAATCCCAGAACCACACGGGGGGACCTAGTGAATGAACTGCAGAGAGCTGGGACCAATGTAACAAGGCCTACCATAAGTAACACACTACGCCACCATGGACTCAGATCCTGCAGTGCCAGACGTGTCCCACTGCTTAAGCCAGTACATGTCCGGGCCCGTCTGAAGTTTGCTAGAGAGCATTTGGATGATCCAGAGGAGTTTTGGGAGAATGTCCTATGGTCTGATGAAACCAAACTGGAACTGTTTGGTAGAAACACAACTTGTCGTGTTTGGAGGAAAAAGAATACTGAGTTGCATCCATCAAACACCATACCTACTGTAAAGCATGGTGGTGGAAACATCATGCTTTGGGGCTGTTTCTCTGCAAAGGGGCCAGGACGACTGATCCGGGTACATGAAAGAATGAATGGGGCCATGTATCGTGAGATTTTGAGTGCAAACCTCCTTCCATCAGCAAGGGCATTGAAGATGAAACGTGGCTGGGTCTTTCAACATGACAATGATCCAAAGCACACCGCCAGGGCAACGAAGGAGTGGCTTCGTAAGAAGCATTTCAAGGTCCTGGAGTGGCCTAGCCAGTCTCCAGATCTCAACCCTATAGAAAACCTTTGGAGGGAGTTGAAAGTCCGTGTTGCCAAGCGAAAAGCCAAAAACAATACTGCTCTAGAGGAGATCTGCATGGAGGAATGGGCCAACATACTAACAACAGTGTGTGGCAACCTTGTGAAGACTTACAGAAAACGTTTGACCTCTGTCATTGCCAACAAAGGATATATTACAAAGTATTGAGATGAAATTTTGTTTCTGACCAAATACTTATTTTCCACCATAATATGCAAATAAAATGTTAAAAAAACAGACAATGTGATTTTCTGGATTTTTTTTTTCTCAGTTTGTCTCCCATAGTTGAGGTCTACCTATGATGTAAATTACAGACGCCTCTCATCTTTTTAAGTGGTGGAACTTGCACTATTGCTGACTGACTAAATACTTTTTTGCCCCACTGTATGTGGAAAAAGGTTGAAAAGTTCAAGGGGATCGAATACTTTCGAATGGCACTGTATTACAAAAATGGAAGAAGCATACGATTACTGTCAATCTTCCTAGGTGAGGGGCTCCATGCAAGATCTCAACTAATGGGGTAAGGATGATTCTGAGAAAGGTCAGCCCAGAACTACACGGGAGAACGTGGTCAATGACCTGAAGAAAGCTAGGATCACAGTCTCAAATATCACCGTTAATAACACTTTATGCTGTCACGGATTAAAATCCTGCAGGAAACGCAAGGTCCCCCTGCTCACGCCAGCACATGTCCAGACCCGTTTGAAGTTCGCCAATGACCATCTGGATGATCCAGAGGAAGCATGGGAGAAGGTTGTGTGGTCAGACGAGACCAAAATAGAACTTTTTGGTATCAACTCCACTAGTGGTGTTTGGAGGAAGAAGGCGGCAGAGTACAACCCCAAGAACACCTTCCCAACCATGATGCATGGTGGGGGAATCATCATACCTTGGAGGAGCTTTTCTGCAAAGGGGAAAGGATGACTGCACCATATTGGGTTCGGAGCTGAACCCAATAGAAAATCTTTGGAGGGAGATGAAACACAATGTTGCCCATCGACAGCCCCGAAACGTGAAAGATCTGGAGAAGATCTCTATGGAGGAGAAGGTCAAAATCTCTGCTGCAAGTGTGCAAACTTGGCCAAGAACTACAGAAAACGTCTGACGTCTGATTGCAAACAAAGTTTTCAGTACCAAATATTATATTCTGTTTCTCCATTGTATTAAAGACTTATTTCATGCAATAAAATGCAAATTTGTAAAAATCATATACGGTAATGTGATTTCATCTCATCAGACTGGAAGTAGGTTGGTGCAGTTTTCCCACTTTTCTGATTTTGCACTAGATAAAAACTAGAATCCATTTTAAAGGTATACAAATATCTGGATATATGCAGTGTATAGAGATATTTCTTTTACAATCCATGTACAATATCAATGGCACCTGCTTGTATCAAGTATCTCAATACCTGTAGGTAATGGAATGTAGATCCTCTTCTCTAATCTTCTCCGTAAAGCCTCATCAATGTCCCATGGGAAATTGGTCGCAGCCAGAACCATAACCATTTTTGAGGGATCGTCATTTTCTAGGGCGCCTCCAACACCTGCAATATTAAAACATGGATTATGAAGTTAGCAGTATTGAACTGACAAAGTGTTGACAATGGGGAAACCATGATCTTTATTAAAGCCACACCGTTCTGTAGACTTTTTAGAATTCTGAGACCACTTGCCATCAATCATACGAGCTCTGCTTTCCCCGCACCGCTCTGCTAGTTCATCCAAGTAGATATTCATAAAACAGACTGTCCCAGGCAATTTCTCAAATGGCATCTGTGCACGGTGGTTTTGAAGTCTGATGCTGGAGGGCTTTACATAAAATAACTAGTGTTGTACATTGCTCAGCCGAGGGAGACAGGTTATTTATGTAACTGTCTCTGCTGCTCTCAGACTAAAGGGGATGAAAAGTTATTAAAGGAAACACTCCAAAAGTTCTTTTATATCGAGATCAACAGCACAAAAAAGCAGAACTACATCTAAGCACTTTAGTTTAGTAGAATAAGCCAAATTCTATTGTGATGTTCACTAATAATGTAGGAGTTCTTTTAAATAAACCAATATAGTTACTTTCCTTCCCAAAAGCATCAGAAAATTGCTAAAAACAAATCCAAGAGCATATCAGAACTATGGTTAAGAACGGAAAAGGGAGGAAATAATGCAGGGGGACTAGCCTCAGGGTCAAACCGCCCTACTTTGGGATAAGAGATGGGTGACCGCTGGGCCGCAATGGTATGTAATATAATAAAATAATAATAACAACAATAATAATAAGAATATAAAAAAAATATTCACCTTTCTAACAGTTCATCAAAAATGTAATTGGTTTTTGCCATTACCAACCCCCTTTTTGAGCCTACGTCCCAAAGAAAACTTCTGGAATTGCTAGTCTCCCAAAGTTTTGGGGAGTTGTGGCATGGTCTAGAAAATGTGCAGGTTTTTTCAGAAGGTCTTTATTTATTCCGCGAGCTTTCCGGATGTACCAGGATAGTTGGCCAGTATTACATCTAGGGCCTGATAATCCTAACCGAACTATCCTGGTACTTGTTATTTCCATTTACAACTAAGGAATAAGAATTGTGAAAAGGGCAAAAGAAAGCCCTTTAACTCCTTTCCCAATGCTTTTTTCATAAAAATGATTAGTCATGGCTACATTAAAGGGGTTGTCTTCTACACATTATTTTATATAAAATAAGTCTTGGGTGGTCTTAAAACAAAAAACAAAACAAAACAAAACAGATATTCACCTATTGTATTGCCATCAATCGTCCACACCACTAGCTATGTCCCCAGCTGGTCTCTTCACTTCCTCTTCTGGTGGGGTTGTCATATGACCATATTAATGGCCACTGATGGACTTAAGTGGTGATGTTGCGTCCAAGTCGAAATAATGAGGTACAGAGTTTGAGGAGGACACTGGCAGCGGTGTGATACAGAGCCAGGGTACAGTACATATCTGTTTTTTTTCTTGCTTTGACCTCTCCATGGGCCCATTTTTTAATATAATAATGTAGTGGACTACTCTTTTAAAAGTGGTTGCACAAAAAGTAAAAAAATAAATAAATGACTAGCTGCAGGAAAGGTGCTGAATCCTCTTAGACTCCAGTGATTATCTGTTGGTGCTAACTGGGCTATGTTCATTTTCTTGGATAAAGATGCCAACGTTGCAGGAGGCTGCAGGAGTCAACACTGGCATGAATGGTGCTGTGCATGCCGACATTGCTGCTACAGCCAGGGATTGGTTTAATTACCACATGGTGCAATGGCACCTCATTGTGCCAGAAAAATAAAGACTGGCTGGGAACACCAGAGCATCAGCCCTAGAGTGGAAAGGGAATTTATTAAGCAAGTAATGGTTTTTTGTCATACAATTTTCAGCAGCTAATATCATAAACTCTCGAAACAATCTCATTAAATTGGTGGTCGGTGGTCAGGTGTAAGTAGCAAAGTCTGCAGTCAAGTCTGCCAAATCATGACACTGTGATTCCTCTGTGACAGTCTGCGGACTCGTGACCACGTGTTTGCTATTTCCTTACCTGCGGTCAGGTGCCGACTAGTCTAATTTGACTTATCTCAATAGAAGAAGCAAATAACATACATGTGGTCATGTGACCAGCATCTCGCATGGAGCATACAGGGAAATCGTGACAGTATGCATATTGCACACTGTCGCAAATCGGTAGTCAGCAGTCATGTAGGGTCGCTGTAGATGTTATTTCTCAGACTGGACAACTTGTTTAATTCGAAGCCATCACAATAAGAGGCCTTCAGCAAGTTACACAGATGTCTAAATTCTTTAGGGCCAAAAAAGTCATAATATTCACAACCTGTCTATTTTAAACAGAACATCTTATGTATTTTTTTCTACTTTCATTATAGTAAATTCTACGCACATGCTCACAACTAAAATTGTACTCTCTTTTTAAAGTCTCCAGCAATTTTCGTTTAAAAACCATGAATAAAAATGTCCTAGTGTTTTACGACTCACAAAGAGACTATGCATCTCCATGGTAACAGACAACAAATAAGCCCAGTGTAGTCTGATCCTGTGCAGACAGTACAGAGGGGTGTTCTTTTGGAAATAAGTGTAAGCCGATAAAGAAATATCAGTTTATTATATTCTTCGGAAAGAGATGGTGTACAGCCCCCTCCCTTGGGGACAAGGGAGTGATAGGGATGATCCATACAGTGTTATCTATATGCAGGATATAGTATTTACTATTGTTATCGGAATTTATTTTAGGCCTCCAGTATGAAAAATAAAGCTGCAATCTCTCATTATATTTCTCAATCAAATCATCAATCAAGCCTGCCTCGTTTTGCCTTCCACTGGTCCTTTAATTCTTCCTCACACTGCGCGCATGCACAAACACACACACACAGCTCACCACTGAACACTGTGGAGCATGCAATGAAGGATTACCTTTTTGTGGAAAAAGTTAGCATGCTCCGTGAATCCGTCCCTCTGATGAAGAGACCTGCCCCAGTGTCCCCTATGTAATGTATATGCACCAGATCCAGTGTCTCTCATGTGATGTATATGCACCAGATCCTGTGTCTCCTATGTGATGTATCTGCTACAGTCTCAGTGTCTCCTGTATAATGACTGCACCAGCTCAAGTGTCTCTTATGTGATGTATATACAGTAGACTCAGGGAATCCTATATCATGCATATATACACAACAGTCTCGGTGTCTCCTATGTGATGTACAGATACAACAATCTCGTTGTCCCCCATGTGAGGTATATATATATACACACACACATATACATACACACACCAGTCCCAGTGTCTCCTATGTTATGTATACACAGCAGTCTCTGTGTCTCCTATGTGATGTTTATTACAGACCTCCCACTGTTTGAGTTCTATAAATGTAAAGTGAGCAGTGATGAATTTCCCACTTTAAAAAGACATGCAGTTTGAACTTTGGAACAATTTACTGCTGCGATCATGTTCTTTACAAAACTTATTGCAATTAGAATCAATTGCGCTACAGCAGGATCATTTTTAAATTGATGATACGCAGGCCATACAGAATTAGGTTATAAATATCCAGATTGCTCAGAAAAAAAGGCTCTCTACCCTCTGTTGTAAAGTGATAGCATTTCATTAGGCTATACTTTATGATTGGTGGGAGGAAGACCTCTGAAACCTCCATCGATCCTGATAATAATGGAATTTTCAATCAAGTGACTGGGCTAGCTACAGTTCCCTGCACTGTCAGGTAGACGGTAGTGAAACTGTTCAGGAAAATCCTAGAAGAGGATACGGGGCAGCTGCCTGTTGAGTCTCACAATCCAAACCCCATACTGTAGGGCAGAGTAACATTTGTAGACATTGGAAAGTTTCAGTAAGAAGTGCAGGATTCAGAGGCCTCTTGACAACGTATGAGCTAATGTTTGGTAATCACATATACTGACAAGTGTGTATGATTATCTCTGACAATGACAAGTATACTGGGGGGTATTGGAATCCTCCATAAAAGCTAAACATTAATCAAATCATACCATCCATTTGTATCAGCAGCTCTGACTTGACCCTTCGGCTGGCTTCATGTTCATCTGAAGTTCCTCTACGACTACAAATTGAGTCAATTTCGTCAACAAAAATGGTGGTGGGAGCATAAAATCTTGCCTATGAAAACAGCAATTACAAAAAGAAAAATTAGAATCAGAAGATTATAAAAGTGTTATAGAAAATACCATATTTTAAGTGGGACACGGTGCAATGTACAAATAAAAGGACTAATTATATCTCAGAAAACCGATTACCCTAATCACAAATATAAGGAAAGACAAATTTTCAAATTATAAGAGGACAAACTCTCTAAAGACACACTCCGAACATTAGCTGATCGAGTCAAGTCCAGCTCTTGAAATCCTGAGATGAAACTTAGATCAGTCTTACATTTGAAATGACTAGCTAGCCGTGTAAAGCATGGATCGGCCATGTAGGAGCTATCCAGATCTCTGCTTTGACTTACAGAGGAAAGTCATAAGTGGGGGATCTACCTCCAAGTCCTTAAAGAAGCCCTCCCACTAAGTTCATTAAATGTGTGTGCACGTGTACGTAATTTAGTGTGAGTGAATTAATATACATACCTACGGCTGCTCCCTCCGGTGTCCAGCGCCGTTCTTCTCTTCTCAGTGATGTCACCGCAATTACGGCTAGCTGGCTCGCTCTGTGTGTGAGCCGGAAGCCTCTTTTACCATCGAAACCTATAGGGCCTCGTTTTGACGCTCCATAAACTTACAATATAAATGTCACTTCGGGGTAACGCAGAGCGCAGAGTTACCTGGAAGAGTCTGTAGAGCGGTGACGTTACTGAGAAGGGGAGAAGAACGGCGCTGGATAAGGAAAAAACGGCGGTAGGTGGGTATATCAATACACTAACACACACTGAATTAATAAAAACCTTAATGGCAGCACTTCCTTATGCAGTGTACCAAAACAAAAAGTATTTTACAATACCAAAAGAGACAAATGACTTTTGAGATCAAGACCTTTCAAACAAAAAAAAAAATGTGCAGATACAACTGAAACAAGAGAAATAATTTCTACCATGGCATTATTTAAGAAAAATTATTACACACATTAATTTACCAAGTCCTCTTTCATCTATAGAAGTCTTAAGTGTGTTTTATACAGACGGTTTTCACTCTCACACCTTTCAGACTTGAGAAAACGTTCAGGAGAGCAGCACTTATGAAGTGAGCTTTCTCATTTGTGCTTCTAAAACACCAATTCTTTATTTTGGAAAATGATTAGGGCACATTAGTAGATCAGTGTTTGTAATGTCACGGCAAGACAAGATCGGCTTAACATCTGCAAGAATTATTATTACAGTCTATATCCAGATATAGTATGAAGCGAACACAAATCACAATTTTGCAAATAATTATTCTGTACACATCCTCTGCTCATACATCCCAGCGCTGCCTGTGCACTTAACGCCAGAGCTTTCTCTAGTGATTTACACTCTGAGAAGTGCCGTCTACACCAGGTACACTACTGCAAATGGATAACCAAAAAGGAAATAAAAAGCACACTAGAGGCAAAAATAGCATATTGGATTTTGCCTAGCAGAGTGATCAATACAGAGCTACTTGCTGTTTTTCCAATCATGGTGACACGTAGGTTCCCTCAGGTTGTGTATAATACTGTTTTTGCCAGGAGTTTAATGAAGTCCCTTAGATATGTTTTTGCTTCTTACAGATTATGACAAAAATAAAACGTGTGAATTATTAAATTAATATTTGTTTTTTCTGATTTTTGTTTCACAGTATGTGTGTTCCTGGTTTACTCAAAAACGTAACACCAAGGTCCTGATTCATTAGGACTGATGTTGTACGCGGTCGTCTCAACGAGTAGGAATAAGATGCACTCTGCAAAGTTTGCGTTTTCAGTTTTTCCGTCACTTCTTCCAAGGGTCACAACTTTTTTATTTTTCTGTCCACACAGACATATGATGGCTTATTTTTCTGCAGAATGAGGGGCATATTTGAATGACAGCATTCATTTTACTGGAAACTTGGAAAAATTACAAGTGTGTGAGATTACCCCCCAAAATCCACAAATTCGGACATTGTTTTTTGGGAATTCTTTTTACAGCATGCATGGCGTGGTAAAAATGACCTGGCAATTTGATTTTGCTCATCAGTACAATTGTGGCGATAACAAAGTTGTCCAATTTTTCAATTATTTTAATGGTAAAAAAATATATATTTTTTTCATTGCATCACTATTTTCCAAGACCCGTAACGCTTTCATTTTTTAGTCGATGAAGCTGTGTGAGGGCTTATTTTTTGCAGAGAAAGAAAACTTTTTTATTGATACCATTTTGAGTAGACAAGATTTTTGATCAACTTATTACAACATTTTTTGTGGTATTACAGTGACAAAAACAAAAAATGCAATTTTGGCTTTTTTTCTGTCTATGGTGCTTGTCCATGAGGTTAATTATTTTTAGATTTTAATAGATAGTACCATTATGTATTCATCAATACTACATGTGTATTTTTTTATTATCTTCATTTTTAAAGGGTGGCTATTTCAATGTTTATTATTTTTGCAGATTTTTTTTATTATTTAATTTATTTATTTTTTACTATATTTATTGGTTCTCTTATGGGACTTGAACCTGCAATCGCCTGATCACGTCTGCTTTATACAGCAAAACCACAGTATGGCTAAATACAGTAGGAGGGAGACGGGGTGGGAGACTGCAAAAGTTGCAAAATTGTTGAGCAACTTTTCATTGTGCAAAAATGGTGTGAGTTTTTGTAGTGTTTTAAAGTGTGGTGAATACACATTAATGAATCAGGCCCTAAATGTCCAAGTCTGACATCTATCGGTCTTAAAGATGCAGCCCCCAAAAACCTGCTTCTAGCTCCTCCACAAATTTTCTCTGAGGTCTTTTATGGTCACTGCTCCTGGTGCCTCACCAGTTCAGCCTTAGGCCTTGCCTGGAACCTTCAAATTCTGTCCAAGGTCTTTTTTTGGCCACTGTTTTTTGTTCCTACTAGTTCATTTCAAGTCTGTGGTGCACCACCACATTATCGGTGTCAGGTCCGAGCATTCCTACATGAACTGTTTCCTGGAAAGTGGTCGTTGTGGGCCAGTTGAATGGCCGCCAAGGTCTTCCGATCTGACCCACTTAGACTTTTATCTTTGGGGTCATCTGAAGGCAATTGTCTATGCTGAGAAGATACGAGATGTATAATACTACCTAAATTCATCTATTTATTTCAAATGCTCCCTATACACATCCCAGACTCCTATCTAGCTAAAATAAACTCTTTATTTCTTCAATATACAGTTTGTGGAAAAATATTAAACCGCAAATTGGTTACCGCACGCTAACGCTATCCAGACCCAATGGTGGCATGGGTGCTCCAGACATAAGAAAATATTATTATGCCGCAGTATTATCGCGAGCAGTTGACTTAATCCGAGACACTCGGAACAAACAGTGGCTGGTGGTGAGGGGAGACTCTCTCCTCTACCCCTCAGACCACTCCTACTGTCTTATACTAAGGCGCAGCCGCCACCTAAGTCCTGTAACCCGCTTACCCAATCACTTATTAGAAACTGGGCCAAAACTTACAACATTCTTCTTCCTCCTTCATCCGCACTACTTTCACTTGCAGACGTCTTACCACACACACTCATAACAACCAAAAGAGATGTTCTCGGACAACAGGGATTTGATATACCTATAGATAGATTAATGTTGGACGGTGTACTCCTCCCACTAACTGAAATTAGAAAGCTTCCGGGCCTAGCAAATCTCAATTTTATACAATACTCCTCTCTCAAAAATTCACTGAGACAACTGCATTATAACCCAGACTCCACTCAAAATCTTACTCCTTTTGAAACCTTATGCATTAACATAGTAACATAGTAACATAGTTAGTAAGGCCGAAAAAAGACATTTGTCCATCCAGTTCAGCCTATATTCCATCATAATAAATCCCCAGATCTACGTCCTTCTACAGAACCTAATAATTGTATGATACAATATTGTTCTGCTCCAGGAAGACATCCAGGCCTCTCTTGAACCCCTCGACTGAGTTCGCCATCACCACCTCCTCAGGCAAGCAATTCCAGATTCTCACTGCCCTAACAGTAAAGAATCCTCTTCTATGTTGGTGGAAAAACCTTCTCTCCTCCAGACGCAAAGAATGCCCCCTTGTGCCCGTCACCTTCCTTGGTATAAACAGATCCTCAGCGAGATATTTGTATTGTCCCCTTATATACTTATACATGGTTATTAGATCGCCCCTCAGTCGTCTTTTTTCTAGACTAAATAATCCTAATTTCGCTAATCTATCTGGGTATTGTAGTTCTCCCATCCCCTTTATTAATTTTGTTGCCCTCCTTTGTACTCTCTCTAGTTCCATTATATCCTTCCTGAGCACCGGTGCCCAAAACTGGACACAGTACTCCATGTGCGGTCTAACTAGGGATTTGTACAGAGGCAGTATAATGCTCTCATCATGTGTATCCAGACCTCTTTTAATGCACCCCATGATCCTGTTTGCCTTGGCAGCTGCTGCCTGGCACTGGCTGCTCCAGGTAAGAACATCTAGACCTTCAAAAATACTCTCCACAATATACCACTCACTCTTAACCGAAAACCTATGTTTAAAAAGAGCTTACATAACAAAATGGGAAAAGGATCTGGGCTATCTGCTTTCCACGGCTCAAGTGCAACACATTTATAAACATTCACATGGTCCTACAAGATGTGTGAAAACTCAGGAAAACTCCTACAAAATAATATCAAGATGGTATATATCGCAGACGCAAATTCGGGCCTGGAGGGCAGATACCCCAACCACGTGCGGGAGATGTGAGAAGGGGATCGGAGACTACATGCATCTATGGTGGTCATGTCCAATGATAAAAATCTTTTGGTCATCAGTGGAGAAGACCATTCAAGAAGTTACGACGAAAACACTGAAGCTGACACCCGAAACTGCACTGCTAAATCTCCCTATAGGGTCCGAGTATACCTGCTTTTCCACTCTCATCGGCAATATCATAGCTGCTGCTAAACTACTGATTCCGGTATACTGGAAGTCACCGAACGTACCCTCACACTCCCAGTTATTAGCGAAAATAGATCAACTATATCGCATGGCCGAACGAGTTGCTTCAGTTCACCACTCACGGGCAAAATTTACAGAACAGTGGCGTCCATGGACCCTATATAGAGCTAACCGATATATAGAATCTGAAGACTCAAATTGAGGACCATCCGAGATTGATGTGGAGTGTCCCCCCCCCCTTTCCTTCCTAATCTATACCACCTTCTTCTCTTTTCACCCGCTAACCCCCCCTTTTTCTGTCGTCTCTACTTTTCTATTGTTAGGTATTCTTTTAGGAATACTTCTTGTCTGCATCTAAGACAAGTTATAACCAATGTCTTAACTACAGACCATATGTTTTCTAACGAAATTTTTGAATTACGATAACATTAATCACCAAGGAGTTGCTGTTCGGAATATAATTTCCCCATCGTTATTATTATTATCGACTCTCAAGTCTATATATACATGATTTATGATTGACCACCTGTCTGTATAGTATGATTCAAGGCCTTTGCCCTGTTATATCTTGTTACACTTTGTTATTGTACGTTTAAACCTGTTAAAATCAATAAAAAGAACATTGAAAAGAAAAGACAATCCGACACAATGGGCAGCACTTTGAACACATTTTATAAGTGGTCATAAACTTGTAAATAACGCATGAAAGAATTAAATTACATTAAAACCAAGCACACCATTGTTTCTCTTGTGAAATTCTCAATAAGTTTGATGTGTCACATGACTCTCTTCCCATTGGAAAAAATAAAGTTGGATCCAAAATGGCCGACTTCAAAATGACCACCATGGTCACCCACCCATCTTGAGAAGTTTCTCCCCTTCCATATACCAATGTGCCACAAACAGTAAGTTGATATCACCAACCATTCCCATTTTATTTCCGTGTATCCATATAAATGGCCCACCCTGTATGCCTGGATGCTGTTCCAGATATCTCCTGGTTACATCCTTGGCCTGGTTCTGGATTCTGTGCTCCAGATATATTTTGGATGTTGTGATTCCCGATATCTCCGGGTTCCAACTCTGGTCCGTTCCTGTACACTGCTTCTGATATCTTCCAGGTCTGTCCTTGGCCGGCTTATGAACATTGCTTGTAGTATCACCTGGGTCTGACCGACCATAGTGGTCCAGAGACCTCATTACCCATATGCTTTTCATAGTCTATTTTTACTCTAAACCCAGCTATTCCATTCAGGAAAAAAATTGATAACCTAAAAAAAGAATCCTTACCATTTCAAATAACAAGCGCACCAACTTTTCAGACTCTCCCCTATATTTAGATGTTAAGGTTGATGAGGAAACATTGAAAAACGTTGTTCCACATTCTGTCGCTACAGCTTTAGCCAGCATGGTCTTACCCGTACCAGGTGGTCCGACCATTAAAACACCCTAAGAAAATAAAACATAAAAACAAATTATAATTTCAGTTATACTTATCGTAACTAGAGCGATTAAAGTGCCCTAAACTGTATTTAATGAATCAGTATTTAATGATTTTGAAGTCACGTTTTTTTCCTGATAATTGCTATGAGAAACAAAGTGATATGATTATACCATTAGCTAATTTATGGAATCATTTCCACAACATCTTGACATCTGAAGAATTAAACTAATCATACTATTAAGAAAGATGACTGTTCTAGGAGATCAGAGGAAGAAAGGAAGACACCTGAAAATCTCTGTATTCCAGAAAAAAACTCAAAATCTTTATGCTAAAAATTTTGGAATTCAATGAAGTGAAGAGATTTGCTACAAATTCTCTAGGGAAAATAAACCAGAAATGGGTTTTATTTATTTTTTCTTACCTTCCATGGTCTTCTAATTCCTTTGAAAAAATCTGGCATCCACATAGGAAGGACTACAGCTTCTCTCAATAATTTCTTTGCCTCTTCCAAATCAGCAATGTCTTCCCTATTTGTAGACAATTAGTGAAAAAGAAAAAAACAGATATTATAAGAGGTTAGAGAGTATGAAAGAGACTGAAGGAAATATTGGGAGGAAAAAGCTGCAAAATGTTAAAGGGAAACGGTCAGCTCATACAGCCACCTCCCTAATTATTCATCCCCAAATTCCTTACATGTGTCTCCACACAAAACTCACAAAAATTTCTATACATTTTTGGCCGAGAGAAAATAATTATATCTCTCCCAATGTTTTTGCCCAAATCTCTGGGACAACCTAGGATACTCCCCAATATATATAGAACAGAGAAACGGAGTATATAGATCCCAATACACATATTTAAAAATATACGTTTTTTATTGGTCATCAATATTATGCAAACATTACATCAATAATATAAATACATATACAACACAGGATAAGGTGAGGAGGAAACGGATGGTAGCGGCGAAACAAAGGGAGAACTATATCACATCCCTGGGGCTGCTAGTACAAACTCACAGATATGAGGACTTCATGTGAAAAATATCACAATCCCCCATAGTTAAATTATTAGTTAAAGTGCCATAGTGCAAAAATATTATCATTTCTAAGTAAAAAGCAGCTTACCCAACATGTATGGATGTCTTCCCAAGTTCCGCACGCAGCCCCCCTGACGCACGTTTCGCGGTCTGCTTTTTCAAAAAGGGGACTTCAGATGATCCGCCGGTAAGCTACACATATTTATTATTTCTATTTGATAATATTATTTGCCCTATCTAAATTAGGGCACATTAGCAATGATTTTAGGCGAGTAATATTACCCTTCTACGTAATGGCTTACAGGCCTTTATGCCTAGTAGCCAAAACGGCTCAAAATGATGTTGTGTCATTTGGCTAGTGGAATCACTGTAAGAATTAAACGGACACAAAGTTATGGATCCAGAGTATTAATGAGGAGAGCATTTCCCTTCCCTTCTCTATACAAAGCAGCCCGCTATCCTCCACCCTAAAGGATGGGGAAAGGTACAAATTATGTGTCCATTGTATTCTTTCAATGGCACATTGTTGTGTTTTGGCTACTAGAAGTACAGAGCAGTAACTGCACTATGTTGCCAAGTAGGATGACAATCCTTCTTTCACTGTATACCTGTTGCTATAGGATGAATATTCCGAGCCCATAAGCTTCTTATAGTGTCACCTGCAGCCTAAATGTTTATCATTTAACCAGTATTAGAAGAAAAAATCCCTTCGACTGCAATAAACGTGTTCTAACGTGAGCGCCAAACCCAATACCTGAACTGCTGTTTGCCGGTTGACTGGTTGTCTTGTTACCGTATTTTTCTTTTTTAATATCAATAAATTCCCTTATGAATAAAACAAACATTGTATTACCGGCAGACAAATCAGCGCTGAAATGTAGGTTTATAGAAAATATCATTTTACATTCCGAGTGACGGAAATATAAATTCACAGCTAGGTGGAGGATTCTGCAGGCTTAAGTCCAGTTCTGTTATGTGCACACGTTAATCACTTAAGCCAGTAACAATTTCCAAAAGTATCTTTCTAAAAGAGCGTGGATTTTCCTGCATTGCTGCAGTCGACGCTTTACACGGGGGGTAGCCATCAAACTGCATTCTATTCACTTCAGTCCAGGCGGATATAATAAAATGTCAGGGCCACTTTTCTCACACTGGAATATTAACCAGAGAGGAAAAAAATTAAGCACAAATCCTGCTAAGGAGGTAAAAACAGAAGACTAGCAAAGAAGAGTAACCCTATTATTACCTAGTCATTCAAAAAGTTTTGGTTTTCAAAAACCTGAACAATTATGCACCCAAAGGACATGGAAGTGCTCTAAAAGTCCTTTTTAATACCTACTGCTAGCTTGGGAAGAAAATATACCGTAATTAAGGCTGTAAGATGACACCCAAAATGGATATGGGACAACTCATGGTCAAATTATCCCTTACGAAGGAAAGGCCCTTTTCTTTCAGAAAAACATTGGTCCTGACTCAAGAGAAGTGATTTTCACATTGGTCTTGATGAGGGAGCGTGCTGAAGTCAGATTCGTGGCGTAAAGAATGCCATAAATCATTAGGATGAGTTGGGGTGACCACGACCCCATCCTGCCCCAGCTCCATCCATTTTGTTGGAGCGTTGTGCCAAAAATGTGCCACTTTTCATAATTTTTTTTAATGTAAAAATTCTGGAGTAAAAGCGTAGATAAATCGGGCCATTGGATCCAACTTTGGCCGCTGATGGCTTCGTAACCAAGATAGCGCCAATTGTGAACAATGTAGACACACCACCAGCCAAGGGAATCTCAGCAACAAAAGGAAACTCAAGCAGACTTTTGCGGACCATACACATTGAATGGATGTCGGTGAAACGGTGCTTCAGCCGATGGTTCATTCGACAGCCATCTGAGCTGCCTTTTTCGTACACAGGTGTGCTTGCTCGGCCGAGCGCTCCTCTGTTCTCTATATGAAAACAGCCGGCTGACACATCGGCCAGGGGCACATCGCCAAGAGAACAATGTGATCGGCAGGTCAAAATCAGACGTGTGCGATCGAACATCTCTCCCAAATATCAATAGATTGTCACTCCCATCACATTATATTCTCGACCGAACACATCGATATTGGCAGGGTTCAGCCAAAATTAGTCTAATGTGTATGGATGCCTTAAAGCTAAGTACACACTGCAATTGTGGCCATTGTCACTCAGGTGGTATGTGCCCAAAAATGACCAGTCAGATTGGATAGCTGATCAACAGTCAACCATAGCGACCCATTGAAAAGAAAGGTATACCCACATAGTATAATAACACACTTTTTTGTTCTCTGTCTTGTGAGTGGCAGTCTATCACAACGATATGATATATACTGGGAAAGGCTTCCACCTTACACTGTAGACCAAGTTAGACAGTGTGCACTCTTTACGAACTTAAACATATGGCTGAAGTCATGCAGCAAACGTCTGATTTCTGCTGCCTGTGGATTGGTCAGCATGCATCAGCTGTCAGGTTCCCTTTAAACCCAACATCACCTTCATTTAAAGGGATTTACAGTAAATCAGCAGAATCAGACTTGAGGTCAGTGTAAAGTCATATGCTCCTATGAAAGGTGGATGGTCCTCGTAAAAAACGTAATGCGTACATTTTTTTCCTTTTCAGTACAGCATTTTACCTCCAAATAGAGATTGGAGTGTGTTGGTGGGCTCCAGCAAGTGCTTTTGTGGTAATTAGCGCAGATTGTTACTGTGTTTTAGTAAACATTATGCAGTGGGTACGGAAAGTATTCAGACCCCTTTACATTTTTCACTCTTGGTTTCATTGCAGACATTTGGTAAATTCAAAAAAGTTCATTTTTTTTCTCATTAATGTACACTCTGTACCCCATCTTGACTGAAAAAAACCCAGAAATGTAGACATTTTTGCATACTTATTAAAAAAGAAAAACTGAAATATCACATGGTCATAACTATTCAGACTCTTTGGTCAGTATTGAGTAGAAGCGCCCTTTTGAGCTAGTACAGCCATGAGTCTTCTTGGAAATGATGCAACAAGTTTTACACACCTGGATTTGGGGATCCTCTGCCATTCTTCCTTGCAGATGTTCTCCAGTTCCGTCAGGTTGGATGGTGAATTTTGGTGGACAGCCATTTTCAGATCTCTCCAGAGATGCTCAACTGGGTTTAGGACAGGGCACTGGCTGGGCCTGTCAGGAATTGTCAAAGAGTTGTTTTGAAGCCACTCCTTTGTTATTTTAGCTGTGTGCTGTGCTTAGGGTCATTGTTGGAAGGTGAACCTTTGGCTAAGTCTGAGATCCAGAGCACTCTGGAAGAGGTTTTCATCCAGGATATCTCTGTACTTGGCTGCATTCATGTTTCCTTCAATGGCAACCCGTTGTCCTGTCCCTGTAGCTGAAAAACATCCCCATAGGATGATGCTGCCACCAACATGTTTCACTGTTGGGATTGTATTGGCAGGTGATGAGCAGTGCCTGGTTTTCTCCACACATACCGCTTAGAATTATCAACAAAAAGGTCTATCTTTGTCTCATCAGACCAGAGAATCTTATTTCTCATAGTCTGGGAGTCCTCCATGTGTTTTTTTTTTAGCAAACTCTGTGCAGGCTTTCATATGTCTTGCACTGAGGAGAGGCTTGTGTTGGGCCAGTCTGCCATAAAAGTCCCAACTGGTGGAGGACTGCAGTAATAGTTGACCTTGTGGAACTTTCTCCCACCTCACTACTGCATCTCTGGAGCTCAGACCCAGAGATCTTGGGGTTCTTCTTTACCTGTCTCACCAAGGCTCTTCTCCCACGATTGCTCAGTTTGGCTGGACGTCCAGTTCAAGGAAGACATCTGGTGGTCCCAAACTTCTTCCATATAAGGAATATGGAGGCCACTGTGCTTTTAGGAACCTTGAGTACTGCAGAAATTCTTTTGTAACCTTGGCCAGATCTGTGCCTTGCCACAACTCTGACTCTGAGCTCCTTGGCTAGTTTCTTCGACCTCATGATTCTCATTTGGTCTGACATGCACTGTGAGCTGTGAGGTCTTATATAGACAGGTGTGTGCCTTTCCAAATCAAGTCCTATCAGTTTAATTAAACACAAATATGAGTGTCTGGGCAAAGGGTCTGAATACTTATGACCGTGTGATATTTCAATTTTTTCTTTTTTAATAAATATTCAAACATTTTTACATTTGTTTTTTTGTCAAGATGGGGTACAGAGTGTACATTAATGAGAGAGAAAAAAATGAAATTTTTTGAATTTACCAAATGGCTGCAATTAACCCAAGAGTGAAAAATTTAAAGTGGTATGAATATACAGAGGGGAAAAAAAGTAATTTACCATATATACTCGAGTATAAGCCGAGATTTTCAGCCCATTTTTTTGGGCTGAAAGTCCCCCTCTCGGCTTATAGTCGAGTCATACTCAGGGGTCGTCAGGGGAGGGGGAGCGGGGTTATGTCTAATTATACTCACCTGCTCCTGGCGCGGTCCCTGCAGGTCCCTGGTGCCGCAGGTTCTTCCTGTACTGAGCGGTCACATGGTACTGCTCATTACAGTAATGAATATGCGGCTCCACCTCCCATAGGTGTGGAGCCGCATATTCATTACTGTAATGAGCGGTAACGGTGACCGCTCAATACAGGCGCCGGGGAACCAGGGACCTGCAGGGACCACGCCAGGAGCAGGTGAGTATATTGGAGTGGGGGAGCGCTGCGTGATAGTCACCTTTCCTCGTTCCGATGCCGCTCCGTCTTCAGCGTCTTCAGCAGTGACGCTGAGGTCGGGGGGAACGGTGACGTGGTTAGTGCGCGCCCTCTGCCTGAACGTCAGTGCAGAAGATGCTGAAGACGGGGCGGCACAAGGAACGAGGAGAGGTCAATATAGAAAGTGCCGGGGGCTTGAGCGATGAGAGGCGAGTATGTGATTTTTTTTATTTTTTTTTTTATCGCAGCAACAGCAAATGGGGCAAGTGTCTGTATGGAGCATCTTACGGGGCCATAATTAACGTTTGTGCAACACTGTATGGGGCAAATATCTTTATGGAGCATCTTATGGGCCCATAATTAACGTTTGTGCAGCACTATATGGGGCAAATGACTGTATGGAGCATCTTATGGGGCCATAATCAACGTTTGTGCAGCACTATATGGGGCAAATGTGTCTATGGAGCATCTTATGGGGCCATTATTACCTTTATGCAGGATTATATAGGGCATATTTTAATATGGAGCATCTTATGGGGCCCCATCATAAACTTTATGGAGCATTATATGGGGCTCTTGATTCAATATCAATATTCAAAAACTCTTAACCTACTGATGTCTCAATTAATTTTACTTTCATTGGTATCTATTTTTATTTTTGACATTTACCGGTAGTTGCTGCATTTCCCACCCTAGGCTTATACTCAAGTCATTAAGTTTTCCCAGTTTTTTGTGGCAAAATTAGTGGTTCGGCTTATACTCGAGTCGGCTTATACTCGAGTATATACGGTAGTTAGCCATCAATTTATTAAGTTCTCCCACTTAAAAATATGAGAGAGGCCTGTAATTGACATCATAGGTAGACCACAACAATGAGAGTCAAAATTGAGAAACCAAATCCAGAAAATCACCTTGTCTGATTTAGCAAGATTTATTTTTCAAATTATGATGGAAAATAAGTATTTGGTCATTAACAAAAGTTCTTCTCAATATTTTGTTATATATCCTTTGTTGGCAATGACAGAGGTCAAACTTTCCTGTAAGTTTTCACAAGATTGGCACACACTGTTGGTGGTATGTTGGTCCATTCCTCCATGCAGATCTCTTCTAGAGTAGTGATGTTTAGGGCCCATCGGTGGGCAACAAGGATTTTCAACTCCCTCTAATGTTTTCTCTGGGGTTAAGATCTGGAGACTGGCTAGGTCACTCTAGGACCTTCATATGCTTCTTACGAAGCCACTCCTTCATTGCCCTGGCAGTGTGCTTGGGAATATTATCAAGCTGAAAGACCCATCCATGTTTCATCTTCAAGCCCTTGTTGATGGAAGGCTGCTTGCACTCAAAATCTCACAATACATGGCCCCATTTATTCTTTTATGTACATGGATCAGTCGTCCTAGTCCCTTTGCAGAGAAACAGCTCCAAAGTATGATGCTGCCACCCCCATGCTTCACAGTAGGTATGGTGTTCTTTGGATGCAACTCAGCATTCTGTTTCCTCCAAACACGATGAGTTTTGTTTCTACCAAACAGTTCAACTTTAATTTCATCAGACCATATGACATTCTTCCAATACTCTTCTGTATAATCCAAATGCTCTCTAGCAAGCTTCAGACAGGCCCGGAAATGTACTGGCTTAAGCTGTGGGACACGTCTGGCACGGTAGGATCTGAGTCCCTGGCGGCATAGTGTGCTACTGATGGTAGCTTTGTTACGGTGGTCCCAAATCTATGCAGGTCATTCACTAAGTCCCCTCGTCTGGTTCTGGGATTTTAGCTCACCGTTCTTGCGATCATTTTGACCCCACGGGGTGAGATCTTGCGTGGAGCTCCAGATCGAGGGAGATTATCAGTGGTCTTATAGGTCTTCAATTTTATTATTATTGCTCTCACAGTTGATTTCACCAAGCTGCTTGCCTATTGCAGATTCAGTCTTCCCAGCCTGCTGCAGGGCTACAATTTTGTTTCTGGTGTCCTTCAACAGCTCTTTGGTCTTCACCATAGTGGAATTTGAAGTGTGACTGTTTGAGGTTGTGAACAGGTGTCTTTTATACTGATAACAAGTTCAAACAGGTGCCATTACTACAGGTAATGAGTGGAAGACAGAGGAGCCTCTTAAAGAAGAAGTTACAGGTCTGTGAGAGCCAGAAATCTTGCATGTTTTAGGTGACCAAATACTTATTTTCCACCATAATATGCAAAATAAATCTTGCCAAATCAGACAAGGTAATTTTCTGTATTTGTTTTCTCATTTTGACTCTCATAGTTGTGATCTACCTATGATGTCAATTACAGGCCTCTCTCATCTTTTTAAGTGGGAGAACTTGCACAATTGGTGGCTAACTAAATTACTGTTTTTTCGTGTGTGTGTGTGTGTGTGTGTGTGTGTGTGTGTGTGTGTAAGTATGTATTGTAAGATTGTGCTTACCGCATGTGTTGGGGTACACTCGCTTGGCACAGGATTCAAGCACACGGGCACGGTTTTTCGCTTAAAGGGAACCTGTCACCTAAATTTGGCGGGACTGGTTTTCGGTCATATTGACGGAGTTTTCAGGTGTTTGATTCACCCTTTCCTTACCCGCTGGCCGCAATATTGGACTGAAGTTCATTCTATGTCCTCCATCGTACACGCCTGCGCAAGGAGTGTGGGAGTGTGTGTGTGGCTAGTTCGACCCGCCCATCTCTCATAACTAGCCCAGTAAGTCTCCCTTCACAACTATGCAAACACCACAATTTACTTGTAGGACTAAAGGTCCCAGAACAACAACAGTCTATCATTTTAAGGGCAGGTTAATTTTAACATTGAGAGATAGAATATCAAGAATGAAATCCAGAAAATCACATTGTAAAAATTATATAAATTTATTTGCATTTAGCAGTGAGAAATAAGTATTTGATCCCCTACCAACCATTGAGTTCTGGCTCCTACAGACCAGTTAGATGCTCCTAATAAACTCGTTACCTGCATTAGACAGCTGTCTAACCTTGTGCCAAAAAAACAGCAGCCATGGGTTCTTCTAGGACACCGTTCTCTCCTGGTTCTCCTCCTATCTCTCTGACCGATCCTTCACTGTATGTTTTGCTGGTTCCTCCTCCTCTCACCTTCCCCTTACTGTTGGGGTTCCTCAAGGATCAGTCCTAGGCTCCCTACTCTTCTCGTTGTATACTGCCCCTATTGGACAAACAATCAGTAGATTTGGTTTCCAGTACCATCTCTATGCTGACGACACCCAATTATACACTTCTGCTCCCGATATCACACCGACCTTTTTAGAAAACACCAGTGATTGTCTTACCGCTGTCTCTAACATCATGTCCTCCCTCTATCTGAAACTAAACCTGTCAAAAACTGAACTCCTCGTGTTCTCTCCCTCTACTAACCTACCTTTGCCTGACATTGCCATCTCCGTGTGCGGTTCCACCATTACTCCAAAGCAACATGCCCGCTGCCTTGGGGTCATCCTTGATTCTGACCTTTCATTCACCCCCTACATCCGATCACTGGCTCGCTCTTCTTACCTGCATCTCAAAAACATTTCTAGAATTCGCCCTTTTCTTACTTTCGACTCTGCAAAAACTCTGACTGTTTCACTTATTCATTCTCGTCTGGACTATTGTAACTCTCTACTAATCGGTCTCCCTCTTGCAAAACTCTCCCCGCTCCAATCTGTCCTGAATGCTGCAGCCAGGATCATATTCCTCACCAACCGTTACACCGATGCCTCTACCCTGTGCCAGTCATTACACTGGCTACCCATCCACTCCAGAATCCAGTACAAAACTACTACCCTCATCCACAAAGCACTCCATGGCTCAGCACCACCCTACATCTCCTCCCTGGTATCAGTCTACCACCCTACCCGTGCCCTCCGCTCCGCTAATGACCTCAGGTTAGCATCCTCAATAATCAGAACCTCCCACTCCCGTCTCCAAGACTTTACACGTGCTGCGCCGATTCTTTGGAATGCACTACCTAGGTTAATACGATTAATCCCCAATCCCCACAGTTTTAAGCGTGCCCTAAAAACTCATTTGTTCAGACTGGCCTACCGCCTCAATGCATTAACCTAACGATCCCTGTGTGGCCTATTTATAATAAAAAAAAAAAAAAAAAAGGTTCCTCGCATCATGTTCTCATACACTTTATGGAGTATTAGCCCTCTGTGTCTGTACTGCTACATACTTAGGCAGGTAACTGGTTCATGCAGCTTTACATGAACACCTGAGCCTTACACTATAGCTGGTCCGAATAACTAAAGCAATTGTTACCATCCACCTCTCGTGTCTCCCCTTTTCCCCATAGTTTGTAAGCTTGCGAGCAGGGCCCTCACTCCTCCTGGTATCTGTTTTGAACTGTATTTCTGTTATGTTGTAATGTCTATTGTCTGTACAAGTCCCCTCTATAATTTGTAAAGCGCTGCGGAATATGTTGGCGCTATATAAATAAAAATTATTATTATTATTATTATTATTCTAAGCAACTGCCTGGAAGTCTAAAAATGAAAATGGTGGATGAGGCCCACAAAGCAGGAGAAGGCTATAAAGAAGAAAATCATTTTCAAGTTGCCCTTTCCTCAGTTCAAAATGTAGTTAAGATAGGTCAGTAACAGGAACAGTGGAGGTCAAGATAAGGTCTGGTAGACCAAGCAAAATTTCAGTGAGATGCTCGCAGGATTGCTAGAGAGGCAAATAAAACCCCCTGCTTAACTGCAAAAGACCTTCAGAAAGATTTAGCAGACTCTGGAGTTGTGACACATTGTTCTACTGTTCAGAGATATCTGCACAAATACAGCCTTCGTGGAAAATTCATAAGAAGAAAACTTCTCCTTTGTCCTCACCATAAAATTCAGCATCAGAAGTATCCAAAAGAATATCTAAACAAGCCTGATGCATTTAGGAAACAAATCCTGTTGACCGATGAGGTTAAAATAGAAATCTTTGGCCACAAGGATCAGGTATGTGTGGAGAAAAAAAGAACACAATTTCAGGAAAATAACATTTCGCCAAACCATTAAGCATGGGAGTGGATCACTCTTGCTTTGGTGTAGTGTTGCAGCCAATGGCACGGGGAACATTTTGCGAGTAGAGGGAATAATGGTTTCAATTAAATTTCAATGAATTCTTGGTGCAAACATAACATCATCTGTAGAAAAGCTGAAAAGAAGATGGTTTCTACAAATGGATAATGATCTTAAAACACAAGGCAAAATCAACAATAGACTACCTCAAAAGGCACAAGCTGAAGGTTTTACAATGACCCTCACAGTTCCCTGATCTGAACATCATTGAAAATCTGTGGCTACAACTCAAAATAGCAGTGCATGCAAGATGACCCAAGAATCTCACAGAACTGGAAGAATTTTCCAAAGAAGAATGGATGAAAATCCTTCAAAAAGAAATTGAAAGACACTTGGCTGGCTACAAAAAAGTGTTTACAAGCTGTAATACTTGCAAAAGGGGATGCTACTAGGTACCAATAGTGCAGGGCAACCAAACTTTTGCATCTGCCCATTTTTCTTTTTGTAATTTAAAAAAATGTAAAAGATGGAAATATGCTTTTTTTTGCCTAAAAATACAGAACAAATGTGTCACCTCCAATTTTAGCCCTCTTAGAGATCATTTCATCTTCAACTTTAAACTGTTCACAATAAGAGTAATTTTCACCAGGGGTACCCAAACTTTTCCATGCCATTGTGTGCTGGAGTGCTGCTTTAATATACGGTAAATTCAGTAAAAAAAGAAAAAAATATATATAATGTTTTAATTAATTTATATTGAAGCAGCACTCCAGATTCATTTTTTCAGAGCTGGAGCGGTGTTTTAAATGTAGGTCCCCTTCCCCTGGTCATATACTCACCCCTCAGCGCGTTCACTGTTTTTCAACGCCAGTCCTGTCCCATGCCACCATCTTGTGAGCTCAGCTTCCGAGTGGTCAGAAGCTACATCACAAGTTCTCAATACAAGTCTCTGAGAGGAAGAGTGAGGTCAGAACAAGGCTCTCATAGAGATGTATTGAGACCAACGCTGGGAAACGAAGAAAGTAGAGGCAGGCAAGTATAAGGCTATGTGCACACGTTCAGAATTTTTTGTGTTTTTTCGCTATAAAAACGCAATAAAAACGCTTAAAAAAACGCATACATATGCATCCCATCATTTATAATGCATTCCGCAATTTTTGTGCATATGTTGCGGTTTTTTTTTTTCTGCCAAAAAAATGCATCGCGGTATAAAACGCAGCATGTTCATTAATTTTGTTCATTTCCCACTATATTATTGCACTGGGAACCTCTGGGAAAAAAACGGAAAAAAATCAGCAAAAAAACGCGCAAAAAATGTGAGAGAAACGCAAAAAAAAAAAAAAACACATGCGGATTTCTTGCAGAATATGTCCGGTTTTGTTCAGGAAATTTCTGCAAGAAATCCCGACGTGTGCACATAGCCTAAGACGGGCATTACATTTAAAGCACCACTCCAGTGGTGCAATAAAAAGAAGTGCTGGAGTGGTGCTTTAAATGTTATGTTGTAGCTATACTCACTTACGGTAAGACCAAACCATGCCTGATCAAATGTGTCTGAAAAAAAAAAAAAACACTTTTGATAGGGTATAGGTTGAATTGTAACAATCCTACTATGGCATAGCGAACTAAAGAAAATGAAGACTAATAAAAACGAAGATTGTGATAAGAGGGGTGCTGTGGAACATTTCCATTACAGAAATTACACAGTGGTGCAGCACAGTGCCACTATAAGAATGACACTTGAGAAAAAAATGTACCGTATCTCAGTCTTGAGGCTAATATTCTGAGAAGGAGTATAACAGTATTTCTCAAGTGTACACCAAGTGAATGCAATTGAAGTTGATAGAAGTAATAACGATTTCAAGGGCAGTTTCATTTATTTTACTCAATTATATAGTGCCATAATTCCACACAACTTTATAGACATCATCATCACGGTCCCCATTGGGGCTCACAATCTAATTTGCTTATCAGTATGTCTTTTGAGTGTGGGAAGAAACCCAGGGAAACACGGGGAAAAACATACAAACTCCTTGCAGACATTGTCCTTTGAGGGATTTGAACCCAGGACCTGGCAAAGCAACAGTGCTAACCACTAAGCCACCATGCTGTGCAGTCTATCAAGGGATGTATTGCTGGGAGTCTGCCGATCAGCTGTGCTCTAGGGGACCTACAAATGGTAAAGCAGTTCACCATGTTAGACAATCCTTCGAAAAAGCCAGTTATGTGCAATACACTGTACATAGGCCCTACTTAAAATATGAATTGGAGGAAATTTGTATGCACAAAACTTAAAAAGCACTCCCATCAACATTTTTATTCTCTTAATATATTGAAATCATCATATCATATGGCACTATGTACTTACAATTGCTCATTTTTGCTTTCTACCCAGAAATTTCTTCTCTTTTCTCTGCTCTATGTAGAAACAGGAAGTCTTTTGTCCCTGCATTTACTATCCCCTACTTCAACTCCTGACCCAGCTGTTCCCTCCTCTCCCATGCCATAGATTTTTGCAGTGGCTGATGACTTGTGCAGTCAAAAGTGACCTAATATTTCTACATAGAACTTAGAAAGATTCAGCTAGTGAGTTTTATTTAAGTTATCTCATAGAGAAGAGAAGAATTAGCTGAGTAAAAAGGCAAAATGAGCAATTGTAAGTACACAGTGCTGCATAATATGATGATTGCAATATATTAAGAGGATAAAAACTTTAACCCCTTTCTGCCATTAGACGTACTATTCCGTCCATGTGGGGTGGGCCCTACTTCCCAAGGACGGAATAGTACGTCATAGGCGATCGGCCGCGCTCACGGGGGGAGCGCGGCCGATCGCAGCCGGGTGTCAGCTGCTTATCGCAGCTGACATCCGGCACTATGTGCCAGGAGCGGTCACGGACCACCCCCGTCACACCGCGATCAAACATGATCGCGATGTGCCGGCGGTGCAGGGAAGCATCGCGCAGGGAGGGGGCACCCTGCGGGCTTCCCTGAGACCCCCGCAGCAACGTGATGTGATCGCGTTGCTCCGGGGGTCTCCTACCTTCCTCCCTGCAGCAAGTCCCGGATCCAAGATGGCTGCGGATCCGGGTCCTGCAGGGAGGGAGGTGGCTTACCAAGTGCCTGCTCAGAGCAGGCACTTGGTA
This sequence comes from Ranitomeya imitator, assembly GCF_032444005.1. Taxonomy (NCBI): domain Eukaryota; kingdom Metazoa; phylum Chordata; class Amphibia; order Anura; family Dendrobatidae; genus Ranitomeya; species Ranitomeya imitator. The sequence continues at coordinate 762,099,858 of NC_091284.1, read as the reverse complement.
ACGCTGCAGCGCTCTGAGACAGATCGGTGATCTGTCAGAGTGCTGTGCAAACTGGCAGATCACCGATCTGTATTGTCCCCCCTGGGACAAAGTAAAAAAGTTAAAACATTTTTTTACAAGTGTGTAAAAAAAATAAAAAATCCTAAATAATGAAAAAAAATAAAAATATTATTCCCATAAATACATTTCTTTATCTAAATAAAAAAACAAAAACAATAAAAGTACACATATTTAGTATCGCCGCGTCCGTAACGACCCGACCTATAAAACTGTCCCACTAGTTAACCCCTTCAGTAAACACCGTAAGAAAAAAAAAAAACGAGACAAAAAACAACGCTTTATTATCATACCGCCGAACAAAAAGTGGAATAACACGCGATCAAAAGACGGATATAAATAACCATGGTACTGCTGAAAGCGTCATCTTGTCCCGCAAAAAACAAGCCGCGATACAGCAACATCAGCAAAAAAATAAAAAAGTTATAGTCCTTAGAATAAATCGATGCAAAAATAATTAATTTTTTCTATAAAATAGTATTTATCGCATAAAAGCGCCAAAACATAAAAAAATGATATAAATGAGGTGTCGCTGTAATCGTACTGACCCGAAGAATAAAACTACTTTATCAATTTTACCAAACGTGGAACGGTATAAACGCCTCCCCCAAAAGAAATTCATGAATAGCTGGTTTTTGGTAATTCTGCCTCACAAAAAATCGAAATATGGAAAAATTATAGCTCTCAAAATGTGGTAACGCAAAAAATATTTTTTGCAATAAAAAGCGTCTTTCAGTGTGTGACGGCTGCCAATCATAAAAATCCGCTAAACAACCAGCTATAAAAGTAAATCAAACCCCCCTTCATCACCCCCTTAGTTAGGGAAAAATAAAAAAAATTAAAAAATGTATTTATTTCCATTTTCCCATTAGGGTTAGGGCTAGGGTTAGGGTTAGGGCTAGGGTTAGGGCTAGGGTTAGGGCTAGGGTTAGGGTTATGGTTAGGGCTAGGGTTAGGGCTAGGGTTAAGGCTACAGTTAGGGTTAAGGCTACAGTTAGGGTTGGGGCTAAAGTTAGGGTTAGGATTACATTTGCGGTTGGGAATAGGGTTGGGATTAGGGTTAGGGGTGTGTCTGGGTTAGAGGTGTGGTTACGGTTACCGTTGGAATTAGGGTTAGGGGTGTGTTTGGATTAGGGTTTCAGTTATAATTGGGGGGTTTCTATTGTTTAGACACATCAGGGGCTCTCCAAACGCGACATGGCGTCCGATCTCAATTCCAGCCAATTCTGCGTTGAAAAAGTAAAACTGTGCTCCTTCCCTTCCGAGCTCTCCCGTGTGTCCAAACAGGAGTTTACCCCAACATATGGGGTATCAGCGTACTCAGGACAAATAGGACAACAACTTTTGGGGTCCAATTTCTCCTGTTACCCTTGGGAAAATACAAAACTGGGGGCTAAAAGATAATTTTTGTGGGAAAAAAAAAGATTTTTTATTTTCACGGCTCTGCGTTAGAAACTGTAGTGAAACACTTGGGGGTCAAAGTTCTCACAACACATCTAGATAAGTTCGTGGGGGGGGTCTAGTTTCCAATATGGGGTCACTTGTGGGGGGTTTCTACTGTTTAGGTACATTAGGGGCTCTTCAAACGCAATGTGACGCCTGCAGACCATTCCATCTAAGTCTGCATTCCAAATGGCGCTCCTTCCCTTCCGAGCCCTCCCAATGCGCCCAAACGGTGGTTCCCCCCCACATATGGGGCATCCGCGCACTCAGGACAAATTGGACAACAACTTTTGGGGTCCAATTTCTCCTGTTGCCCTCGAGAAAATACAAAACTGGGGGCTAAAAAATAATTTGGGGGGGAATATTTTTTTTTTATTTTCACGGCTCTGCGTTAGAAACTGTAGTGAAACACTTGGGGGCTCAATGTTCTCACAACACATCTAGATAAGTTCCATGGGGGGTCTAGTTTCCAATATGGGGTCACTTGTGGGGGGTTTCTACTGTTTAGGTACATTAGGGGCTCTGCAAACGCAATGTGACGCCTGCAGACCATTCCATCTAAGTATGTATTCCAAATGGCGCTCCTTCCCTTCCGAGCCCTCCCATGCGCCCAAACGGTGGTTCCCTCCACATATGGGGTATCAGCGCACTCAGGACAAATTGCACAACAACTTTTGGGGTCCAATTTCTCCTGTTACCCTCAGGAAAATACAAAACTGGGGACTAAAAAATAATTTTTGTGGGAAAAAATGTTTGTTTTATTTTTACGGCTCTGCATTATAAACTTCTGTGAAGCTCTTGGTAGGTCAAAGTGCTCACCACACATCTAGATAAGTTCCTTAGGGGGTCTACTTTCCAAAATGGTGTCACTTGTGGGGGTTTCAATGTTTAGGCACATCAGTGGCTCTCCAAACGCAACATGGCGTCTCATCTCAATTCCTGTGAATTTTGCATTGAAAAGTCAAACGGCGCTCCTTCCCTTCCGAGCTCTCCCATGCGCCCAAACAGTGGTTTACTCCCACATATGGGGTATCAGCGTACTCAGGACAAATTGTACAACAACTTTTTGGTTCCAATTTCTTCTCTTACCATTGGGAAAATAAAAAATTGGGGGCGAAAAGATAATTTTTGTGAAAAAAAAATGATTTTTTATTTTTACGGTTCTGCATTATAAACTTCTGTGAAGCACTTGGTGGGTCAAAGTGCTCACCACACCTCAAGATAAGTTCCTTAGGGGGTCTACTTTCCAAAATGGTGTCATTTGTGGGGGGTTTCAATGTTTAGGCACATCAGTGGCTCTCCAAACGCAACATGGCATCCCATCTCAATTCCAGTCAATTTTGCATTAAAAAGTCAAATGGCACTCCTTCGCTTCCAAGCTCCATCATGCGCCCAAACAGTGGTTTACCTCCACTTATGGGGTATCGGCGTACTCAGGACAAATTGTACAACTAGGTTTGGGGTCCATTTTCTCCTGTAACCCTTGGTAAAATAAAACAAATTGGAGCTGAAGTAAATTTTTTATGAAAAAAGTTAAATGTTAATTTTTATTTAAACATTCCAAAAATTCCTGTGAAACACCTGAAGGGTTAATAAACTTCTTGAATGTGGTTTTGAGCACCTTGAGGGGTGTAGTTTTTAGAATGGTGTCACACTTGGGTATTTTCTATCATATAGACCCCTCAAAATGACTTCAAATGAGATGTGGTCCCTAAAATAAAATGGTGTTGTAAAAATTAGAAATTGCTGGTCAACTTTTAACCCTTATAACTCCCTAACAAAAAAACATTTTGGTTCCAAAATTGTGCTGATGTAAAGTAGACATGTGGGAAATGTTACTTATTAAGTATTTTGTGTGACATATCTCTGTGATTTAATTGCATAAAAATTCAAAGTTGGAAAATTGCAAAATTTTCAAAATTTTCGCCATATTTCCGTTTTTTCACAAATAAACGCAGGTAATATCAAAGAAATTTTACCACTATCATGAAGTACAATATGTCACGAGAAAGCATCAACGAATTCTACGTGGCTCTGTGCTGTATACTACTTCGCTGTGCAATATACTACGTGGTTCTGTGCTGTATACTACGTCACTGGGCAATATACTACGTAACTGGGCAATATACTACGTGGCTCTGTGCTGTATACTACGTCACTGAGCAATATACTACGTGACTGGGCAATATACTACGTGGTGCGCAATATACTACGTCACTAGGCAATATACTACGTCACTGGGCAATATACTACGTGGCTGGGCAATATACTACATGGCTGGGCAATATACTACGTGGCTGGGCAATATACTACGTGGCTTGGCAATATACTACGTGGCTTGGCAATATACTACGTGGCTGGGCAATATACTACGTGGCTGGGCAATATACTACGTGGCTGGGCAATATACTACGTGGCTGGGCAATATACTACGTGGCTGGGCAATATACTACGTGACTGGGCAATATACTACGTGACTGGGTAATATACTACACGCTTCCCCTCGGCGACCTAGCACGCCACCAGTGCTGCTGCTTCACCACGTGCTGACCTCCGGATCTCTGTAGCGCCGCTGTGCACTACACACCCCAGATGTACACATTGCATTTAGTGTGGTGATAGCCAGTACATTGTCAGAGGGATCCCCCTACTGGCCATACGCATTATCCTTCCATTCCAGATAAATTGAACTGTTCTGAAGAAGGTCCATCTGGGACTGAAAACGTTCAACAAACAAACTGGTTCTATGTCTGGATAATAATAAACTGTAATTGTAACTTTTCACAATTTTTGAGTGCCGGGTGATTCTTGAATACTTGTGACTGAGGGTTGGATACCCTACTCGAGCACCAAAACTCATATCCTCACAGAGTGCCGTGTTTATCTACTTTTATTGGGCAATATACTACGTCGCTGGGCAATATACTACGTGGCTGGGCAATATACTACGTGACTAGGCAATATACTACGTGGCTGGGCAATATACTATGTGGGCTGTGCAATATACTACGTGGACATGCATATTCTAGAATACCCGATGCGTTAGAATCAGGCCACCATCTAGTAGTTAATAAATAACGTTTCTCACATGTCTATTTTACATCAGCACAATTTTGGTACCAAAATTTTTTTTGTTACAACGTTATAAGGGGTTAAAAATTGACCAGCGATTTTTTATTTTTCCAACAAAATTTACAAAACTTTTTTTTTTTTTTTTTTAAGGGACCACATCACATTTGAAGTCACTTTGAGGGGCTATATGATAAAAGATACCCAAAATGACACCATTCTAAAAACGACACCCTTCAAGGTGCTGAAAACCACATTTAAGAAGTATATCAACACTTTAGGTGCTTCACAAGAATTTTTTGAAAAAAATAAACATTTAACTTTTTTCACAAAAAATTGAATTCACATCCAAATTTTTTTATTTTGACAAGGTAAAAGGAAAAAAATAGACCCCAAAATTTGTTGTGTAACTTCTTCTGAGCATGCAGATACCCCATATGAGGGAGAAAAACACTGGGCGCACGGCAGAGCTCAGAAGGGAAGGAGCCCCATTTGACTTTTTGAATGCAAAATTTGCTGGAACAATTGGCGGACGAGAGCCACTGATGTGCCTAAACAGTGAAAATCCCCTACAAGTGACCCCATTTTGGAAACTAGACTCCTCACGGGACTGAGCTAGATGTGTGGTGAGCACATTAAACCCTCAAGTGCTTCAAAGAATTTTATAACGTTGAGCCGTAAAAATAAAAAAAATACATTTTCACCACAAATAGGTTTTTAGCACAAAATATTGCATTTTCATAAGGGTAACATTAGAAATTGCACCATACAGTTTGTTGTGCAATTTCTCCTGAGCACGCAGATACCCCATATGAGGGAGAAAACTACTGTTTGGGCGCACAGCAGAGTTCAGAAGGGAAATATCGTCATTTGACTTTATGAATGTAAAATTTCCTGGAATCATTAGCAGACATCATCTCCCATTTGCAGAGCCCCTGATGTGCCTAAAAAGAGAAAAAAAACCACAAGTGACGCCATTTTGGAAACTAGACCCCTCAAGGAATGTATTTTGATGCGTGGTGAGCATCTTGAATTCCCAGGTGCTTTACAGACGTTTATAACGTTGAGCCATGAAAACAATAAAATCACATTTTGTCTACAAAAAATTTATATTGGCCCCAAATTTTGCATTTTCATAAGGGTAATAGGAGAAATTACACCATACAGTTTGTTGTGCAATGTCTCCTGAGTACACCGATACCCCATATGTGGGGGAATATGACTTCTGAGGCACAGTGCAAAGCTCAGAAGGGAAGAGGCGCCATATTGAAGTTTAGACTTTGCTGGAATGTCACATTGGCAGAGCCCCTGAGGTGTCAGAACAACAGAAACCACCTATATGTGAACTAATTTTACAAACTAAAACCAATGAATTCATCTGGGAGCGCAATGATCATATTGAAACCACGTGCCTCACAGAATTTTATACCACTGAGCGGTGAAGAAAGAATAAATTACATTTTCACCACTAAAATGATGTTTTAACCCCAAGTGTTTAATTTTTCTAAGGGCTAATAGGATTTTTTTTCTTTTTTTACAACAAACGGAGATCCATTTTTTCCAGAGTGCACCAGTACCCTACATGTATTTGGGAAATATGTTTCAGACACAGCGCAAAGCTCAGAAGGCAAGGAGCACCAGATTTTACTTTAATGGTTTGCAAGTGCCATGACCCACTGAGAGAGACCATGAGGTGCCAGAATAGCAGAAACCCCCATAAGTGACCCCATTTTACAACGTCAACCTCTCAATTAATTCATGTAGGGGTGCAGTGATCATATTTATACCACTGGTGTGTCACACCAATGGGCAGTGAAGAAAAAACAGGGTAACTACATTTTTCCCCCAAAAAATTAGTTTTAACCTCAGACTTTATATTTTCACACAAGAAGTGGGTAAAAATGGCATCAAACGTTGTCCCACAATTTCTACTGAACGTGGCAATACCCCATTTGTGGCTGTACAGTACTACTTAGCCATACGGAGAGACTCGAGAGGAATGGAGCGCTATTTGCCTAGAGCACTTTGCGGACTCCATATACAGAGCCCCTAATTGTTAGAAGAGCAGAATCCCCTCTCAAGTGACCCTATTTTGGAAACTATACCCCTTGGGGAATTTATCTACAGGTGTAGTGACGATTTTGACTCCATGGGTGTATTCCAGAAACAGGCAGCAATGAATGTTGCCGAGTGAAAGTTGAAAACTGCCATTGTATTGACCAGTACGTTGCAGTCACCAGTACGTTATGCCCAGCCCGTGCTTCTGGAGACATGCACCGTAAGCTAGGTGGGCTCTCATCGCTTCAGAAATGCTAAACATGTGGACACTATATGTAGCTTAGGTACACTGTACAGCTTAGAAGGGAGGGGGGCATTTGGATTTGAGAGCACAGACTTTGCTGAATTTCTTTTAGCGGGTGAGGGGCCATTTCCCTTTTCCAAAGCCTTTGTGCTACCAGTAACGTGGAAGACCCCTATATTTCCAATAACAGACGACAGACCTGAGCGGGGGACTTGCTTTTTTGTGGATTGAGTTGAAGCTTTTATTGGGAACATTTTACATAATGTTTGAGACCACATTTAAACGGTGCTCTACGTTGACCACTTACTTTGGGGTTTCTATCTAAATCTCTGAGTTATGTGATTCAGATGAAACCCCCGAGGGATCCATTCACTATAATAAGGCAGCAGAATTACTCTGGAATCTGTCTGGCCTCTGTTCAGCGGTGTCCTTTTCAGAAGTGCACAAAACTCCACATTGATACAGGAAAGATATATATCTTGGTACCGTGTTAGCCAGTAGATAGAAAAATATTTAGAATTGAGAGTCCTCAGTGGTTGATACCTTTTAATGGCTAACTGAAAAGATGGTAACAAATTGCAAGCTTTCGAGACTACACAGGTCTCTTCATCAGGCAAACACTAAAAGAAATTCTGAAGAATCACATATTTATGCACAACATAGAGAAAAAAAAGGGAGAAGGGGGACCATGAATAAGACAGGTGATATGAAGCAAAATTACCATGAGTGATAAAACAGTTATGTCCATAAATATTGGGCCAGCTCTTAGATAAGGAATGTTATATTGTCCTCTGATTGGGGTCTCTGTTGTGATGACCCCTCATAGTCTGAGGAGCAAATTCCTTAGTTGATGTAAAAAGACATAAATCCTTGCGACACATTCATTCCTCTACTAAGACTGTCAAAGGTCGTTATCAGTTTATATTACTCATGGTAATTCTGCTTCATGTCACCTGTCTTATCTATGGTTTTTCCTTTTTTTTTTTCTGTGCTATGTTGTGCATAAATATGTGATTCTTCAGAATTTCTTTTAGTCTATGCCTGATGAAGAGACATGTGTAGTCTCGAAAGCTTGCAATTTGTTACCATCTTTTCAGTTAGCTGTATGTTTTGCTGGTTCCTCCTCCTCTCACCTTCCCCTTACTGTTGGGGTTCCTCAAGGATCAGTCCTAGGCCCCCTACTCTTCTCGTTGTATACTGCCCCTATTGGACAAACAATCAGTAGATTTGGTTTCCAGTACCATCTCTATGCTGACGACACCCAATTATACACTTCTGCTCCCGATATCACACCGACCTTTTTAGAAAACACCAGTGATTGTCTTACCGCTGTCTCTAACATCATGTCCTCCCTCTATCTGAAACTAAACCTGTCAAAAACTGAACTCCTCGTGTTCTCTCCCTCTACTAACCTACCTTTGCCTGACATTGCCATCTCCGTGTGCGGTTCCACCATTACTCCAAAGCAACATGCCCGCTGCCTTGGGGTCATCCTTGATTCTGACCTTTCATTCATCCCCTACATCCGATCACTGGCTCGCTCTTCTTACCTGCATCTCAAAAACATTTCTAGAATTCGCCCTTTTCTTACTTTCGACTCTGCAAAAACTCTTACTGTTTCACTTATTCATTCTCGTCTGGACTATTGTAACTCTCTACTAATCGGTCTCCCTCTTGCAAAACTCTCCCCGCTCCAATCTGTCCTGAATGCTGCAGCCAGGATCATATTCCTCACCAACCGTTACACCGATGCCTCTACCCTGTGCCAGTCATTACACTGGCTACCCATCCACTCCAGAATCCAGTACAAAACTACTACCCTCATCCACAAAGCACTCCATGGCTCAGCACCACCCTACATCTCCTCCCTGGTATCAGTCTACCACCCTACCCGTGCCCTCCGCTCCGCTAATGACCTCAGGTTAGCATCCTCAATAATCAGAACCTCCCACTCCCGTCTCCAAGACTTTACACGTGCTGCGCCGATTCTTTGGAATGCACTACCTAGGTTAATACGATTAATCCCCAATCCCCACAGTTTTAAGTGTGCCCTAAAAACTCATTTGTTCAGACTGGCCTACCGCCTCAATGCATTAACCTAACGATCCCTGTGTGGCCTATTTATAATAAAAAAAAAAAAAGGTTCCTCGCATCATGTTCTCATACACTTTATGCAGTATTAGCCCTCTGTGTCTGTACTGCTACATACTTAGGCAGGTAACTGGTTCATGCAGCTTTACATGAACACCTGAGCCTTACACTATAGCTGGTCCGAATAACTAAAGCAATTGTTACCATCCACCTCTCGTGTCTCCCCTTTTCCCCATAGTTTGTAAGCTTGCGAGCAGGGCCCTCACTCCTCCTGGTATCTGTTTTGAACTGTATTTCTGTTATGCTGTAATGTCTATTGTCTGTACAAGTCCCCTCTATAATTTGTAAAGCGCTGCGGAATATGTTGGCGCTATATAAATAAAAATTATTATTATTATTATATTATTATTAGCCATTAAAAGGTATCAACCACTGAGGACTCAATTCTAAATATTTTTCAAAACTCCACAGTGACTATCTGCCTCATTATAGGGAATATTCCGCCAGATGTTCCATCTGAATCATGTATTTCAGAGATTTACAACGAAACCACGATGCAAGAGCTCAGCGCAGAGCACAGGATAAATGTAACATAGTAACATAGTAACATAGTTAGTAAGGCCGAAAAAAAGACATTTGTCCATCCAGTTCAGCCTAAAATGTATGTCGAGCCTTACTGCGATCCTTGGGAGGAAGACTGAAAAAAAATAAAAATAAATCAACGGCAGGTGAAGAATTGGTTTTATTTATTTTATTCAACATTCCTCGTGCAGTATAAGTGATTAGGCGACTTTATTCTTCAGGTCGGTGCGATTACAGCAATACCAGATTTATATCGGGTTTTTATGTTTGGCTGCTGTCACACACTAAAAGACGCTTTTTATTGCAAAAAATAGTTTTTGCATCACCATATCTTGAGAGCTATAATTTTCCATATTTTGGCCCACAGAGTCATGTGAGGGCTTATTCTTTGCGGGATGGATTGACGTTTTTATTGGAACCATTTCCGGGCACATGACATTTTTTGAACACTTTCTATTCCAATTTCTGGGAGGCAGAATGAACAAAAACCAGCAAGTAATTTTTTTTTATTTATTTTTTTAGGGGGGAGGGGGGGTGTTATGCTGTTCTGTGTGTGGTAAAATTGATAAGGCAGTTTTATTCTTCGGGTCAGTACGATTACAGTGATACCCCATTTATGTCTTTTTTATGTTTTGGCGCTTTTACACAATAAAAACTATTTTACAGACAAAATAATTATTTCTGCATCGCTTTATAGTTAAATATTTTATTTTTTCGCTGATGGAGCTGTATGGTTGGTTGCTTTTTGCAGGACAAGATGAAGTTTTCATTGGTATCATGCTTGTCTATATCCGTCTTTTTCATCGCATTTTATTCCACTTTTTGTTCGGCGGTATGATGATAAAGCATTGTTTTTTGCCTTGTTTTTTATTTATGTTTTTTGTGGTGTTCACTAAAGGGGTTAAGTAGTGGGACAGTTTTATAGGTCGGGTCGTTGTGGACACTGCGATACTAAATGTGTACTTTTATTGTATATACTTTTTTCATTCAAATATTTTTTTATAGGAACAATATCCTTTGATCTTTTATTATTATTTTGGATTTTTTTAAAAATATTTTTACAATTATTTAAAAAAATTGTTACTTTTTTTTTTTTTTTTTTAAACTTCGTCCCACCATGGGACTATCATTTTTTACAGGCTGATTGCTTCTACAGCATGGAGATGATGCAGCATCACCTGTTATGACCTGGTGGTAAGGACAATAATGGACCTGGTGGTTAAGTGCACACGGAATGACCAGATAGTTACTAATAATATAGGACGAGCTCTGAGACGTGGGAACTCACACTAGAAATAGCCGTGGATTGCTCCTAACGCTCCCTATGCAATTCGACACAGCCTAAGAAACTAGCTTGCCCTAGAGATAGAAAAATAAAGCCTACCTTGCCTCAGAGAAATTCCCCAAAGGAAAAGGCAGCCCCCCACATATAATGACTGTGAGTAAAGAAGAAAATTACAAACACAGAGATGAAATAGATTTAGCAAAGTGAGGCCCGACTTACTGAACAGACAGAGGATAGGAAAGGTAACTTTGCGGTCAGCACAAAAAACTACAAAAAGACCACGCAGAGGGCGCAAAAAGACCCTCCGCACCGACTCACGGTGCGGAGGCGCTCCCTCTGCGTCCCAGAGCTTCCAGCAAGCAAGACAAAATCAAAATAGCAAGCTGGACAGAAAAACAGCAAACCAGAGAAAAGCAAGCAGGAAACTTAGCTTCTGCTGGGAAGACAGGTCACAAGAACGATCCAGGAGAGAACAAGACCAATACTGGAACATTGACAGGTGGCATGGAGCAAAGATCTAAGTGGAGTTAAATAGAGCAGCCAGCTAACGAATTAACCTCGTCACCTGTGGAAGGAAACTCAGAAGCCGCAGCTCCACTCACAACCACCAGAGGAAGCCCATGGACAGAACCATCCGAAGTACCATTCATGACCACAGGAGGGAGCTTGCCAACAGAATTCACAACAGTACCCCCCCTTGAGGAGGGGTCACTGAACCCTTACCAGAGCCCCCAGGCCGACCAGGACGAGCCAAATGAAAGGCACGAACCAGATCGGCAGCATGAACATCAGAGGCAAAGACCCAGGAATTATCTTCCTGACCATAACCCTTCCACTTGACCAGGTACTGGAGTTTCCGTCTCGAAATACGAGAATCCAAAATCTTCTCCACCACATACTCCAACTCCCCCTCAACCAACACCGGGGCAGGAGGATCAACGGATGGAACCACAGGCGCCACGTATCTCCGCAACAACGACCTATGGAATACATTATGGATGGCAAAAGAAGCTGGAAGGGTCAAACGAAATGACACAGGATTGAGAACCTCAGAAATCTTATACGGACCAATGAAACGAGGCTTAAACTTAGGAGAGGAAACCTTCATAGGAACATAACGAGACGATAACCAAACCAAATCCCCAACACGAAGTCGGGGACCCACACAGCGCCGGCGGTTAGCGAAACGTTGAGCCTTCTCTTGGGACAATGTCAAATTATCCACCACATGAGTCCAAATCTGCTGCAACCTATCCACCACAGTATCTACACCAGGACAGTCCGAAGACTCAACCTGCCCTGAAGAGAAACGAGGATGGAAACCAGAATTGCAGAAAAACGGCGAAACCAAAGTAGCCGAGCTGGCCCGATTATTAAGGGTGAACTCAGCCAAAGGCAAAAAGGACACCCAATCATCCTGATCAGCAGAAACAAAGCATCTCAGATATGTTTCCAAAGTTTGATTAGTTCGATCGGTTTGACCATTTGTCTGAGGATGGAAAGCCGAGGAAAAAGACAAATCAATGCCCATCCTAGCACAAAAGTCTCGCCAAAACCTCGAAACAAACTGGGAACCTCTGTCCGAAACGATGCTCTCCGGAATGCCATGTAAACGAACCACATGCTGGAAAAACAATGGCACCAAATCAGAGGAGGAAGGCAATTTAGACAAGGGTACCAAATGGACCATCTTAGAGAAGCGATCACAAACCACCCAAATGACCGACATCTTTTGAGAGACAGGGAGATCCAAAATAAAATCCATAGAGATATGCGTCCAGGGCCTCTTCGGGACCGGCAAGGGCAAAAGCAACCCACTGGCACGAGAACAGCAGGGCTTAGCCCGAGCACAAGTCCCACAGGACTGCACAAAAGAACGCACATCCCGCGACAAAGACGGCCACCAAAAGAATCTAGCCACCAAATCTCTGGTACCAAAGATTCCAGGATGACCAGCCAACACCGAACAATGAACCTCAGAGATAACTCTACTAGTCCATTTATCAGGTTCAAACAGTTTCTCCGCTGGGCAACGGTCAGGTCTATCAGCCTGAAATTTTTGCAGCACCCGCCGCAAATCAGGGGAGATGGCAGACAAAATTACCCCCTCTTTGAGAATACCCGCCGGCTCAGGAACACCCGGAGAGTCGGGCACAAAACTCTTTGACAGGGCATTAGCCTTCACATTCTTAGAGCCTGGAAGGTACGAAACCACAAAATCAAAACGGGAGAAAAATAGCGACCAACGAGCCTGTCTAGGATTCAACCGTTTGGCAGACTCGAGATAAGTCAAATTCTTGTGATCCGTCAAGACCACCACGCGATGCTTGGCTCCTTCAAGCCAATGACGCCACTCCTCGAATGCCCACTTCATGGCCAACAACTCTCGATTGCCAACATCATAATTGCGCTCAGCAGGCGAAAACTTTCTAGAAAAGAAGGCACATGGTTTCATCACCGAGCCATCAGAACTTCTTTGCGACAAAACAGCCCCTGCTCCAATCTCAGAAGCATCAACCTCGACCTGAAACGGAAGCGAAACATCTGGCTGGCACAACACAGGGGCAGAAGCAAAACGACGCTTTAACTCTTGAAAAGCTTCCACAGCCGCAGAAGACCAATTGACCACATCAGCACCCGTCTTGGTCAAATCAGTCAACGGTTTAGCAACACTAGAAAAATTACTGATGAAGCGACGATAAAAATTAGCAAAGCCCAGGAACTTTTGCAGACTCTTCACAGATGTCGGCTGAGTCCAATCATAAATGGCCTGAACTTTAACAGGGTCCATCTCGATAGTAGAAGGGGAAAAAATGAAACCCAAAAATGAAACCTTCTGAACTCCAAAGAGACACTTTGACCCCTTCACAAACAAAGAATTCGCACGAAGGACCTGGAACACCATTCTGACCTGCTTCACGTGAGACTCCCAATCATCCGAGAAGACCAAAATATCATCCAAATATACAATCAGGAATTTATCCAGGTACTCTCGGAAGATGTCATGCATAAAGGACTGAAATACTGATGGAGCATTGGAAAGCCCGAATGGCATAACCAAGTACTCAAAATGGCCCTCGGGCGTATTAAATGCTGTTTTCCATTCATCGCCTTGTTTAATACGCACAAGATTATACGCACCACGAAGATCTATCTTGGTGAACCAACTAGCCCCCTTAATCCGAGCAAATAAATCCGACAGCAGCGGCAAAGGGTACTGAAATTTGACTGTGATCTTATTAAGAAGGCGGTAATCAATACAAGGTCTCAAAGAACCATCCTTCTTGGCCACAAAAAAGAACCCTGCTCCCAATGGTGACGACGACGGGCGAATATGACCCTTCTCCAAGGATTCCTTTACATAACTCCGCATAGCGGCGTGCTCTGGCACAGATAAATTGAACAGTCGGCCCTTAGGAAACTTACTACCAGGAATCAAATTGATAGCACAATCACAATCCCTATGAGGAGGTAGGGCACTGGATTTGGGCTCATCAAATACATCCCAATAATCCGACAAAAACTCCGGGACTTCAAAAGGGGTGGATGACGAAATAGAGAGAAATGGAACATCACCATGTACCCCCTGACAACCCCAGCTGGACACAGACATAGATTTCCAATCCAATACTGGATTATGAACCTGTAGCCATGGCAACCCCAAAACGACCACATCATGCAGATTATGCAACACCAAAAAGCGAATATCCTCCTGATGTGCAGGAGCCATGCACATGGTCAATTGGGTCCAGTACTGAGGCTTATTCTTGGCCAAAGGCGTAGCATCAATTCCTCTCAATGGAATAGGATACTGCAAGAGCTCCAAGAAAAAACCACAGCGCCTAGCAAACTCCAAGTCCATCAAATTCAGGGCAGCGCCTGAATCCACAAATGCCATAACAGAATAGGATGACAAAGAGCAAATCAGAGTAACGGACAAAAGAAATTTCGACTGTACCGTACCAATGGTAGCAGACCTAGCGAAACGCTTAGTGCGCTTAGGACAATCGGAGATAGCATGAGTGGAATCACCACAGTAAAAACACAGCCCATTCCGACGTCTGTGTTCTTGCCGTTCAGCTCTGGTCAAAGTCCTATCACATTGCATAGGCTCAGGTCTATGCTCAGATAATACCGCTAAATGGTGCACAGCTTTACGCTCACGCAAGCGTCGATCGATCTGAATGGCCAAAGACATAGACTCATTCAGACCAGCAGGCATGGGAAATCCCACCATGACATCCTTAAGGGCTTCAGAGAGACCCTTTCTGAAAATTGCTGCCAGGGCACATTCATTCCACTGAGTGAGTACAGACCACTTCCTAAACTTCTGACAATATATCTCTACCTCATCCTGATCCTGACACAGAGCCAGCAAGATTTTCTCTGCCTGATCCACTAAATTAGGTTCATCATAAAGCAATCCAAGCGCCAGGAAAAACGCATCAACATCACGCAATGCCGGATCTCCTGGCGCAAGGGAAAATGCCCAGTCTTGAGGGTCGCCACGTAACAAAGAAATAATGATTTTCACTTGTTGAACAGGGTCACCTGAGGAGCGAGGTTTCAAGCAAGAAATAATTTACAATTATTTTTGAAATTCAGAAACTTAGATCTATCCCCAAAAAACAGATCAGGAATTGGAATCCTAGGCTCTAACATCGGATTCTGAACCACAAAATCTTGAATGTTTTGTATCCTTGCAGTGAGATTATTCATACAAAAGAACAGACCTTGAATGTCCATATCTACACCTGTATCCTGAACCACCCAGAGGTAAAGGGGAAAAGAGAGACAAAACACACTGCAAAGAAAAAAAAATGGTCTCAGAACTTCTCTTATCCCTCTATTGAGATGCATTAGTACTTTGGGCCACCTGTACTGTTATGACCTGGTGGTAAGGACAATAATGGACCTGGTGGTTAAGAGCACACGGAATGACCAGATAGTTACTAATAATATAGGACGAGCTCTGAGACGTGGGAACTCTGCTGACCGCAATCCCTAATCCTATCACACACACTAGAAATAGCCGTGGATTGCTCCTAACGCTCCCTATGCAACTCGACACAGCCTAAGAAACTAGCTAGTCCTAGAGATAGAAAAATAAAGCCTACCTTGCCTCAGAGAAATTCCCCAAAGAAAAAGGCAGCCCCCCACATATAATGACTGAGTAAAGAAGAAAATTTACAAACACAGAGATGAAATAGATTTAGCAAAGTGAGGCCCGACTTACTGAACAGACAGAGGATAGGAAAGGTAACTTTGCGGTCAGCACAAAAAACTACAAAAAGACCACGCAGAGGGCGCAAAAAGACCCTCCGCACCGACTCACGGTGCGGAGGCGCTCCCTCTGCGTCCCAGAGCTTCCAGCAAGCAAGACAAAATCAAAATAGCAAGCTGGACAGAAAAACAGCAAACCAGAGAAAAGCAAGCAGGAAACTTAGCTTCTGCTGGGAAGACAGGTCACAAGAACGATCCAGGAGAGAACAAGACCAATACTGGAACATTGACAAGGTGGCATGGAGCAAAGATCTAAGTGGAGTTAAATAGAGCAGCCAGCTAACGAATTAACCTCATGACCTGTGGAAGGAAACTCAGAAGCCGCAGCTCCACTGACAACCACCAGAGGAAGCCCATGGACAGAACCATCCGAAGTACCATTCATGACCACAGGAGGGAGCTTGCCAACAGAATTCACAACAATCACCATGCTGTAGAAACTGTCAGCTCTGCACTGACAGAGACTTGATGATCATGCAGTGCACATGATCAGCAAGTTTCCTAGCTCTTGTGACCCAGAGGTCGTCATGACGACATCGAATCACCATGGCAACGAAAGGGACCCTGTGTCACGCCGCGGGGTCTCTGCTCCAAAAGCAGAGGGGCTGTCAGCCCTCTGTCGGCTCCCGGAATGCTGCAATCTCATTCGACTGCAGCATTTTGGGGGTTAAATTGCCGGGATCGGTTCACCACTTTCAGAACCAGCTAACACCCATGTGCACGGGTGATCGTGTAGGCGTAATAATCCGTTCCTAGTCAGATAGACCTAGGTCACATGGACAGATTACTACGTCTATTGTGAGAAAGTGGTTAACGATTAAAAAAAATAATAATGCAACGTAGCATCAAGCGCCATTTATTATAGTCATTTTGAAGATTACTGAAACATACCAATGGACGTTGGGATTCCTAGAGATGATGTCCCGCTCTAGTGCTTCAATTAGATCTTTGTCATAGCCAGCACCATCAAACTTTTTTAGCTCATTATCACCACCCACATCTTGCTGATTTTTTCGACCCTACAAAACAGGTATAATTATAATGAATACAGCTCGGAAATATATAGGACATCAATAAATCCATTCATCGGTATGCCAGGTATGCTCCTATGATAAAAGGAACAATCCCTAAATCACATGAAGACTGACCAGCAAGTAGAAATCAAGATGTTTGATCTACTCTACAAACATACAGGAAAACATCAGAAAAGCAGGCCTCATAATACACAGAAAAAAAAAAGAAGAAACGGCAACAAAACACAATAAGGAAGTTATCCAATAATGGGGCATGCTCATCATTAAATGAGTGCAAATTTAGAAGATATTCTTAAAACGCATCAAATTTATCAAAAGGAGTTCATGCAATGTGATAAGGCAAAACCCAAGAAAAAAACCAAAAAACCAAATATACCCTGTAGTAAGTACATAGAAACAGTACATGCAAATAATATAGGATACTTTGTTAACACCATTTTGATAAAAAAAAAAAAAAAATAAAAAAAAAGTAAAAGCTATCCCACAGAGACAAAGTGTACCCAATCGTGTCTCTAGTATTAAAACCTAACCTTGTGTCAGATGATTTCAATGTGAATAAGGTCAGAGGCCTGGACTGTTCAGACACCTGTCCATTGGAAGCTGTAGAGCTGAAATTCCCATGGACACGTGTCTATGAACAATTAGACCCCTGTCCTGCTCTACCCTTATTCACAGTAAAGTTGGCTGATACAAGGTAAGGCTTTAATACTAACGATAGGATAGGACCTTCCCAATTGGGTACACCTTGTCGCGGTGGAATGGCTTTTACATTTTATAAAAATAAAGTTGAATAAGTAACGCATGTTATTTAAAAGTACTATTACTAATTACTTACGATATACTCATCTTGTTTTTTTCTTGAGTTGTGTCTATGAAATGGCCACAGTGTGAACGTGCTCTTACACATTGCATGATTACTAGTAATGAGCGAATATACTCGTAACTCGAAAACGAGCACGCTCGTGGGTCCTCTGAGTATTTTTTAGTGCTCTGAGATTTAGTTTTCCTCACCACAGCTTAATGATTTACATCTGTTAGCCAGCATAAGTACATGTGGGGGTTGTCTGGTTGCTAGGGAACCCCCACATGTACTTATGCTGGCTAACAGATGTAAATCATTCAACTGCGGCAAGAAAAACGAAATCTCCGAGCACTAAAGAATACTCGGAGGACCCCCGAGCGTGCTCGAGTAACGAGTATATTCGCTCATCACTAATGATTACCAACTTATGCTCCGGGTCATTTCTTTGGTTTTGCTGTATGTGATAAATAAGTCTAATTTGAACACTGTCTGGTCTAAAGTTTATGTCACCTATTAGTTGGCTTACTTTGAGGCAGAAATGTGCACCACAATTTTTGCACTTTAAAAAAATAAATAAAAAAAATGTACATATAAAATCCACGTCCCTTTTAACAAGCTCACACCTCCTACTTGGCTAAATTCTAAAAAAAAAAGTGCTTAAAACAAATCAGCAAGAAATTAAAGAAACATTTTTTGTACAAATTACAACAGAATTCTGGTGCAGTTAGCTGGATAAGCATGCCCCATGAAAATACCTAGGAAAAAAAATTAGTTAGAAATAAAAATTGTTGAGCTATAGTTTCATTTACACCAGATAATTATGCTCCAAATGTGTTTTTTCTTTTTACAAGTTACTTGAAAATTATTGTGGTGTCTGGATGAAATGATCAACGTGATTGACAATAATGGTGAATGAGAACACAACTTCATTTATAACACATCTATGAGCAACTAACGAGCAACTATCCATTAAAAAAAAAACTATGGTCCCTGTCAAGTAAGAAGACATTCTCGGATTTAGTGTTCTTGTTAGGTAATCCCTGCATGTGTTGTGACTGTCGAACAGCCGTGAGACATGCAGCCGCAGGGACTCGGACATATTATTTGAGGACGCCAAGGACACTTGGTTAGCACCCGAGCATGCTCAGATAACAACTCATCCCAGGACGTTCGCTCATCACTACTATGAACTCAAAAGGTTCTTCCAAAAATTGCTGAAAAGAAGATAGAGCGACTTAATAGGTTCTTGTAGCATTCATTTTTGTATAGAGTGGAACTCGGGACAAGTTTTTTAAAATAACTTTATGTTCCCATAAAACGCCAGCAAATTAAAAAAATACATTTTTTGCTATTTTCATAACATTATTATCACTTTTAACCCCTTTCTGCCATCAGACGGAATAGTACAGATCCCCTGCTTTGATGTGGGATCTGGCGGTAAGCCCGCATCAAAGCCGGGACATGTCAGCTATTTTGAACAGCTGACATGTGCCCGAAATAGGCGCAGGTGGATTCGTGATCCACCCGCCCCTATTATCTAGTTAAATGCCGCTGTTTAACTCTTACAGTGGCATTTAACAAGCGCTTCCAGCCATCCATCCGGAAATACACGCACCGCTGACCCCCCCGTCACATGATCGGGGGTCATCTGTGCGTTGGCATAATAACCAAAGGTTTCTTGAAGACCTCTATGGTTGTCAATGCCAGATTGCTATGAGTGCCACCCTGTGGTCGGCGCTCGTAGCAAGTCTGTAATTCTGCTACATAGAGGCGATCTGAGCATCACCTCTATGTAGCAGAGCTGATAAGGCTATGCCAGCTTCTAGTCTCCCATGGAGGCTATTGAAGCATGGCAAAAGTAACAAAAAATAAATGTTTTCAAACATATGAAAAAAATAAAAATATATAAAAGTTTAAATCACCCCCCTTTTGCCCCATTCAAAATAATGCAAGAAAAAAAATCAAACCTACACATATTTGGTGTCGCTGTGTTCAGAATCGCCCGATCAATGAAAAAAAGAAAAAGAGAATTAACCTGATCATTAAACGGCGCAGCGAGTAAAAAAATTCAAAACGCGAGAATTACGTTTTTTTTTGGGTTGCCGCGACATTATATTAAAATGCAATAACGGGCGATCAGAAGAACGTATCTGCACCAAAATGGTATTATTAAAAAACGTCAGCTCGGCACGCAAAATATAAGTCCTCACCCGACCTGAGATCCCGAAAAATGGAGATGCTACGGGTCTCGGAAAATTGCGCAATTTTTTTTTTTTTAAGCAAAGTAACCTAGACATTTTTGGTGTCTATGAACTTATAATGACCTGGAGAATCATAATGGCAGGTCAGTTTTAGCATTTAGTGAACCTAGCAAAAAAAGCCAAACAAAAAACAAGTGTCGGATTGCACTATTTTTTTGCAATTTCAGCGCACTTGGAATTTTTTTCCCCGTTTTATAGTACACGACATTGTAAAACAAATGGTGTCGTTCAAAAGTACAACTCGTCCCGCAAAAATTAAGCCCTCACATGGCCATACTGACGGAAAAATAAAAAAAGTTACGGCTCTGGGAAGGAAGGGAGCGAAAAATGAAAAGGCAAATCCGAAAAAAGCTCCGGGGGTTAAGGGGTTAGAGTACAACTGGTTATACGTTTGGGGGTAATCAATAAAATCTAACTGTAAATATATCTCAATTTTCTTTATAACATGTCTTTAACAATGTTTGAACAGCGAGATAGAAATTTTAGATTTGTTTATTTTGTCAGATGGGAATTTATATTTCATGACAAATATTTGTGAATGCATTATTTCATGCTGGACCTCCACACTTACAGAAAAAAAATCAATAAGTTAGCAAGTTTCTTGGAATGAGAAAGCTTTGTACCTCTAGTAGTTTACTTGGGAAACAGGATATTTATTTGGGAAAACATACAGATTCTTGGAGGAAGAATATAAGCGATGGTGGATGAGTCGAAGCTACCCTATCACAGGAATACTTATAGGGCAGTAAACCGAAACACGGTGCCTGCAAATTGAGATGTAGGGTTTTTTCATACTAAGTCATGTGGCAAGGCTCATTAGAGGGTCGATACTTTTAGGATGGCTACTTCCAATATGTGACATTAGTGTTCCAGTCCTTTTCCAATCTGAAGAGACAATTTACATATTTCCCAGAGGAGCATTATGGCTTAAAAGTCTCTTCACTTTGACACTTTAATACTAACGATAAGATAGGACCTTCCCAATTGGGTACACCTTGTCGCGGTGGAATGGCTTTTACATTTTATCAAAATAAAGTTGAATAAGTAACGTATGTTATTTAAAAGTACTATTACTAATTACTTACGATATACTCATCTTGTTTTTTTCTTGCGTTTTGTCTATGAAATGGCTACAGTGTGAACGTGCTCTTACACATTGCATGATTACTAGTGATGAGTGATGAGCGAATATACTCTCCGCAAGGAATATACTCTCCTTGCGGTCACTCTCCACAAGGAGAAAACGTTACCGCTTGGATCCCAGTCAGGAAGCTAAACCAGATATCACACTTTGCACTGAAGAGGGGCAGTAACCCGAAACACGGTCTGCAAATTGAGATTTTGGTTTTGGCTTTTATCCCAAGTCGTGTGGCAAGGCTCGTTAGAGGGTCGATATTTACTTTTATGATTCTACTTCCAATAGGTGGCACTAGGCTCCCTGTTCCATTATTGTGTCCACTGGTATCTACATCCCGAGGATGGGCATGTAGATCATAGAAAGTTGTATAAAATGATATCTTGATATCTGCGATCAGATGTCTTGTTCCCAAGAAATCCACATTTTCCTAATATGTAAATGAGCGGTTAAGATCTATGGCGCGGACATAGATCTCCCTGAGAATCTGCCTCCAGAGATTATTTTAAATGAAATGGGGAGTTACCAGTGTGAGACATCAGGTAGATGCGGAGAGCAGACTGTCAGTCATTACATGTCTCACACTTTTATCGCTGTTTTCATTTAAAATGATCTCTGGAGGCAGATTTTCAGGAAGATCTATGTCCTGCCCATAGAACTTAACAGCTCATTTGTACATATGAAAAAAACGTGGATTTGTCAGAGAGAAGACATCAATTCCAAGATATCATGGTCTCATTTTATTCAGCTTCTTATGACCTACATGCCCATGTAAATGGCTTAAGAGGGTAGATCCTACTGACAGATCCCTTTATCTCATCTTTAAATTGAGATGAAGCATCAACTGCGGTCTTAGAAAATTGAGCATCTTCTGCACATTTTATCATCTCTGATGATCATTTTACAATGATATTGGGTAAGGGGTTTCTTTTGACTACATGGATGGGACAACAGCCCATATGGAAGGAAGAGGGCATTGCAGTATTTGATGGATGCATGATATACAATCAAACTGTCAGATAAATGGCTTCACCTATTTGTAAAAACTGACTGTCACTCGTTACGGCACTGGTATTTTTGCAGCAAGGGATTTGAAGCCTGCGTATTATAAGAGAAGTCGGGATTCTCAATGGAACAGTGAATAGACAGGTGACTTTAGTAATTGAGTGCCATCTTCCAAAGAGATCTGGTGCCATCCATTAGTTTGTACAGGAAACATTATCTCTCGCAGCTTTGTCATGGCAGCACTCTGAAAAACCAGGAAACATTAACTTATTTCTCCCAGCAAAAATTACACTGCAGCACACTTTCACAAGTCTATTTTGTGTCTGCCATCTAGTGACCATGGCTAAGACCGCAGATGAACAAAGGTGCATCCAGAATAGTAGTATAATCAGTTACTCATCATCAGAGCTTACAGAAAAGCTCTACATATCACATTGCTGGCACAACCTAAATTATAAATAAAACATTTTATTATATTCCTCATTCACATATTCTGTAAAAACAGGAACATTGTGACAATACCATCCAGCACTTTATAATCATGGATGATTTGGTGCAATTTTGTAACAAACTAACAATTTTCTAACAAAAAAAAAAAGTCCATGAAAATCATCCTCGTGGTTAAAGGTCTGAAAGACTCATGGCACTTATGCAATATGTACATGCACTTACTCTTACAAAACCATCAACATTTAAAGGGAATCTGTCAGTAGGATGAACCCTAATAAGCCGGCTAATTAGGCATGTAGGAAGCTGAATAAAATGGTACCTTGATATGATATCTGCGATCTGATGTCTTATTCCAGAGAAATCCACATTTTTCTTACATGTAAATAAGCTTTCCCAGACTATTGGCCGGACATAGATCTCCCTGAGAATCTGCCTCCAGAGATTATTTTACATGAAGGATAAGTTACCAGTGTGATGTGTAATGGTCGCTCTCTGCTCTCCTGATCTCACTGCAGAGCTGTGTGTGATTATACCTGACACATCTGCAGGTTCCTCTCAGCTTCCATCTCACAGGCAGACAGGGCTGTAATATTGTTGTAATACAGCAGAGCTGTGAGAGCTGCAGCTACTGCTACTAACCTGCTTGTTGAGACAAAGTTCAGTTCCCCTGTTCTGTGTTCATTAGATAATCTCACACTGTTGTCAGGAAAATATGAATCACTAGATGGTGGCCCGATTCTAACGCATCGGGTATTCTAGATATGAATGTCCACGTAGTATATTGCACAGCCCACGTAGTATATTGCCCAGCCACGTAGCATATTGCCCAGTCACGTAGTATATTGCCCAGCCACGTAGTATATTGCACAGCCCACGTAGTATATTGCCCAGCCACGTAGAATATTGCCCAGCCACGTAGCATATTGCCCAGCCACGTAGTATATTGCCAAGTCACGTAGTATATTGCCCAGTCAGGTAGTATATTGCCCAGTCACGTAGTATATTGCCCAGTCACGTAGTGTATTGCCCAGTCACGTAGTGTATTGCCCAGTCACGTAGTGTATTGCCCAGTCACGTAGTATATTGCCCAGTCACGTAGTATATTGCCCAGTCACGTAGTATATTGCCCAGTCACGTAGTATATTGCCCAGTCACGTAGTATATTGCCCAGTCACGTAGTATACAGCACAGAGCCACGTAGTATACAGCACAGAGCCACGAAGTATATTGCCCAACCACGTAGTATATTGCCCATCCACGTATGTCACAGGTTAAAAAATAAAAAATAAACATGTACTCACTTTCCGAGGGCCCCTTGTAGTTCGGTCACATGACCGTGACGTCATGGCAGGTCCTTCTCACGCAGGCGCGCAGGGCCTGTGATGACGTCTCGGTCACATGACCGTGACGTCATGGCAGGTCCTTCTTCCATACAATCCTTGGCACCGGAACCTGCCGGAGCGTTACGAAAGGTGGGTATATAATGATTTTTATTTTTTTTAATCATTTTTAACATTAGATGTTTTTACCATTGACGCTGCATAGGCAGCATCAATAGTAAAAACTTGGTCACACAGGGTTAATAGCAGCGGTAACGGAGTGAGTTACCCGCGGCATAACGTGGTCCGTTACCGCTGGCATTAACCCTGTGTGAGCGGTGACTGCGGGGAGTATGGAGCGGGCGCTGACTGCAGGAGAGTAGGGAGGGACTAATCGGACTGTGGCCGTCGCTGATTGGTCGCGGCAGCCATGACAGGCAGCTGGCGAGACCAATCAGCGACTTGGATTCCATGACAGACAGAGGCCGTGACCAACGAATATCCGTGACAGACAGAAGGACAGAAAGACGGAAGTGACCCTTAGACAGTTATATAGTAGATTGTCCATTGTTCTACTTATACATCCAGATGTGCCTGCTACTCCTCCCCCCATTGGTTTATGTAAAATTAAACTCCACATGCATCCCCCTGGCTGCTGCTGCAACCCCCCTCCTTCTCCCTCTATGAAACTCTACTCCCCCTCCTTCTGGAAGGCGAGATAATGGCCTCTAGCTAAGGCTACGTTCACATTGGCGTTCCGCCAATGTGCGTCGCTGTTGCGCCGGCGACGCAGCGGCGACGCGCCCCTATGTTTAACATAGGGGACGCGTGCGCTTTTTGGGTGGCGTTTTTCGACACGTGCGTCGTTTCCGACGCTAGCGTTGGACGCAAGAAAATGCAACAAGTTGCATTTTCTGTGCGTCCGATTTTCGTCAAAAAACGACGCACGCGTCGCAAAACGCGCGCGTTTTTGCGTGCGTTTGCGCGCGTTTTTTCATGCGTCGCGCGTTGCGTCGCCGACGCAGGGCGACGCAACGCTAGTGTGAACGTAGAGTAACAGAGTTAAATGTACTTCCTGCCAGAGATTCCTTTGTTTCTTAACCCCTTAGTGACAGAGCCAATTTGGTACTTAATGACCAGGCCAATTTTTGCAATTCTGACCACTGTCACTTTATGAGGTTATAACTCTGGAACGCTTCAACGGATCCAGCTGATTCTGAGACTGTTTTTTCGTGACATATTGTACTTCATGTTAGTGGTAACATTTCTTCGATATTACTTGCGATTATTTATGAAAAAAACGGAAATATGGCGAAAATTTTTAAAATTTTGCAATTTTCAAACTTTGTATTTTTATGCCCTTAAATCAGAGAGATATGTCACAAAAAATAGTTAATAAATAACATTTCCCACATGTCTACTTTACATCAGCACAATTTTGGAAACAAAATTTTTTTTTGTTAGGGAGTTATAAGGGTTAAAAGTTGACCAGCAATTTCTCATTTTTACAACACCATTTTTTTTTTTAGGGACCACATCACATTTGAAGTCATTTTGAGGGGTCTATATAATAGAAAATAACGAAGTGTGACACCATTCTAAAAACTACACCCCTCAAGGTTCTCAAAACCACATTCAAGAAGTTTATTAACCCTTTACGTGCTTCACAGGAACTGAAACAATGTGGAAGGAAAAAATGAACATTTAACTTTTTTTTGCAAACCTCTTAATTCAGAACCATTTTTTTTATTTTCACAAGTGTAAAAACAGAAATGTAACCATAAATTTTGTTACGCAATTTCTCCTGAATACACCAATACCCCATATGTGGGGGTAAACCACTGTTTGGGTGCACCGCAGAACTTAGAAGTGAAGGAGCGCCGTTTTACTTTTTCAATGTAGAATTGGCTGGAATTGAGATTGGACGCCATGTCGTGTTTGGAGAGCCTCTGATGTGCCTAAACAGTGGAAACCCCCCACAAGTGACCCCATTTTGGAAACTAGACCCCTTAAGGAGCATATCTAGATGTGTGGTGAGCACTTTGAACCCCCATGTGCTTCACAGAAGTTTATAACGTAGAGCCGTGAAAATAAAAAATCGCTTTTGTTTACACAAAAATGATTTTTTCGCCCACAAATTCTTATTTTCACAAGGGTAACAGGAGAAATTAGACCACTAAAGTTGTTGTGCAATTTCTCCTGAGTACGTAGATACCCAATATATGTGGGGGTAAACCACTGTTTGGGCGCACCGCAGAGCTTGGAAGAGAAAGAGTGCCGTTTTACTTTTTCAATGTAGAATTGGCTGGAATTGAGATCAGACGCCATGTCGCGTTTGGAGAGCCCCTGATGTGCCTAAACAGTAGAAATCCTGCACAAGTGACCCCATTTTGGAAACTAGACCCCCCATGTAACTTATCTACATGTGTGGTGAGAACCTTGAATGCCTAAGTGCTTCACAGAAGTTTAGAATGCAGAGTCGTGACAATAAAAAATATTTTTTTTTTCCACAAAAAAGATATTGTAGCCCCCAAGTTTTTATTTTCACAAGGGTAACAGGAGAAATTGGACTGCAATAGTTGTTGTGCAATTTATCCCGAGTACGCTGATGCGCCATATGTGGGGGTAAACCACTGTTTGGGCGCACGGCAGAGCTCGGAAGGGAAGGAGCGCCTTTTTGGAATGCAGACTTTGATAGAATGGTCTGTGGGAATTATGTTGCGATTGCAGAGCCCCTGATGTACCTAAACTGTAGTAACCCCCCACAAGTGACCCCATTTTGGAAACTAGACCCCCCAAGGAACTTATCTAGATGTGTGGTGAGAACTTTGAATGCCCAAGTGCTTCACAGAAGTTTAGAATGCAGAGTCGTGAAAATAAAAAATATTTTTTTTTTCCACAAAAAAGATATTGTAGCCCCCAAGTTTTTATTTTCACAAGGGTAACAGGAGAATTTGGACGGCAATAGTTGTTGTCCAATTTATCCCGAGTACGCTGATGCGCCATATGTGGGGGTAAACCACTGTTTGGGCGCACGGCAGAGCTCGGAAGGGAAGGAGCGCCTTTTTGGAATGCAGACTTTGATAGAATGGTCTGTGGGCATTATGTTGCGATTGCAGAGCCCCTGATATACCTAAACTGTAGTAACCCCCCACAAGTGACCCCATTTTGGAAACTAGACCCCCCAAGGAACTTATCTAGATGTGTGGTGAGAACTTTGAATGCCCAAGTGCTTCACAGAAGTTTAGAATGCAGAGTCGTGAAAATAAAAAATATTTTTTTTTTCACAAAAAAGATATTGTAGCCCCCAAGTTTTTATTTTCACAAGGGTAACAAGAGAAATTGGACCCCAGAAGTTGTTGTCCAATTTATCCCGAGTACGCTGATGCCCCATATGTGGGGGTAACCCACTGTTTGGGCGCACGGCAGAGCTCAGAAGGGAGGGAGCACCATTTGACTTTTTGAGCGCAAAATTGGCTGTCGTGTTTGGAGACCCCCTGATGTACCTAAACAGTGGAAACCCCCCAATTCTAGCTCCAACCCTAACCTCAACACACCCCTAACCCCAACCTGATCCATAATCCTAATCACTAACCCTAACCATAATCACAACCCTTACCCCAAAACAACCCTAATATCAACCCTAACCATAACCCTAATCAAAACCCTAAATCCAACACACCCCTAATCCTAATCTCAACCCTAACCTCAAACCTAACCCTAATCCCAATACACCCCTAATCACAACCCTAACCTTAACCCTAATCCCAAACTTAACCCTAATCCCAAGCGTAACCCTAATGCCAACCCTAACCCTAATACCAACCCTAATCCAAACCCTAACCCTAATCCCAGCTCTAACCCTAACTTTAGCCCCAACCCTAGCCCTAACTTTAGCCCCAACCCTAACCCTAGCCCTAGGGCTACTTTCACACTTGCGTCGTTTGGCATTCCGTCGCAATCCGTCGTTTTGGACAAGAAACGGATCCTGCAAATGTGCCCGCAGGATGCGTTTTTTGCCCATAGACTTGTATTGCCGACGGATCGTGACGGATGGCCACACGTCGCATCCGTCGTGCACTGGATCAGTTGTGTTTTGGCGGAGCGTCGGCACAAAAAAACGTTCAATTAAACGTTTTTTTGTACGTCGCATCCGCCATTTCTGACCGCGCATGCGTGGCTGTAACTCCGCCCCCTCCTCCCCAGGACATAGATTGGGCAGCGGATGCGTTGAAAAACTACAGCTGCTGCCCACGTTGTGCACAATTTTCACAACGTGCGTCGGTATGTCGGGCCGACGCATTGCGACGGCCCCGTATCGACGTAAGTGTGAAAGAAGCCTAACCCTAAATTTAGCCCCAACCCTAACCCTAACCCTAGCCCTAACCCTACCCCTAACCCTACCCCAACCCTACCCCTACCCCTAACCCTACCCCTAACCCTAATTTTAGCCCCAACTGCTGTTCTCCTGCCGGCCGGCAGATGGAGACAAATGGCGGGCGCACTGGGCATGCGTCCGCCATGTTCTTCTGCCGGCGGCCAGGAGGAGCAGCAAGAGGATCCAGGGACACAGGTGAGTATTGTAGGGTCCCCGAATCCCCCTATTTCTCTGTCCTCTGATGTGCGATCACATCAGAGGACAGAGAATTACACTTTACTTTTTATTTTTTTTTGCGGTCGCCGGTAAACAGTTAATTACCGGCGATCGCAAAACAGGGGTCGGTAAAACCGACCCCGATCATGCTCTTTGGGGTCTCGGCTACCCCCGGCAGCCGAGACCCCAAAGATTCTCCCGGTGCCGGCCGGCGGGCGCACTGCGCATGCGCCCGCCATTTTAAAGATGGCGGCGCCCACCGGGAGACACGAGGAGCATCGGGGGAGCTAGGTGAGTATTAGGAGGCCACCTGGGACCCCTTTTCTCTGTCCTCCGATGTGCGATCACATCGGAGGACAGAGAAATTAAAAAGAGATCGCTTTTTTTTTTTTTGCGATCGCCGGTAAACGGTTAATTACCGGCGATCGCAAATGCGGGGTGGGTTAAAAACCCACCGAATCATGTTCTCTGGGGTCTCGGCTACCCCTGGCAGCCGAGACCCCGGAGAAAATCGGCCTGTGGAGGGCGCTATTGACTTTTTCCACAGCGCCGTTAATTAACGGCGCTGTGGTTTAAGTACCCTTAGCGGCCGCCGTTAAAAGGCGTATCGGCGGTCGCTAAGGGGTTAAACCAAAATACTCCAAGTCAAGTTTAATAATACACAGTAACCCTAGAAACATGAAAATTGGATTTCCAGGATCTGGGCACGTAGGGCTACGCATGGGAGCGTTTTGTGGCCTTTAGGGCCATCAGAAACCTGGGAAAAGAATTTCTGCCCACCAGTAAATCACAGACATATCGTGTTTGGTCTCAAAAGAATGATAAATTTGAAGGGAAAAATATAATGCCCATATCGTTGGCCTGTGAGCTTGCAGGCCCAGGATTTGGAAAATAGGAGTTTTGATAACTTCCAAAGAGAGGTGTATTTTCCAGAAACCAGCCCACCAGTGGTTCAGTAAAATGATGAGTCTCTAGGTTTGTGGGCAAAGCATAAAACAGAAAAGTACATTTTGAGAGGTGTTGACAGCCGGAGAGACAGCCAAGAAAACCCTTCCTGTGCTGCTGAATCTTTTCTTTGGGAACTCTCCTCCCCTTTATCAACACGTCATACCTGTGATTGAGATTTAGAAAGTTTCATATTTTCATCCCTTTTATTTTCTAACTGTTTGTATATATTGTATTTTGTCTCATTTGTAATATCTTTTGTAACTTTTGTAAACACTGCCTATTTTTTCTGGAGTAAGCTTATAAATTTGCTAGCTTTGCTCCTTTGGCTCCGACACGTACTCCGTGCAAATTCACGCTACCTGGGGTTGGTTTCTGAACTGATATAGGCTTGGAAATGGACTGGTCTCATATCTAACGAGGAACTGGCACAGGGACAAAAAAAAAAAACACACTAGAAAGTAAAAGTCTTCTGTTACTCACTGGACCTCAGTCAGGAGCAGGGCACTGCTGGCTAGTCCTGCCTTTTCACCTGAACGCAAGGCAAGTTGGCATACACTGATTATGTCAACCACATGGGTCATTTAGGCCCAGCTTAGGTGGCGGAATGAGGCTTAAGTATTCAGGTATTTGGCATTCTGCTAATACAACAGTCCACTGTTCCATTGAACAACTATTCCAAGTCTCTACTATTCTGTTGCTAACTTCACCTGAAGTCTCCAGCTTCGCTGTTCCAGCTATGCAGCATAAGTTTGCCCTAATTCCAGTTACAACAGCTATCGTTTTTCCAGCTTATCATCCTGCTGCATTAGCGCCATCTGTCCATGCTGTATTAAAAACTATTTATCCGGACCAGGGGCTTCAAATATACACCGCACCTGGTAACATCTAACGTTCTCATCTTGCTTGCCGAGACTTCAAACTAATCCTGCGCCTCAATTATTACACCTGTAAGACCAGCATGACAAAAATGTAGGACATGAATTGGGAATCTGGGCCTGACCACGACAAACATTGTCATCATGGGTTATCAAGATATTAAAGATCTCTGATTGTTGTCAATGAGTGAAAACATCTACAGACCTAGTTGTTCTCTCAGCTGAGAAGCAGATACATTTGTATCCAGTCCAGACAGATACATTTACCAAAATATTTTTAATATAGGTACAGGCTAAACAATAAAGTCTTTAAAGTTTTTTGGGGAACATTATGACAAGGAAGAAAAATCTTATGGGGGGTAAAGAAAATGTAATGCACTGTAATAAGGTATGCATATGGAAATGTAGGTTAAATGAAAAGAATAAAACAATGCACTGCAGGAAAAATAAAATCTGAAGTGTTGAAGACTCAAGGGAGCAATCGGGGCAGGAAAGCTGAACTTCTATAGTTATAAATGACTTTCTCATGGATCTGCAAAAAACCTGAGGCTTCATTACTCCTTACTGCATAATGAATGCATGGTACGCATTAAAAGCGCGCCAGCATTAGAATTGACTCTTTCCATTAAACATGATTTTAATGCACAAGGTAACAGCCAGCAAAAACAAAAACGATTAAGTGGCAAAGCAATAAACCAGCTCAGCGCTAGCTTTATTTATTGACGTTCATCTGCTCAGCCCAACTAACACCTGTAAATTGGGAATGAGCGGCTGCGGCCCTGCACACTCTGAAATTTTGAACGCTCCATTAGCCCTGTCTAGGAGCAGAGTTAGAGCTGGCCACAAGCCCACAGACCTCGCGCTTAGACTTGAGGCATATCCCAGAGTTTTATGAAACAGCACATCAACAAAATATCCAAATCAGGATAAAAATCAAAGCTGCACAATCTGCGGGGCAAGAAGCGTGAAAATTACTCACCTTCATTACTATCCTGCAGCTTATATGGCAGCAACATCTTCAGTAGAGCTTCACGTCAGTGACTTTCCCCAAAGGGGCTCACAATCTAACCTCCACTTCTGGAGCCAATTTTGTAAGATGCAATTATACCTATTATTAAAATATTTTATATTTTTATTATAGATAGATAGATAGACGTACAGAGAGAGAGAGAGAGAGAAATATTGAACAAGTCACCGATGTTTATAAGTAAATATATGTCTAAAGCTGCTATTGACGTAAAATTCTCACCAGATGTAGGTAACAACTCATTCAACCCACACAGGCAAACAAATCACTCCATAGATATACATAATGGGTAATAATGAGAAACGATACAGGGAAAAAGTATTGAACACATGAACAATGATGTACAAAAAGCCATGAAAAGTCATGACAGCAGCTGAAATCTATTAACCCCTTACTCCCATATGACGTACTATCCCGTCAAGGTGACCTGGGACTTAATTCCCAGTGACAGGATAGTACGTCATATGCAATCAGCCGCGCTCACGGGGGGAGGGTGCGGCCAATCGCGGCCGGGTGTCAGCTGACTATCGCAGCTGACATCCGGCACTATGTTCCACGAGCAGTCACGGACCGCTCCTGGCACATTAACCCCCTGAACACTGCGATCAAACATGATCGCAGCGGTCCGGGGCATAGGGAAGCATCGCACAGGGAGGGGGCTCCCTGCGGGCTTCCCCGACACCCTCGGTACAAGGCGATGTGCTCACCTTGTACCGAGCGTCTCCTCCCTGCAAGCCCCGGATCCAAAATGGCCACGGGGCTACTTTTGCGACCTGCAGGGAGGTGGCTTACAAGCGGACGAGCAGGCGCCTGTAAGCCTCCAGCAGTGCACTTCAGATCGCTGATCTGACACAGTGCTCTGCAAAGTGTCAGATCAGTGATCTGTCAATATAGTGTGATGTTCCCCCCTGGGACAATGTCATAATGTAAAAAAAAATATAGATTTAGATGTGTAAAAAAAAAAAATAATAATAATTCCTAAATAAAGAATATATATATATATATATATATATATATATATATATATATATATATATATAATAATTTTTATTTATATAGCGCCAACATATTCCGCAGCGCTTTACAAATTATAGAGGGGACTTGTACAGACAATAGACATTACAGCATAACAGAAATACAGTTCAAAACAGATACCAGGAGGAATGAGGGCCCTGCTGCTCGCAAGCTACAGACTATGAGGAAAAGGGGAGACACGAGAGGTGGATGGTAACAATTGCTTTAGTTATTCGGACCAGCTATAGTGTAAGGCTCGGGTGTTCATGTAAAGCTGCATGAACCAGTTAACTGCCTAAGTATGTAGCAGTACAGACACAGAGGGCTATTAACTGCATAAAGTGAATGAGAACATGATGCGAGGAACCTGATTGCCTATTTAAAAAAATAAATAAAAACAATAGGGTTTTTTTTTTTTTTAAATAGGCCACACAGGGATCGTTAGGTTAATACATTGAGGCGGTAGGCCAGTCTGAACAAATGAGTTTTTAGGGTACGCTATATATACATATATATATATATATATATATATATATATATATATATATATATATATATATATATATATATATATATATATATATATATATATATATATATATATATATATATATTTCCCATAATTACATTTCTTTATCTAAATAAAAAAAATAAATAAAAGTACACATTTAGTATTGCCGCGTCCGTAACGACCCGACCTCTAAAACTGTGCCACTAGTTAACCCCTTCAGTGAACACCGTGAAATAAAAAAAAACGAGGCAAAAAACAACGCTTTATTATCATACCGCCAAACAAAAAGTGAAATAACACGTGATCAAAAAGACGGATATAAAAAAATCCATAGGACCGATGAAAACGTCATCTTGTCCCGCAAAAACCAAGCATCATAGGCAAAAAAAATAAAAAAGTTATAGTCCTCAGAATAAAGCGATGCAAACAATTATTTTTTCTATAAAATAGTTTTTATCGTATAAAAGCGCCAAAACATTTAAAAAAAAGATATAAATGAGGTATCACTGTAATCGTACTGACCCGAAGAATAAAACTGCTTTATCAATTTTACCAAACATGGAACGGTATAAACCAGGGGTGTCAAACTGCATTACTCGAGGGCTGCAACCAGGTCATGTTTTCAGGATTTCCTTGTACTGCACAGGTGATAATTTAATCACCTACACACATAATGATTGCAGCACCTTGTGCAATGCTAAGGAAATCTTGAAAACACGCATGGTTTGCGGCCCTCGAGGAATGCAGTTTGACACCCCTGGTATAAACGGCCCCCCAAAAGAAATTAATGAATAGCTGGTTTTTGGTCATTCTGCCTCACAAAAATCGGAATAAAAAGCGATAAAAAAATGTCACGTGCCCGAAAAGGTTACCAATAAAAACGTCAACTCGTCTCGCAAAAAACAAGACCTCACATGACTCTGTGGACCAATATATGAAAAAATTATAGCTCTCAAAATGTGGAAACGCAAAAACTATTTTTTGCAATAAAAGCGTCTTTTAGTGTGTGACAGCTGCCAATCATAAAAATGCGCTACAAAAACAGCTATAAAAGTAAATCAAACCCCCCTTCATGACCCCCTTAGTTAGGGAAAAATAATAAAATAAAAAAATGTACTTATTTTCATTTTCCCATTAGGGTTAGGGTTAGGATTAGGGCTAGGGTTAGGGTTGGGGCTATGGTTAGGGTTGGGGCTAAAGTTAGGGTTGGGGCTAAACTAAAGTTAGGGCTTGGATTACATTTACGGTTGGAATTAGGGTTAGGGGTGTGTCAGGGTTAGGGGTGTGGTTAGTGTAATGGTTGGGATTAGGGTTAGGGGTGTGTTGAAGTTAGGGGTGTGGTTAGGGTTGGGATTACGGTTAGGGGTGTGTTGGGGTTAGGGGTGTGGTTGGGATTAGGGTTAGGGGTGTGTTTGGGTTAGGGTTTCAGTTACAATTCGGGGTTTCCACTGTTTAGGCACATCAGGGCTCTCCAAACGCGACATGGCGTCCGATCTTAATTCCAGTCAATTTGAATTGAAAAGTCAAATGGCGCTCTTTCCCTTCCGAGCTCTGCCATGCGCCCAAACAGTGGTTTGCCCCCCACATATGGGGTATCAGCGTACTCAGGACAAATTGCAAAACAACTTTTGGGGTCCAATTTCTCTTGTTACCCTTGGGAAAATAAAAATTTGGAGGGCTAAAAAACCATTATTGTGGGAAAAAAATTTTTTAATTTTCACGGCTCTGCGTTATAAACTGTAGTGTAACTCTTGGGGGTTCAAAGTTCTCACAACACATCTAGCTAAGTTCCTTGGGGGGTCTAGTTTCCAATATGGGGTCACTTGTGGGGGGGTTCTACTGTTTAGGTAAATCAGGGACTCTGCAAATGCAACGTGACGCCTGCAGACCAATCCATCTAAGTCTGCATTGCAAATGGCGCTAATTCCCTTTCGAGCTCTGCCATGCGCCCAAACGGTGGTTTCCCTCCACATATGGAGTATCAGCGTACTCAGGACAAATTGGACAACAACTTTTGGGGTCCAATTTCTCCTGTTACCCTTGGAAAAATACAAAATTGGGGGCTAAAAAATAATTTTTGTGGAAAGAAAATATTTTTTATTTTCACGGCTCTGCGTTATAAACTGTAGTGAAACACTTGGGGGTCCCAAGCTCTCACAACACATCTAGATAAGCTCCTTAGAGGGTCTACTTTCCAAAATGGTGTCACATGTGGGGGGTTTAAATGTTTAGGCACATCAGTGGCTCTCCAAACGCAACATGACGTCCCATCTCAATTCCAGTCAATTTTGCATTGAAAAGTCAAATGGCGCTCCTTCCCTTCTGAGCTCTGCCATGCGCCCAAACAGTGGTTTACACCCAGATATTGGGTATCAGCGTACTCAGGACAAATTGCACAACAACTTTTGAGGTACAATTAGTTCTGATACCCTTAGGAAAATAAAAAATTGGGGGCAAAAAGTTCATTTTTGTGAAAAAATATTTTTTATTTTTACAGCTCTACATTATAAACTTCTGTGAAGCACTCGGTGGGTCAAAGTGCTCACCAGACATCTAGATAAGTTCCTTAGGGGGTCTACTTTACAAAATGGTGTCACTTGTGGAGGGTTTCAATGTTTAGGCACATCAGGGGCTCTCCAAACGCAACATGGCGTCCCATCTCAATTCCAGTCAATTTTGAATTGAAAAGTCGAATGGCGCTCCTTCCCTTCCGAGCTCTGCCATGGGCCCAAACAGTCGTTTACCCCCACATATGGGGTATCGGCGTACTCAGGACAAAGTGTACAACAACTTTTGTGGTCCATTTTCTCCTGTTATCCTTGGTAAAATAAAACAAATTGGAGCTGAAGTAAATTTTTTGTGAAAAACGTTAAATGTTCATTTTTTTTAAACATTCCAAAAATTCCTGTGAAACACCTGAAGGGTTAATAAACTTCTTGAATGTGGTTTTGAGCACCTTGAGGGGTGCAGTTTTTAGAACGGTGTCACACTTTTTTATTTTCTATCATATAGACTCCTCCAAATGACTTCAAATGTGATGAGGTCCGTAAAAAAAAATCGTGTTGTAAAAATGAGAAATTGTTGGTCAACTTTTAACCCTTATGACTCCCTATAAAAAAAAAATGTTGGTTCCAAAATTGTGCTGATGTAAAGTAGACATGTGGGAAATGTTACGTATTAAGCATTTTGTGTGGCATATCTTTGTGATTTAAGTCCATGAAAATTCAAAGTTTGAAAATTACGAAATTTTCAACATTTTCGCCAAACTTCCGTTTTTTTCACAAATAAACGCAGGTAATATCAAAGAAATTTTACCACTATCATGAAGTACAATATGTCACGAGAAAACAATGTCAGAATCACTGGGATCCGTTGAAACGTTCCAGAGTTATAACCTCATAAAGGGACATTGGTCAGAATTGTAAAAATTGGCCCGGTCAATAACGTGCAAACCACCTTTGGGGCTTAAGGGGTTAATCAGTACTTAGAAAGCAATCCTGCCACTTAGTGAAAAATAATATCAGCAGTATCAACTGATAGCCTAAAAAAAAGGTGTCTCATTACCAAGTTGCCATACAAGAAACTCATGATGGCTAAAACCAGTGAGTTGTCTCAAGACTTTTGCAGACTTATGTTGCAAAACATACTGATGGCATTGATTACAGAAGAATTTATAGACTACTGAATGTTCCAGTGAGCTCCTTTGGGGACATAATCCGGGAAGTGGAAAGAACATAATTTCACTATAAACTGGCCACAATCAGGTGCTCCCTGGAAGATTTCAGACAGAGGAGTGAAAAGAACTATCAGAAGAGTTGTCCAAGAACCATCTGTGGAAAGCTACAGAATAACCTGGAATCAGCAGTTACATTTTTTTCTTTCTATATATCATCTGTAATTCCAGATCAGTGTGTATCAAGCTTTCCTACATCTATGACTTCTTCCTTTCTAATTCCTTTACCCTTTTAGCTCTTACTGAAACCTGGATCCAGCAGTCTGACACCATTGCTGCTACTGCTCTCTTATTTGGTGGACTACAATTCTCACATACACCCAGCATGGGAGCAGACAATGTGGTGGTGTTGGTCTGCTCCTTTCATCACAATGTGCTTTACAGATTATGCCCCCCGGTACCCTTGATTATGTTTCTTTCCTTCGGAGTCCACATCGTTGGACTCTTTAAACCCTTCTCCATGCTAGTGGCGATTGGGTATCGCCCTCCATGCAAAATCATCCGATTCCTTGATCACTTTGCCACTCTTTTTTCACACTTTCTATTCAGTGACATTCCCACTCAATATACAGGACTTGAAATTCCCCATTGATGATCTGCTCTCCACATCTGCATCTGGAACTCATCGTCTTTCTCTAACCTCCTCCTCCTTCGGCCTCTCACAGTTTACTAACTCTCCTACACATGAAGATGGGAATACTCTGGACCTAGTCTTCTCCTGGCATTACTCGGTGTACAACATTACTAACTCCCCTTTCCCGATATTTGACCAGAACCTGCTTTCCTACTCCGTTAAAAACTTTCTCCACTCACACCCACGTATCACACATACGAAAATCTATGTGCCCTCCATACCCAGCAGCTTATGAACAATCTACAGTCTACATTAGACCCAATCTCCTCCCTCTCCTGTCCAGACTCAGCATTGTCACATTATAATAATACATTGCAGAAAGACCGGGATGAATCGGCACCTTCTACACGTAGAAAAACCCGACACAGACGAACGTGACCCTGGCACACGCTGTAAACAAGGTTTGTCCCGTGTTACGCAAGGTGTGCTGAGCGTCAGTGGAGAAAATTACGATCGGCAGAAAACTTAATTCACTACAAGTTCATGCTCAAAACATTTAACTCTGCTCTCAATACGGCCAAACAAGTCTACTTTACCACCCACATCACTATCTGACAATCCAAAACGAGTCTCTGAAACATTCCACTCCGTCCTGAGCCCTAAAGTACAGGACCAGGTCACCAAGCTCACTGCTGATGATCTGGCCACCTATTTCCTAGACAAAATTAACCGTATCGATCAGGACATTTTTACACAATGACCTAAAACTCTGTATGTGCAGATCGAGAACATTGCTTGCCTATAGATGTTACTGCGCATGAGATGCTGCCGACGACATTTTGTTGCAGCAACAGTTTTTTTTTGTTTTTTTTTTTAAAGACCACAATATTAAATGTGAGGGCGCAGTATTTAAAATAGGAGGCAGGTCACCAAAGGTTCAGTGACTTGTCATTTAAGCCCAGAATGATGACGATGAGGCCAGAGCAGCAAAAAAAGACGTGCCAGCAGGCCCGCCGCAGAGCACGAGCATCTCATTAACTCAAAACTGCAAACACAGATTGAACAACCACAAGACTGATTTCTTCAGCCCAGATATCCTTTCAGTCTGTATAACAGCACCAACTTGACAATGACTGTAGTTTACTTAGGTTTGCTTTAAAGGGTTATTTATCTGTAACCAGCTTATCTATCCACTTGATAGGACTGGTGTAGGCGCCCACCTGTTGCTAAAATAGGAAACCTGTTTCCATCCTTCTTCCGAGGCTGCAAGACCACTGTCAGAAGTTGAAGGGAGCAGCAGATTGCAGATGACCTTACTGCTTCGGTCAAGTCTATGGTATTATCATAGTGCCATAGACATGAAGCTCCTTTCACCCAAGAGCACTGCTGCGGTCCTGCAGCCAGGGAAGAGCTTCACAGTCCTCCATACTGGTTATCAGTGGGGATCTGAAGTGATGAAGGAGTGTGCTTGCCACTGCTCGATTCTCAATCGAGCATCAGGGTGCCTTGGGTACACATGTTTTGCGCCTGACAGCCAATAAACATGCCTGCTATACACGGTAATGCCGTAGCCACGTTGACTACTGGCATTACTGTGATTAGCCAGCCGCATCGAGTCATCAGGTCTTACATAAGACCCAATAACGCAATGTTCGGCACACTCTCCTCTGGAAGAAGTTCAGGGAGAGTTGATCTAAGAGGGAGAGCTTAGATTAGAACAATCAGAATAGGAAGTGTTTAATTGCTATTGAAGTACTTGTACAAAAAAAATGCAAAAGCACATTAGGGTCTTATCCAGGTAAAAGGTTTATAAAAGAAAAGTTGAACCAGTCAGATTCCAAGAATTTTGTCAGAAATAAATAAATATTGGGAATGAAAGTATTTCTGCACTCTCTGAAGTCTCGACAATCCAATGATAAGGTAAAATGTAGGTTTATTGTCAATGCAAGTCACACCGACTCCCTTTTCAGGACAACCATACATAATACGCTCTTGAATGTTTCAAGAGGCACATAAGGAGATTGTGTGTAGTGATGTCCAAATATTCGAGCAGCAACAGTCAGAAGACGATGGTGGGGGCGGCAATTAGTGTCTTAAGGATGTAGATGAGGATGAGACACAGTTGCCAAGTGATGTAGTTAACCCCTTCCCGACCTGTGACACAGCGTATGTGTCATGAAAGTCGGTGCCAATCCGACCTGTGACGCATATGCTCTGTCACAGAATGATTGCGTCCCTGCAGGTCGGGTGAAAGGGTTAACTCAAATTTCTCCTGACCTACAGGGACAGGGGGTGTGGCACTTCAGCCCAGTGGGGTGGCTTCACCCCTCCCCCCCCCCCCCCCCACGATGGCTACAATCGCTCTGATTGGCTGTTGAATGTGAAACAGCCAATCAGAGCAATTTGTAATATTTCACCTATGAAAATTGGTGAAATATTACAACCCAGCCTTGGCCGATGCTGCAATATCATCAGCCATGGCTGGAAACCCAGATCCGCCCCACCACCAATCTCCTCCCCAGTCCTCCGTCCTGTCCCGTACTGTGCTCCTCTCCCCTCCTTCCTCCTGTCCACTTCCCCATGCTCCTGTCCGCTCCCCCTGTGCTCCGATCCCATCCCCTCATACTTATCGAGCCTCCCGATGTCCGTCCGTCTTGTCCATGGGCGCCGCCATCTTCCAAAATGGTGGGCGCATGCGCAGTGCGCCCGCGGAATCTGCCGGCCAACAGATTCGATCCAGGTACATTTTGATCACTGTGATAGAACCGATCACAGCGATCAAAATAAAAAAAAAAGTACATGAACCCCCCCTTTATCACCCCTATAGGTAGGGACAATAATAAAATAAAGAAAATATATTTACTTTTATTTTTCCACTAGGGTTAGGGCTAGGGTTAGAATTAGGGTTAGAACTAGGGTTAGGGTTAGAATAAGGCGATGTGCACACTGTGCGGATTTGGCTGCGGATCCGCAGCGGATTCTTAGCAGTTTTCCATCAGGTTTACAGTAGCATGTAAACCTATGGAAAACCAAATCCGTTGTGCCCATGGTGCGGAAAATACAGCGCGGAAATGCTGCGTTGTATTTTCCGCAGCATATCAATTCTTTGTGCGGATTCTGCAGCGTTTTACACCTGTTCCTCAATAGGAATCCGCAGGTGAAATCCGCACAAAAAACACTGGAAATCCGCAGTAAATCCACAGGTAAAACGCAGTGCTTTTTTAGCGGATTTTTCAAAAATGGTGCGGAAAAATCTCACACAGAGCAAAGTACTGCAGTGCGCAGGCGCCGGGCCTCTCTGACCTTTCCCGGCGCCTGCGCACTGCAGTACTTTGCTCTGTCCTCAACAGGGCAGACAAAGTACGCCTGCGCCGGAGCCGCAGCGTTAATACAAGAAGAGGATGTCATCGTAAGAAGATGGGAGGCCCCAGACGCGACCGAGATGCCTATCGGACCGGACCACAGCGGGACCGCCCCTTCGTGAGTATAATCTAACTTCGTCGTCGTCGTCATTGGCGACGGGGAAATACAGTGAGAGATGGCTCGGCTACTAAGTCGTGGAAGAGGCTTTTTTTTGCTCTTTTTAAATTTTGCCTTCCATACAAGTCATTATACAGGAAAGAATGTTTCCTAGCGTTTTTTTCCTGTAAAATCATTTTATCCTTGGTTTTGTAGGTTTTATTGTCAGTCCGCAAAAGTGACATAATACTCTGACAAGCAGTGACCTGGAAGTCAGTAATGCATCCAGGCATCTTCCCCACGCTGTTCCTATGCCATTTGAGTGCTGTTTCCTTCCATTCAGCAATTTTCCTGCCCCCCAGCCACCCTGTTGGGGTCTTTCAGAGAAATGTTTCAGATTGACTTCCATTATACTCGTTACTCAAGTTGAGCCCTTCCGAGCATCCAAACCTGCTCGACTGGCGTACCGAGCCCCCGAGCATTTTAGTGCTCACTCATCAGTGATCACTAATAAACTGCTCTCTTGCCTAGACCCGGATACCACTTTAAGCTGAACTCTGCACTCAGGACTAATTATTTCCTTTTCCACCCTGCAATAAAATGAAATGCATAAGAATTAAAAAGGATTTCCGCTAGTTAATATTAATGGCCAATCTTCAGGCTAGGTCATCAATATCAGATTGGTGAGGTGTGACACCCCCATTGATCATCTGTTTTAGGTGCTGGCGGCGGCCGGAAGTTATTAGTTGCGGAACTACACAGCTCAGTCAAAATGGCCTGGTACTGTAAATGCCTACTCATTTGCTGTGGCCATTATACCATTGCATGAGCTGTGCTGCTCCACAACTCATCACTTCAGTCAGTCAGTGGCATCGAGAAACAGCTGATCAGCAGGGGTGCAGGTGTCACACCACCACCAATCTGATATGGATGCATATAGCCGGTCTTGGTCTGAGTGTGATCCGACAAACCATCAGATC
Source organism: Ranitomeya imitator (assembly GCF_032444005.1). NCBI lineage: Eukaryota > Metazoa > Chordata > Amphibia > Anura > Dendrobatidae > Ranitomeya > Ranitomeya imitator. The sequence goes on along the minus strand of NC_091284.1, from coordinate 762,058,025 downwards.
GCTCTCGGACCAATGTTATTCTATGGGGCCATGCACATGACCAATCTTTTTCTCCGACAGACACTGTCCAAGGAAAAAAATTGCAGCATACACATCCGACATTTGGATCACACTTGCCCATGCAAGTCATGAGTCCGTGGAAAAGAAATTGCACATTTTCAGGGACTGACAGAATAGATAAGATGGAGACATTTTTTTCCACCTTCTCCTAATCTGAGAAAATTGGGTCACACTATGATCATACTCTGATCACAACTTCATCAGTGTGATTAGCATAATCGGCTCAATTCTCTCAGATGGGAAAAAATATGGTGTTGTGACCCTAGCCTAAAGATAAGCCATAAGTATAAACTACCAGACAACCACTTTAAAGAAGTTGGAAAGCTGTGTCCTGAGCCTATATTATGGATCATATATCAGTGGTCATAAAGATTGGGAAGAGGTCTGAGAGTCGCCGGTTCAACAATTTTTTTGGGGGGCCAAAGATACAAGTGTTCCAAATTGGGAGAGGGTAGGAAGCCACTTCTAGACACCACTAGGAGCGTGCTGAAATGTAACTGTCTGATCTGGTTTTCCCCTGACACGTGCCATTAGGAGACAGTCAGTATATCCCCATACACATTAGGTAAGTGATTAGTCCCAGTGAAAGCCATGGGTTTGGCCAACATTCATCCGATGTGTATAGCCACCCTAATAGTTTAGGGTCTCATCTGCTATTATGGAATTGAATAAACAGCGATTACTTAATGGGAACCTGTCAGGTCCCCCGTGCCCTCCAACCCAGCCGCATTCACCTATGATTAAACTCTCTCCCTATCCAGCCCTGTATAACGTAATTCAGTTAAATAAATGATCTAATAAAGTATTATGTACCCGTTTCCTAAGCCGATTAGGGCTTTGACTAGTCGATGGGGCATTAGTGCCCCAGACTAGTCTGTCCTCTTTCCATGTTATCACTTCCCTGTGGGCTTGATAACCTAATTTGCGCGAGCGGCATCATCCCCTGCTCATGCAAATCTAGCGCAATGATCGTCGCTCATTTCGACAGCGTCAACATGTCTCTGAAGCCGGGTGTACTCTTCCCGGCTTCAGAAGTCCACTGCGCATGACCGGAAACCATCTTCTGAACTTCCGGACATGCGCAGTGCACTTGTGAAGCGTACCCGTGGCTTCAGAGATAAAGTGACGCTGCCGAACTGAGCGGCACACATGCGCTAGATTTGCATGAGCTGGCAATAAGGCTGGCTCATGCAAAGTTTGTTATTACGCCCACAGAGGTGTGATAACATGGAAAGAGGACTGACTAGTCTGGGGAAAAGAATGCCCCATCCACTAGTCAAAGCCCTCATTAGCATAAGAACGGGGACATTATAAATGCTTTTTTAAAGCATTTAACGGAATGATGTTATATAGGACTGGTTAGGGATGGTTTAATCATACATACAGTCATGGCCAAAAGTATTGACACCCCTGCAATTCTGTCAGATAATACTCAGTTTCTTCCTGAAAATGATTGCAAACACGAATTATTTGGTATTCTTATCTTCATTTAATTTTTCTTAAATGAAAAATCACAAAATAGAATAAAGCAAAAAGCAAAACATTGATCATTTCACACAAAACTCCAAAAATGGGCCAGATAAAGTATTGGCACCCTCAGCCTAATACTTGGTTGCACAACCTTTAGCCAAAATAACTGCGACCAACCGATTCCTGTAACCATCAATGAGTTACTTACAATGCTCTGCTGGAATTTTAGACCATTCTTCTTTGGCAAACTGCTCCAGGTTACTGATATTTGAAGGGTGCCTTCTCCAAACTGCCATTTTTAGATCTCTCCATATGTGTTCTATGGGATTCAGGTCTGGACTCATTGCTGGCCACCTTAGAAGTCTCCAGTGCTTTCTCTCAAACCATTTTCTAGTGCTTTTTGAAGTGTGTTTTGGGTCATTGTCCTGCTGGAAGACCCATGACCTCTGAGGGAGACCCAGCTTTCTCACACTGGGCCCTACATTATGCTGCAAAATTTGTTGGTAGTCTTCAGACTTCATAATGCCATGCACACGGTCAAGCAGTCCAGCGCCAGAGGCAGCAAAGCAACCCCAAAACATCAGGGAACCTCCGCCTTGTTTGACTGTAGGGACCATGTTCTTTTCTTTGAATGCCTCTTTTTTTCTCCTGTAAACTCTATGTTGATGCCTTTGCCCAAAAAGCTCTACTTTTGTCTCATCTGACCAGAGAACATTCTTCCAAAATGTTTTAGGCTTTTTCAGGTAAGTTTTGGCAAACTCCAGCCTGGCTTTTTTTATGTCTCGGGGTAAAAAGTAGGGTCTTCCTGGGTCTCCTACCATACAGTCCCTTTTCATTCAGACGCCGACAGATAGTACGGGTTGACACTGTTGTACCCTCGGACTGCAGGGCAGCTTGAACTTGTTTGGATGTTAGTCGAGGTTCTTTATCCAACATCCGCACAATCTTGCGTTGAAATCTCTTGTCAATTTTTCTTTTCCGTCCACATCCAGGGAGGTTAGCCACAGTGCCATGGGCTTTCAACTTCTTGATGACACTGCGCACGGTAGGCACAGGAACATTCAGGTCTTTGGAGATGGGCTTGTAGCCTTGAGATTGCTCATGCTTCCTCACAATTTGGTTTCTCAAGTCCTCAGACAGTTATTTGGTCTTCTTTCTTTTCTCCATGCTCAATGTGGTACACACAAGGACACAGGACAGAGGTTGAGTCAACTTTAATCCATGTCAACTGGCTGCAAGTGTGATTTAGTTATTGCCAACACCTGTTAGATGCCACAAGTAAGTCACAGGTGCTGTTAATCACACAAATTAGAGAAGCATCACATGATTTTTCGAACAGTGCCAATACCTTTGTCCACGCCCTTTTTTATGTTTGGTGTGGAATTATATCCAATTTGGCTTTAGGACAATTCTTTTTGTGTTTTTTCATTTAAGACAAATTAAATGAAGATAATAATCCCAAATAATTTGTGTTTGCAATCATTTTCAGGAAGAAAATGAGTATTATCTGACAGAATTGCAGGGGTGTCAATACTTTTGGCCATGACTGTAGCTGAATGCTGCTGAGTTGGAGGGCACGGGGTACCTGACCGGTTCCCTTTAATAAACTTTTATTCGCTCTTCAAACGCAAGCAATCCAACAATAGAGAACTACAGCAGGAACTCTGCAAATCCAGAAGAAAAATCATCTTTTACAGCCGCCTGTATTCTGCCTAAGCAGCAACTAGTAAAGGTCGTCATAAAATATTTTCTACTTGTTAATGAGCAGAACCCACAGAGGAATTTATAAATATGCAATATACAGAGGGTGAAAGAGAAAATTGGTGACGTGTTCAATATTGAAGTAAATGCACTGAACAAGAAAAATAAACACAAGACTTTTGGTTTTGCTCTCATTTTTCATATAAATTTTCTGTGTGTCTTTTTTTTACTTTTTATTACTAGGGGTGTCTGATAAACACCTCTCCATTCCTAACACCATGACTTGATGTCAGAAGTCATGTTTTTGGACACTTCAGAGTTGAACTCAACCTCAAGCCCTGTTGCTCCGATTGCCAACGCACCAGGGCAATTCACAAGTCTGCAGTCACACAGTGACCGACAAAAAACAAGAGAAAAACAAAATGTACAAATACCCAGCAGGAAATAAATAAATAGAAACAGTACAAAATAATATAGTATAAATAATATGGGGTACTTGATTAACATACAGTTGGGCTCAAAAGTTTACATACCTCGGCAGAATTTTTGCTTTCTTGGCCTTTTTTCAGAGAATATGAATGATCACAACAAAACTTTTCTCCACTCATGGTTAGTGGTTGGGTGAAGCCATTTATTGTCAAACTACTGTGTTTTCTCTTTTTAAATCATAATGATGTAAGGAGGTGAAGCACAAGAAGAGTCCGGGGGCGGTTACCTTCTCGGCTCTGTGCCTGGAACCATTGAGCTGTGCTACAAGTTCCCCAGGGGGCAGACTTAGAGACTGGGACACGGAGGTAGCCGGGCAGAGAGCGGGAAAGGCACGCGCGCAAGGAACAGAGCAGTGTGAGCAGCGGTCAGAGCAGGGTGCAGCTGCGCTCCGGGAGAGAGAGGGCTCCCGGTCAGAGGACAAATACAGGGAGATTGCCCAGAAAGACTACATCTTGTGAGTACATGAAAGCGGACTCTGCTGTGACTGGAGAGGGGCGCTTTGAGACCCGTGTAGAGACATTGGACCGTGTAGAGACTGAGACCCCCTGGCACCCGCGGTATCAGTACAGAGACTGTGACCCCTGGTACCCACAGTATCAGTGCAGAGCCCCTGATTCCTTGTGAGAGACTTAATAATAGACTGACCATCGTATTCCCGGGATAGACTGTGTTGTAAAAGCTAAAGACTCAGAGCCTGTGCATATCTCATTAACTCCCGAATTCCCAGGTAGCGGGCTCCTAGAGACTACTCAGCCCACGGACAACAGTGGGACGACAAGTGCTGCTGTTTCTTGGCGCCTACGTTGGAGAAGACGACCCTTCAAGCAAGTCCTCATCAGACTGATAAGTGTTCTTTTCTCAAGAAATCTTGCTTACTTCTGTTACACTGTTTGACTCCCATATTTTTGCACTGTTTTATTGCTAGTTACATTCCATTGCTTCCTCCCTGCGAGGAGAACCTGATTCCTGTTATTAAACCCCTCAACTGTTGGTCTGTCTGTTCCGTGGTGACATACTCAGTACCTGCATACTATTACAATGACAACCGAAAACATCCAAACGACCCTGATCAAAAGTTCACATACCCCATTACTTAATACTGTATATTGCCCCCTCTAACATCAGTGACAGCTTGAAGTCTTTTGTGGTATTTGTGGATGAGGTTCTTTATTTTCTCAGATGGTAAAGCTACCCACTCTTCTTTTGGAAAAAGCCTCCAGCTTCTGTAAATTCATGGGCTGTCTAGCAGAGGCTATCGAAGTAGTGTAGTTTTTAGTCTCCCATGGAGACTATTAAGTTTAATTTAATTAAATTTAATTTTTAAATATTTTTAAAAATACTAAAAAAATAAAAAAATATATAAAAAGTTCAAATCACTCCCCTTTCGCCCCATTCAAAATAAAACAAATTAAAAAAAAATCAAATATACACATATTTGGTATCACCGCGTTCAGAATTGTCAGATCTATCAAAATAAAAAAAATAATAATTAACCCGATCGCTAAATGGCTTAACGAGAAAAAAATAAAAACGTCACAATTACGTTTTTTGTGGTTGCTGCTACATCGCAATAAAATGTAATAATGGACGATCAAAAGATCGTATCTACACCAACATGGTATCAATAAAAAGGCCAGCTCAGCGTGCAAAAAGTAAGCCCTCATCCAGCCCAGATCACCAAAAATGGAGACGCTACAGGTCTCGGAAAATGGCGCATTTTTTTTTTTTTAATCCAAAACGTAGGATTTTTTTTTCTATCGCTTAAATAAGAAAAGAACCTAGACATGTTTGGTGTCTGAGAACTCGTAATGACCTGGAGAATCATAATGACACAGCAGTGTTAGCATTTAGTGAACATCGTAAAAAAAAAAAAAAACCTAACAAAAAACAACTGAGGAATTGCACTTTTTTTTTGCAATTTCACCGCAAATTTGGAAGAAGGGAAGCAACAAAAAAAAAAAAAGAAAACGAAAAAACGGAACTACCTCTGGTCGTGAAGGGGGTAAGCAATTCTAACGTATACCATAATGGAAGTATCATTCTAGGTGAATCCATGTAGGAAATCACCAGCAAAAACATATTTATTCATAGAAAGAGAATATTTGTAGCCAAAATAATATTAACAGTGAAGCACCTGATGGGGCCTTATGGCTTATGCATAACAAATACCTGCACTGGATATTGTGACAATCGGCAGCACCGAACCTTCAATTGCAACAAACGAGCATTGAATGGTTAAAATCAATAAGCTTCTTCCAAGACACTGACTGCATGAACAGTTTTTCATCCCATCCTGTGTTCTTGCAGATATAAGCCAAGTATAGTCTAATGTCCTTTTACACTTGATTTGCAGAAAAACCAAAAGGGTTTACAGTAGGTGGACTGTATGCAGAGAAAAGAGAGCAACGGCGCCCTCATCTGCTTAATAATGAGAAAACAAATAATTTGAGAAAACAAAAAACATTTAATAAATGGAATTTATTATTACTGTTGTGTAGTAAGGATGGCTATCCGATCAGAGAAATAACATTGAATATGGTATATGTAGTCTTCATTTTTTCCCTTTTAGGTGGCAACGCCAATGTCTTCTGTAAGCTATACAAATGTAATGCCTTATAACAGGACTAGTGATGAGCGCAAGAGCTTATTACTAGAGGATGCACAGAGTATCGTGGGTGCTCCAGTGACATGTTCAAGCCCTCGCGCCAAGTTTCGAAGCTGTTAAACAGCCACAAAACATGCAGGAATTGTACGTGTTTGTCAGTCATTGCCCGCATGTTTTGTTGGTGTCCAACAACCCTGAAATATGTGGCCGCGGGGACTCAAACATGTCACGCGAGCACCTGCGATAATCGGTGCATACCCGAGTATCCTAGGCAAACTCGAGTAACGAGCTCTTGCGCTCATCACCTAACAGGACTTTGGTTTTCATCAAGACTTAGAGGGGTTGTCTAATCTCATGAAAGGGAACCGGTCACCTTGGAACATAATCTGGACACAACCAGTCTAAGGGTATGTGTCCACGTTCAGGATTGCATCAGGATTTGGTCAGGATTTTTCATCAGTATTTGTAGCCAAAACCAGGAGTGGGTGATAAATGCAGAAGTGGTGCATATGTTTCTATTATACTTTTCCTCTAATTGTTCCACTCCTGGTTTTGGCTACAAATACTGATGAAAAATCCTGACCAAATCCTGATGCAATCCTGAACGTGGACACATACCCTTACAATTCTGCCCGGCTGCCTTACTGAAAATGCGACTACAGAGAGAGTGACCTTATCTCTTCCCCAAAGCCGTCTGCTTTCAGTTATAGGGGCGGAGAGAAGGGCGAAAACAGTCATTGCTCGCAGCACTGCTCAATATACTGTGAGTGGTGGCTATAAGTATGATCTGCCACTTTGTGCAGATTGAGCTGTCAATCAAAGTCCCAGGGTGTGGGTACTATGGCTGCTCACAGTATAGTGTAATGCTCGATGCTTAGCTTAATGGCCATCGTTGCAGTGTGACCGGTTTGTAGAGGTGACTGGTTTCCTAGGTAAGGAGCATGCATTTACGTGCCCTATGTTTCAGGGCCTGCAAGTACCGGTCTGAAGCTAGGCGGACCGATCTTTGATGCTGCGGAGGTAGAGATGCCTCTGTTTCCAGCATTAGAGAGAACACAGTTCAGACAAGCTTTCCGGCCATGTGGTTGGTCCAACCTGTCAATCATCAGGAGCGCTCTGCCTCCCGGCAAATAAGAAGCTGAGAGGCGGAGGAGCAGCGCACTCCTGGAGAAAGGAGACGATACAATCCTTTTAAGTTTATTAAAAAGCTTGATATTGTACTAAAATGAATGCTCCATTCATGAAGGAAAGTGAGAAAAGTTGGCACTACCTCTTGTAAAATGATAAATCTTTATTTTGGATACATTAAACAAGTATTCCCATATGGTAAAAAAAAATCCTATTAGGTAAGTCATAAATGTCAAATTTGTAAGGGGACAGAAATAGCGGGATTCCCAACAATCAAGAAAATGAAGAACCAGCCTTTCCCCGGACAGGTGTCCAAATGTGTGATCATTCTCCAGTTCAATAAGAGGAAACCTCTGTGCACTATATAAAACCAAATAGTTAAACCATCAAATTGTCTTTCAAAAGGCATTAGATCCCAGAAATAGGATGCAGTGAAAAATCGGTGCCCCATGGTTGAAAGCCAAAATAATCGATGTTGGGTGGGATTATGTGACGTTTCGTTAGCCTTTATATTATCTAGGGTGGAAGAGAACGTCTCCAGTGTCTTCTTCTCAGGAGCCTGCTGCAGAGACATTAGCAGTCAGCAGGGAGTCCTGCTCCTCGCCTAAGGACAGTGGCTCGGTGGTTAGCACTGGTCCTCACAACACTAGGGTCCTGGGCCTGAATCTGACCAAGAACATCATCAGGTTTCCCAGCGTTTTCATGGGTTTCATCTTTGTAATCTCATTTCCTCCAAAAATTTGGAATTTACCTAAATAAAATTTTGTGAGGCGAAGTCAAATGCAGTATTGCTGTGTGCACATTTTTTATTGTAATATGGACATTTAGTTTGTGAGGCCCAATGGGGACAGGGGCTGTGAGTGATGACAATCTCTGTATAGCACTGTCAATATGGTGACACAATATGAATGAATGAATACAATTTGGTAAAAAAATACATTTATACGAACGTTTGGCCATGATCACATTGCATCTTTTATAGGCATAAGATACTGAAGACTTATCCTTGGGATAGGTCATTGATCACATTGGTGGCAATCTAACACCCAGCACCTCTACTGATCATCTGTTCTCAGCTCTGCAGCTCTGGTGATGAATGATGTAACCAGTGATTGGAGCCAGAACACTACAAGTGGAGTGAATAGGAGTGAAGCTGGAGTACTCAGAAAAGGCCACTTCACATTGACTGCAGCTGTGCTGTTCCAGCTCATACACTGATTTCATCTGCTTGCCACCAGAACCAAAAAACAGCCGATCGGTGCAGGTACTGATATTGAGTACCCCTCCTAAGGAACGACAATATCTTAAAAGGAATCTGTTAACTAAAACTAACAGTATAAATTACCGTATATACTAGAGTATAAGCCGACCCGAGTATAAGCCGACCCCCCTAATTTTGCCACAAAAAACTGGGAAAACTTACTGACTCGAGTATAAAGCCTAGGGTGGAAAATGCAGCAGCTACCGGTGAATTTCAAAAATAAAAATAGATGCTCCATACCGTTCATTATTGCCCCATAGATGCTCCATATAAAGCTGTGCCCCATATAATGCTCCATATCGTTCATTATTGCCCCATAGATGCTCCATATAAAGCTGTGCCATATATAATGCTCCATACTGTTCATTATTGCCCCATAGATGCTCCATATAAAGCTGTGCCACATATAATGCTCCATACAGTTCATTATTGCCCCATAAGATGCTCTATATAAAGCTGTGCCACATATAATGCTCTGCACCGTTCATTATTGCCCCATAGATGCTGCGTATAAAGCTGTGCCATATATAATGCTCCATACCGTTCATTATTGCCCCATAAGATGCTCTATATAAAGCTGTGCCACATATAATGCTCTGCACCGTTCATTATGGCCCCATAGATGCTGCATATAAAGCTGTGCCACATATAATGCTCCATACAGTTCATTATGGCCCCATAGATGCTCCATATAATGCTGTGCCATATATAATGCTCCATACTGTTCATTATTGCCCCACAGATGCTCCATATAAAGCTGTGCCACATATAATGCTCCATACAGTTCATTATTGCCCCATAAGATGCTCTATATAAAGCTGTGCCACATATAATGCTCCATACCGTTCATTATGGCCCCATAGATGCTCCATATAAAGCTGTGCCACATATAATGCTCTGCACCGTTCATTATTGCCCCATAGCTGCTCCATATAAAGCTGTGCCACATATAATGCTCCATACAGTTCATTATTGCCCCATAGATGCTCCATATAAAGCTGTGCCACATATAATGCTCTGCACCGTTCATTATTGCCCCATAGCTGCTCCATATAAAGCTGTGCCATATAGAATGCTCTGCACCGTTCATTATTGCCCCATAGCTGCTCCATATAAAGCTGTGCCATATATATTGCTCTGCACCGTTCATTATGGCCCCATAGATGCTCCATATAAAGCTGTGCCATATATAATGCTCTGCACCGTTCATTATGGCCCCATAGATGCTCCATATAAAGCTGTGCCATATATAATGCTCTGCACCGTTCATTATTGCCCCATAGATGCTCCATATAAAGCTGTGCCATGTAGAATGCTCTGCACTGTTTATTACATAGTAACATAGTAACATAGTTAGTAAGGCCAAAAAAAGACATTTGTCATCCAGTTCAGCCTATATTCCATCATAATAAATCCCCAGATCTACGCCCTTCTACAGAACCTAATAATTATACACAACTTGAGATGCTCTCTAGTAAAAAAAAGGGGGAAGTCTCAAACCTAGATACTTGTTAAAACAATGAAGTTTTATTGATACAAACCATTAAAACATTGTACAAAAAAGGTGCTGGATAATACCAAAAGAGGGACTATATGTCCTGAGGAACCTACACACTGAACCAATATGTACTATGGCCATGTACAACAAAATAAACTAGGGAAGAAAAAGGGATACCATAATATGGCATACTGCGTACTGGGGTAAAACTAAATAACATACTAACATAGCCGCCCAAAGGCAATACATACAATTATATGTGTACACAAGTGTTCCCCAATAAATCCAGCGCAGTGGCACATATATCCCAAATAGACAAAAACCGGCTAGTACATACCGCTATATGGATCGGTGTGGAGGCCCGGACGTCCCTCTGCCCCGACGCGCATTTCGCACTGCTTCTACGGGAGGCGTGTCAGGGCAGGGGGGAAACCGGTTTAAATAATGTGCAGAGGAGTTCTATTGGGCGATAAATAAAGACAGGTGGATCCATCTAGTGCCGGAAGTCCGAAACGCGCGTCGGGGCAGAGGGACGTCCGGGCCTCCACACCGATCCATATAGCGGTATGTACTAGCCGGTTTTTGTCTATTCACCTTTTTTGTACAATGTTTTGTGTAAATATATTTTTATTAAAGAGAAGAGAATTTTACAAGAAAAACAGTAGTTAATAACTACGACAATGAGCAAAGTACTTTTTCTTATATTATGCAATTCGAGAAGAGTAACACAAAAAACACTCATTCACAAACCTTGCATACATCTTACATAAAAGAGAGAAAAGAAAAAAAAAATAGAGGGAGTAAACCCTCCAGAATGACTACGGTAACTTTAACTTAGAAGCAAAAACTCCTTGCCCCCCGCAACAGGCGAGGACTTTCAAAACCGTAAAAAAAAGAAAGCATACCTAAAATCAGATCGCCCATGTCCCCAAGAGCGAGACATGTACGCAAATAGTATTATTATAATTATAAAAGTAACTGGTAAATCATGGTACAGACCTATCACACCGAACTGGTGGAAGGAGAACAGCTCACCCAGGGGGGAGATAGAAAGAGGAGGAAATATAGGGGGGAGCCCAAGTAGGTGGGGCTCAAGAAAAGAAATATAAAATGAGAATAAGAAAAGAAAAGAAAAATAGCTTAGTAATCAACTGTAGAATAGACAGGCGTATTAGGTAAACAGGTCAGGGAAACGAGCAGAATCTTTAAATAAAATCCATTCAGTCCAGATACCTAAAAAGGAGACGCTTGTCTGTGAAATGTCTGCATCAATTTCCTCCAACCTAAAGATGGTTTCAAATTCTGAAAACCACTCCACAACATCGGGGGGAACCGGGTCTCGCCATCGGCGGGGATCACTGTCCTAGCAGCCGCTAGGCAAAACTTGAGGATATCCTTTTTTGGGGATCCCACCGAACCGGGAATCATGGAGAGCAATGCTATCTCCGGAGTACCGGTGATGTGCTTGCCTATGATCAAACCATAATTTCGGAAAACTTGGTCCCAGAATGTTCTAATCAAGGGGCAGTCCCACCAGATATGCAAAAGGGAGCCAATGCCATTTCAACACCTCCAGCAGCAGTTTGAAATTGAGGGAGAAAATTTGTGTAACCTGTCAGGAGTGAGGTACCACCTATATTGCAGTTTATACCCCTTCTCCGAGGCCTCACTGGAACTCGGTAGTTTATGGTTCATCAGGAAGCAACGCTCCCATTCCTCATCCGACAAAGTCCGCCCCAAATCCTTCTCCCAAGCAGACTGGAAATAGAGCCTTGTGTCAGAGTCAGGTGTTGAAAGAATTGAGTAGAGGGAAGAGATTCCCCTGCTCGGGGCGTCTCCACCGACAAACAACAGTTCCAAGGGAGAGAGTCTACAGTGCGAACCCCTTGGCAAATTCAAAGAGGCCAGGAAGGACCGGACCTGCAAGTACTCCCACCAAAGAAGTTTAGTGGAGGGAGATTGGGTTTGGAGGGAACAGAGGGTGGGAATCTCGAAACGCTGTAAGATATCACCAACCTGTATGTCATCCTCGTATTTCCAACCCATGAAGGCTTTCCTGTGAATGCCCGGAGGAAATGCCGGGTTGCAAAAAATAGGTGTAAGAAGGCTGGCCACAGAAGGAGCAGACCCCTTCACACCACTGCAGTGCCATGCCCTCATAGCCTCTGAGGTTAGGAAAGAAAATCTCCCCCGTTGAAGAGCATATTGCTTTGGGATCCACTGAAGATAATGAAGAGGCAAATCGGACCATTCTTGTTCCAACTCTACCCATTTTGTACAATGTTTTAATGGTTTGCATCAATAAAACTTCATTGTTTTAACAAGTATCTAGGTTTGAGACTCCCCCTTTTTTTACTAGATAGCATCTCAAGTTGTGTATAATTATATGTATGCAGATACTTTGCCCATCTGTGCATTGGCCATTATACTGTTGGGGCATAAAATATATTTTTGTGATAGAACCTAATAATTGTATGATTCAATATTGTTCTGCTCCAGGAAGACATTCAGGCCTCTCTTGAACCCCTCGACTGAGTTCGCCATCACCACCTCCTCAGGCAAGCAATTCCAGATTCTCACTGCCCTAACAGTAAGGAATCCTCTTCTATGTTGGTGGAAAAACCTTCTCTCCTCCAGACGCAAAGAATGCCCCCTTGTGCCCGTCACCTTCCTTGGTATAAACAGATCCTCAGCGAGATATTTGTATTGTCCTCTTATATACTTATACATGGTTATTAGATCGCCCCTCAGTCGTCTTTTTTCTAGACTAAATAATCCTAATTTCGCTAATCTATCTGGGTATTGTAGATCTCCCATCCCCTTTATTAATTTTGTTGCCCTCCTTTGTACGCTCTCTAGTTCCATTATATCCTTCCTGAGCACCGGTGCCCAAAACTGGACACAGTACTCCATGTGCGGTCTAACTAGGGATTTGTACAGAGGCAGTATAATGCTCTCATCATGTGTATCCAGACCTCTTTTAATGCACCCCATGATTCTGTTTGCCTTGGCAGCTGCTGCCTGGCACTGGCTGCTCCAGGTAAGTTTATCATTAACTAGGATCCCCAAGTCCTTCTCCCTGTCAGATTTACCCAGTGGTTTCCCGTTCAGTGTGTAATGGTGATATTGATTCCTTCTTCCCATGTGTATAACCTTACATTTATCATTGTTAAACCTCATCTGCCACCTTTCAGCCCAAGTTTCCAACTTATCCAGATCCATCTGTAGCAGAATACTATCTTCTCTTGTATTAACTGCTTTACATAGTTTTGTATCATCTGCAAATATCGATATTTTACTGTGCAAACCTTCTACCAGATCATTAATGAATATGTTGAAGAGAACAGGTCCCAATACCGACCCCTGCGGTACCCCACTGGTCACAGCGACCCAGTTAGAGACTCTACCATTTATATCCACCCTCTGCTTTCTATCACTAAGCCAGTTACTAACCCATTTACACACATTTTCCCCCAGACCAAGCATTCTCATTTTGTGTACCAACCTCTTGTGCGGCACGGTATCAAACGCTTTGGAAAAATCGAGATATACCACGTCCAATGACTCACCGTGGTCCAGCCTATAGCTTACCTCTTCATAAAAACTGATTAGATTGGTTTGACAGGAGCGATTTCTCATAAACCCATGCTGATATGGAGTGAAACAGTTATTCTCATTGAGATAATCCAGAATAACATCCCTCAGAAACCCTTCAAATATTTTACCAACAATAGAGGTTAGACTTACTGGCCTATAATTCTCAGGTTCACTTTTAGAGCCCTTTTTGAATATTGGCACCACATTTGCTATGCGCCAGTCCTGCGGAACAGACCCTGTCGCTATAGAGTCCCTAAAAATAAGAAATAATGGTTTATCTATTACATTACTTAGTTCTCTTAGTACTCGTGGGTGTATGCCATCCGGACTCGGAGATTTATCTATTTTGATCTTATTTAGCCGGTTTCGCACCTCTTCTTGGGTTAGATTGGTGACCCTTAATATTATTATTATTAATAATTATTATTATTAATTATTAACCCCTTCCCGACCCATGACGCCACGTAGGCGTCATGAAAGTCGGTGCCATTCCGACCCATGACGCCTATGCGGCGTCATGGAAAGATCGCGTCCCTGCAGATCGGGTGAAAGGGTTAACTCCCATTTCACCCGATCTGCAGGGACAGGGGGAGTGGTAGTTTAGCCCAGGGGGGGTGGCTTCACCCCCTCGTGGCTACGATCGCTCTGATTGGCTGTTGAAAGTGAAACTGCCAATCAGAGCGATTTGTAATATTTCACCCATTATAACGGGTGAAATATTACAATCCAGCCATGGCCGATGCTGAAATATCATCGGCCATGGCTGGAAATACTAGTGTGCCCCCACCCCACCGATCGCCCCCCCACCCCCCTGATCTGGCCGGTACACTGCTCCGGCTCCCCTCCGCCCTGTGCTCCGCTCCCCCCCGTGCTCGTGTCCGCTCCCCCCGTGCTCCAATCACCCCCCCGTGCTCCAATCACCCCCCCTGCACTCCGATCCACCGCCCCCCCGTGCTCCGTTCCACCCCCCCGTGCTCCATTCCAGCCCCCCCGTGCTCCGTTCCACGCCCCCCGCGCTCCGTTCCACCCCTCCCGCGCTCTGATTCCCCCCCCCCGTGCTCCGATCCCCCCCCCGTGGCCCCCCTCCACCCCATCATACTTACCGATCCAGCCGTGGTCCCGTCCGTCTTCTCCCGGGCGCCGCCATCTTCCAAAATGGCGGGCGCATGCGCAGTGCGCCCGCCGAATCTGCCGGCCGGCAGATTCGTTCCAAAGTGCATTTTGATCACTGAGATATAATCTATCTCAGTGATCAAAACAAAAAAAATAATAAATGACCCCCCCCCCCCCCCTTTGTCACCCCCATAGGTAGGGACAATAAAAAAAATAAAGAAATTTTTTTTTTCCACCAATGTTAGAATAGGGTTAGGGTTAGGGGTAGGGTTAGGGTTAGGGGTAGGGTTAGGGTTAGGGGTAGGGCTAGGGGTAGGGTTAGGGGTAGGGTTAGGGCTAGGGGTAGGGTTAGGGCTAGGGTTATGGCTAGGGTTAGGGCTAGGGTTAGGGCTAGGGTTAGGGCTAGGGTTAGGGCTAGGGTTAGGAATGTGCACACGTATTCTGGTCCTCTGCGGATTTTTCCGCTGCGGATTTATGGCGGATTTACCGCGTTTTTTTCTGCGCATTTCACTGCGGTTTTACAATTGCGATTTTCTATTGGAGCAGTTGTAAAACCGCTGCGGAATCCGCACAAAGAAGTGACATGCTGCGGAATGTAAACCGCTGCGTTTCCGTGCAGTTTTTCCGCAGCATGTGTACAGCGATTTTTGTTTCCCATAGGTTTACATTGAACTGTACACTCATGGGAAACTGCTGCGGATCCGCAGCGTTTTCCGCAGCGTGTGCACATACCTTTAGAATTAGGCTATGTGCACACGGTGCGGATTTGGCTGCGGATTCGCAGCAGTGTTCCATCAGGTTTACAGTACCATGTAAACATATGAAAAACCAAATCCGCTGTGCCCATGGTGCGGAAAATACCGCGCGGGAACGCTGCGTTGTATTTTCCGCAGCATGTCAATTCTTTGTGCGGATTCCGCAGCGTTTTACACCTGTTCCTCAATAGGAATCCGCAGGTGAAATCCGCACAAAAAACACTGGAAATCCGCGGAAAATCCGCAGGTAAAACACAGTGCCTTTTACCCGCAGATTTTTCAAAAATGGTGCGGAAATATCTCACACGAATCCGCAACGTGGGCACATAGCCTTAGGGTTAGGGTTGGAATTAGGGTTGTGGTTAGGGTTAGGGGTGTGTTGGGGTTAGTGTTGTGGTTAGGGGTGTGTTGGGGTTAGGGTTGTGATTAGGATTATGGCTACAGTTGGGATTAGGGTTAGGGGTGTGTTGGGGTTAGTGTTGGAGTTAGAATTGAGGGGTTACCACTGTTTAGGCACATCAGGGGTCTCCAAACGCAACATGGCGCCACCATTGATTCCAGCCAATCTCGTATTCAAGAAGTCAAATGGTGCTCCCTCACTTCCGAGCCCTGACGTGTGCCCAAACAGTGGTTTACCCCCACATATGGGGTACCAGCATACTCAGGACAAACTGCGCAACAATTACTGGGGTCCAATTTCTCCTGTTACCCTTGTGAATCTAAAAAAATGCTTGCTAAAACATAATTTTTGAGGAAAGAAAAATGATTTTTTATTTTCACGGCTCTGCGTTGTAAACGTCTGTGAAGCACTTGGGGGTTCAAAGTGCTCACCACATATCTAGATAAGTTCCTTGGGGGGTCTAGTTTCTAAAATGGGGTCACTTGTGGGGGTTTCTACTGTTTAGGCACACCAGGGGCTCTGCAAACGCTACGTGACACCCGCAGACCATTCCATCAAAGTCTGCATTTCAAAAGTCACTACTTCCCTTCTGAGCCCCGACGTGTGCCCAAACAGTGGTTTACCCCCACATATGGGGTATCAGCGTACTCAGGAGAAACTGGACAACAACTTTTGGGGTCCAATTTCTCCTGTAACCCTTGGGAAAATAAAAAATTCTGGGTTAAATAATTATTTTTGAGGAAAGAAAACGTATTTATTATTTTCACGGCTCTGCATTATAAACTTCTATGAAGCACTTGGGGGTTCAAAGTGCTCACCACACATCTAGATAAGTTCCTTTCAGGGTCTAGTTTCCAAAATGGGGTCACTTGTGGGGGGTTTCTACTGTTTAGGCACATCAGGGGCTCTGCAAACGCAACGTGACGCCCGCAGAGCTTTCCATCAAAGTCTGCATTTCAAAACGTCACTACTTCAATTCCAAGCCCCGGCATGTGCCCAAACAGTAGTTTACCCCCACATATGGGGTATCACCGTACTCAGGAGAAACTGGACAACAAATATTGGGGTCAAATTTCTCCTGTTACCCTTGGGAAAATTAAAAAATTCTGGGCTAAATAATTATTTTTGAAGAAAGAAAACGTATTTATTATTTTCACGGCTCTGCATTATAAACTTCTATGAAGCACTTGGGGGTTCAAAGTGCTCACCACACATCTAGATAAGTTCCTTTGGGGGTCTAGTTTCCAAAATGGGGTCACTTGTGGGGGGTTTCTACTGTTAAGCCACATCAGGGGCTCTGCAAACGCAACGTGACGCCCACAGAGCATTCCATCAAAGTCTGCATTTCAAAACGTCACTACTTCACTTCCGAGCCCCGGCATGTGCCCAAACAGTGATTTACCCCCACATATGGGGTATCAGCGTACTCAGGAGAAACTGGACAACAACTTTTGGGGTCAAATTTCTCCTGTTACCCTTGGGAAAATAAAAAATTGCAGGCTAAAAGATCATTTTTGAGAAAATAATTTTTTTTTTTATTTTCATGGCTCTGCGTTATAAACTTCTGTGAAGCACTTGGGGGTTCAAAGTCCTCACCACACATCTAGATTAGTTCCTTTGGGGGTCTAGTTTCTAAAATGGTGTCATTTCTGGGGGATCTCCAATGTTTAGGCACACAGGGGCTCTCCAAACGTGACATGGTGTCCGCTAATGATTGGAGCTAATTTTCCATTTAAAAAGCCAAATGGCGTGCCATCCCTTCCGAGCCCTGCCGTGCGCCCAAACAGTGGTTTACCCCCACATATGGGGTATCAGCGTACTCAGGACAAACTGGACAACAATATTTGGGGTCCAATTTCTCCTATTATCCTTGGCAAAATAGGAAATTCCAGGCTAAAAAATCATTTTTGAGGAAAGAAAAATTATTTTTTATTTTCATGGCTCTGCGTTATAAACTTCTGTGAAGCACCTGGGGGTTTAAAGTGCTCAATATGCATCTAGATAAGTTCCTTGGGGGGTCTAGTTTCCAAAATGGGGTCACTTGTGCGGGAGCTCCAATGTTTAGGCACACAGGGGCTCTCCAAACGCGACATGGTGTCCGCTAACAATTGGAGCTAATTTTCCATTCAAAAAGTCAAATGGCGCGCCTTCTCTTCCGAGCCCTGCCGAGTGCCCAAACAGTGGTTTACCCCCACATATGAGGTATCGGCGTACTCGGGAGAAATTGCCCAACAAATTTTATGATCCATTTTATCCTACTGCCCATGTGAAAATGAAAAAATTGAGGCGAAAAGAATTTTTTTGTGAAAAAAAATTACTTTTTCATTTTTACAGATCAATTTGTGAAGCACCTGAGGGTTTAAAGTGCTCACTAGGCATCTAAATTAGTTCCTTGGGGGGTCTAGTTTCCAAAATGGGGTCACTTGTGGGGGAGCGCCAATGTTTAGGCACACAGGAGCTATCCAAACGCGACATGGTGTCCGCTAACGATGGAAATAATTTTTCATTCAAAAAGTCAAATGGCGCTCCTTCCCTTCCGAGCCTTACCATGTGCCCAAACAGTGGTTTACCTCCACATGTGAGGTATTGGTGTACTCAGGAGAAATTGCCCAACACATTTTAGGATCCATTTTATCCTGTTGCCCATGTGAAAATGAAAAAATTGAGGCTAAAAGAATTTTTTTGTGAAAAAAAAAGTACTTTTTCATTTTTACGGATCAATTTGTGAAGCACCTGGGGGTTCAAAGTGCTCACTATGCATCTAGATAAGTTCCTTGGGGCGTCTAGTTTCCAAAATGGGGTCACTTGTGGGGGAGCTCCAATTTTTAGGCACACGGGGGCTCTCCAAACGTGACATGGTGTCCGCTAAAGAGTGGAGCCAATTTTTGATTCAAAAAGTCAAATGGCGCTCCTTCCCTTCCAAGCCCTGCCGTGCGCCAAAACAGTGGTTTACCCCCACATATGAGGTATCAGCGTACTCAGGACAAATTGGACAACAACTTTCGTGGTTCAGTTTCTCCTTTTACCATTGGGAAAATAAAAAAATTGTTGCTAAAAGATAATTTTTGTGACTAAAAAGTTAAATGTTCATTTTTTCCTTCCATGTTGCTTCTGCTGCTGTGAAGCACCTGAAGGGTTAATAAACTTCTTGAATGTGGTTTTGAGTACCTTGAGGGGTGCAGTTTTTAGAATGGTGTCACTTTTGGGTATTTTCAGCCATATAGACCCCTCAAACTGACTTCAAATGTGAGGTGGTCCCTAAAAAAAATGGTTTTGTAAATTTCGTTGTAAAAATGACAAATCGCTGGTCGAATTTTAACCCTTATAACTTCCTAACAAAAAAAAATTTTGTTTCCAAAATTGTGCTGATGTAAAGTAAACATGTGGGAAATGTTATTTATTAACTATTTTGTGTCACATATCTCTCTGGTTTAACAGAATAAAAATTCAAAATGTGAAAATTGCGAAATTTTCAAAATTTTCGCCAAATTTCCGTGTTTATCACAAATAAATGCAGAATTTATTGACCTAAATTTACCACTAACATGAAGCCCAATATGTCACGAAAAAACAATCTCAGAACCGCTAGGATCCGTTGAAGCGTTCCTGAGTTATTACCTCATAAAGGGACACTGGTCAGAATTGCAAAAAACGGCAAGGTCTTTAAGGTCAAAATAGGCTGGGTCTTGAAGGGGTTAATAAATTATAATTAAAAATAATTAATAATTAATAATTATTATTAATAATAATAATATTATTATTATTGCCCCATAGATGCTCCATATAAAGCTGTGCAATATATAATGCTGCTGCTGTTGCAATAAAAAAAAAAAATCACACTCACCTCTCTTCGCTCAGGACGCCGGCGCTTGCAATATTTACCTGCTCCTCGTGCGGCTCCGTCTCCAGCACAGACACTCAGCAGAGGGCACACACTGACCACGTCACCACGCCCTCTGACCTGAGCGTCACAGCCAGAGGACGCTGGAGACGGAGCCACACCGGAACGAGGAGCGGTAAATATCGCGCAACGCTCCCCGTATACTTACCTGCTCCTGGCGCGGTCCCTGCAGTCCCTGCTTCTTCCACCGCTGCATCTTCTTCCTATATTGAGAGATCACAGTTTCCGCTCATTTCAGTAATGAATATGCGGCTCCAACTCTATGGGAGGTGGAGCCGCATATTCATTACTGTAATGAGCGGTACCATGTGACCGCTCAATAAAGGAAGAATCTGCAGCGCTGGAAGAAGCAGGGACGTGCAGGGACCGCACCGGGAGTAGGTAAGTATAATTAGAGAGCCCCCTCACCTGCCGACCCCCGGGTATGACTCGAGTATAAGCCGAGAGGGGGACTTTCAGCCCAAAAAAACGGGCTGAAAATCTCGGCTTATACTCGAGTATATACGGTAAGCACATAGTATCCTTGTACTGAAAGTACAATTTGTACTTTCTATAGGAAATACACAGTGGTGTGAAAAAGTGTTTTGCCCCTTTCCGATTTCCTATTCTTTTGCATGTTTGTCACACTTAAAGGGGTTTTCCCACAAATAAAAGTTGATTTTAATCAACAGATCTTGGAATACCGTATATACTTGAGAATAAGTCGACCAGAGTATAAGCCGAGGCACCTACTTTTGCCACGATAAACTGGGTAAACTTATTGACTCAAGTGTAAGCCGGATATGCATTGTCCCCTCATCCCTATCCTTGCATGCATGGCTCCTTATCCCCCTATCCTTGCATGCATGGCTCCTTATCCCCCTATCCTTGCATGCATGGCTCCTTATCCCCCTATCCTTGCATGCATGGCTCCTTATCCCCCTATCCTTGTATGCATAGCTCCTTATCCCCCTATCCTTGCAGGCATGGTTCCTATACAGAAAAAACAGCACATC
The DNA here is from genome assembly GCF_032444005.1 of Ranitomeya imitator. Lineage (NCBI taxonomy): Eukaryota > Metazoa > Chordata > Amphibia > Anura > Dendrobatidae > Ranitomeya > Ranitomeya imitator. The sequence goes on along the minus strand of NC_091284.1, from coordinate 762,037,052 downwards.
CTACTTACCTTCCTGCACGCCCTAGCTGCATCTTATTCCGGCGCCAGCAGCTCTTCCGACTGAGCAATCACGTGGACCCGCTCATTAAGGTAATGAATATTCACTCCAGGCCTATGGGAGAGGTGTGAATATTCATTACCTTAATGAGCGGGGCCACATAATTGCTCAGGCCGGAAGAGCTGCTGGCACCGAAACGAACGAGATGCAGGAGTACTCAGCACAAAAAAAATGTGCTGAAAACTCAGTTTATACACAAGTATATACGGTAATAATAACTTCCATCATTGGATGTGTCTAAATAAAAATGTTCCTGTGCTGAGATAATCTTGTAAATGTGACCCTGTTGTGTACTGTGTAATGGCCATGTCTGACCGTGCAGGAACATGGTCTCATCATACCACAACTACTGGGCAGTGGAGGAAGCTAAAGAGAGTACACAGACAGGACAGCAGAGGGTCACAGCTGATTCTTTATGCAAGAAACATTGTTCTGTCTGTTTTAAACAATGTCTTACTTCAAAGAAAGAATAAATAGCGATCTTGTGCTGTAATGTCTGTATACTTTTTTATCCATTGGCTATGACGTTATCTATTAAATGGATGTCATTAAAGTCCTGGGAGACGGAGGACCCTGTCAATCATCTAGTTAACATGTCTGTCACCAGTGGATGCCTGTGATGAGTATCCTATGGGGCATCTGTCAGTTTAACTAATACATTTTTACAGGATCCAGGGTATGACATGTTATACTGAATTTTAGCCTTATAAATGACCAAAAAGAATATGAAGGAGACTGAGGACAAAAACTCGGCAAGAACCCAACCTCAAATAAACAGCATGGATGTGTCCATAGTACCAAAGAGTTGCATGGTGCAGCAGTGAACATGTCCGACTACTCCATACAAACTCCTCATTGTAGTGCACAACCATTGAGAGTCTCAACATTCCGCCCTTTACAGATCTATCAGCTATCATAGATAAACAGTAGAAAAAAAACTCACCAAAAACTCACTTTGGGATCTTAACCTAGGACTTTGCAATGTCTGTGAGCTTCTGAACAGTTTTTATCCCCTCTCCCCCAATTTTATATCTACAGTGGCTTGCTAAAGTATTCACCCGCTTTGGCTTTTTACCTACATTGTTACAGTTCAACCTGTGTTTAAATATTTTTGTCATCTGATTTGTGTGTGATGCATCAGCACTAAATACGGTAGTCTAAGGCTACTTTCACACTAGCGTCGGAATTCGGCCCGTCGCATTGCGTCGGGCCGAGATTCAGATGCTAGCGTTGTTAGCACCGCACAACGGGTGCAGTGGATGCATTCTCCGGCGCATCCGCTGCCCCATGGTGAGGTGCGGGGTGGTGGGAGCGGTCCGTCTGGAGCAAAAAAACGTTACATTGAACGTTTTTTGCTCCCGATGGTCCGCCACAACACCGCGCAACCGTCGCACGACGGTTGCGACGTGTGTCAATACGTCGCAATGCGTCGGTAATGTTACGCTATGGGGCAAAAACGCATCCTGCAAGCAACTTTGCAGGATGCGTTTTTTCCCCTAAACGATGCATTGCGACGTATTACAAAAATCGCCAGTGTGAAAGTACCCTAAGTTGATGAAGTGATAAAAATGCAGGCATAAATTACATTTATGGGATCAAATAACAAAATTTGCATGCGCATATGTCTTCACCCCTTTTAATAATAATAATAATAATAATAATTTTATTTATATAGCGCCAACATATTCCGCAGCGCTTTACAAATTATAGAGGGGACTTGTACAGACAATAAACATTACAGCATAACAGAAATACAGTTCAAAACAGATACCAGGAGGAGTGAGGGCCCTGCTCGCAAGCTTACAAACTATGGGGAAAAGGGGAGACACGAGAGGTGGATGGTAACAATTGCTTTAGTTATTCAGACCAGCTATAGTGTAAGGCTCAGGTGTTCATGTAAAGCTGCATGAACCAGTTACCTGCCTAAGTATGTAGCAGTACAGACACAGAGGGCTAATACTGCATAAAGTGTATGAGAACATGATGCGAGGAACCTTTTTTTTTTTTTTTTTTTATTATAAATAGGCCACACAGGGATCGTTAGGTTAATGCATTGAGGCGGTAGGCCAGTCTGAACAAATGAGTTTTTAGGGCACGCTTAAAACTGTGGGGATTGGGGATTAATCGTATTAACCTAGGTAGTGCATTCCAAAGAATCGGCGCAGCACGTGTAAAGTCTTGGAGACGGGAGTGGGAGGTTCTGATTATTGAGGATGCTAACCTGAGGTCATTAGCGGAGCGGAGGGCACGGGTAGGGTGGTAGACTGATACCAGGGAGGAGATGTAGGGTGGTGCTGAGCCATGGAGTGCTTTGTGGATGAGGGTAGTAGTTTTGTACTGGATTCTGGAGTGGATGGGTAGCCAGTGTAATGACTGGCACAGGGTAGAGGCATCGGTGTAACGGTTGGTGAGGAATATGATCCTGGCTGCAGCATTCAGGACAGATTGGAGCGGGGAGAGTTTTGCAAGAGGGAGACCGATTAGTAGAGAGTTACAATAGTCCAGACGAGAATGAATAAGTGAAACAGTCAGAGTTTTTGCAGAGTCGAAATTAAGAAAAGGGCGAATTCTAGAAATGTTTTTGAGATGCAGGTAAGAAGAGCGAGCCAGTGATCGGATGTAGGGGGTGAATGAAAGGTCAGAATCAAGGATGACCCCAAGGCAGCGGGCATGTTGCTTTGGAGTAATGGTGGAACCGCACACGGAGATGGCAATGTCAGGCAAAGGTAGGTTAGTAGAGGGAGAGAACACGAGGAGTTCAGTTTTTGACAGGTTTAGTTTCAGATAGAGGGAGGACATGATGTTAGAGACAGCGGTAAGACAATCACTGGTGTTTTCTAAAAAGGTCGGTGTGATATCGGGAGCAGAAGTGTATAATTGGGTGTCGTCAGCATAGAGATGGTACTGGAAACCAAATCTACTGATTGTTTGTCCAATAGGGGCAGTATACAACGAGAAGAGTAGGGGGCCTAGGACTGATCCTTGAGGAACCCCAACAGTAAGGGGAAGGTGAGAGGAGGAGGAACCAGCAAAACATACAGTGAAGGATCGGTCAGAGAGATAGGAGGAGAACCAGGAGAGAACGGTGTCCTTGAGGCCGATGGAGCGGAGCATAGTGAGGAGGAGCTGATGATCCACAGTGTCAAATGCTGCAGAGAGATCCAAGAGAATTAGCATGGAGTAGTGACCATTAGATTTAGCTGTTAGTAGGTCATTAGAGACTTTAATGAGGGCAGTTTCAGTAGAGTGTAAAGAGCGGAAGCCAGATTGAAGAGGGTCGAGAAGAGAGTTATCTGAGAGATAGCGGGTAAGACGGGAGTGGACCAGGCGTTCGAGGAGTTTAGAGATGAAGGGAAGATTAGAGACAGGTCTATAATTAGCGGCACAGTTTTGATCGAGGGATGGTTTTTTAAGTAATGGATGTATGATGGCATGCTTAAATGAGGAGGGAAAAATACCGGAAGTGAGGGAAAGGTTGAATATTTTTGTTAGGTGAGAGGTGATAGCCGGGGAAAGGGACTGGAGGAGATGTGACGGAATGGGGTCACTGGTGCAAGTGGTCGGGCGCGAAGATGCAAGGAGCCTGCTTACTTCTTCTTCTGTAACTGCTTCAAAGTCAGAGAGTGAACTAGATGCAGTGGGGGAGGGAGGACAGTGCATGGTATGAAGAGATTGGGAGATGATTTCCTGTCGAATGTGGTCAATTTTTTCTTTGAAGTAATTGGCCAGATCGTCAGCACGGAGATCCGTGGTTGGGGCCTGCTCTCTTGGGTTGAGTAGGGACTGGAACGTGTCAAAGAGACGTTTAGGGTTATTGGACAGGGAGGTGATGAGGGTGTTGAAGTAGGTTTGTTTGGAGAGGTGAAGGGCAGAATTGTATGTCTTTAGCATGAACTTATAATGGATGAAATCTTCGGGTAGATTAGATTTTCTCCACAGACGTTCTGCGCACCTGGAGCACCGCTGCAGGAAACGTGTTTGCAGCGTGTGCCACGGTTGTTGCCGTCTGTGCCGAGTTGTTTTATGTATAGGAGGAGCAGCTTCATCCAGAGCACTTTGCAGGGTTTCATTGTAATGCTTCAATGCAGAATCAGGACATAAGATGGAGGAAATAGGGGCCAATGAGGACTGCAAGTTCATCATAAGTTTCTGGGTGTTAATGGCCTGTATGTTTCTATAGGTGTGGAAAGTGGGGGTGACCTGAGCGGGATGGCAGTTCTTGATAGAGAATGAAAGAAGGTTGTGGTCAGAGAGCGGGAGAGGGGAGTTTGTGAAGTCATCCACTGAGCAAAGTCGGGAGAAGACCAAGTCAAGGGAGTTTCCATCTTCATGTGTTGGAGAGTTAGTATGCTGCGAGAGGCCAAAAGAGGAGGATAGAGATAAAAGGTGAGAAGCAGATGGGGAGAGGGGAGAGGCAATGGGGATGTTGAAATCACCCATGATAAGGGTAGGGGTGTCACAGGAGAGAAAGTGTGGAAGCCAGGTGGCAAAGTGATCCAGGAACTGATGAGAGGGGCCGGGAGGACGATACACCACCGCCACTCGCATGGAGAAGGGGACGTAGAGTCTGACCACATGGACCTCAAAGGAAGGGAAGACAAGTGAGGGTACTTGGGGGATAACTTGGAAAGTACATTTGGGTGAAAGGAGCAGACCAACGCCTCCACCTGCTCTGTTGTCTGATCTTGGGGTATGAGAAAAGTGCAGTCCACCATATGAAAGAGCAGCAGCAGCGGTGGTGTCTGACTGCTGGATCCAGGTTTCAGTAAGAGCCAGGAGATTAAGAGAATTAGAAAGGAAGAAGTCATGAATGAAGGAGAGTTTATTACACACAGAGCGAGAATTCCAAAGGGCACAATTGAAAGAGACAGCAGGCATGCAGGGAATATTAATAAGGTTAGAGGGGTTTCTGGGTGTAGCAATTGGGATGTTTGACTGGCTATAACATGGGGGGCCGGGGTTTGGAGATATGTCTCCAGCGACTAGGAGAAGGAGGATCGAAAGAGTGAGCAGATGGTTAAGTGATTTGTGAGAGCGTCTCTTGTGTTGGATGTTGGGACTGAATGGATCTGTGCTGTTAAGCAATGTGAATAGAGCATGAGTGCTATACATAGGAGAGGCAAGGACAGAGGGGCCGATATGGATGGAGTGTAGAGAGTTAATGCAAGGGCGGTGAATGTGAGTGAATGCAGCAGCCAGAATATAGATTATACAAATAAATATGGTGAGTATTTGTGCTGTTTCAAGTGAAAATGGATTAGATTTAGTTTTTCTTACCTGTCTCCTGCCCTGTCTAACTGCCATGTTATAACTGCCGAGTACTTAGAAAAAAAAGTACTTTGAATAAAAAATACACGAATAACAGTGCACGAATGCACCCCTGCACGAATGCATCCCCAAGCTACATCTACATTTATAGAAGGCTAGCCCTTAGATCTCTTTTTTTTTTGTGTTAAAGCTCGTTAGCAATCAATCTAACTCAGTTGAGACAACAGGACACAATAAATGTAGTGATCAGATAAACAAATGTCCAGGTCTACATGGATCATAAAGCACTTTGAAACAGTTATGTGATCTCTCTGAGTAAGGACATGCAAAAGTGAGTTAAATATCTATAAACACAAAGGCATAATAGTATGACTAACATATATAGATACATGCAGGATTCAATGCCGAAGATAGAATGACTCAGATACCATCCAAGCTGCTTGCTGTCAGGGACTGGAGCAATAGACATGCAGGATATTTCAGCTCAGAGAATGAATGATATGTTTACCATCCAAGCTGCTTGCTGTCAGGGACTGGAGCAATAGACATGCAGGATATTTCAGCTCAGAGAATGAATGATATGTTTACCATCCAAGCTGCTTGCTGTCAGGGACTGGAGCAATAGACATGCAGGATATTTCAGCTCAGAGAATGAATGATATGTTTACCATCCAAGCTGCTTGCTGTCAGGGACTGGAGCAATAGACATGCAGGATATTTCAGCTCAGAGAATGAATGATATGTTTACCATCCAAGCTGCTTGCTGTCAGGGACTGGAGCAATAGACATGCAGGATATTTCAGCTCAGAGAATGAATGATATGTTTACCTGTATGAAGAGAGAAGAGATGCTTGATTATATTCTGCCATGTTATAACTGCCGAGTACTTAGAAAAAAAAGTACTTTGAATAAAAAATACACGAATAACAGTGCACGAATGCACCCCTCTTTTTGCGATGAAGCCCCTAAAAATTTCTGGTGCAAGCAACTACCTTCATAAGTCATATGCTTAGTGAAAAGACGTCCACCTGTGTGCAATCTGTCACATGGTCCTGATGGACGTATATAAACACCCTTACTAAAGGGCCACAGAGGCTGCAACACCATTAAGCAAGAGGAACCACTAACCAAATAACACCATGAAGACCAAGGAGATCTTCAAACAAGTCAGGGACAAAGTTGTTGAGATGTACACGTCAGGGTTGAGTTATACACAAAAAAAAAAATCCTGATTTCTGATGATCCCCCGAAGCACCATGAAATCCATTATCATCAAATGGTAAGAACAAGGTACCTCAACAAACCTGCCAAGAGAGGGCCGCCGCCAAAACGCTCAGCCTGGGCAAGGAGGGCATTAATCAGAGAGGCAGCACAGAGACCAAAGGTAACCCTGAAGTAGCTGTGGAGACTGGAGTATCCGTCCATGGTACCACAGTAAGCCATTCCCTCCACAGAGGTGGCCTTTATGGAAGAGTGGGCAGAAAAAAAGCATTTATTTACACACAAAAATTTTAAGGCTCGTGTTGAGTTTGCCAAATACATGTGGGAGACTTCCTAAATGTATGAAGATGTGGTGATCAGATGAGACCAAAATTGAACTTTTTGGCCACCAAGGTAAACGCTTTATCTAGTGCCAAACCAACACAGCTCATCACCCCAAGAACACCACCAGCAGTATCATGCTGTAGGGATGTTTTTCCACAGCAGGGACAAAGAAAATGGTCCAAATCGAGGGGAAGATAGAAGGTGTGAAATACAGGGATATTCTTGAGAAAAATCTGTTTCAGTAAAGTCAGTAATTTGAGAATGGGACGGAGGTTCACCTTCCAACAAGACAATGACCCAAAACATACTGCTAAAGCAACACTCAAGTTGTTTAAGGGGGAAAGTATAAATGTTTTGGAGAGGCCTAGTCAAAGCCCAGACGTTAAACTAATTGAGAATCTGTGGTCAGACGTGAAGATTGCTGTTCACCAGAGGAAATGATCTAACTTGAAGAAGCTGGAGCAGTTTTGCCTTGAGGAATGGGCAAACATTCGAGTGACAAGATGTGGAAAGCTCATAGAGACGTATCCAAAGTGACTTGTAACTGTAAGTGCCACAAAAGGAGACTCTGCTAAGTATTGACTATAGGTGGGTGAATAGTTAAGCACACTTAAAGTTTCCAGTTATTTTGTCCTATTTGTTGTTTGCTCCACAATAAAAAGAAAAACAAATGTTCACAGTTGTAGACATGTTCTTTACATGAACTGATGCAAACCTTTAATAAAAAAAATTGTGAAATTCAGTCTGAGAGGTAGCAAAACACAAAAAATGCCAAGGGGTGAATACTTTTGCAAGCCACTGTATACAGAGATGCAGACAGGAACCATTTATATGCCTCACCAGGTGGAATCGCTTTAATTACGTAATCTACCATTTGCAGATTCTGATTGTGACATTTCGGAGCTGGTCGCGAGCTGCGCAGATTAATTGTCTGCAGATAAAAAAGACCTGTGTGATGTGAATTATCTACATAGCACCATTTACAATCTGGACTCACACCGTCACCTCAAAATAGCACTTTTGGGGGCAGCTTGCAATACGAGGCAAGTGTTATCGGTTATTTTTTTTCCTCTTTGTTTAGATCTATTTTAAAACCCAAGAGGACACAAAGGGTTAAGCACTAGGTAACCTCTACTGGCCGAGACAATAAGGAAACGGTAAGCCAAACCCCACAGGATCGATCTGAAGACGATGAGAGCGGCAGTGCTGTCTGCAACACTTCTGCTGACACTTGTGGTTCGTTGCTAAGCAAACCTGCTGTTCAATCACTCTGCCGCCATGCTGGGCGCACACACTAATGAGCAGCCCTCAAAAACCTCAGCAAAGAAAACCCGCATCAACTGCAGACTGGCGGTTTTATTTTTACAATCCTCTTGCATGCATGGGGAAATAATTAGTTTTTGCACTTCATACAAAGAAACATAGCAAAGCAAACATGCCACCAGCTTCACACGCAAAAATTAGAGATACGGAGTTCAGCTGCGACTGCTTGCGGGGTAGAAAATATATCTACCGTATATATATAATTGTCTAAGGGGTACTTCCGTCTGTCTGTCGGCAACATCCGTCACGGAAATCCCGCATCGCTGATTGATCTCGCCAGCTGCCTGTCATGGCTGCCGCGACCAATCAGCGACGGGCACAGTCCGATTAGTCCCTCCCTACTCCCCTGCAGTCAGTGCCCGGCGCCCGCATACTCTCCTCCACTCACCACTCACACAGGGTTAATGCCAGCAATAACAGACCGCGGGTACCGCACTCAGTAACCGCCGCTATTAACCCTGTGTGACCAAGTTTTTACTATTGATGGTGCCTATGCAGCATCAATAGTAAAAAGATCTAATGCGCTCGCGGCTGCCGCCAGCTTCGGTTCCCAGAGATAATTTGCGAAATTACCCAGAAGGCTTAGCGGTCTCGCAAAACCGCTAAGTCGTCTGGGTAATTTCGCAATGCATCCTGGGAACGGAAGATGGCGGCAGCCGCGCGCATAGGACAGCTTTGCTGGATCCCGGCGGGTGAGTGTATAACTATTTTTTATTTTAATTATCTTTTTTTAACACGGATATGTGCCCACACTGCTATATACTACGTGGGCAGTGTTATATAGCGCGTGGCTGCTATATACTACGTGGCCAGTGTTAGATACTATGTGGGCTGTGTTATGTACTGCGTAGCCTGTACTATATATTACGTGTCCACTATTATATACTGCATGGCCTGTGTTATATACTACATCACCTGTGTTATATACTGCGTGGCTACTATATACTGCGTGGGCTGTTATACTATTTGGGCTGTGTTATATACTGCATGGCCTGTATTAACGTATCGGGTATTCTACAATATGTATGTATGTATATAGCAGCCACATAGTATATAGCACAGGCCACATACTATTTGTCTGCTATATACTACATGGCTCCTATATACAACGTGGCCTGTGCTATATACTATGTGGCTGCTATATACTTACATACATACATATTCTAGAATACCAGATGCGTTAGAATTGGGCCACCATCTAGTAAAACATAAGATCCGTACACTGGCATTACGGTAAAAAAAATGAAAGGGTTTGTATCTCACAATACACATTAGATAGTGGTCCTTCATAAGCTTGGCCGAGTGCAAAATCGAGTGTAAATCCTCTGGAGAAAGTCGCTGCCAGACTGCTCTGACGCCAGCTTATCTACCCGTGAAAAAATCAGGTGACATCCAAGTCCAAAGTCCTCATTCTAGAGTTGAGCAAACATATTAGCCGAATTCTAGCCATGTTGGTAGTCAGTGGCCACCAAACCGGAGCACTGTGATCCTTCTCCTACCTGCTGGTATCCCCTGCACCTTTTCTGATTAGCAGGACTGGCACAATGTCATCGTTGCGCCAAGCACAAAATGGCAAGCTCTTCAATCAGAAGATAGAAGAGACACCTGCAAGGCTGTTGTGAATTCCGCTCTTGGGCTCCCTCCGGTGGTTTTAAGTGGAATGGCTGCTCCTTGGATTTAGCAGTCTGCAGCTGCTTCCACTGATTGTCTTTCTGCTCGGCTATTTATGCCTGGCTCTTCCCTTTAGCCAGTGCCACTTGTCAACGGTTCCTGGTTGGATTCACATCTTTGCTTGGATTTCCCTGATATCCTGACCAGTTCAGCAAAGATAAGTCCTTGCTTTGCTCTTTTCTGTCCACATGTTGTGGACTTATTCGTTCTGTGCATTCTATGTTTTGTCCAGCTTGTCAGTATGGATTAATTCAGTTAAGCTGGAAGCTCTGGGAAGCAGAGTTACCCTCCACACCTTTAGTCAGGTGTGGAGATTTTTGTAAACTCTGTGTGGATTTTTGTAGTTTTTAATACTGACCGCACAGTATTCTATCTTGTCCTATCTATCTAGCTAGACTGGCCTCCTGTGCTACATCCTGGTTTCATTCTGTGTATGTCTTTTCCCTCTCCACTCACAGTCATTACTTGTGGGGGGCTATCTATCCTTTAGGGATTTTCTCTGAGGCAAGATAGTTTTCCTGTTTCTATCTTTAGGGGTAGTTAATTCTCAGGCTGTGACGAGGTGCCTAGGGAGTGACAGGAGCATCCCACGGCTAATTCTAGTGTTGTGTTGAGCTTAGGGACTGCGGTCAGTACAGGTACCACCTCCTTCAGAGCTCGTCCCATGTTCCTCCTAAACCACCAGTTCATAACACAAGGCATCATTGTGTATCTAGGGTGCTGCCAAGTACAGAAGAAATGGGGTAACCAGAGGAATGGTAAAAGGGGGGTCTTTATTGGCAACGCGTTTCAGAGTTGCCCCAACTCCATCAGGTACCTGACCTCCTTTGTCCAATTTTATCAAAGTTCATGCCAGACTTGGTCAGGTTCAGCATTGGAGCAGCCTCACCAGTTGCGTCCTCACCAGTTTTCAAGCCTTATGCAGCGTTGTGCTTGCCTTTGCACAACCTTACCTCTTTTGAGTCAGAATTCCTCTGCACCAGCAATTTAATACATTGAGCGCCCCAGCTTCTTTTTCTTTTATCTTAAATCAGAAGAAGTGCTGTGGATGCCGGCAGAGGTCCGAGCAGGGCTCCGGTCAGGGACTTTGGATGTGGCCACAGGACCATGGTTAATGCGAATCTGTTTGCTCAACACTTCTCCATATACCTTAAGGTACCTTCACACATAACGATTTCGTTAACGATATCGTTGCTTTTTGTGACGTAGCAACAATATCGTTAACAAAATAGTTATGCGTGACAGCGACCAACGATCAGGCCCCTGCTGGGAGATCGTAGGTCGATGGGAATGATCAGGACCATTTTTTTGGTCGCTGATCACCCGCTGTCATCGCTGAATCGGCGTGTATGACGCCGATCCAGCGATGTGTTCACTGGTAACCAGGGTAAACATTGGGTTACTAAGTGCAGGGCCGCGCTTAGTAACCCGATGTTTACCCTGGTTACCATTGTAAAAGTAAAAAAAAACAAACAGTACATACTTACATTCCGGTGTCTTTCCCCCGGCGTCAGCTTCCCGCACTGACTGTGTCAGCGCCGGCCGGCCGTAAAGCAGAGCACAGCGGTGACGTCACCGCTGTGCTCTGCTTTACGGCCGGCCGGCGCTGACACAGTGACACAAATTCCTTCAGTGGCTCCCACAGCTGTTCAGAATCTGTCTCCTCTGTATATCTCTGAATAATCTCCTGATATCTTCCAACACACCACCTCCCAAGACCTCGTTCCCTCCTCCACACTAACACTTTCCTCACCCATTAGCCTCCAAGACTTCTCCAGAGTATCCCCTATGCTCTGGAATTCTGTGCATCCGATCAGCCACACTGAAAACCTTCAGACAAAATTTAAAAACCCATCTCTTCAAGAAATCTTACAGCCTGACCCCCTGCCACCTCACCACCATGAAAGCAATAACCCCCAACCTACTGTCTCCTTCCACATTACCCTCTAGACCAGGGCTCCCCAACCTGTAGCTCGGGAACCACATGTGGCTCGCGGTCCCATGAATTGTGGCTCGCGGCTGTCTGCCAGCTTGGTGCATAACCTCCAGGTCTAGCAAACAGGTATGAACAGCAAATCTGAAAGTGGCGAATTTTGTGAGCAGCCCTGCACAGAAGAGCAGATCTGGATGCACATATACTGGTCTTAGGGGGTGTGAGATGATTTAAGTATGGTACACTGGAGACAAGATGATACCACCTGTCAGAGCAGGTGTTGGAAGCTGGATGTGACAGTAACTTGGGAGTGTTTTATAGTAGATTATTGAATGGGGGGTATTGTGGGAACTCCTGAATCTTACTATGCTACTTTGGGGTGATTTTTGTGGAAATGCTTTGGTTACCATTATGCCTGTAATGGGGGCTTTGGTTGCCATTATTGTGGGGGGACGGGAGCTGAATGTGGCTCGCGACCCTCTCTCTAGGCTGGATGTGGCTCACGACCCTCTCATATGAATCTGGGAGCTGAATGTGGCTCTCAAGGTCAGCAGAAATGTTGGGGACCTCTGCTCTAGACTGTAAGCCTGCAAAGGCAGGGCTCCTCCATTCTGTAACAGTTTGCCATTGCTTGTTTGTTCACTGTAATCTATATTTGTATGTTGTATGTTACCCCTTTTCATGTATAGTACCATGATAGTAATGGCGCTATAAAAATAAATATAATATCTTTCTCACCGTATGTGGGATGATTTTTTTTTCGTTTGTGTTTTAACCCCTTTACCCCCAAGGGTGGTTTGCACGTTAATGACCAGGCCAATTTTTACAATTCTGACCACTGTCCCTTTATGAGGTTATAACTCCGAAACGCTTCAACGGATCCTGGTGATTCTGACATTGTTTTCTCGTGACATATTGTACTTCATTATAGTGGTAAAATTTCTTTGATAGTACCTGCGTTTATTTGTGAAAAAAACGGAAATTTGGCGAAAATTTTGAAAATTTCGCAATTTTCAAACTTTGAATTTTTATGCAATTAAATCACAGAGATATGTCACACAAAATACTTAATAAGTAACATTTCCCACATGTCTCCTTTACATCAGCATAATTTTGGAACCAATTTTTTTTTTTGTTAGGGAGTTGTAAGGGTTAAAAGTTGACCAGCAATTTCTCATTTTTACAACACCATTTTTTTTTAGGGACCACGTCTCATTTGAAGTCATTTTGAGGGGTCTATATGATAGAAAATTCCCAAGTGTGACACCATTCTAAAAACTGCACCCCTCAAGGTGCTCAAAACCACATTCAAGAAGTTTATTAACCCTTCAGGTGTTTAATAGGAATTTTTGGAATGTTTAAATAAAAATGAACATTTAACTTTTTTACACAAAAAATTTACTTCAGCTCCAATTTGTTTTATTTTACCAAGGGTAACAGGAGAAATTGGACCCAAAAAGTTGTTGCCCAATTTGTCCTGAGTACGCTGATACCCCATATGTGGCAGTAAACCACTGTTTGGGCGCATGGGAGAGCTCGGAAGGGAAGGAGCGCTATTTGACTTTTCAATGCAAAATTGACAGGAATTGAGATGGGACGCCATGTTGCGTTTGGAGAGCCACTGATGTGCCTAAACATTGAAACCCCCCACAAGTGACACCATTTTGGAAAGTAGACCCCCTAAGGAACTTATCTGGATGTGTGGTGAGCACTTTGACCCACCAAGTGCTTCACAGAAGTTTATAATGCAGAACCGTAAAAATAAAAAATCATATTTTTTCACAAAAATTATATTTTTGCCCCCAATTTTTTATTTTTCCAAGGGTAAGAGAAGAAATTGGACCTCAAAAGTTGTTGTCCAATTTGTCCTGAGTACGCTGATACCCCATATGTGGCAGTAAACCACTGTTTGGGCGCATGGGAGAGCTCGGAAGGGAAGGAGCGCTATTTGACTTTTCAATGCAAAATTGACAGGAATTGAGATGGGACGCCATGTTGCGTTTGGAGAGCCACTGATGTGCCTAAACATTGAAACCCCCCACAAGTGACACCATTTTGGAAAGTAGACCCCCTAAGGAACTTATCTAGAGGTGTGGTGAGCACTTTGACCCACCAAGGGCTTCACAGAAGTTTATAATGCAGAGCCATAAAAATAAAACAAAATTTTTTTCCCACAAAAATTATTTTTTAGCCCCCAGTTTTGTATATTCCCTAGGGTAACAGGAGAAATTGGACCCCAAAAGTTGTTGTCCAATTTGTCCTGAGTACGCTGATACCCCATATGTCGGGGGGAAACACCGTTTGGGCGCATGGGAGGGTTCGGAAGGGAAGGAGCGCCATTTGGAATGCAGACTTAGATGGAATGGTCTGCAGGCGTCACATTGCGTTTGCAGAGCCCCTAATGTACCTAAACAGTAGAAACCCCCCACAAGTGACACCATTTTGGAAAGTAGACCCCCTAAGGAACTCATCTTGATGTGTTGTGAGAGCTTTGAACCCCCAAGTATTTCACTACAGTTTATAACGCAGAGCCATGCAAATAAAAAATATTTTTTTTTCCCACAAAAATTATATTTTAGCCCCCAGTTTTGTATTTTTCCAAGGTTAGCAGGAGAAATTGGACCCTAAATGTTGTTGTCCAATTTGTCCTGAGTACGCTGATACCCCATATGTGGGGGGGAACCACCGTTTGGGCGCATGGGAGGGTTCGGAAGGGAAGGAGCGCCATTTGGAATGCAGACTTAGATGGAATGGTCTGCAGGCGTCACATTGCGTTTGCAGAGCCCCTAATGTACCTAAACAGTAGAAACCCCCCACAAGTGACACCATTTTGGAAAGTAGACCCCCTAAGGAACTCATCTTGATGTGTTGTGAGAGCTTTGAACCCCCAAGTATTTCACTACAGTTTATAACGCAGAGCCATGCAAATAAAAAATATTTTTTTTTCCACAAAAATTATATTTTAGCCCCCAGTTTTGTATTTTTCCAAGGTTAGCAGGAGAAATTGGACCCTAAATGTTGTTGTCCAATTTGTCCTGAGTACGCTGATACCCGATATGTGGGGGGGAACCACCGTTTGGGCGCATGGGAGGGCTCGGAAGGGAAGGAGCATCATTTGGAATGCAGACTTAGATGGATTGGTCTGCAGGCTTCACATTGCGTTTGCAGAGCCCCTAATGTACCTAAACAGTAGAAACCCCCCACAAGTGACCCCATATTGGAAACTAGACCCCTCATTGA
Source organism: Ranitomeya imitator (assembly GCF_032444005.1). Taxonomy (NCBI): domain Eukaryota; kingdom Metazoa; phylum Chordata; class Amphibia; order Anura; family Dendrobatidae; genus Ranitomeya; species Ranitomeya imitator. The sequence goes on along the minus strand of NC_091284.1, from coordinate 762,022,015 downwards.
ACTTATCTAGATGTGTTGTGAGAACTTTGAACCCCCAAGTGTTTCACTACAGTTTATTACGCAGAGCCGTGAAAATAAAAAATCTTTTTGTTTTCCCACAAAAATTATTTTTTAGCCCCCAGTTTTGTATTTTCCCAAGGGTAACAGGAGAAATTGGTCCACAAAAGTTGTTGTCCAATTTGTCCTGAGCTGTTGGGGTAAACCCCTGTTTGGGCACACAGGAGAGCTCGGAAGGGAAGGAGCACTGTTTTACTTTTTCAACGCAGAATTGGCTGGAATTGAGATCGGACGCCATGTCGTGTTTGGAGAGCCCCTGATGTGCCGAAACAGTGGAAACCCCCCAATTATAACTGAAACCCTAATCTAAACACACCCCTAACCCTAATTCCAACGGTAACCCTAACCACACCTCTAACCCTGACACACCCCTAACCCTAATCCCAACCCTATTCCCAACTGTAAATGTAATCTAAACCCTAACCCTAACTTTAGCCCCAACCCTAACTGTAACCCTAACCCTAGCCCTAACCCTAGCCCTAACCCTAGCCCTAGCCCTAACCCTAGCCCTAACCCTAGCCCTAACCCTAGCCCTAACCCTAACCCTAGCCCTAGCCCTAACCCTAGCCCTAACCCTAGCCCTAACCCTAGCCCTAACCCTAGCCCTAATGGGAAAATGGAAATAAATACATTTTTTTTTATTTTTCCCTAACTAAGGGGGTGATGAAGGGGGGTTTGATTTACTTTTATAGCGAGTTTTTTAGCGGATTTTTATGATTGGCAGCCGTCACACACTGAAAGACCCTTTTTATTGCAAAAAATATTTTTTGCAATACCACATTTTGAGAGCTATAATTTTTCCATATTTTGGTCCACAGAGTCATGTGAGGTCTTGTTTTTTGCGGGACGAGTTGACGTTTTTATTGAAAACATTTTTGGGCACGTGACATTTTTTTATCGCTTTTTATTCCGATTTTTGTGAGGAAGAATGACCAAAAGCCAGCTATTCATGAATTTCTATTGGGGGAGGCGTTTATACCGTTCCGCGTTTGGTAAAATTGATAAATCAGTTTTATTCTTCGGGTCAGTACGATTACAGCGATACCTCATTTATATCATTTTTTTATGGTTTGGTGCTTTTATACAATAAAAACTATTTTACAGAAAAAATAATTATTTTTGCATCGCTTTATTCTCAGGACTATAACTTTTTTATTTTTTTGCTGATGATGCTGTATGGCGGCTCTTTTTTTGCGGGACAATATGACGCTTTCAGCGGTACCATGGTTATTTATATCTGTCCTTTTGATCGCGTGTTATTCCACTTTTTGTTCGGCGGTATGATAATAAAGCGTTGTTTTTTGCCTCGTTTTTTTTTTTTTTTTTTTCTTACGGTGTTTACTGAAGGGGTTAACTAGTGGGACAGTTTTATAGGTCGGGTCGTTACGGACGCGGCGATACTAAATATGTGTACTTTTATTGGTTTTTTTTTTTTTATTTAGATGAAGAAATGTATTTATGGGAATAATATTTTTTTTTTTTTTTCATTATTTTGGAATATTTTTTTTTATTTTTTTTACACATTTGGAAATTTTTTTTTTTACTTTTTTACTTTGTCCCAGGGGGGGACATCACAGATCAGTGATCTGACAGTTTGCACAGCACTCTGTCAGATCACTGATCTGACATGCAGCGCTGCAGCCTTCACAGTGCCTGCTCTGAGCAGGCTCTGTGAAGCCACCTCCCTCCCTGCAGGAGCCGGATCCGCGGCCATCTTGGATCCGGGGCTGGAGGGAGCAGGGAGGGAGGTGAGACCCTCGCAGCAACGCGATCACATCGCGTTGCTCCGGGGGTCTCAGGGAAGCCCGCAGGGAGCCCCCTCCCTGCGCGGTGCTTCCCTGCACCGCCGGCACATCGCGATCATCTTTGATCGCGGTGTGCCAGGGGTTAATGTGCCGGGGGCGGTCCGTGACCGCTCCTGGCACATAGTGCCGGATGTCAGCTGCGATAAGCAGCTGACACCCGGCCGCGATCGGCCGCGCTCCCCCCGTGAGCGCGGCCGATCGGCTATGACGTACTATCCCGTCCAGGGTCAGATAAGCCCAGGGCACCTCGACGGGATAGTACGTCTAAGGTCACAGAGGGGTTAATGTCTATCCTTATTCTCTGGTCCTGGGAGTTTGATGGTTCTGCACAGGATCTTGCTTTGCTTTTCTGGACAGAGTTCAGATGTTACTCCTGGGATCTGTTGTAGCCATTCTTCCAACTTAGAGGTCACTGCTCAGAGTGCTCCTATCACCACTGGAATCACTGTTGCCTTCACCTTCCACATCTTCTCCAGTTTTTCTTTGAGACCCTGGTATTTCTCTAGCTTCTCAAATATCTTCTTTCTTATGTTCCGTGGTATTTCGTGTTCCTATTCTTCCTTCCAGAACTGTTGCTGTCTTAGGCTTTCTCTCAGCATGTCATCCTTTGGTGACATTTTTCTAATATATTTCTGGATACCCTTTGTTTCGTCTGTGATGATGGCTTGGACACTTATCAAACCTCGACCACCCTCTTTTCTGTTGGTATACAATCTTTGGGTAACCTCCATGCATTGTAAGGAGATTCCATGTCTTCACATCTGCATCTTCCAACTCTTCTTTTGGTCAGCACACTATGCCAGCAGGGTATCTGATAACTGGCAGGGCATACGTATTGATGCTATTGGGATGTTGCTGATTTCCTTTCCTCTTAATCATGGTTACCGTATCCCACTTCATCAGTCTTGACTATCTTGCATCTTTATCAACTGGCCACGCTTCTCCACTCCGGAGGACATCCCGATATCTTCACTGTAGATCCTTGTCAGGTGCATCACTGAATCGATCTCTCGTTCATTTTTCGCATACAGCTTGATGTCATCCATGTAGAGGAGGTTCCTGATGGTGCTTCCATTCTTGAACTTTAACCATAGCCAGGCTCTGTGATTATCTGACTGAGGGATTTCAGGCTTATGCAGAACAGCACTGGAGATATACCTAAGTGATGCACTATGCTGCATTTGATGGTCACTCGTACTAGCTGTCTTGATTTGACTTCCAGTGGTGTCCTCCATAGCCCAATTGAGATGCTATGGAATGTTCTTAATTTCCTGTTGACAATGCAGAGCGCTAAGGCTGCTTTCACACATCAGTTTTTTGCCGTCAGGCTCAATCCGGCGAATTTTGAAAAAAACGGATCGGTCGCAAATTGTGGAAAACTGATGAGATATAGAGAGAGAAGAATGGAAAACGCATGTTCAGTTTACAAAAACGGAATCTGCAACCCAGATTTCGTCAGTTGACGAATCCGGCGCCATAGGCTTCCATTCTAGCAAATGCCGGATCCGTTGCTGCCTGTTTTTTCAACAGACACAAAAAACGTTCCTCTATGCGTTGTCTCCGGCCGCCGGACTGACAATTTTCGACGGATCCGGCGAACGAAACGCGATGTCGTCCATTGCAATCAGTCGCTAATACAAGTCTATGAGAAAAAAACGGATCCGGTGGCATCATTCGCCGGATCCGTGTTTTGCAAAATTCGACGGATTGAGCCTGACGGCAAAAAACTGATGTGTGAAAGCAGCCTAAGCATTCACAGTCCCCCTTGGGAACCTGCAATCGTCTCATTCCCTGTACTACATACTGCCTGCAATATTTTAGTATGTATGGCCAAGCCACAGTCTGCATCGGCCCTGTATGTAGGATGCTCAGTTCATATGCCTGCTCCATAAACACACACCCCGGGTCTGAGATCTGTTTATTAATTTCTGAAGCTTGTATGGCGAAACCTGTTGCCGATCACTGTAGTAACACATCAGCGCTTTCTTCATCACTACACAAATCTCACGAGCACAGGACGACTCCAACACTGCAGATAGGAGTGAAGAGGAGGTTTGGGTGGGATGCACACATCAATGTGCTCCATGTGATTGCAGTATGATGCCATTGAGATATTAAAAATAAGGAAAAGAAAAGCAGCAGATGCCATTCCTATACAAGGAACAGAAATCTGCCATGACAATGGCTTCTTGCAAGATTTTCCTACAGGGATGACAGCCAGTCTCAGTGGTGCAGCCTTCTTCACAGCGGGAGAAGCTCTGCTGCACAGAATTTCTAGCTTTCTACTAAGTGAAAATGTGACTAACGCGCTCTGCAGACAACAATAACAACCATGGCAACACAGAATCAGCTTAAAAATAGATGTAAATGCACTTGGTTTCTAGATGCTATGAAAAATGCTGTACTTAATTGTTTTCTGTGCAAGTAGAGGAAAATTTGGGGAAGAAAAACACTAATATTCGATACCAGCCTAACAATTGGACCCCCCCAAAAAAAATCTGGGTGAAGGTGGACATTGTTTTCTCAACACAATGAATCAACAAGTTGTGTAATGTTGGCATTCAACTAAAAATGTACGAGGGAGGAGCAGAGGGAGGCGAGCCCCGTCAGTCAGCTACTCTCAACCAATCAGCATCATTAGAATATTCTCAGACTTTGTGATAGGGCGCTGTCACAAAGCTCCGCCCTTGTGTCACCTCCAGTAGGATGCGTGAATTAAGCACACAGGCTTTCTTTACGTGGAAGCTATACTTCGCACCCTTCAACCAATGCAACAAGCGTTAGACAATTTACAAATCTGGCTTATATTCTTACATTACTGATCCAGAGAAAAGTAAATAAAAAACACACATAAGGGCAGAATTCTCAAGACTACGAAAATTGAGCCAAAATTATTAAAACAGTCAGGTAAGTCAATAAAATGAAATCCATTCTTTTAATTATCTGGCCTGGCATGACCTATTTGTTGCAGTGACGCACATGTGACATGGCGCAAAGCCAGCTAATCAAAATATAAGCTGCAGACTCCGACAGGCAAGAAGTTATCCCTCTCCTCTACCATTCTAGTTGCAACAGACCTCTATCGTGGATAATGGAATGGGATCGATTCGCACCATTTTTGGTCCCAATTGTCGAAACATCACCGATTTGATATTGATAACCTCAGGATAGGTCATCAATGTTAGTCCTGGATGACCCCTTTAATAAATCTGTCTAAAACTTTGAGGTCATGACCATTGCTGACATTGCAATACCACTTTTTTAGCTTTTGACACGTGTACAGCAAAAGTGAAAATTTCCAATTTTTTGGACCAACATATTGGGGCTCTGTTTAAGTCAGAGAGCGACACAATGCTTGGCAAATGTGGGACATAACGTGTTTGAGATATGGTTCAAATTAGGAAAAAAAAAATCCTTCCCTTTAAACTTAAACTCGTTAAACCAATTACCTATCACAGTATCCTATGGCAGACAGTTAAACGGTCTTACTGCTCTTACAGTAAAGAATCCATGGCTAGAGGTTGGTGAAAACTTTCTTTTGTTTTATTCTTTTTGTTTTTCAAAGCTAATCCTTGATGATCACTGGAAAAAGTAAATAAGTTCCTTACCTTGTCATCCTTTGCTCTTCCTCGGACATCTCTTTCCCGATTTGAAGCCTTGTCATTTTTTGAAATGGGATGCGCTCTACCAACAGGGCCATGTGGTTGGACACCTGGAGATTCTTTACGTGAGAGTTTTACATCTCTATTAGGTCTTCTGACCTGGGGAGGAGCCCTGATAAGCAAAAGAGGAAACCATAATTTTAATCCAAGCCCATCTGCCAGTGTCCTCAACCTTTACTTTTTTTGTGGCTGAATTGTTTGAATATAAAAACAGTCAAAATCAAAACATAGGTTACATATAACAAAAAAGGGTCAACATTGGAGTCCACTACTGCTCTGCCCCGACTAGAGGAACTTCAACCTGAGTAAATCCAACACTTTGTAGAAGATCCCAGCATATCAGAGAGCAGGGTGGGGATGTGGATCATTTTACACAGATCCATCACCACCGTAAAACCACCTGCCTAATATTGTGTGGACTCTTTTGCTAATGAATCTTTAGTTATGTTCCGCAGACCAAGTGAGAACAATTTTTGAAGTATGAAAGAACACATTATCCTGCAGAAAGAGGTCCCTGCCATTAGGAAATACCACAAAATACCACATGAAGAGGGTACAATGTACAAGTATGTGGTAGGAGTCAACGTTTCCCAGGACATCACACCACCTTCGTCAGCTTGTGTTCATCCAATAGGGCAGTCTGATGCCAGCTCTTCTCTGGTTAAATGATGCACACATATGGGCAACCAAATATTGTAAAAGACCAGGCCATCTTATACCAATTCCAAAAAAAGAAGAAACAAAGTATACCCGCACTGCTGTCATTCGCGATCACCTATCGGCGTGCTACAATATGCTGTACCAGCCCCTATACCTCCTACTCAATGCATGGGCATAAGGGGTGCTCAACCAAAAAGATATATAATTCAAAAGGAAAAGAAAAAAAGTGGTTAGCAGTCACCAAACCCGATGCTATAAAAAGTCTTTATTTTGACATGGACATGGACAGGGAGAACATGATGTCTGACTTTTTATAGCATCATCTTCTACCAATGCTCCATGGTCCAGTTCTCATTGTAGGTGTTTTTTCGACAGTGGTCAGGATAGGCACTATAACTAGAGAAGTTCATAGACTGTCACTTTGTAGACCACTTTTTGTAGATGGTAACCAATAAATCCTCAGACACTCCAACAAGACCCGCTATTCTACACAATATATCAAACCTACCCCTGGCAACGTCAGATTCCATTGTAACAATACAATAAATGCATTATTCAGAAGTTTTAACTATTTTTGGACTGCCCAGAGACTTGAAAAACCTGGAAGGTCTGCATATTCCTACAGCCGCGCACCCATCTGCACAGCGCCGTTGGATCCCAGGAAGCGGAGAGACGGGACGCTAAGGAGCAGCGACCAGAATGGTGAGTATGTTAAACTACAAGGGGCCCTCGGATCGTTAGGCGAGTATGTTTATTTTTTACTTTTTAACCTGTGACATACGTGGCTCGCTAATATACTACGTCACTGGGCAATATACTATGTGGCTCTGTGCTGTATACTACAAGGCTGGGCAATATACTACGTCGCTGTGCAATATACTACGTGGCTGGACAATATACTACCTCGCTCTGCAATATACTACGTGGCTCTGTGCTGTATACTATGTGGCTGGGCAATATACTACGTGGCTGGGCAATATACTACGTCGATGGGCAATATACTACGTGGCCGGACAATATACTACGTGGACACGCATATTCTATAATACCCGATGCGTTAGAATCGGGCCACCATCTAGTCTACTATATAATTGTCTAAGGGTCACTTTCATCTGTCTGTCTGTCTTTCTGTATGTCTGTCTGTCACAGATATTCATTGGTCGCGGCCTCTGTCTGTCATGGAATCCAAGTCGCTGATTGGTCGTGGCAAAACGCCCACGACCATTGCCACGACCAATCAGCGACGGCCGCAGTCCGGCGGCAATACGGCCGCTCTTTCCTCCCAGCAGACAGTGCCCGCTCCATACTCCCCTCCAGTCAGCGCTCACACAGGGTTAATGGCAGCGTTACCGGAGCACGGTGTAACGCACTCCGGTTACGCAGCTGTTAACCCTGTGTGACCAACTTTTTACTATTGATGCTGCGTATATAGGAGGAATGTGGAAACCACAAGAAAAACGACCATACGGCAAAAAAGCTATAAACAATAAAAACAACTCTTTATTAAATACAAACATTAAAATGAACGGATAAAAATGGAACACAGATGTGGGAATAGTATAGGTCACGACACAAATACTACCACGTACATATAAGACGTGCAGGCCCAACATAGACTCCCTAACTAGGAAGATGTAAGTATGGGGAGTGGACACCACTAAGGCAGGATGGCTGCGATGAACATACCGTAATTGTGCAATATAAACTCATAATACCCGAAACACCCTACAGACGGCATATATCCCTCATTAGGAGGAGGCTACTATGTCCATATATATATATGAGGAGTGCAAGTGCACTAATGCGGATGTACAGGGAAAATGAACAAAATTCATCATCAGAACGCAGCCATAGCTGCATAAGTCTCAAAAACCAAGGGGAAACCAGGATGGTGCCAATAACGCCTATGCAGCACACAGCACATGCTGTAAAAATATCTATGAGGTTACCTGGTCCAAGATGGTATCAAACCTGGTGTCGGATAGGTGGCCCGCACGTCTTAATCCCGACGGGCGTTTCGGAGCCGGGGCTGCTTCGTCAGGGGGCGTGTCGGAGAGCCGATGCGCCCGACTTTAAATACGCGATCGGGCCGATATCAGCGGCGGCTTCCGCCGGAAATGATGCATGTATCGCCGTGACAACCGCTGCCCCACTGCGGCGGCGACGTCATACCGGGGCGCCGCCATAACCATGGCAACCGCCCGAGCATATAGACGCCGCGGGTGTCTTTTTCTTATATTATTTATATTGTCCACACAACAAACAATAAACAATTAAACATAAAATAAGAACATAAACAGAAAATTTGCCTTTGTGAGGACATAGCAAATAAAATGGTTTGATAAAAAGTCGCCTTGCAGATGACGGTCACCAAGACTGGAAGGTTAAATGCAGCTCTGCAGAGGTCATGTAAACTCGGAGATTTTCCGCACATACTAAGAGCGACACCATTCTATACACACCTGTGCTCTGCTGGAACAGGAGGCGGCCATACTGCTGGGTCCTTCACTGGTTCATCTTGGAAAGCGACGGGAAAGTCGGCAGGCTTTTCAATTTTGAAGGATTCCAGCGTACTTACAATAGTCTTCACTTGCTCATATTCTTCCACCAGATCCTGGCACACCTGCAGCAGTAAGGAAACACAGTGCAGAAAACCTGCTGGATTATAGGAATCATTAATACACGCGCTACGTTCCCTACATACCGAGCGGATGAATAAGGCACCTGTCCGACACGGCGTGAAGGCCAACATCACAGCAAGATGTCATGATGCAGATTACTAGATTAGAACCCAATGTTATAATCACAGGATCTATATATAAGGTTATAATATACAGTGGATAGGAAAAGCCTATTTAAAGCAAATGTGTCAGAAGGAGCAACCTTTCTAAGCAGTCTATATGGGCATGCTGGTCGTAGGAAGCGGAATAAAATGATATCCAAGACCGGATGTATTATTCCAGAGAAATCCACATTTTTAACAATTTGTAAATGAGCTGTTGAGATCTATGGGCCAGATACTATGTCCGGCTCATAGATGATCTTAACAGCTCATTTACATATTAAGGAATCACAAATATCAAGGTATCATGTTATTCAGCTTCCTATGCCCTACATGCCCATATAGACGGCTTGGGGGGGGGGGGGGATGATTCTACTAACATATTGTCTGCCATGAACCTTTACTGCCCTAAATCTGTGAATTTATAGTTTATCGTTAGTGTGTTAATATCCTCACCTACCGCAGCCTTCTCCGGGATCCAGCGCCGTTCTGCTCCTCTTCTCAGTGACATCACGGCTCTCCTGACTCCTCAGGTCACACTATGCTCTGTGTGACCCCGAACTGACGTTTACAATGTAAGCCAGAACAAAGCTCCATAGACTTTACACTGTAAAATCGACTTCCAGCTGCCGTATACAGTGATCCGGAGGAGAGTGAAGAGCGGTGATGTCACTGAGAAGAGGAGCAGAACCGTGCTGGATCCCAGAGAAGGCTGCGGTAGGCGAGTATATTAACACATTGCCAATTGACAGTACACTATATACATATAGACAGGTTTAAGGAACAAAAAAAATTTTATAGGAGGGATTCTTTAAAGGGAAAAAGTGTCGCAATTTTTTTTGTATTAAAAATGATTGTTGAATATAAACAATTATTTTTAATACAAAATAAAACTTTAATAATTTTTTTTATTATTACTTATTTTTGCAGCCACTGGGCACCGCTATTTTGCTTTGCAGAAGTGTTAGGGTATGTGCACACGTCAGGATTTTTAGCGTTTTTTTTGCGGATTTTCGCCATAAAAACGCTATAAATCCGGTAAAAAAAACGCTAACATTATGCATCCTATCATTTAGAATGCATTCCGCATTTTTTGTGCAGATGTTAGCGTTTTTTTCCGCAAAAAAAACGCATCCCGCAAAAAATCCGGACATGCTCATTCTTTTTCCGGATTTTTTGCGGATTTGCTATCAAAAAGGTCATTCAGGAAAGAAAAAAAAATCCGCAAAAAATCCGCGCAAAAAACGCGCAAATTCCACGAGAAATCCGCGCGAAAAAAGACGCAGATTTCTGGCAGAATTCTCAGGATTTTGTCAGGAAATAATCCTGACGTGTGCACATACCCTAAGAGTCCAAGCACGACACGTACAATCTGCAAACCCGGCTGCCTTGGGCATAGGAAACAGCGGTTGGATGCAGACCCTATACTTTGCATTGAGCTGCTCCCTGCTGTGATCTGGGCACGCCCCCTGGGCTCTCCAGATCACAGTACAGGGAGGAGATAGGCGCCATTTTTCTGGAGCCCAAGGTGTATTCTGTGAGCTCCAGTTTCCCCCTATAATCGCAGGAGCCCTGCGGTTATAGAAGGAGACCAAGGATGGGAAGCAGAAAGGAGCAGTGAAGTAAGTTGTGGTGGCGGCGGCGGGGGAGAGGTAATCTAATCCCATCTAGTGATGAGCGAGTATAGTTGTTGCTCGGGTGGTCTCTGAGTATTTGTAACTGCTCGCAATTTAGTTTTTGTTGACACAGCTGCATGATTTACAGCTGCTAGCCATCCTGAGTACATGTGGGGGTTGCCTGGTTGCTAGGGAATCCCCACATGTATTCAAGCTGTCTATCAGCTGTAAATCATGCAGCTGAGGCAACGAAAACTAAATCTCCGAGCAGTTACAAATACTCGGAGATCACCCGAGCAACGAGTATACTCGCTCATCACTAATCCTATCCTGTGTGATACTGACGGCTGAGATGTGTATCTAATCCTCCCATGTGTGATACTGATTGAGCTGTGCATCTAATACTGTCCTGTGTGATACAGTCTGCTGAGACTCATGTGCAGCATCTGAAATAACGAATAGTGAAAGCCTGTGCTAGCATTTCTTCTGCGGTGTTGCTATCAGTGTGTCAAGAATGGGAGAAGAGGGTTGCATTGACAATCCAACACAATGGGCAGCACTTTGAACACATTCTATAAGTGGTCATAAACATATAAATAACTTATGAAAGAATAAAAGGTATGTTAAAACCAAGCACACCGTTGTTTTTCTTGTGAAATTCTCAATTTGATGTGTCACATGACCCTCTTCCCATTGGAAAAAAATAAAGTTGGATCCAAAATGGCCGACTTCAAAATGGCCGCCATGGTCACCACCCATCTTGAAAGGTTTCCCCCGTCCAATATACTAATGTGCCACAAACAGAAAGTGGATATCAACAACCATTCCCATTTTATTTGGGTGTATCCATATAAATTGCCCACCCTGTAGTATAATGCACATAAAGAATAATGCACAGAACATAAATGGACATGTAGCATAAGGCTATGTGCACACGTTCAGGATTTCTCGCAGAAAATTCCTGAGAAAAACCTGAAATTTTCTGCAAGAAATCCGCAAGAAATCTGCATGCGTTTTTGCCGCGTTTTTTGGTGCGTTTTTTTCCGGACATTTCCCAATGCATTTTGTAGTGGGAAATCCGCAAAAAAAAACGCAAAACTAATGAACATGCTGCGTTTTTTACCGCGATGTGTTTTTTTCGCGGGAAAAAAACGCATCATGTGCACAAAACATGCGGAATTCATTCTAAATGATGCGATGCTTATTGTATGCGGTTTTTTGCGGTTTTATAGCGTTTTTATCTGGAAAAAACAGCAACGTGTGCACACAGCCTTCCACTTCTGCTGTGGAGCTTCAGGACTTCTACATATGCCCCCCAGTGAGTATAATGGTTTATTTTTTTCTATACATTAAGAAACGCACACGAAAAATGAATGCTCTTCATCAGTGTCGTAACTAGAGCCTGATCGACGCCGATGCAAGATGTGAATCCCCCATATATATATATATAACATTTTCACTCATGATGGGAAGGCCACAGATCAAACCTCGCACCGGCGCCCATCAGACTCTAGTTGCGCCACTGATGCAGAACATTTTTCATTTCATCAGAAGAATCGAATTCTAATAACATAAACGAGCAGCAAATCTTACTGCAAAAAGGGTATAATTACAGGGTTGGGGAACTCCGCAGCATAGAGAGCAGAAGAATAATATACAAGTAGCACTCACTTGCTGCAACTTGACCTTAACCGCTGGATCCCTAATGTTCTGGAAGTGTTTCTGAATTTGTTGAATTACTCCCTGGTAATAAACCATGGATGAATCATAATTTCCAAGAAGGGCGTATTCTCTGCCTTTTTTAGCATTATCACACATCTCAGCCAAATTCATTTTGGTAAACCTATGGGGGAAAAAAGAAAACAACACATATACATTAATTACAAAGAAATACATAAAATAATACATTAAAGGGAATCAATCAGCAGGATCAATACACCTAAACCTATATGTGCATTTATGTAATGGAAAGTTAAAGGGGTGGTCCGGCGCCTAAAATGTATTTTCTAAATATCTATCTTTGCACCCTAACCACGTATGTAATTTCCTTTATTACACAATACTCCAACTACCTAATCCTAAATGTTTGGTTCTTTTTTTACTGCGCTTTGAGACTTTTCGTTTGAGATGAGTCCCACACAGGAGGTCACAGAAGACTGGGGCTGCACTAACTCCCCGCAACATCTATCACCCCTCCTGGAACAGGGTATCATCAGGGGACAGCGCTGCAGTTACATACTAGTGTCTCGCATCACCGCCCCCCTCAGAAGACACACAGGATTTTGGATGATGGACACTGTAGATGTGAGCGCAGCGCCAGCACTCTGCTTTTATCTCGAACAACACCGAGTGTCACTCACTGCTTCTAGCACGGTCCTCAAACGAATCATCATCAGGGAGCAGTGATAGAAGCAATGAGTGACAACCTTGCTGCCCTCTGATAACAATTCATTTGAGTGTGTTGCTAGAAGTTGTTGGATTTCACTCATGTCACGCACTGTTTCTATCTCCGTCCCCGTCTACATCTTCTATGACGGCGAAAGAAGCAGAGTGCCAGAGCTGCACTTACATCTCCCCCAGTGTCTATAACATCTTTAGAGAGGGTGGTGTTTGAAGAAACTAGTAACTGCAGCGCTGCCCCCTGATGACTCCTATAAAGAAAAAAAAATAGGAGTCGCAGGAAGTTTAGAGATTAATTACCGTAGATAGGGAGAAGTGTAGGGTATTGTGTAATAAAGCAAATTAAAAAAGTGGTTATGATGTAAGGTTAGGTGCCAGGCCAAGCCTTTGAAAAATGATACCTTGATATCTATGACGTGAGGTCTTATTCCTGAGAAATTCATGTTTTTCTTAATATGTTAATGAGCTGTTAAGATCTATGGGCCGGACAAAGATCTCCCAAAATCTTCCTTCAGAGCTTATTTTGAATAAAAAGTGGCATTACCAATGTGAGACAAGTAGATCAGAAGAGCAGATTGTCAGTCATTACAGGTCTCACATTGGTAGCGCCCCCTTTTCATTTAAAATAAGCTCAGAGTGCAGATCCTCCGGGAGATCTATGTCCAGCCCATAGATCTTAACACCTCATTTACATGTAAAGAAAAATATACATCTCTCTGGAATAAGACAATGGATCACAGATATCAAGGTATCATGTTATTCAGCTTCCTGTGACCTACATTGTGTGTAAATGGGTTAGTAACTGGCTTAGTGATAAATGAGGGTGGTTATAAATGGTATAGTCTCTAACTGGGTCGATGTGACCAGTGGGGTACCGCAGGGGTCAGTATTGGGACCTGTTCTCTTCAACATATTCATTAATGATCTGGTAGAAGGTTTACACAGTAAAATATCGATATTTGCAGATGATACAAAACTATGTAAAGCAGTTAATACAAGAGAAGATAGTATTCTGCTACAGATGGATCTGGATAAGTTGGAAACTTGGGCTGAAAGGTGGCAGATGAGGTTTAACAATGATAAATGTAAGGTTATACACATGGGAAGAAGGAATCAATGTCACCATTACACACTGAATGGGAAACCAATGGGTAAATCTGACAGGGAGAAGGACTTGGGGATCCTAGTTAATGATAAACTTACCTGGAGCAGCCAGTGCCAGGCAGCAGCTGCCAAGGCAAACAGGATCATGGGGTGCATTAAAAGAGGTCTGGATACACATGATGAGAGCATTATACTGCCTCTGTACAAATCCCTAGTTAGACCGCACATGGAGTACTGTGTCCAGTTTTGGGCACCGGTGCTCAGGAAGGATATAATGGAACTAGAGAGAGTACAAAGGAGGGCAACAAAATTAATAAAGGGGATGGGAGAACTACAATACCCAGATAGATTAGCGAAATTAGGATTATTTAGTCTAGAAAAAAGACGACTGAGGGGCGATCTAATAACCATGTATAAGTATATAAGGGGACAATACAAATATCTCGCTGAGGATCTGTTTATACCAAGGAAGGTGACGGGCATAAGGGGGCATTCTTTGCGTCTGGAGGAGAGAAGGTTTTTCCACCAACATAGAAGAGGATTCTTTACTGTTAGGGCAGTGAGAATCTGGAATTGCTTGCCTGAGGAGGTGGTGATGGCGAACTCAGTCGAGGGGTTCAAGAGAGGCCAGGATGTCTTCCTGGAGCAGAACAATATTGTATCATACAATTATTAGGTTCTGTAGAAGGACGTAGATCTGGGGATTTATTATGATGGAATATAGGCTGAACTGGATGGACAAATGTCTTTTTTCGGCCTTACTAACTATGTTACTATGTTACATGCCCATATAGACAACTTAGGGGTTTTGTCCTACTGACAGATTCACTTTAAAAATAAACCAAAGAGATAAGTATGAATGACAAAGCCTAGTGTACCAATATACTAAGACACCAAATATGGAAACACATGAGATAATCGCCCCATTCCATGGGTTTTACTAATGAAATAACTACATTTGACTATTTTACATTTTTTCGCTCCAAGCGAAACTCACATTTTTAGAAGAAAGCTTATATACTTTCTACTACTCACCTCACTGCTAAGGCTACTTTCACACTAGCGTTTCTTTCAATACGTCGCAAAGTTGTCTGCAGGATGCGTTTTTGCTCCATAGACTAACATTAGTGACGCACTGCGACGCATTGACACACGTCGCAACCGTCGTGCGACGGTTGCCGTGTTGTGGCGGACCGCCGGGAGCAAAAAACGTTACATGTAACGTTTTTTGCTGCTGACGGTCCGCCATTTCCGACCGCGCATGCGCGGCCGGAACTCCGCCACCTCCCCGCACCTCACAATGGGGCAGCGGATGCGCTGGAAAAATGCATCCGCTGCCCCTGTTGTGCGGCGCATTCACTGCTAGCGTCGGTAACCTCGGCCCCACGCATTGCGACGGGCCGAGCCCGACACTAGTGTGAAAGTAGCCTTACCTGCATCCTTTTCTGTCACTATTTATTGGTGAGATTCCAGAATCCACATTTTCAAAATGACCCAGAACTTACAACTTCCAATTTCATAAATCCGGGAGGATTCTGATGAACTCGAAAGCCAGACAGAGCCATGGACAGAGGTGCACCTCGGGAAAGGTGGGGGTGGGAGGAATTTTTTTTTTTTTGCTTCATCCTGGAAATCCCTTTAAAACATCATCTTCACCTGCAGCACTTTTTGAACATTAATTTCTGCAGATAAATCGTAGAAAATACAATAGCCACAATCTCACAGCTGCAGCGGATACGGTAATTAAAATTTAATTTTTCTGTACTTATAATGAGTTTTCTATTAGGTTTGTTTTAATCTGCCAACTTGCTGCTCAACCTCATTGTCAATGTAATGTCAATGGGGTAGGGGGGGAGGGGTTGGTACTAAGTAAAAAAAAAATTGCTAGAATGGACATACTGCATTTGTAAAAAAAATAATATATAAAAAATAATAACTGCTAAGAGAAAATGAAAAAAAAAAAAAAAAAAAAATCACTGTGTCGGAAATTTTGGAAATTTCATTAACTTTGCTGGTCCTGTTATTTTTCTTTCCACTCGAAGGTAACAGATGAAAAAAATAGTATGTCCCACGTTGCTGTGTTTTTCCACTGCTTTTCCTGCAATTTTGTTTTATAGAGTATGCACCAAAATATGCAAAAGTAATCTGCAATTTTTGTTGTTTTTTTTTTTTTGGTCCTTGGGTGCCTCCGTAGGCTTGTGACGTCACACGCTGCGTGTCAGCGTCGGCCATCTTTGTTTTCCAGTGCAACCAGGGACGCCTCCGGCCGGGACGTTCCCTGGCTCTGCACTTGGTAGCGGTGCTCTATACCGCTCTCGTCCACACACGCTCCTGTGTGCCCACCCTCCGATCATCGCCATTTGTACGACCCGTACCACAGCCGCACTTACATCTATCAGCAGCGGAGGGTGCCCATTTACGTTACCCACGGTAAGGAATCGACTTTCTCTATTCAGGCTCTTAGTATTGTTCTTTAGGGGGTACACATTTTAAGTACGTAGCAGTGCAGCGCCTGATTAGTAGCGCGACTTCTAGCACTTTGTTTGTAGTGTGACACACGTGTTTACCAGCCTACTCGGGGCAATTGCGCCCCTGCAGCCAGGGTAGGTCATTTTAATTACCTAAGCACATTGCTGATAGTTTATACATTTATCTAGATGTGTGGTGAGCACTTTGACCCATTAAGTGATTCACAGAAGTTTATAATGCAGAGCCGTAAAAATAAAAAATCATATTTTTTTCACAAAAATCTTTTCGCCCCCAATTTTTTATTTTCCCAAGGGCAAGAGAAGAAATTGGACCCCAAATGTTGTTGTACAATTTGTCCTGAGTATGCAGATACTCCATATGTGGGGGTAAACCACTGTTTGGGTACAAGGGAGAGCTCGGAAGGGAAGGAGCGCCGTTTGACTTTGCAATGCAAAATTGACAGGAATTGAGATGGGACCCCATGTTGCGTTTGGAGAGCCACTGATGTGCCTAAAGATTGAAACCCTCCACCATTTTGGAAAGTAGACCCTCTAAGGAACTCATCTAGATGTGTTGTCAGAGCTTTGAACCCCCAAGTGTTTCACTACAGTTTATAACGCACAGCCGTGAAAATAAAAAATCTTTTTTCCACAAAAATTATTTTTTAGCCCCCAGTTTTGTATTTTCCAAGGGTAACAGGAGAAATTGAACCCCAAAAGTTGTTGTCCAATTTGTCCTGAGTACGCCGATACCCAATATGTGGGGGGGAACCACCGTTTGGGTGCATGGCAGAGCTCGGAAGGGAAGGAGCGCCATTTGGAATGCAGACTTAGATGGATTGGTCTGCAGGCGTCACGTTGCATTTGCAGAGCCCCTCATGTAACTAAAGAGTAGAAACCCCCCACAAGTGACCCCATATTGGAAACTAGACCCCCCAAGGAACTTATCTAGATGTGTTGTGAGAACTTTGAACTCCCAAGTGTTTCACTACAGTTTATAACGCAGAGCCATGAAAATAAAAAATCTTTTTTTTTTTCCACAAAAATTATTTTTTAGCCCCCAGTTTTGTATTTTCCCAAGGGTAACAGGAGAAATTGGACCCCAGAAGTTGTTGTCCAATGTGTCCTGAGTACGCTGATACCCCATATGTTGGGGTAAACCCCTGTTTGGGCACACGGGAGAGCTCGGAAGGGAAGGAGCACCGTTTTATTTTTTCAACACAGAATTGGCTGGAATTGAGATCGGACGCTATGTCGCGTTTGGAGCCCCTGATGTGCCTAAACAGTGGAAACCCCCCAATTATAACTGAAACCTTAATCCAAACACACCCCTAACCCTAATCTCAACGGTAACCCTAACCACACCTCTAACCCAGACACACCCCTAACCCTAATCACAACCCTATTCCCAACCATAAATGTAATCCCAACCCTAACCCTAACTTTAGCCCCAACCCTAACTTTAGCCCCAACCCTAATGTTAAAATGGAAATAAATACATTTTTTTAATTTTTTCCTAACTAAGGGGGTGATGAAGGGGGGTTTGATTTACTTTTATAGCGGGTTTTTAATCGGATTTTTATGATTGGCAGCCGTCACACACTAAAAGACGCTTTTAATTGCAAAAAATATTTTTTGCGTTACCACATTTTGAGAGCTATAATTTTTCCATATTTTGGTCCACAGAGTTATGGTATGGTATGGAGTTTATTGGTAACATTTTGGGAACAAGACATTTTTTGATCGCTTTTTATTCCGATTTTTGTGAAGCAGAATGACCAAAAACCAGCTATTCATGAATTTCTTTTTTTTGGGGGGGGCGTTTATACCGTGCCGCGTTTGGTAAAATGGATATAGCAGTTTTATTCTTTGGGTCAGTATGATTACAGCGATACCTCATTTATATCATTTTTTTATGTTTTGGCGCTTTTATACGATAAACTATTTTATAGAAAAAAAAATTATTTTTGCATCACTTTATTCTGAGGACTATAACTTTTTTATTTTTTCGCTGATGATGCTGTATGGCGGCTCGTTTATTGCGGGACAAGATGACGTTTTCAGCGGTACCATGGTTATTTATATCCATCTTTTTGATCGCGTGTTAATCCACTTTTTGTTCAGCAGTATGAAAGTAAAGCGTTGTTATTTGCCTTGTTTTTTTGTTTGTTTTATTTACGGTGTTCACTGAAGGGGTTAACTATTGGGACAGTTTTATAGGTCGAGTCATTACGGACGCGGCGATACTAAATATGTGTACTTTTATTGTTTGGTTTTTTTTTCAGATAAAGGAATGTATTTATTGGACCATTTTTTTTTATTATTACTATTTATTTAGGATTTTTTTTTCCACACATGTAAAAATTTTTTTTACTTTTTTTTACTTTGCCCTGGGGGAATGGGGGGGGGGGAGGGCATGACATTTTACTGACAGATCGCTGATCTGACACTTTGCTGTGCACTGTGTCAGATCAGCGATCACACAGACACAGCAGGGACGCTTACCAGCTCTTGCTCTGAGCAGGCGCTGGTAAGCCACCTCCCTGCAGGACCCGGATGCAGCCCCGTGGCCATTTTGGATCCGGGCCTGCAGGAAGGAGGAGGTAAGAGACCCTCGCAGCAACGCCGATCACATCACGTTGCTCCGAGGGTCTCAGGGAAGCCCGCAGGGAGCCCCCTCCCTGCGCGATGCTTCCCTATACCGCCGGAACACTGCAATCATGTTTGATCGCGGTGTGCCGGTGGTTAATGTAGCGGGGGCGGTCCGTGACCGCTCCTGGCACATAGTGCCGGATGTCAGCTGCGATAGTCAGCTGACACTCGGCCGCGCTCCCCCCGTGAGCGTGGCTGATCGCTCTGGACGTACTATTCCGTCCTTGGGAAGTAGGGCCCACCCCACATGGACGAAATAGTACGTCCAATGGCAGAAAGGGGTTAAATTTTGCATAAATCGATAGTAAAAATTATTGAAAGTCCTTAGAATTCCTTGCAATCTCCTTAAACGGTGATTTCTAAATTATTATGCTATGAGTAGTGTATAGTGTATTGTCACATACTTTACTAGATTTTTGACCAGATTGAGGCAGAATCTGAATATGCCTATGCAGCATCAATAGTAAAATGATATACTGTTAAAGCGAGACCGCTACGTCATCACAGGTGATTGTCGCAAGGCATTACTGGGAACGGGAGCATTGCGAGGAGCGGGAAGGCTGCGGGGGACGCTGGAAGGTGAGAGTATCACAATTTTTTATTTCTATTTTTTTTTAACAAGTATATGGCTCCCAGGGCCTGGAGGAGAGTCTCCTCTCCTCCACCCTGGGAACCAACCGTACATGATCCGCTTACTTTGCGCATGGTGGGCATAGCCCCATGCAGGAAGTAAGCAGATCAATGCATTCCTATGTGTGCGGAATCGCCGCGATTCCTCACAAAGGATGAACATGCTGCATTTTTTTCCGGAATGCGATTCCACGGCGGGAAAAAACACAGCATGTGCACAAAAAATGCTGAATGCATTAAAAATGATGGGATGCTTATGTAAGCGTATTTTAGGCGGAAAACATAGCCTTAAAGGAAACAAACCTTTTGGTTCAAAGTCATCCTTCTGTTATTCTTCTCTCTGATAGCTGATTGCAGAGCACAAAAAAATGAATGTGCAATCATGTGAGCTCAAGCACCAAGGTTACTGACGTAATGTGCAGAAATGATACTGCCTGGACTAAATATCACATTGGTATAAAAATGTATACCAAGATGAATGAATATACCTTGCTTAACCCCTTGACGACATGCGCCTTACATGTACAGCGCATTTTGTGTCCCTCCCTTTGATGTGGGCTCCGGCGCTGAGCACACATCTTTCCCGGCACATGTCAGCTATTTTGAACAGCTGACATGTGCCCACAACAAACACGGGTGGAATCGCCATCCACCCACACCTGTTAACCCGTTAAATGCCCCTGGCATTTAATGTGATCCCACCCATTGGTCACCCTGTCACATGATCACTAGTCACCCATGGGTTGGCATGACAACCAGAAGTCTCCAGCAGACCTCTATGGTTGCCATAGTTAGATTGCAATTTGTAGCAAGTGAGCATTTCTGCTACACACAGGCGATCGTAGCACAAGCAACTGGACAACTGCTGCTTCTAGTCTGGGAATCATTCATGTGTTTTTTAGCAAACTGTATGCAGGCTTTCATATGTCTTGCACTGAGGAGAGGCTTCCGTCGGGCCACTCGGCCATGAAGACCCGAGTGGTGGAGGGCTGCAATGATAGTTGACTTTGTGGAACTATCTCCCTACTGCATCTCTGGAGCTCAGCCACAGTAACCTTGGGGTTCTTCTTTTCCTCTCTCACCAGGGCTCTTCTCTGACGAGTGCTCAGTTTGGCTGAACGGCCAGATCTAGGAAGACTTCTGGTCCTCCCAAACTTCTTCCATTTAAGGATTATGGAGGCCACTGTGCTCTTAGTAACCTTCAGTATTGCAGAAATTATCTTGTAACCTTGGCCAGATCTGTGCCTTGGCACAATTCTGTCTCTGAGCTCCTTGGCCAGTTCCTTTGACCTCATGATTCTCATTTAGTCTGACATGCACTGAGCTGTGAGGTCTTATATAGACAGGTGTGTGCCTTTCCAAATCAAGTCCTATCAGCTTAATTCAACACAGCTGGACTCCAGTGAAGGAGTACAACCATCCAGGGGTGGATTAAGGGTAGCCAGGGCCCCGGGCTGTTCAGACGGGTCATGTGATGGGGGTCATGTGACGGGGGTCATGTGACGGGGGTCATGTGATACCCGAACCAGATTATTCCAGAAAAATGGCCGGGCCCTACTCTACTGTAACCTATTAAATATTTGTTAAAATCAGCAATACAATTTAGGTATATTTTGACCAATAATATCACATACAAGGAACAAATACCACTGCACCATGACCAGACCACAAATTACAACCACAGTGATCAAATAATATCACATACAAGGAACAAATACCACCGCACCATGTCAAGACCACATATTACCACCACTTGGTGACCAAATAGCACATACAAGGGACAAATACCACAACACCATTTCCAGACCACATATTACCACCACATAGTGACTGAATACTACAATACCGATCAGTAATAATAATAAAAAAAAAAAAAAAACAATACTATCACCATAAGTGCCAGTATTCACAGGAGATCTGTACTTAGTATGCAGTGTCTGTGTAGAGGTAATACAAAGATCACTGGTGGTATTATACACAGGAGCTCTGTATATAATGTATAGGTAATACAGTGATCACTGGTGACATTGTACACAGGACCTCTGTATATAGTTGACAGTGTATAGTGTCAGTGTATAGGTAACACTGACTCACCAGTGACGTCTCTAGGTGAAGTCCTTCATCTTTCATCCAGCACAGACCGCCATCATTTATTCTAGCCAGGACTTGTTTCTGCAGGAAATAACACAGTTATCTCAAGCTCCGCTTACAGAACACATTACTTAATTTTTCACAACTTCTACATTACACCACATGAAGAAAAAAAGGCGATATAGTGTCACTCTGCACAGTAACAGGACCGCCCCCCCATTTAAAACAGTATATTACAAAAAATAAAATAAATACATCACTGCAGTAATAATATCCCTTAATTAGCCCCTATGGTAATAATATTTCCCATCCTGGCCCCGTGTGTCTCATTCCTGGCTCCTGCAATATGATCTCGCATCCTGCCCTCAGTCATGAGTATCCATTCTTTCTACCCCATATGATTTCCCCATCCTGCCCCATGATCCAATCCTGCCCCATGATCCAATCCTGCCCCATGTCTTTCATTCTGCCCCGTGTCTCCAATCATGCCCCGTATCTACATTCTGCCCATGCCTCCAGTCCCGCACCCAGTGTGTCCAGCATATTGCCCCAGTGTGTCCAGCATTGCCCCCAGACATTGTGTCCAGCAATCTGCCCCAGTGTGTCAAGCATATTACCCCCAGACCCCAGTGTGTCCAGCATGTTACCACCAGTGTGTTCATCAATCTGCCCCAGTGTCTCCAGCATTTCCCCAGTGTCTCCAGCATTGCCCCAGTGTCTCCAGCATTGCCCCAGTGTCTCCAGCATTGCCCCCAGTAGCTCCAGCATTGCCCCCAGTAGCTCCAGCATTGCCCCAGTGTCTCCAGCATTGCCCCAGCCCCAGTAGCTCCAGCATTGCCCCCCCCAGTGTCTCCAGGATTGCCCCCAGTGTGTCCAGCATTGCCCCCAGCCCCAGTGTGTCCAGCATTGCCCCAGCCCCAGTGTCTCCAGCATTGCCCCAGCCCCAGTGTCTCCAGCATTGCCCCCAGTGTCTCCAGCATTGCCCCCAGTGTGTCCAGCATTGCCCCAGCCCCAGTGTCTCCAGCTTTGCCCCCAGTGTCTCCAGCTTTGCCCCCAGTGTTTCCAGCATTGCCCCCAGTGTCTCCAGAATTGCCCCCAGTGTCTCCAGCATTGCCCCCAGTGTGTCCAGGTCCAGCATTGCCCCCTGTGTGTCCAGCATTGCCCCAGCCCCAGTAGCTCCAGCATTGCCCCCCCAGTGTGTCCAGCATTGCCCCCCCCAGTGTGTCCAGCATTGCCCCCAGTGTGTCCAGCATTGCCCCAGCCCCAGTAGCTCCAGCATTTGCCCCCAGTGTCTCCAGCTTTGCCCCAGGGTGTCCAGCATTTGCCCCCAGTGTGTCCAGCATTGCCCCCAGTGTGTCCAGCATTGCCCCAGCCCCAGTGTCTCCAGCATTGCCCCCAGTGTCTCCAGCTTTGCCCCCAGTGTCTCCAGCTTTGCCCCCAGTGTCTCCAGCTTTGCCCCCAGTGTCTCCAGCATTGCCCCCAGTGTGTCCAGGCCCAGCATTGCCCCCTGTGTGTCCAGCATTGCCCCAGCCCCAGTAGCTCCAGCATTGCCCCCCCCAGTGTGTCCAGCATTGCCCCCCCAGTGTGTCCAGCATTGCCCCAGCCCCAGTAGCTCCAGCATTTGCCCCCAGTGTGTCCAGCATTGCCCCCAGTGTGTCCAGCATTGCCCCCAGTGTGTCCAGCATTGCCCCAGCCCCAGTAGCTCCAGCATTTGCCCCCAGTGTGTGCAGCATTTGCCCCCAGTGTGTCCAGCATTTGCCCCCAGTGTGTCCAGCATTGCCCCCCAGGTGTGTCCAGCATTGCCCCAGCCCCAGTAGCTCCAGCATTTGCCCCCAGTGTGTCCAGCATTGCCCCCAGTGTGTCCAGCATTGCCCCAGCAGCTCCAGCATTTGCCCCCAGTGTGTCCAGCATTGCCCCCAGTGTGTCCAGGTCCAGCATTGCCCCCTGTGTGTCCAGCATTGCCCCAGCCCCAGTAGCTCCAGCATTTGCCCCCAGTGTGTCCAGTATTTGCCCCCAGTGTCTCAAGCATTGCCCCCAGTGTGTCCAGCATTTGCCCCCAGTGTGTCCAGCATTTGCCCCCAGTGTGTCCAGCATTGCCCCCCAGTGTCTCACTCTCCAGTCTCCCAGCAAATAGCAATCATCTGCCGACTGCCCCAGAGTCCCAGACCCAGTGTGTCATTGACTGACTGTCCAGCTCCAGCATTATTGCCGGCCCGTAATGCCGTTACTTAGGTTAGCAAAACAAAAACCAAAAAAGAAAAAAAAAAAAACGAGTTCTCCTCACCTGACCAGGCGCTCCAGCGGCGCCGGCGATCTCCCTTCAGCAGCGTACACTCGCCGGTGTCTGACAGACGCCGGCGACGTGTGCACTGCGCCTGCGGCCGACTTCAGCTGCCAGCCTCCGATTGGCTGGCGGCTGTTGTTGTTGTTAACTATTGACGTACGCGCCCGCACGTCAATAGGAAACCGCCACAGCGCCGGCCGGTAGGGGCCCGGTGAGCAGATGAGACGGGGCCCGATGCGGGCCCCCTCTCTCTGCCCACCGGCCGGGTCTGGGGACTGGGGCCTGGGCAGTGGGGCACAAAATGATATCACATACGCGGCCAGTACACAGTCAGTCAGGGGGCATGGCTGCATGAATGATTCTTAATGTTGGCGGCGGCCGGTGGGCAATCTGTGCGGTAGTAGCCCAGGGCCCCCCCACACCACTGGGCCCTGGGCTACCGCCCAGATTGACCCTCTGATAATCCGCCCCTGCAACCATCTCAAGGAGGATCACAAGGAAATGGACATCATGTGCTTTAAATATGAGTGTCTGAGCAAAGGGTTTGAATACTTATGACCATGTGATATTTTGGTTTTTCTTTTTTATTAAATTTGCAAAAATTACTACATTTCTGTTTTTTTTCATTCAAGATGGGGTGCGAAATGTACATTAGTGAGAAAAAAAAATGAACGTTTTTGAATTTACCAAATGGCTTCAATGAAACAAAGACTGAAACATTTAAAGGGACTCTGTCACCTGAATTTGGAGGGAACAATTTTCAGCCAAAGGGGCGGGGTTTTGGGGGGTTTGATTCACCCTTTCCTTACCCGCTGGCTGCATGCTGGCTGCAATATTGGATTGAAGTTCATTCTCTGTCCTCCGTAGTACATGCCTGCACAAGGCAATCTTGCCTTGCGCAGGCGTGTACACCCGAAAACCCCGCCCCTATGGCTGAAAATTGTTCCCTCCAAATTCAGGTGACAGAGTCCCTTTAAAGGGGTCTGAATACTTTCCGTACCCACTGTATTTATTTACAGCACAGAAGCCAGCTGATGAATACTCATCAGCCGCTCCTGCTCTTGCTCTAATCGGCAGCAGGCATTGGATGATGGGAGCAGTAGTACCATTAGCTGACTCCAATGTCCGGAGGTAAACTTTATACCTCTGATCACAGCTAAGCATGGCTCTTTGACAGGTGGGGATGATTTCACCGCCAATCAGAAGCGGTGATTGTCGTGCTGTCATGCATATGACAGTGCAACAAACAACCGGTGTCCGGGTAGCCGAACCTGAACAGTAACACGGACTGGAGACGTCCGTGCCCGAACAGTAGGTGTTTGGTACGGACACTGAACTTAAGGTACCGTCACATTAAGCGACGCTGCAGCGATATAGACAACGAGCCGATCGCTGCAGTGTCGCTGTTTAGGTCGCTAGGAGACGTCAAACACCGGCAACAGCAGAACGATGCAGGAACGATCCAGTGACGTACTTATCGTTCTCGCTGGTTGTTGCTCCATGAAAAACCATTGCAGGCTTCGATGCTTTTGCTGTCAAACATGACGATACACGCCGACCTGACGACCAAATAAAGTTCTGGACTTTCAGCGACGACCAGCGATGTCACAGCGGGATCCAGATCGCTGCTGCGTGTCAAACACAACGAGATCGCTATTCAGGACGCTGCAACATCACGGATCGTTGTCGTTCTCGTTGGAAAGTTGTTCAGTGTGAAGGTACCTTTAGCTGTTCGGATTCGCCTATCTCTAGATAAGAATCATTGTTTCCTGTATAATGACTTTTATATAAAGCACAATTGAAAGAGAATTTTTGAAAAAGTAACAGTTTAAGTAAACAAAAATATTAATTTTTAGTAAATAAAAATAAAAAAAATAAAAAAATGGAAATTTCAGTGTAATTTAAAAAGAACTGCCAAAAATGTGATGTACGATATATACTCGTGTATAAGCCAAGATTTTCAGCACATTTTTTGTGCTGAAAATGCCCCCCTCGGCTTATAGACGAGTCATTGTCCAGAAAGCTGGAGGTGGAGCAGCGGCAGGAGCCGGCTAACAGAAGACATCATACTGAAAGGGTAAAAATACGGAGGTTTCATTCTATTCTTTAACCCCTTCCCGAACTTTGACGCCACGTAGGCGTCATGAAAGTCGGTGCCATTCCGACCCATGACGCCTATGCGGCGTCATGGAAAGATCGCGTCCCTGCAGATTGGGTGAAAGGGTTAACTCCCATTTCACCCGATCTGCAGGGACAGGGGGAGTGGTAGTTTAGCCCAGGGGGGGTGGCTTCACCCCCTCGTGGCTACGATCGCTCTGATTGGCTGTTGAAAGTGAAACTGCCAATCAGAGCGATTTGTAATATTTCACCCATTATAACGGGTGAAATATTACAATCCAGCCATGGCCGATGCTGAAATATCATCGGCCATGGCTGGAAATACTAATGTGCCCCCACCCCACCCCTCCGATCGCCCCCCCACCCCCCCGATCTGGCCGGTACACTGCTCCGGCTCCCCTCCGTCCAGTGCTCCGCTCCCCCCCGTGCTCGTGTCCGCTCCCCCCGTGCTCCAATCACCCCCCCGTGCTCCAATCACCCCCCCTGCACTCCGTTCAACCCCCCGTGCTCCATTCCAGCCCCCCCGTGCTCCGTTCCATGCCCCCCGCGCTCCGTTCCACCCCTCCCGCGCTCCGATTCCCCCCCCCGTGCTCCGATCCCCCCCCCGTGGTCCCCCCCCACCCTATCATACTTACCGATCCAGCCGTGGTCCCGTCCGTCTTCTCCCGGGCGCCGCCATCTTCCAAAATGGCGGGCGCATGCGCAGTGCGCCCGCCGAATCTGCCGGCCGGCAGATTCGTTCCAAAGTGCATTTTGATCACTGAGATATAATCTATCTCAGTGATCAAAATAAAAAAAATAATAAATGACACCCCCCCCCTTTGTCACCCCCATAGGGACAATAAAAAAATAAAGAATTTTTTTTTTTTCCACTAATGTTAGAATAGGGTTAGGGTTAGGGGTAGGGTTAGGGTTAGGGTTAGGGTTAAGGTTAGGGCTAGGGGTAGGGTTAGGGTTAGGGGTAGGGGTAGGGGTAGGGTTAGGGGTAGGGTTAGGGCTAGGGTTAGGGCTAGGGTTAGGGTTAGGAATGTGCACACGTATTCTGGTCCTCTGCGGATTTTTCCGCTGCGGATTTGATAAATCCGCAGTGCTAAACCGCTGCGGATTTATGGCGGATTTACCGCGTTTTTTTCTGCGCATTTCACTGCGGTTTTACAATTGCGATTTTCTATTGGAGCAGTTGTAAAACCGCTGCGGAATCCGCACAAAGAAGTGACATGCTGCGGAATGTAAACCGCTGCGTTTCCGTGCAGTTTTTCCGCAGCATGTGTGCAGCGATTTTTGTTTCCCATAGGTTTACATTGAACTGTACACTCATGGGAAACTGCTGCGGATCCGCAGCGTGTGCACATACCTTTAGAATTAGGCTATGTGCACATGGTGCGGATTTGGCTGAGGATTCGTAGCAGTTTTCCATCACGTTTACAGTACCATGTAAACATATGAAAAACCAAATCCGCTGTGCCCATGGTGCGGAAAATACCGCGCGGGAACGCTGCGTTGTATTTTCCGCAGCATGTCAATTCTTTGTGCGGATTCCGCAGCGTTTTACACCTGTTCCTCAATAGGAATCCGCAGGTGAAATCCGCACAAAAAACACTGGAAATCCGCGGAAAATCCGCAGGTAAAACACAGTGCCTTTTACCCGCAGATTTTTCAAAAATGGTGCGGAAATATCTCACACGAATCCGCAACGTGGGCACATAGCCTTAGGGTTAGGGTTGGAATTAGGGTTGTGGTTAGGGTTAGGGGTGTGTTGGGGTTAGTGTTGTGGTTAGGGGTGTGTTGGGGTTAGGGTTGTGATTAGGATTATGGCTACAGTTGGGATTAGGGTTAGGGGTGTGTTGGGGTTAGTGTTGGAGTTAGAATTGAGGGGTTACCACTGTTTAGGCACATCAGGGGTCTCCAAACGCAACATGGCGCCACCATTGATTCCAGCCAATCTCGTATTCAAAAAGTCAAATGGTGCTCCCTCACTTCCGAGCCCTGACGTGTGCCCAAACAGTGGTTTACCCCCACATATGGGGTACCAGCATACTCAGGACAAACTGCGCAACAATTACTGGGGTCCAATTTCTCCTGTTACCCTTGTGAATCTAAAAAAATGCTTGCTAAAACATAATTTTTGAGGAAAGAAAAATGATTTTTTATTTTCACGGCTCTGCGTTGTAAACGTCTGTGAAGCACTTGGGGGTTCAAAGTGCTCACCACATATCTAGATAAGTTCCTTGGGGGGTCTAGTTTCTAAAATGGGGTCACTTGTGGGGGGTCTCTACTGTTTAGGCACACCAGGGGCTCTGCAAACGCAACGTGACACCCGCAGACCATTCCATCAAAGTCTGCATTTCAAAAGTCACTACTTCCCTTCTGAGCCCCGACGTGTGCCCAAACAGTGGTTTACCCCCACATATGGGGTATCAGCGTACTCAGGAGAAACTGGACAACAACTTTTGGGGTCCAATTTCTCCTGTAACCCTTGGGAAAATAAAAAATTCTGGGCTAAATAATTATTTTTGAGGAAAGAAAACGTATTTATTATTTTCACGGCTCTGCATTATAAACTTCTATGAAGCACTTGGGGGTTCAAAGTGCTCACCACACATCTAGATAAGTTCCTTTCAGGGTCTAGTTTCCAAAATGGGGTCACTTGTGGGGGGTTTCTACTGTTTAGGCACATCAGGGGCTCTGCAAACGCAACGTGACGCCCGCAGAGCATTCCATCAAAGTCTGCATTTCAAAACGTCACTACTTCAATTCCAAGCCCCGGCATGTGCCCAAACAGTAGTTTACCCCCACATATGGGGTATCACCGTACTCAGGAGAAACTGGACAACAACTTTTGGGGTCAAATTTCTCCTGTTACCCTTGGGAAAATTAAAAAATTCTGGGCTAAATAATTATTTTTGAGGAAAGAAAACGTATTTATTATTTTCACGGCTCTGCATTATAAACTTCTATGAAGCACTTGGGGGTTCAAAGTGCTCACCACACATCTAGATAAGTTCCTTTGGGGGTCTAGTTTCCAAAATGGGGTCACTTGTGGGGGGTTTCTACTGTTAAGCCACATCAGGGGCTCTGCAAACGCAACGTGACGCCCACAGAGCATTCCATCAAAGTCTGCATTTCAAAACGTCACTACTTCACTTCCGAGCCCCGGCATGTGCCCAAACAGTGATTTACCCCCACATATGGGGTATCAGCGTACTCAGGAGAAACTGGACAACAACTTTTGGGGTCAAATTTCTCCTGTTACCCTTGGGAAAATAAAAAATTGCAGGCTAAAAGATCATTTTTGAGAAAATAATTTTTTTTTTTATTTTCATGGCTCTGCGTTATAAACTTCTGTGAAGCACTTGGGGGTTCAAAGTCCTCACCACACATCTAGATTAGTTCCTTTGGGGGTCTAGTTTCCAAAATGGTGTCATTTCTGGGGGATCTCCAATGTTTAAGCACACAGGGGCTCTCCAAACGTGACATGGTGTCCGCTAATGATTGGAGCTAATTTTCCATTTAAAAAGCCAAATGGCGTGCCATCCCTTCCGAGCCCTGCCGTGCGCCCAAACAGTGGTTTACCCCCACATATGGGGTATCAGCGTACTCAGGACAAACTGGACAACAATATTTGGGGTCCAATTTCTCCCATTATCCTTGGCAAAATAGGAAATTCCAGGCTAAAAAATCATTTTTGAGGAAAGAAAAATTATTTTTTATTTTCATGGCTCTGCGTTATAAACTTCTGTGAAGCACCTGGGGGTTTAAAGTGCTCAATATGCATCTAGATAAGTTCCTTGGGGGGTCTAGTTTCCAAAATGGGGTCACTTGTGGGGGAGCTCCAATGTTTAGGCACACAGGGGGCTCTCCAAACGCGACATGGTGTCCGCTAACAATTGGAGCTAATTTTCCATTCAAAAAGTCAAATGGCGCGCCTTCCCTTCCGAGCCCTGCCGTGTGCCCAAACAGTGGTTTACCCCCACATATGAGGTATCGGCGTACTCGGGAGAAATTGCCCAACAAATTTTATGATCCATTTTATCCTACTGCCCATGTGAAAATGAAAAAATTGAGGCGAAAAGAATTTTTTTGTGAAAAAAAAGTACTTTTTCATTTTTACAGATCAATTTGTGAAGCACCTGAGGGTTTAAAGTGCTCACTAGGCATCTAAATAAGTTCCTTGGGGGGTCTAGTTTCCAAAATGGGGTCACTTGTGGGGGAGCGCCAATGTTTAGGCACACAGGAGCTATCCAAACGCGACATGGTGTCCGCTAACGATGGAAATAATTTTTCATTCAAAAAGTCAAATGGCGCTCCTTCCCTTCCGAGCCATACCATGTGCCCAAACAGTGGTTTACCCCCACATGTGAGGTATTGGTGTACTCAGGAGAAATTGCCCAACACATTTTAGGATCCATTTTATCCTGTTGCCCATGTGAAAATGAAAAAATTGAGGCTAAAAGAATTTTTTTGTGAAAAAAAAGTACTTTTTCATTTTTACGGATCAATTTGTGAAGCACCTGGGGGTTCAAAGTGCTCACTATGCATCTAGATAAGTTCCTTGGGGCGTCTAGTTTCCAAAATGGGGTCACTTGTGGGGGAGCTCAAATTTTTAGGCACACGGGGGCTCTCCAAACGTGACATGGTGTCCGCTAAAGAGTGGAGCCAATTTTTGATTCAAAAAGTCAAATGGCGCTCCTTCCCTTCCAAGCCCTGCCGTGCGCCCAAACAGTGGTTTACCCCCACATATGAGGTATCAGCGTACTCAGGACAAATTGGACAACAACTTTCGTGGTTCAGTTTCTCCTTTTACCATTGGGAAAATAAAAAAATTGTTGCTAAAAGATAATTTTTGTGACTAAAAAGTTAAATGTTCATTTTTTCCTTCCATGTTGCTTCTGCTGCTGTGAAGCACCTGAAGGGTTAATAAACTTCTTGAATGTGGTTTTGAGTACCTTGAGGGGTGCAGTTTTTAGAATGGTGTCACTTTTGGGTATTTTCAGCCATATAGACCCCTCAAACTGACTTCAAATGTGAGGTGGTCCCTAAAAAAAATGGTTTTGTAAATTTCGTTGTAAAAATGACAAATCGCTGGTCAAATTTTAACCCTTATAACTTCCTAACAAAAAAAAATTTTGTTTCCAAAATTGTGCTGATGTAAAGTAAACATGTGGGAAATGTTATTTATTAACTATTTTGTGTCACATATCTCTCTGGTTTAACAGAATAAAAATTCAAAATGTGAAAATTGCGAAATTTTCAAAATTTTCGCCAAATTTCCGTGTTTATCACAAATAAATGCAGAATTTATTGACCTAAATTTACCACTAACATGAAGCCCAATATGTCACGAAAAAACAATCTCAGAACCGCTAGGATCCGTTGAAGCGTTCCTGAGTTATTACCTCATAAAGGGACACTGGTCAGAATTGCAAAAAACGGCAAGGTCTTTAAGGTCAAAATAGGCTGGGTCTTGAAGGGGTTAAGTGACTGATGTCAATAGAAAGGTGATCCATGCGATATAATAAAAGGAACAGGAAAACTGTATTATATGATGAAAAGATTATTATAAATCCTCAGATACGCCTCTGGTAAAAGTACATCATTACCTCTCACTCTCCTAAACCGAGGAACAGATCTGCAGATTGCAGATGACGAACAACGAGAACCAGGCTCAAATCACAACGTTTTATGAAGCAATTTCGTACAATTTGTTGTGCAATTTCTCCTGAGTACACCGATATGCCTTAGGCTAGTTTCACATTTGCGTTAGAATCCGCAGCGTTTAATCCGCATCCGCAAGTGCTGGAAAAAACGCATAGAAAAGCGTACAAACGCAGCGTTTTTTTTTACGCATGCGGTTAAAAAAACACCGCGTTTGTATGCTTTTCTATGCGTTTTTGTCTGCGTTTGCGTTTATGCGCATGGTGACAAATTTTACAGGAGAAAAAATCTAGATAACCAGACACCGCCAATGGGACTACAGAGGGCGTGTATTATGAGATATCTACATATAGACACTAGGACTGCTGAAATCTTATCAGTGTGCTACTGTATCCTGTGTCATGATGGATCTTCGCATGGAGAGCTTTATTTCAACCTGGATTTAAGCATCAAGCTGTTTCTTGCCTGTGCGTTTGCTTGGGAGCAAGACAAAAATCGTGAAAGATGGAGAAGGAGACGGCGTAGGCGTTTTTGGAGACACCCCATTATTGAATTACGTGAGAGATGTGGGGCCTATCACACGCTGTATGGCGAGCTTAATGAGAACCCTGACAAATTCCCGGAATACACAAGGATATCGCAAGACTCGTTCCGGGATTTGCTTGCTCGTGTTCAAGGAGCCATACGGAGACAGGACACCCAGCTTCGTAGAGCGATTCCACCCGAGGAACGTCAGCTGGTTACATTAAGGTACATAAGTAATGTAAACCAATGCCAGTGCTAATTTTGGGTGTTCTGACATGTGTTTTTTTTTTGTTTGGTATTTTCCTTTAGGTCTTTAGCATAAGCACACCATAAATAGAATTGATTGTAATTTTTCTTTATTATTTATTTTATTACAGATTTCTGGCAACCGGAGAGAGTTTATCATCCCTCCATTTCCAATACCGGCTTGGAATACCCACCCTGTCGGGAATAGTTGCGGACACCTGCAGGGCTTTGTGGAATATACTCCGGGATGAGTTTATACCCCTACCCACCTTGGACATGTGGATTGGAATTGCGGAAAAATTCTGGAGCGTGTGTGATTTCCCCAACTGTTTGGGAGCGGTGGATGAAAAGCGCATCCGCATTATCAAACCAGCCAGAACAGGATCGGAGTACTTCAACTATAAAAAATATTTTTCTGTTGTACTCATGGCAAATACCGATGCGGACTTACGCTTCATCGCCGTGGACATTGGAGCTTTTGGCCGTGGCAACGATTCCCAGACTTTCAAGAACTCGGATATGGGCCGCAGTGTGTATGGCAAAAATTTTAATTTTCCATGGGGACAACCTCTCCCCAACACTTAAGGTCCACAGTTGCCATTTGTTATGGTTGGGGATGAGGCCTTTCAGATGTGCGAAAACCTACTGAAGCCATATTCCAGTCGTGATTAGAACCACACTAAAAGGATCTTTAACTACAGACTAACCAGGGCACGAAGAACTGTAGAGTGTACCTTTGGGAATTCTAGTCTCAAAATGGTGCATTCTTGCATCAGCCATAAATCTAAATATGGAGACAGTCTACAATGCCCGATTACCAGCATCACCCGCTGCGGTCAACAGCTGAAGTTGGCCACATGCGGGACCAATTTACTCCCTTTTTTGATTCAGATATTGGACGTGTGTCATGGCAGGACAATGTTGTGTAAATGTCCTGTTGTTATTTTATCTGTACCAGTTATTTTCTTACGTTACTAATGTTTCTCGTTAATAAACTTTTTTTGGTGTCTTGACCGTGTCTCATATGTATTTCCTCTATAAATCGAGGTTGTCCTCACACTAGCAGTATTTGGTCTGTATTTACTATCAGTATTTGTAATCCAAAACCAGGAGTGGGTGATAAAGGCTGAGGTGCTAGATGAGCTAATATTATACTTTTTCCCTTCACCATGACAGCACCGCACGTGAGAGATGGCATCCGCCCCCAGGAACAGGAAACCTGTAGCAGAGATATAAGAATGCGGCGGCCCCTCTCTCCTCAGTTTTGGTTTCCTGTTCCTGCAGGTGGACGCCTGTCACAGAGCTCCTACCTCCGGAGGGATCTCCCTCTGATGATTCCGGTCCGGAGGCCGAGGTCCGCGGGGGGGGGCCAGCCATACTCGGCGGTATCGCGTGCGGTGCTGTCCGGTGAAGAGGCTGCTAGGCCCGCGCCTTCCTTCCCCCTCGCTGGACTCCCCGGCGACCACTCTGTGCAGGAGGCTGGTCCGGGGATAAGGGGGCGTGTCCTTCACTGACGCCAAAGTGAAGGATGACGGCTTCCGGTCGCGCAGGAAGTGACGTCACACGCCGAAGGAGCCGGTGTGCTGGACACTTTCGGGTGGAAGCTGTTCCAGAGGCGCGCACACCGCTCTTTCTATATAATTGAAGCGGCAAGAGGAGTCGCTGGTCCTGCACTTCAAGCAATTGCCTGAAGATGACCGAACCAGCGATGGATCCAGAGACGCTGCTGATGCCTGCGCCCAGAATGTCTGAGGAGACTCAAACTGCCGCGGTATCTGGGGTCCTGGAGGGGCGAGTGCCTTTGTAAGGCAAACCACACACACTGATACCCTGTACACTATTTTTTTTAGGGAAGGAAAGCCACCTCCAAACAGAAAAATAGGGTCTGTCCACTATGTAAAGAAACACTCCCCAGGCTATACAGCAAGAAAATCTGCCAGCCCTGTATTGATAAAACGGTTGCGGAGGAATCTTCTTCCTTATTACAAAATATTAAATCAATTATATGGGAGGAAGTTAAATCTACGGTTAAGGAGCAGTTGAAACATCATACGGCAAAGGAAACCCCCCCTCCCCCAACAAGTGAGCAAGGGTCGGACGTAGATTCAAGGGATGAGCCGGGAGCCTTAACCCCCTCTGATGCCTCAGATTTAGACTCCTCAGACGAGGAGTATGGTCACCCTTATTTTCAGTCAGAAGATATTGGAAAGCTGCTCAAACTCGTCAGAACGACTATGGGAGAAGAGACCCCTAAGGAACCACGGACAATCCAAGACAACATGTTTAGTAATTTGGAGGAGAAAAAGCGAAAAAATTTTCCCTTCCATGATAATATAGTCAATTTAATAAAACATGAGTGGAAAAAGCCTAATAAAAAGATGTCCATCCCTCAGGCTTTAAAACGCAAATACCCCTTTGATGAGGAGGTCTGTGAGAAGTGGGATAACGCGCCTAAGTTAGATGCAGCGATCGCCAGCACCTCTAAAGGGGTTGCGTTACCATTCGAGGATATGGGAGCCCTAAAAGACCCCCTTGACAAGAAAGCAGATGCTTTTCTAAAGTCGGCTGGGAAAAAAGCAGCGACATGGTCATTTAAACCCGGGGTTGCTGCCACTTGCACGGCACGGGCTATGGTCAAGTGGTTAGAAGAGTTAAGTGACCAAATCAAAAACAAATGCCCGAGAGAGAGACTTCTGGAAGCATTGCCTTCTCTACAGGGCGCCGCGAGGTTCCTGGCGGATGCCTCAATAGATTCTGTTAGGAGTGCCGCACGTTCATGTGCTTTATCCAATTCGGGACGTAGAGCATTGTGGCTGAAAAATTGGTCAGCTGACTTTCAATCGAAGGTCAAACTCTGCGGGGTACCCTGTGAAGGGCAATATCTTTTTGGCAACGCTCTGGACGAGATCCTTGAGAAGGCATCGGACAAGAAAAAGCAGTTTCCACCTCCTTCCTTTCCCAGGCACCGATGGGAAACCTCTCGTTCGTCCTTTCGTGGATCTGGATATAGAGGGACCCGTGGCCGATCAGATGACAGGCCTAGTCGAGGCAGACCCTGGAGAGACCAAAGAGAAAAGGGATTTCTTTTCAACAAGCCTCCTCCCAAGCCTGATCCCAGACATCAATGACGCCAGCATTCCGGTGGGGGGGAAGACTCCGGCGGTTTGTCCACCACTGGGCAGCACTGCCGGCTTCTCAATGGGTAACCAACTTATTGTCAGAGGTTCTAAGACTCAAGTTCTCCAGCCTCCCACCAAATCGTGGCGGGGAAAAATCAGGCCACACTAGAGAGAGAAATTCATCTCCTCATGGAAAAGGAGGTGTTAGTAAAAGTACCTCATCAAGAGATGGGGAAAGGATTCTACAGCACCTCATTTCTAACGCCAAAACCGGACGGCTCGCTGAGAGTAATATTCAACCTAAAGGCCCTAAACCATTATATTCAAATAGACAAATTCAAAATGGAGACCTTAAGAACCGCAGTGAAAGTACTCGACCCAAACTGTTACATGGCAGTGATCGATCTCACAGATGCTTACTACCATGTGCCAATCGCTGTCCAACACCAACAATATCTGAGATTAGTGGTAAACCTTGCAAAAACCCCCGTCCATCTACAGTATCAGTGTCTTCCCTTTGGGGTAGCCATAGCGCCCCGTATATTCACAAAAATTATTTCCGAAGTGGCATCTTTCATCAGGAAAGAAGACATAATGTTGGTACCATATTTGGATGATTTTTTGGTAATAGCGAACAACAAAGAAAATTGCGAGAAAGTGGTCGCAAGAGTACTGGAGGTACTGACCAGATTAGGATGGATGATAAACCTGAAAAAATCAAGACTTATCCCAACACAGACTCAAGAATTCCTCAGAATCTTATTAGATTCAGTCAAGCAGGAGTGTGTCCTCCCACAGAGGAAAATTCATTCTATTCAACAGAAAATACAATTGTTCCAGCTACAACGGACTATCTCTCTAAGGAATGCAATGTCGCTCTTAGGAGTCCTAACGGCAACAATTCCAGCAACACGGTGGGCTCAAAGCCACACACGAGAGTTACAATGGCAGATACTAGCCGAACAAGAGAGGAATCCATACAATCTAAATCGGAAGATTCTTCTATCTCCAAGGGTTCAAAACTCACTAGAATGGTGGCTGAAAACAGAAAATTTAAGCAACGCAGTGCCGTGGTCAGTACGGGATCCAGTAGTCGTTACTACCGATGCGAGTCCATGGGGATGGGGTGCACACTTAGAGGATCAAGTCCTACAGGGTCAATGCCCCCCATTGGAGGACGCTGTTATCATTGGGCCCCCCGCCCAATGATAACAGCGTCCTCCAATCTAAAGGAATTGTCTGCTGTAAGGCTAGCACTTCTTCATATAGGGGAAAGGATTCGAAGAAGACATGTTGTGGTGTTGTCCGACAACAACACAACGATAGCCTATATAAATCGCCAAGGGGGCACAAGGTCACCATCCCTTATGGCAGAAGCCAAAGAACTTTTTATTTGGGTCGAAAACAATCTTCTTTCACTAACCGGAACATACTTAAAAGGGTCAGAGAATCAGGTAGCTGACTTCTTAAGCCGTCACACGTTACATCAAGGGGAGTGGTCCCTGAACCAGCGAGTGTTTGGGAAAATATGTGCCAGCTGGGGCGTTCCAGAGATAGACTTGTTCGCCACAAAAGGAAATCGGAAGGTGAAGAAGTTCTATTCTCTGAACCCAAGAGAACACCCGGAGGGGGTAGACGCGTTTCTATATCGGTGGAACTTCCATCTAGCATACGCATTTCCCCCAATACCATTAATCCCGACAGTCCTCAGAAAAATTCGGGAAGACAAGGCACGAGTGATCCTCATAGCTCCCTTTTGGCCAAAAAGGGCATGGTTCACGTGGCTCAGACGCATGTCTATCTCGGACCCGTGGATCTTTCCGGATGCCCCGGATCTCCTACACCAGGGACCAGTTCAACATCCCCAAGTACACAGGCTACATCTTACCGCCTGGAACTTGAGAGGGGACTTCTGTTAGCAAAAGGATTCTCAAACCCTTTGGTGACCACATTGCTCGCCAGCAGGAAAAAAGTCACCTCAGAGAAATACCAAAAATCTGGCAAAAGTTCCTAGATTTCTCGGGGCGACAATAGTCCGAAACGAGTCAGCAAGTCCCGGTAAAAGAAATTCTTGAATTTC
The DNA here is from genome assembly GCF_032444005.1 of Ranitomeya imitator. Lineage (NCBI taxonomy): Eukaryota > Metazoa > Chordata > Amphibia > Anura > Dendrobatidae > Ranitomeya > Ranitomeya imitator. Next base: position 761,984,061 of record NC_091284.1, on the reverse strand, counting down.
TCCAAAAAGGGTTGGAAAGGGGTCTGTCTACTAGCACCTTAAAAGTGCAAGTCTCAGCCCTGGGTGCGCTGTTTGATCATAAACTTGCTGACCACCCATGGGTCTATAGGTTCATCCGAGCCTCTTTTACATCCAGACCCTTAAAATTACCACCTAAGGTGGCTCCCTGGGATTTAAATTTAGTTTTAAATGCTCTAACCGTTTCCCCTTTTGAGCCTCTTGATTCTATATCAATAAAATCCTTGACCCTAAAAACGGTCCTCCTGGTTGCTTTAACTTCAGCCCGTCGTACCTGTGAGCTACAAGCTATGTCGGTGAACCCTCCTTACACTACCTTCCATGATGACAAACTGGTTATCAAAACCAATCCGGCCTTCCTTCCGAAGGTCAACTCAAAATTTCATAGAGACCAGGAAATTATTCTGCCCTCATTCTGTCCCCAACCAAAATCCCAGGGAGAGCAAACCTTCCATTGTCTCGATGTCAGACGATGCCTGCTTCAATACATAGAAGCCACAAAATCTTGGCGTCAGTCATCGGCCCTTTTTGTCACCTTCCAGGGGACAAAAAGGGGAAAAAAGGCCTCAAAGGCAACTATTGCACGGTGGTTATGTACGGCTATCTCACTTTCATATTCCTCTTCTGGTCAAGTTCCCCCACAGGGTGTTACGGCCCACTCCACGCGTGCTATTGCCACATCCTGGGCGGAAAGGGCAAGCGCCTCGGTGGAACAGATTTGTAGAGCGGCAGTATGGTCCTCACCCTCTACCTTCTTCCGACATTATAGGCTAGACTTAGGTCTATCAGACTTTTCTTTTGGGAGAAAGGCGTTATCTGCTGTTGTCCCACCCTAGGAGTCTTCTATTTCTTCCTCTCACGTGCGGTGCTGTCATGGTGAAGGGAAAAAATGATAATTACTTACAGGTAATTTGATTTTCCAGAACCATGACAGCACCGCATTAATTCCCGCCCTATCTTGGTGATGGTTGTGTGATTCACACAAAAAAAAAAACAACAAAAAAAACTTATTATATATAAGTAAGTATGTATGTAAGGAGATATGTGTATAGATAGAAACTAACGAAAGGTTGTACAATGTAAATATGATACATAACTGTGTACTAACAAAGGGGTCATCTTCCATACTCTGAAACAAACTGAGGAGAGAGGGGCCGCCCCATTCTTATATCTCTGCTACAGGTTTCCTGTTCCTGGGGGCGGATGCCATCTCTCACGTGCGGTGCTGTTATGGTTCTGGAAAATCAAATTACCCGTAAGTAATTATCATTTTTCCTCTAATTGTTCCACTCCTTGTTTTGGCTTACAAATACCAATATAAAATACTGACCACATACTGCTAGTGTGACGGCAGCCATGTTGTTTTAGTGATAAGGTTGTTGACATCATTGCGTCCTGAATCTGTTCTGCTATGCAGTATCCATTGGACACAGACTGAAGAGACAATGGATGTCATACAAAACAGATCTATACTCAAGTCAGGTGTCAGAAATAATGAATTCATGATGCACATATAACTGCCTCATGAATTCACTATTTCTGACACATGCGCAGGTGAGCATAGATATGCAGTGTGTGACCGCCATCGTCCCTTCAGTTTGTGTGGAATAGATTATGTACACAGAAGAGAAAAAGGAGGTTATACAAGGCAGTTCTCTACTCACCAGGTCAGGCGTCCCAACTAATGAGTTTTTGGACACCTGACCTGTAGAGTATAGTTTTGCATTGTATCGCCACCATTTTCTCTTCAGTCTGTAACACTAGTCACAGACTAAGCAGAATGAAGAGATTAAGGAGAAAATACAAGTATAAATTTTTTGGTCCACCTCATAGCTCTATACTAAAGACACACAAAGTCTTGTACTTGCTAACTACTGGAGCTATGATGTGGCCAAAAAATAAAGTGTGCAGCGCAGTGTTTTATTTGGTGCACGGTGTGTGTTGCCGACGGCAAAAGACAATAAACCAAACATAATTGGGGCAAAAAACTTGTATTAACAACCAAAATATTTATTTAACTGCGCCTGCTTGGGTAGAGTGATGGAAACGGGGGGTGTGAAGCAGTGAGGCCTGGCTAAGTGTGGACGACGCAGGGGTGGCAGGAGAAGGGGCAATGAAACTTGTGGGGTCTGGTAGTTCGGGGATAGGGATTGACACATGAGAGGCCTGAGACGCACTGGAAGGGTGAGACAAACCTGACAACAGACACACTGGGAGGTGAGGGGGGAGGAATACTAAGAGTCCGTTTTTTTTAATTTTTTCTCCCTTTCTGGGATCGCTGGGTTCTGGTAAGCCTTGGTGGGCTCATATGTCGTGGCATGGTCTTGTTTGATGACCCGTCAGGGTCCGGCTGCACTGTGCCATAGTCCATAGTGCTCGTAGAGCGTGCAGCCATGCCAGAGTCCATAGTGCTCGTAGAGCGTGCAGCCATGCCAGAGTCCATAGTGCTCGTAGAGCGTGCAGCCATGCCAGAGTCCATAGCGCTCGTAGAGCGGAAGGCCATGCCAGGGTCCTGCTGCTGCATCGTGGTGGAGGCGGTACGGAAGGCCAAGCCAGAGTCTTGCTGCTGCATCGTGGTGGAGGCGGTACGGAAGGCCATGCCAGGGTCCTGCTGGTGCATCGTGGTGGAGGCGGTACGGAAGGCCATGCCAGGGTCCTGCTGCTGCATCGCGGTGTCAGTGGAAGAGGTCCAAGCAGGAGCAGCGGTTGTCATGGTGATGGCGGTGGGCTGTCCTACAGCATTCGGCATGGTGGTGGTGCTGTACTGGTGTCCGGCAGTGCTAGGAATAGAGGTGGCCGTGCAGTGGTATGCAGCAGAAGTCGGCATTGAGGTTAATCGTGACAGTGAGGGCACAGGTGGATATGCCGACTGCTGAAAGTACCGACTCTGCTGCATAGCCTGCACGTAAGCAGCATTGCAGGCCTGCATGACACTCAGCTGGAGATCAGGAGTAAGGTGTTCCGACATGCCCTGCTCAATTTGGTTAAAGAAATGATGTGCTAGCCTCTGGAGGTCGGCTTTTACTTGGTCAAGGCTTTTGGTGACCTCCTGAATACGTGTATTCATGTGGCTAAGGGAAATATCCATTCGATCACCTAAAGCCTTGAGTCCTTCATGAAAAACCGAGCTCAAGTGCAAAAACTCGGGCATGAGGGACCTGTCCGATGCCCTCTGCCGTGCCGGAAGGAGCCCAAAAAAAAAGGGGGCAGAGGACTGGGAAAGGGGAACACCTGATGGACCAGCTTCCTGGTCTCCAGGTAGTGTGGCAGGCCCACTTGCTGCAGCGCTGCTGGATGGCTGGGACGGGTCCGTGGCTGTCTGATGAAGGACTGCTCCAGAACCTGGGCCAACTCCATGTGCCGTGAAAAAAGAAAAAAAAAACATTAATACCAAAAATTAACCAGACGCCAACTCCTGTGGAATAGAAACATACAGATTATAGCAATACAACATAACCAAATGCACAAGATAAATACTTACGTTCTCTGGGCAAGGACCGGTTTTAAAAATGCCAGAATACGATGGTATTTGTACTTTCGGATCCTTGCTCCTGAACCACTGGGAACACGGCTCTCTTGACACAGGTCCTTGTTGAAGCGGTCCTTCATCGAACGCCGACGTGTTTTGACTTTCTGCACTGTTGAAAAAACAAAAGATTATGGTTACACAATGTACTTTTTGCCGTGCTCACACAACTGTGTGTGATGAGAGAAACTCCTGAGAGTTTCTCTCATCACACACAGTTGTGCAAGCACGGCCAAGGTCTCCGCTGCTTCACACTGCATTCTAATACTTACTAAATGCACTCCGGACCCGAGTAGGGGCGTTGTCCCAGCCATCCCACATCGCTTTGGCCACCTCATTCCATAGGCGCCGGATCGTCCGAGTGCTGTGGAACCCAGGTGTCCCACAACGGGACTCGCTCCTGGACCAGGGAGATGAGGAGTTCATTTTCTATTAGGTCTTCATCCCGTTCTGGAACCTAAAAAATAAATAAAGACATTAATGTTGGATACAGTAACGTAAGGAAAAGAAAGAAAACAGAGGATGAGAAATGGCATGAATAAGGAAAGTCATGATACAAAAGGAGTGCAGAAGACAAATGTAAAGAAAGAGTAAAGTAAAGAAAGGAAGATTCAAGAATACTAAAGTGAGGATACAGTAAACAGTCAGCCTTCTATACGTACACGCTGCCGCCTTGCCACCCGACTGTGAGTCAGCTGCTCCTGCCCAGCCTCTGCCGCAGTAGAAGAAGAACTCTAAAAAAAGGAAGAAAAAAAATTGTCATATGTGTAGATGTGACAGTGAATACTTACCAATCTGACGAGGTGAGTACTCACTTCACTGACAAGTTCGGCTTCAGAAGGCCCAAGACGTTGCTCCTCATCAGAAGAAGAAGACATACTGATGCATGCAGAAAGAAAGAAATGGAAGATATTAGGACATGTAGAGACAGAAAATAGAAAATAAAGGCATTGGCTAGGATATACTCACATTGTTCAGAGTCTTTTTTCCTCCAAGGTGCTTTCCTCTGTGTGGTCTGCTTCCCAGTCTGCTGTGTAGTGACCTGGCAATGCCCACTCCCTCCCCTTATCACCTTGTATGTGGGGGGTGGCTAATCAGTGTCTAGACATGTTTTTCTCTGGTGCAACACATGCGTTCACGAACGCAAGCAAATGCATGTGCTTGCAGCAACATGCGTTTACATAAGACAGCAATTTGGTTTTTTTGCGCATTTGTGCCGCTAACAACTGCATACGTTTCAAGGCGGATAATTGACGCCTACAAAATTACTACATGTAGCGTTCACCGCGCCAAACCGCAGACGCCGAAACGACGCATGCATCGTCAAACGCGGCCAAACGCAATCAAACGCAGACACTTGCGTTTATAACGTTAAATATAGGAATACACAACGCATGCGGATTACTGTGGATGAAACGCTGCGGACACAACCGCAAATGTGAAAACGGCCTTAGGCTACTTTCACACTAGCGTCGGTACGGGGCCGTCGCCATGCGTTGGCCCGACGTACCGACGCTAACTGCAAAAATAATGAACAACGGGGGCAGCGGATGCAGTTTCCCCATTGTAAGGTCCGGGGAGGAGTGGACTCGACGCACAAAAAACGTTACATGTAACTTTTTTTGTGCCGACGGTGCGCCAAAACACGACGCATCCGTCGCACGACGGATGCGACGTGTGGCCATACGTCGCAATGCGTCGCTAATGCAAGTCTATGGAGAAAAAACGCATCCTGCAAGCACATTTGCAGGATGCGTTTTTTCTCCAAAACAACGCATTGTGACGTACAGCAAACAACGCTAGTGTGAAAGTAGCCTTAGGTGGTGGAAAACTACTGATTGAGTGGATGGCAGGGCTTGAAAGGAAAGGAGCGCCAATTAAATTCTGGAGCACAATTTTGGCTGGAACGGATTGCAGATGCGATGTCACATTTGAAGAGCCCCTGACACGCCAAAACAGCAGAAAACCCCACAAGTGACCCCATGTTTGAAACTACAGGTCTTGTGGAATTAATCTAGGTGTGTAGTGAGCATTTTAACTCTCAAGTGATTGACAGAATTGTATAACATTGAGCTGAATCATTGAAAAATTACAATTTTTTCCAATAAAATTTACTTTGGCCTCAAGATATCAATTTTCAAAAGGGATAATAGAAGAACAAAGTATGTTACACAATTGTTCCTGAGTATGGTTGAAAACTACTTTACATGCAAAGTGAAAAACTCAGTAAGGAAGAAGCTCCAAACTCTGGTGCACAATTTGCTGGAATGGCTTGAGGGTGCCAGGTCACATTTGCAAAGCCCCTGAGGTCTCAGAACAGCAGAACTCCCTATAATTGACCTCATTTTACAAACTACACCTCTCCATTAATTCATCTCTAGCTGTGCATTGATCATTTTGAGACCACAGGTGTGTCACAGAATGCCAAAGGGTCAGTGAAGAAAAAATAATTATATTTATAACCACAAATTTTCATTTTTGACACCAGATTTTACATCTTCACAACAGGAAATACCGTATATACTCGAGTATAAGCCGACCCCTCTAATTTTGCCACAAAAAACTGGGAAAACTTATTGACTCGAGTATAAGCCTAGGGTGGAAATGTAGCATTTACCGGTGAATTTCAAAAATAAAAATAGATCATTATTTCCCCATAGCTGTGCCATATAGTGCTCTGCACCGTTCATATTGCCCCATATCTGTGCCCCATATATGCTCTGCACCGTTCATTTTTGCCCAATATCTGTGCCCCATACAGTGCTCTGCACCGTTCATATTGCCCCATAAATGCTGCACAGATGCCCCATAGTGCTCTGCACCGTTCATATTGCCCCATAGATGCTGCACAGATGCCCCATATAGTGCTCTGCAGCGTTCATTGTGCCCCATAGATGCTGCACAGATGCCCCATTGTTGTGAATTCTGTGGCAGAGTTCACTCCTGTGGTCACAAGTGGTACTTCGGCTGATTCTCTCTGGGAGCTTCCGTTTGTAGAGGAAAGTGGTACTGCAGCTTCTGAGTTTCCTCCCTCAGGTGATCTGGTGAGGTCGTTAGCTGCTTCTCTACTTAACTCCACCTGATGCTTTGATCCATGCTTCCTGTCAATGTTCCAGTGTTGGACTTGTGTTTCTCTGGATCATTCCTGTGGCCTGCTGCTCTGCATAGCTAAGTGCTTCTTTGCTATTTGTTGCTATTTTTTCTGTCCAGCTTGTCTATTTGTTTTGCTGGAAGCTCTGGGACGCAAAGGGTGTACCTCCGTGCCGTTAGTTCGGTACGGAGGGTCTTTTTGCCCCCTTTGCGTGGTTTTCTTTAGGGTTTTGTGTAGACCGCAAAGTTATCTTTCCTATCCTCGTTCTGTCTAGAATATCGGGCCTCACTTTGCTGAATCTATTTCATCCCTACGTTTGTCTTTTCATCTTACTCACAGTCATTATATGTGGGGGGCTGCCTTTTCCTTTGGGGTATTTCTCTGAGGCAAGGTAGGCTTATTTTTCTATCTTCAGGCTAGTTAGTTTCTCAGGCTGTGCCGAGTTGCATAGGGAGCCTTAGGCGCAATCCACAGCTGCCTCTAGTTGTGTTTGGAGAGGATCAGGAATTGCGGTCTGCAGAGTTCCCACGTCTCAGAGCTCGTTCTATGATTTTGGGTTATTGTCAGATCACTGTATGTGCTCTGATCGCTATGTACATTGTGTTACTGAATTGCCTATCATAACAGTACAGGAAGCCAAAAGTACTAATGATTCTCAATAGAGGGAAAAAAGAAGTTCTGAGACCATTTTTTTTCCTTTGCACTCTGTTTTGTCCTTTTTCCCCTAGACATTTGGGTGGTTCAGGACACAGGTGTTACAATGGACATTAAAGGTCTGTCTTCATGTGTAGATCAGCTCACGGCAAGAGTTCAAGATATACAAAATTTTGTGGTTCAGAATTCTTTGTTAGAACTGAGAATTCCTATTCCAGATTTGTTTTTTTGGAGATAGAACTAAATTTCTGAGTTTCAAGAATAATTGTAAACTGTTTCTGGCTTTGAAACCTCGTTCCTCTGGTGACCCAGCGCTGTGTTTCTACTGTGGTGATTCCACTCATGCTATCTCTGATTGTTCTAAGCGCACTAAGCGGTTCGCTAGGTCTGCCACCATTGGTACTGTACAGTCAAAATTTCTTCTGTCCGTTACCTTGATATGCTCCTTGTCGTCGTATTCTGTCATGGCGTTTGTGGATTCAGGCGCTGCCCTGAATTTGATGGACTTGGATTATGCTAAACGTTGTGGGTTTTTATTGGAGCCCTTGCAGTGTCCTATTCCATTGAGAGGAATTGATGCTACACCTTTGGCCAAGAATAAGCCTCAATACTGGACCCAGCTGACCATGTGCATGGCTCCTGCACATCAGGAGGTTATTCGCTTTCTGGTGTTGCATAATCTGCATGATGTGGTCGTGTTGGGGTTGCCATGGCTACAAGCCCATAATCCAGTATTGGATTGGAATTCCATGTTGGTGTCCAGCTGGGGTTGTCAGGGGGTACATGGTGATGTTCCATTTCTGTCAATTTCGTCATCCACCCCTTCTGAGGTTCCAGAGTTCTTGTCTGATTACCGGGATGTATTTGATGAGCCCAAGTCCGATGCCCTACCTCCGCATAGGGATTGTGATTGTGCTATCAATTTGATTCCTGGTAGTAAATTCCCAAAAGGTCAACTGTTTAATTTATCCGTGCCTGAGCACACCGCTATGCGCAGTTATGTGAAGGAATCCCTGGAGAAGGGGCATATTCGCCCGTCGTCGTCGCCATTGGGAGCAGGGTTCTTTTTTGTGGCCAAGAAGGATGGTTTGCTGAGACCGTGTATAGATTACCGCCTTCTTAATAAGATCACTGTTAAATTTCAGTACCCCTTGCCATTGTTATCTGATTTGTTTGCTCGGATTAAGGGGGCTAGTTGGTTCACCAAGATAGATCTTCGTGGTGCGTATAATCTGGTGAGAATCAGGCAAGGCGATGAATGGAAAACTGCATTTAATACGCCCGAGGGTCATTTTGAGTATCTAGTGATGCCGTTCGGACTTGCCAATGCTCCATCAGTGTTTCAATCCTTTATGCATGACATCTTCCGTGAGTACCTGGATAAATTCCTGATTGTGTACTTGGATGACATTTTGATCTTCTCGGATGATTGGGAGTCTCATGTGAAGCAGGTCAGAACGGTTTTTCAGGTCCTGCGTGCTAATTCTTTGTTTGTGAAGGGATCATAGTGTCTCTTTGGTGTGCAGGTGGTTTCATTTTTGGGGTTCATCTTTTCCCCTTCTACTATCGAGATGGATCCGGTTAAGGTCCAAGCCATCCATGATTGGACTCAGCCGACATCTCTGAAAAGTCTGCAAAAGTTCCTGGGCTTTGCTAATTTTTATCGTCGCTTCATCTGCAATTTTTCTAGTGTTGCCAAACCATTGACCGATTTGACCAAGAAGGGTGCTGATTTGGTCAATTGGTCTTCTGCTGCTGTGGAAGCTTTTCAAGAGTTGAAGTGTCGTTTTTCTTCTGCCCCTGTGTTGTGTCAACCAGATGTTTCTCTTCCGTTCCAGGTCGAGGTTGATGCTTCTGAGATTGGAGCAGGGGCTGTTTTGTCACAGAGAGGTTCTGGTTGCTCAGTGATGAAACCATGCGCTTTCTTTTCCAGGAAGTTTTCGCCTGCTGAGCGTAATTATGATGTGGGCAACCGAGAGTTGCTGGCCATGAAGTGGGCATTCGAGGAGTGGCGTCATTGGCTTGGAGGAGCTAAGCATCGCGTGGTGGTATTGACTGATCATAAGAACTTGACTTATCTCGAGTCTGCCAAGCGCTTGAATCCTAGACAAGCTCGTTGGTCGTTGTTTTTTGCCCGTTTTGACTTTGTGATTTCGTACCTTCCGGGCTCTAAAAATGTGAAGGCGGATGCTCTGTCTAGGAGTTTTGTGCCCGACTCTCCGGGTTTATCTGGGCCGGCGGGGCGGGTATCCTCAAGGAAGGAGTAATTGTGTCTGCCATCTCCCTTGATTTGCGGCGGGTGCTGCAAAAATTTCAGGCTAATAAACCTGATCGTTGCCCAGCGGAGAAACTGTTTGTCCCTGATAGGTGGACGAATAGAGTTATCTCTGAACTTCATTGTTCGGTGTTGGCTGGTCATCCTGGAATCTTTGGTACCAGAGAGTTAGTGGCTAGATCCTTTTGGTGGCCCTCTCTGTCGTGGGATGTGGGTACTTTTGTGCAGTCCTGTGGGATTTGTGCTCGGGCTAAGCCCTGCTGTTCTCGTGCCAGTGGGTTGCTTTTGCCCTTGCCGGTCCCGAAGAGGCCTTGGACACATATCTCTATGGATTTTATTTCTGACCTTCCCGTTTCTCAAAAGATGTCAGTCATTTGGGTGGTCTGTGATCGCTTTTCTAAGATGGTCCATCTGGTACCCTTGTCTAAATTGCCTTCCTCTTCTGATTTGGTGCCTTTGTTCTTCCAGCATGTGGTTCGTTTGCATGGCATTCCAGAGAATATTGTTTCTGACAGAGGTTCCCAGTTTGTTTCGAGGTTTTGGCGAGCCTTTTGTGGTAGGATGGGCATTGACTTGTCTTTTTCCTCAGCTTTCCATCCTCAGACTAATGGCCAGACCGAACGAACCAATCAGACCTTGGAAACATATCTGAGATGCTTTGTTTCTGCTGATCAGGATAACTGGGTGTCCTTTTTGCCTTTGGCTGAGTTCGCCCTTAATAATCGGGCCAGCTCGGCTACCTTGGTTTCGCCGTTTTTCTGCAATTCTGGGTTCCATCCTCGTTTCTCTTCAGAACAGGTTGAGTCTTCGGACTGTCCTGGTGTGGATACTGTGGTGGACAGGTTGCAGCAGATTTGGACTCAGGTAGTGGACAATTTGACCTTGTCCTAGGAGAAGGCTCAACTTTTCGCTAATCGCAGACCCCGTGTGGGTCCCCGACTTCGTGTTGGGGATCTGGTTTGGTTATCTTCTCGTCATATTCCTATGAAGGTTTCCTCTCCTAAATTTAAACCTCGTTTTATTGGTCTGTATAGGATTTCTGAGGTTCTTAATCCTGTGTCTTTTCGTCTGACCCTTCCAGATTCTTTTTCCATACATAACAAATTCCATAGGTCATTGTTGCGGAGATACGTGGCACCTATGGTCCCATCTGTTGAGCCTCCTGCCCCGGTTTTGGTGGAGGGGGAATTGGAGCATATTGTGGAGAAGATTTTGGATTCTCGTGTTTCAAGACGGAAACTCCAGTATCTGGTTAAATGGAAGGGTTATGCTCAGGAAGATAATTCCTGGGTTTTTGCCTCTGATGTCCATGCTCCCGATCTTGTTCGTGCCTTTCATGTGGCTCATCCTGGTCAGCCTGGGGGCTCTGGTGAGGGTTCGGTGACCCCTCCTCAAGGGGGGGGTACTGTTGTGAATTCTGTGGCAGAGTTCACTCCTGTGGTCACAAGTGGTACTTCGGCTGATTCTCTCTGGGAGCTTCCGTTTGTGGAGGAAAGTGGTACTGCAGCTTCTGAGTTTCCTCCCTCAGGTGATCTGGTGAGGTCGTTAGCTGTTTCTCTACTTGACTCCACCTGATGCTTTGATCCATGCTTCCTGTCAATGTTCCAGTGTTGGACTTGTTTTTCCCTGGATCATTCCTGTGGCTTGCTGCTCTGCATAGATAAGTTCTTCTTTGCTATTTGTTGCTATTTTTTCTGTCCAGCTTGTGTATTTGTTTTGCTGGAAGCTCTGGGACGCAAAGGGTGTACCTCCGTGCCGTTAGTTCGGTACGGAGGGTCTTTTTGCCCCCTTTGCGTGGTTTTCTTTAGGGTTTTGTGTAGACCGCAAAGTTATCTTTCCTATCCTCGTTCTGTCTAGAATATCGGGCCTCACTTTGCTGAATCTATTTCATCCCTACGTTTGTCTTTTCATCTTACTCACAGTCATTATATGTGGGGGGCTGCCTTTTCCTTTGGGGTATTTCTCTGAGGCAAGGTAGGCTTATTTTTCTATCTTCAGGCTAGTTAGTTTCTCAGGCTGTGCCGAGTTGCATAGGGAGCCTTAGGCGCAATCCACAGCTGCCTCTAGTTGTGTTTGGAGAGGATCAGGAATTGCGGTCTGCAGAGTTCCCACGTCTCAGAGCTCGTTCTATGATTTTGGGTTATTGTCAGATCACTGTATGTGCTCTGATCGCTATGTACATTGTGTTACTGAATTGCCTATCATAACACCCCATATAGTGCTCTGCAGCGTTCATTGTGCCCCATAGATGCTGCACAGATGCCCCATATAGTGCTCTGCAGCGTTCATTGTGCCCCATAGATGCTGCACAGATGCCCCATATAGTGCTCTGCAGCGTTCATTGTGCCCCATAGATGCTGCACAGATGCCCCATATATTGCTCTGCAGCGTTCATTGTGCCCCATAGATGCTGCACAGATGCCCCATATATTGCTCTGCAGCGTTCATTGTGCCCCATAGATGCTGCACAGATGCCCCATATATTGCTCTGCAGCGTTCATTGTGCCCCATAGATGCTGCACAGATGCCCCATATAGTGCTCTGCAGCGTTCATTGTGCCCCATAGATGCTGCACAGATGCCCCATATAGTGCTCTGCAGCGTTCATTGTGCCCCATAGATGCTGCACAGATGCCCCATATAGTGCTCTGCAGCGTTCATTGTGCCCCATAGATGCTGCACAGATGCCCCATATAGTGCTCTGCAGCGTTCATTGTGCCCCATAGATGCTGCACATAAATCTGTGCCATGGCCGCTGCTGCTGCAATTAAAAAAAAAAAAAACACATACTCACCTCTCGATTGCAGCTCCCAGCGTCTCGTTTCGGCGTCTCCCCGCTCTGACTGATCAGGCAGAGGGCGCCGCGCACACTATACGCGTCATCGCGCCCTCTGACCTGAACAGTCAGAGCGCAGACGCCGGGAAGATGGAGCGACGCCCGGCGGATGGAACGTGGACAGGTAAATATAACATACTCACCTAGTCCCAGCGATCCTCGCGCTGTCCCTGCCTTCCTCCCCGTCTTCTGTGCTGCAGCCTCTTCCTGTCAGCGGTCACCGGCACCGCTGATTAGAGAAATGAATAGGCGGCTCCACCCCTATGGGAGGTGGAGCCGCCTATTCATTTCTGTAATGAGCGGTCCCACGTGACCGCTGAAGAGGGGAAGAAGCTGCAGCACAGAAGACGGGGAGGAAGGCAGGGACAGCGCGAGGATCGCTGGGACTAGGTAAGTATACCTCAGCGCCCTCACCCCCTCACCCGCCGACCGCATCGCTACCGTGACTCGAGTATAAGCCGAGAGGGGCACTTTCAGCCCAAAAATTTGGGCTGAAAATCTCGGCTTATACTCGAGTATATATGGTAAGTAAAATGGCACCAAAATTTGACACCTAATTTCTGCTGAACATAGCAATACCCCATGTGTGGCTGTACAGCACTGGTCAGCCACAAGGCGAGACTCGGGACGGTCGGAGCGCTACTGGACTCTAGGTGAACAAATTATCATACAATTGTATGCAAACTCCATACACAGAGTCCCTGAGTGTCAGTAGAGCCGAAAAACCCATCAAGTCAGCCCATTTTGGAAATTACACCTCTCTAGGAATTGTTTTTTGCCAGAAACAAGCAGCAGTGAATGTTACTGAGTGAAAATTGCAGATATGCCAGAGTACTGCCTATAAATTGTGACCAGCTCGTACTTCTGGACACAAGGGCCCCGTAAGTTAAGCATGCTTTCACCGCTGCAGAAATTGCAAACGTGGATGCCAACTGCGGTTTTGACACATTGTGGGGGAATTTGGATTTGGGAGGGCAGAATTTGCTGGATTTCTTTTGAGGGGGGGGGGGGGGAGGGTGAGGAGCCATCTTTTATATTCCAGACCCTTGTTACTAGTTTTGTGGAAGCTCCCTAAATTTCCATTTACAGAACAAGGATTTGAGTGAGGAGTTGAAGCTTTTATTGGGAACATTTTCCATAACATTTGGGATCAAATTTATCTTGTGCTCTACTCTGAGCACTTACATCAAGGTTTCCATCTAAATTTTAGAATGACATGATTCAGATGAAGCCCCTGAGGGATCCATTCACTACAATGAGGCAGCAGTGTTACCCTGGACTTTTGTCTGGACTCTGTTCAGTGGTTTCCTTTTCAGAGGTGCACAACACTGTCCGACAACACTTTTAGGCACGTTTAAAAAGACGGACACCACCAGATCTTAGGCCAGACAGCATCCACAGTGCCTCCACCTGCCTCATTAGTTGGAATTTTCTGCCAGGGGTTCTGTCTAAATGACGCAGTGCTATAGACGGGACGTCAGTGCTACACACAATAACAGACACAGGGAGCAGTGGTGGAGACGCAGCACTGGATTCAGGGTGGAAAGGTAAAGGCTAATGTTTCTTAAAACAAGCTGTGGATGGAGTTTTTCAAAACCTGAAAAGCCCTTTAGTTTTAGAGTTGGTTTTGACCTGCTCAGCATCCGAGTAGGAAATAGCATAGCTGTGGGGAGGGTCAACCGAGGCACGTGGCAGGGGGCACCAACAAGCAACTGTGCAATAAGAAACGGATAGGGCAGTGGACTGGATGAAGGGAACAGTAGCTATGGCCCTGTAGGTCTGTGTTAACACATCACTGAAAATCCAGAAGAAGCATTATTCATGGCTACTCTAAATGATGAGAATCACAAGGGCAAGCAGTTGAACAAAAGAGACAAGGCTGAAAACACGGGAGAGGATTTTCTGTATCATCCTTATATAATGTGCTGAGTTTTCTTAGGCTACTTTCACACTAGCGTTAACTGCAATACGTTAAAATGCGTCGTTTTGCCGAAAAAACGCATGCAGCAAAATATTTTGCTGCATGCGTTTTTTTCCCATAGACTTGTATTGGCGACGCATTGCGACGGATTTGCATTCATCGGTATACGTCTTTCGACGGATGCGTCGAAAAGAGGCGACACGTCGTCTGGAAAAACGTAGATTGTAACGTTTTTTGGCTCCGACAATAAAACGTGTCTCGGCGCATCCGTCGGCATGCGTCTTTTGCTACAATGAAAGTCTATGAGCGACGGATGCGTCGAGACACGTCGTACGACGCAATGCAGCGCTGCAATACGTTTTTTTCTACTGAGCATGCTCAGAAACAGGATTTTTTTATCTAATTGGCCAGACATCCCCAAATCTATATAAACCTGGTCTGGGCCTTCAACCCCCACATACGCCAGCAAGACCCAGAGACAAGAAGAGAAGCTTCCAGCCAGCCGGACACCAAGAGCCCAGCCTGGACACCAAGAGCCCTGCTGGACACCAAGAGCCCAGCCGGACACCAAGAGCCCAGCCTGGACCCCAATAGCCCAGCCGGACACCAAGACCCCAGCCTGGCAGCAAGGACCAGACACACTACAACAGTGTGAGTATATTGCCGTGTGTGTGTGTGTGTGTGTGTGTGTGTGTGTGTGTGTGTGTGTGTGTGTGTGTGTGTGTGTGTGTGCGCGCATTTGTGTATGACGTACTGACTACAGCAAGAGCTTTTAAAACCTGAATCCAACCTGAGGCCTGCCGTCGTCCTGCAACAGCCAGTGCCCTGCTACAGTCCAGATCCACCGTGAGGCCTGCCACTGTGAAGATATCAAGCTCCAGCCGGAGGACTGATGGCCGTGTGCGTGTGAGTGTGTGTGTGTGTATTTTTGTACTGCTGTGTGCTTTTGTATGTATGTGTTAACGTGCCTGCACCTTATTATGCCTTCGTCAATATTATGCCTTTTCATGTGTTATGCTTGCGTTATGACTCTGCTTGCAGGTATGTTTGTGTGCGTCTTGTTGGTTGCATGTGCATTTGTCAATGCCATATTGGTTAATGTTGATTTTTGATGTATTTACTAAAGGTACCGTCACACTTCGCGACGCTGCAGCAATACCGACAACGATCCGGATCACTGCAGCGTCGCTGTTTGGTCGCTGGAGAGCTGTCACACAGACCGCTCTCCAGCGACCAACGATGCCAGTAACCAGGGTAAACATCGGGTTACTAAGTGCATAGCCGCGCTTAGTAACCCGATGTTTACCCTGGTTACCAGCGTAAAAGTAAAAAAAAAAAAAATTCTGCATTGTGAGCGCCAGCCAGCCGTAAAGCAGAGCACAGCGGTGACGTCACCACTCTGCTTTCCGGCCGCTGTGCTTATACAGGGCAGAGAAGCAGAGTGCCGAGGGACAGACAGCGGAACATAAGTATGAAGTGTTTGTGTTTTTTCTTACTTTTACGCTGGTAACCAGGGTAAACATCGGGTTACTAAGTGCAGAGCCGCGCTTAGTAACCCGATGTTTACCCTAGTTACCAGCGAACACATTGCTTAATCGGCGTCACACACGGCGATTCAGCGATGTCTACAGAAAGTCCAGCAACGAAATAAAGTGCTGGACTTTCTGCAGCGACCAATGACATCACAGCAGGATTCTGATCGCTGCTGTGTGTCAAACTGAGCGATATCGCTAGCCAGGACGCTGCAACGTCACGGATCGCTAGCGATATCGTTCAGTGTGACGGTACCTTTAGTATAGTGGTTTGTGCAGCATGTGTGTTTTTTTTTTTTTTAAATCGGATGTATTATTGCAAAGCCTAGTGGTCTGCAGCTTGTGGTTATAATGTTGTTTTTTTTAATTTACTGTTTAAACCATTCCCAGTTGATGTACTTGTATTTAAAATAAAGAGCATTTCTGCTCCATTATGATTTAAAAAAAAAAAAAAAATTAATAAATAAAATGTTTATTAACAAATTGTCCGTAGTATAATTTCATAAAGGTAAATTTAAAACAGGTGTATGTACCAATGGTTACACATGCAATACAGAGTTGGTTGAGGGGTCATTTTTTAATAAAGGTTATCCTTTGAAAGGTTATTTCGGGGAGGTAATTTTTTTTTTTTTTTAAACTTAAAAATATTTTTAAAGGTGTCTCACATTATACCTTTTTTTTTGGGACATGGAAAAGAATGGTATAACGTGCACCTGTTTTTGGGTTTGGGTGTTCACCTATTTTTCTCATTTTAACAGGGTGTTTATTGGTAAACATTACCTATTTCTGCGGTGGTCTAACTATCAATCCATTATACTTATTATATTGCAGATAGAGTAGGGACCACACCGACCGGCAGAAGCCACCAGGACCACAGCCACTAGCCATAGCCACCTGGACCGCATCCAGAAATTCTGAAAAGTAAGTTTTGAAGACCCCAAATCTGCTACTTCAATGTGTAGAGCAGATTGCAAGTGTCTTTTAACTTACAGACCTACCAGGACCACAGCCACCTGGACCACAGCCACCTGGACCGCATCCAGAAATTCGGAAAAGTTTTGAAGACCCCAAATCTGCTACTTCAATGTGTAGAGCAGATTGCAAGAGTCTTTTAACTTACAGACCTACCAGGACCACAGCCACCTGGACCACAGCCACCTGGACCACAGCCACACAATGTCCTCTTCCGGCAGCCCTCCTCCACAGCAACAGCGGGTATCGGTAAGTAAAAAAAATTTTTTTTTTTTTCTTTTTAAATTTACATCATTTTTATTCACTACATGCATTTATTATGTTTAAACAGGAATCAGAATCCGATGAGGAGCTGTCGGAAGGGACCGAGACGGGTGGAGACATCCAAGTGGAGGAGGAACCAAGTGTAAGTAGTGGTGAAACACTTGCTTCACACATCACACTGCACCGTACACAAAACAGAATTTCATATATAACGTAACATACAAAACATATACATACATTAAAGCTAATTTTTTTTATCCTTTATTTCAGTCTCCTGCTGCTGCTGCTGCTGAACGTCCAGCACAGCATGAAGGTTCTCCCAGGCGCTCCCAGAGTCGGCGGACTCGGCGCCGCGGTCAGCCATCAGTGAGTTGGTTTTTTGTGGGGCTTCAATTGTTAATTTTTTTGTTTCAGTCTACTAATTTTTATTTCTTTCTTTTTTTTTTTTTCTCACAGGCTTCACAGTGTGCTCCCGCATATGATTCAGACATTGATATCGAAGCCCTCATCGAGGAGGTTCGTGAGCGGGAGCCACTGTGGAACATGGCTGACCGCAGGCATGCTGATACCAGTGTCACCCGTCGGCTCTGGTTGGAAGTATGCCGGAACATCTTTGCGAGGTGGGAGGACCTTCTTCCACAGCAGCAGAGCAAACTATGTAAGTATTCACTTTTCAGTGATGTTTAGAGCTGAATGTAATGTCTTGCATTTACCAATAATTTTTTTTTTCTTCATTCCTGTCTTCACAGGTAGCAAGGTTAGGAAGCGGTGGCAGTCACTGAGGGATCGCTTTAAGAGGGAATTCAACGAGGAGATGCAGGCCCCGAGTGGCTCAGCAGGAAGGAAGAAGAGGAGGTATAGATACGGCCCTGCCCTCTCCTTCCTGAGGCAAACCATGCTGAGTAGAGTGTAAGTATTCAACATCACAGTAAGAACCTGTCTAATCACAAAACTTTTGTTTCAGTCCGGGCTTTTTCATATCAATATATTAATTTATTTTTTTTCTTTCACAGCACCTTCTCCAGCCACCGTGCGCCTGCATCTACCTCTGCGCCCTCTGAAGCGATCCCTCCTGAGTCCGCCACCGGGGACCACGTCGGTAGGCCCCACACCTCTCACCCCTCTGTCCCCTCCACTTCATCCACCTCTACCAGTGGAGCGCAGCCTTCCTTATTCGCATCTGATGGTCAACAGATAGCATTCCCTTTACCCCACCCCTCGGACCCTGCCACCTCTACACCACCGTTAGGTTCGTGGCGGCAGCGTCAGAGGGGTGAGGAAAGGAGCTATGCTCCTGAGTTCTTGCATCTAAATGCAGGCTTCCAAAATTCATTTAAAATTTTGGGAGAACAAGTGACTGCTGGTTTCAGCATGGTGCAATCTCGCATGAGTGAAAACCACCATGAAATCAGCAGTCGCTTGGATAGGCTGCATTTAGATGTAAGTCAAGCTCCAGCAAATCTTTTTTTTCAGTCCATGCTCAGGAGCATGGAAAAGCTTTCTTTTGATCAGCAGATGCGGGTAATGAATAGCTGCCATAACGCTCTTCTGAAGGTCATCAATGAACCACAATCTACCCCCACACCTCCCCACACATCCCAGTCCCAATTTCAACACCATGCCCCACAATATCACCGCCAGTCCCAATATCCACATCAGTCCCAATATCCACATCAGTACCAATACCCAACCCGGCCCACAACCCAAATGTATTCACCCGTGTTTTCTTCGTCTTTGCCCAGCTTTCCTTCCCCAGGAAGTTTTCCACCTACCCCAACACAACCCCCCTCTGGTCAGCCTCCTGTTTTCCACCCCCCTTCCACTGCAGACCAAACAGGTAGGGTTTCCCCAATCCCACCTACCGACGTGGTCCAACCTTCCAGCCCCTCCTCCCATAGTTACTCCACCCGACACTACCAAGACCTGTGAAACTTACTTAAAAATTCTTTTGTTGCAAAAAAAAAAAAAGTTTTTGAAAATTATCAAAATCAAAAAATTTTGGGAAAATTTCCCCCCAAAAATTATATTTTTGAAATAAAAAATTTTCTGGTTTACAATCTACTGTGTGTGTGTTGATTCATTAAGGTAAATATTAAAGGTTAAGTGAAAAGAAACACCAGACGTTTTCAAGGTATAACAAAATGGTTTTATATTAGCAAGCAAACCACACTTTGTGGATTTTTTTTTTTTTTTTGGGGTTGCTTCAAAAACAATTTTGACAAACAACAAAAACCAAGAAAAACATGTCACACAATGATGTCTTGCCATGAAATCCGCCCAACAGGTGACAAAAAATAATCCGCAAACTGGTCCCTCATCATAGTAACCGAACTGGTGGAGCGAACAGAGGCACTGCGGTAATCCCACAAGGATGTTTCCAATTGTTCGTCATCCAAGGTAACAGGCTCCTTTGAAATAACAAAATTATGGAGCACCACACATGCCTTGACAACATCGTCTACAGTTTTTGTTTCCAGTTTTATTGCCGTCAGCAGAACTCTCCACTTTGCCGTCAATATACCGAAAGAGCACTCTACCACTCTTCTTGCTCTGGTAAGACGGTAATTAAATACCCGCTTGGTACGGTGTAATTCCCGGCTGCTGTATGGTTTCAGTAGGTGCGGCGACAGTTGAAAGGCTTCATCACCTACACACACATATGGCATGGCTGGTTCACTTGTTCCTGGGAGCGGACTTGCTGGCGGGAAATTGTAGGTATCTCCATACAGGCAGCGACCCATTGCAGAGTTTTTAAACACTTGGGAGTCGTTGGACCGGCCATACGCTCCTATGTCCACAGCAAGGAATCGGCAGTTGGCGTCAGCAATAGCCATGAGTACAATGGAGAAGTATTTTTTATAGTTATAGTACTCGGATCCTGTTCCTGCCGGTTTTGCAATCCTAATGTGTTTGCCGTCCACGGCACCAACACAATTTGGAAAATTACACATTCGCTCAAATTGTTCGGAACTTCTCAGCCAGATTTCCATTGTTGGTTGTGGGATATACTCCGGCTGTAAAGTGTCCCAAATCGCACGACATGTGTCCTTCACAATTCCGCCAATAGTGGAAATCCCCAGCCGGAATTGGAAATGGAGTGAAGTCAAAGACTCACCCGTAGCTAGGAAGCTGCAGGGAAAAAAAAAAAAAATGTAAAAAAAAATTGCACAGACCATCAACCAAGAAAAACCAGTGGAATGGCCTCAAACAAACCAACAAATTACATGCTGCAGAAAATGGTGCGCAATGTGTCAGTGCAGTTTTCTCTGCAGCATGTAATAACATTCAATATGAGCAATGACACAAGAAAAAAAAAAGCAGTGGAATGGCCTCAAATAAACCAACAAATTACATGCTGCAGTAAATGCGGCGCAATGTGTCAGCGCAGTTTTCTCTGCAGCATGTAATAACATTCAATATGAGCAATAACATAAAGAAAAGATGCTTACCGCAGTGTCACCAGGAGCCGCTCCGCCGGTGTGATGGCAAGCCTCATCCTTGTGTCCTGCCTTTGGATGACATCCTCTAGTTTTCCAACCAAAAAATCAAAATGTTCCATCCTCATCCGTACATAATTGTAGAATTTCTGTGAGTTGCACCGCAACTCCAGATAGAGAGTGGACTGTACACCCCTGGTCATCCGCAGCTCATTGATTGGATGTATCCAGAATCGTCGCCTTCTCCGTTGCATCCTCCATCTTTCTGCTGCCGCCTCCTTCTCCCGCACTATGATATCCAGGCGATTCGTCTCAAATATAACTTCAGTAACCAAACTCGAAATCCTCCCAATTACACCATCCATGCTTGCCACTAAACTAAAACCCTCAAAGATGTGCTGTAAATACAGTCAGTATATAGATTTCCCTAGTTTCCAGTAGCCAATCAAATTTTGGTGCCTCCCATTTTAAAAACGGATCCGTCGTAAAAACGTATGCAACGGATGGTAAAAACGTATGCAACGTATGCAACGCATCCAGCATTTCAACGGAACAGTTTATCGGATTTGCGACGGATCCGTCGAAATGCTGTATGCGTTGCATACGTTTTGCAGTTTTTTGACGCATCCGTTTTTTCGGGAAAAAGACGTTTTTGTGACGGTTTGCAGTTAACGCTAGTGTGAAAGTAGCCTTAAGAAGTAAAAGATACAAAGCACAAGGCAAATATCTCACTTGGTCCTTACAAGAATAAGTACTTAATAAATCCTCCTTTTAAGTGCACCGCTTACATTTGTTTCAACGTGCTTTTCCCCCTACACTTCTCCATTTAGATGACGTGTCTTTGTATAAGATGTGTAGGAGTCCAACATGAAAGGGTAAAAATACGGAGGTTTCATTCTCTTCTTTAAGTGACTGATGTCAATGGAAAGGTGATCCATGCGATATAATAAAAGGAACAGGAAAACTGTATTATATGATGAAAAGATCATTATAAATCCTCAGATACGCCTCTGGTAAAAGTACATCATTACCTCTTACTCTCCTAAACCGAGGAACAGATCTGCAGTTTGCAGATGACGACCGACGAGAACCGGGCTGAAATCACAACGTTTTATGAAGCAATTTCGTACAGTTTGAGTTGTGCAATTTTCTTGTTCTGGCCAGTCGAAAATAACAAATAAATTGCCCTACTGTGGAATCAGAGTCAAATTTACCTATGGACTGCAACAATTGACAACAGTGACAAATCACTCCAAAGTTGACGAATAATGCCAAAGCCCACTGGGGAAACTCTTCTTTACCTCTCAATATTGCGGACATAACACGTGCATCTCCCGCTGCAGTGAGGACTGAGCCCCCCAGGTTGTCATTGCTTGTTCATTAACTGCAAAGTCTCACCCGGGCCTGCCATACAGAATCTTAAAGACATTTCAGAAGGACAACCCCTTGAACAAATGCCCCCAGGCAGATGGACTTTAACCCCTTAGTGACGGGGCAAATTTGCAGCTTAATGACCACGCCAATTGTTACAATTCTGACCACTGTCACTTTAATCAGGTTATAACTCTAGAACACTTTAACGGATCCCGATGATTCCGAGATTGTTTTTTCGTGACATATTTTACTTCATGTTAGTGGTAAAATTTCCTCTATATTACTTGCATTTATTTATGAAAAAAAAATTGAAATATGGTGAAAATTTTTCAAATTTTGCAATTCTCAAACTTTTAATTTTTATAGAAGAAGATAGCAACCCGCACCACCAACCACATGCTGTGGTTATTCCTGGTTAGTACACCTTCGCTGAACCGCAGATCTCGGGTGCCAATAGCCTGAAAACATACCATGTGGAATATAGGCGGAAAGAAAAGCGGCAGCACTCACCAATCTTCTTGCAGGCTATTTATTAATGAAAGATATCTTCACGGCTCGGGGGAGTGTGGAAACAAGGACATGTGGAGACTGAACGACGGCTGTTTCGCACCTCCCAGGTGCTTCAACGGGTTCAATAAGTGAGCGGACATGACGCCTTAAGAAGCGTACACAAAGTGTGCACCTCCCCGTAGCGTCACACCGCCCACTCATGGTACAACATACATAGATCATTAAAACAGGTGCTGTGACACAAACAGTTAAAAACAACGATAGCAACAAAGCGTGAGTATTTACATACCCAATGCACAATGATATTTTAACTCTTCTGTACGAAAATCTATCAAAGAGAGCAATATAATAACGCTATCCTAATACTTTTATTCATGTGTGTTAGTACTACGATTTATCGAAGCTACTTAAATGGTGTTTGAAATATACAAAGTCAAATATGCGAGATAAACAGTACCGCAAATATGGCATGTAGTTCTATTGAATTTATGCTACGGATCACGTGAATAGATCATGACCGAAAGACCACTCTATCACAAAAAATTATTAGTAATGAACATCAACACCGATAATGCATAAAACTGTCCATTTGACAAAAGACTGCCTATAAGACAGAAAAAGGGGGACATTATCTATAGGAAAATGGACATGTCCGTCTTATCGTTTAGACCTGCTGGGCCCATGGCTCCTGTCCGCATAATCCAAATCGCTTCTCTCTGAAGCAACAAATTATGATGGTCACCTCCTCTCTTTGGTGTTAGAACTTGTTCTATGCCTGCAAAGGTCAATGTTCCCAAATTGCTATCATGTACGTCACGTACGTGATCAATTAGTCTTGGTACCTCTTTTCCTGTCTTTATCGATCTACAGTGCTCTCTAAAACGCGTGTTGAGAGATCTGATCGTCTTACCTATATAATACCTCCCACAGGGGCACCAAATGACATAGACGACATGTTGGGTACGGCAGGTAATAAAATGCATGACTTTATGTGTAATAGGTCCTATGTGTAAGATTCTATCAATTATGTGGTATCTGCAATATTTACAGTGTCCACAACGATAGTTCCCTTGGGGGGTAGCTCGTTCTAACCAATTGTTGGTTCTAGTATTAGTAATGCGGTTCTGTACTAATATATCCCTAACCCGAGTACTTCTTCTATTCGAGATTAGAGGACCCCTAGCAACAACCTCAGTTAACTCTCTGTCTCTATCCAAAAGATGCCAATTATTTATCGCTGCCCTGATTTGTTGGTCCATGGGGCCATACTGAAAACAAAAAGTAAATCTTTTACCTCCAGGATCAGTAGCATATCCCATTTTGCTAGTCTGAGTTTCCAATTTATTCTGTGCTCCCAACCAGGTATGCTTGGGGTACCCTCTATCTTTCAACCATTGTTCCAATTCACTGGATTGTCTAAAAAATCCTTCCGATGTATTATTAGCCCTTTTTGTCCTTACTAATTGTCCATATGGCAATGCCCGTTAAATATGGCCAGGATGGTAACTACTAAAATGCATAAGTGCATTAGTAGCAACTGGTTTGCGGTATAGTGAGGTGGTAATTTCTCCATCAACTATGTCTATAGCTATATCCAGAAAATCTAAGTGTGATCCTCCAAAAACTGAGGTGAAAGCCATCCCCATATTGTTGTCATTCAAAATGGTACAAAATCGTTAAAGCTCTCTTCCGTCCCATCCCACACTATAAACATATCGTCGACGTAACGCAAGTACATCTTGATATGCTTAAAAAAACTGTTTTTAGTGGAGTATACATATAGTTCTTCAAAGTGGCCTAGATAGAGGTTTGCAAAAGTGCATGCTACTGGAGTCCCCATAGCGGTGCCAACTATCTGTAGGTACCAGAGGTCCATGAATGTGAAAGCATTATGTGTCAAGATAAATTTAAGGCTATTACAGATGAAATCAATCACCTTATGTTCCTTATGTGTGGTATGTAAAATCTGGATAAATCGTAGTACTAACACACATGAATAAAAGTATTAGGATAGCGTTATTATATTGCTCTCTTTGATAGATTTTCGTACAGAAGAGTTCCGCTCACTTATTGAACCCGTTGAAGCACCTGGGAGGTGCGAAACGGCCGTCGTTCAGTCTCCACATGTCCTTGTTTCCACACACCCACGAGCCGTGAAGATATCTTTCATTAATTGCTTGCATGAGGAGGTGGTGATGGCGAACTCAGTCGAGGGGTTCAAGAGAGGCCTGGATGTCTTCCTGGAGCAGAACAATATTGTATCATACAATTATTAGGTTCTGTAGAAGGACGTAGATCGGGGGATTTATTATGATGGAATATAGGCTGAACTGGATGGACAAATGTCTTTTTTCGGCCTTACTAACTATGTTACTACGTTACTATGTAATAAATAGCCTGCAAGAAGATTGGTGAGGGCTGCCGCTTTTCTTTCCGCTTTTAATTTTTATGCCCTTAAATCAGAGAGATATGTCACACAAAATAGTTAATAAATAACATTTCCCACACGACTACTTTTCAGCCCAATTTTGGAAACAACTTTTTTGTTAGGAAGTTATAAAGGTTAAAAGTTGACCAGCGGTTTCTCATATTTACAAAAAAAATTTACAAATTTTTTTTTTTTTTTTAAACGTACCATCTCACATTTAAAGTCACTGTGAGGGGTGTACAAGACAGAATATACCCCAGAAAATACAAACCATTCTAAAAACTAAACCACATTCAACAAGTTTATTAATCCTTTACATGCTTCACAGGAACTGAAGCAATGTGGAAGGAAAAAATTAACATTTAACTTTTTTAACAAACATTTTACTTCAGACCCAATTTTTTTATTGTCACAAGTGTGTGCACACGTTCAGGATTTTTCACAGTTTTTCGCATGCCAATTCCGCATGCGTTTTACCCACTGCACAGTTGCGGAATTGCTGCAAAGATTTCGGCGGCAATTCTGGACATGTGCACTTAGCCTAATAAGAGAAAACGAACCACAAAATTTGTTGTGCAATTTCTCCTGAATACGTGGGGGTAAACCACTGTTTGGGCGCATGGCAGAGCTTGGAAGAGAAGGAGCACCGTTTGACATTTTCAATGCAGAATTGGCTGGAATTGAGATCGGACGCCATGTCGCTTTTGGGGAGCCCCTGATGTGCCTAAACAGTGGAAACCTCCCACAAGTGACACCATTTTGGAAACTAGACCCCTTAAGGAACTTATCTAGTTGTGGGGTGAGCACTTTGAACCCCCAAGTACTTCACAGAAGTTTATAACGTAGAGCCGTGAAGATTAAAAAAAAAAATTATTTTTCCCCCAAAAAATGATTTTTTTGACCCCAAATTTTAATTTTTACAAGGGTAACAGGAGAAATTGGACCATGAAAGTTGTTGTGCAATATGTCTTGAGTACACTGATACCCCATATGTGGGAGAAAACTACTGTTTGGGCGCACGTCGGGGCTCGGAAGGGAAGTAGTGATGTCCCAACCCTAATTATAACCCTAATCAAAACACTAACCCCAACACACCCCTAATCCTAATCCCAACCCTAACCACAAACCTAATCCTAATCCCAATACAAACCTAACCCTAATCCCAAACCTAATCCTAATCCCAAACCTAACCCTAATCTCAAACCTAACCCTAGTCCCAAACCTAACCCTAATCCCAAACCTAACCCTTATATCAACCCTAACCCAAACCCTAATCCCAACTCTAACCCTAGCCCCAACCCTATCCCTAACTTTAGCCCAACTCTAACTCTAATTGAAAAATGGAAATAAATACATTTTCTTTATTTTAAAGGGAACCTGTCACCCCGGTTTTTCAGTACGAGATAAAAATACCGTTAAATAGGGCCTGAGCTGTGCGTTACTATAGTGTATTTTGTGTACCCTGATTCCACCCCTAAGCTGCCGAAATAACTTACCAAAGTCGCCGTTTTCGCCTGTCAATCAGGCTGGTCAGGTCAGATGGGCGTGGCGACATCGCTGGTTCTTCCCCCAGATCTTGCATATATTTCCGTTGGTGGCGTAGCGGTTTGCGCATGCCCATCTTCTGAATCCACTGGGCAGGAGAAGTAAAAACGCGCAATCGGCGCTATTTCCCTGGTGATCTGTGGGGGCGGCCATCTTCCTGAGGCCGCGCGTGCACATATGGAGTCCTCTGCTGCCCGGGGCTTCAGGAAAATGGCCACGGGATGCCGCGCGTGCGCAGATGGAGATCGTGGCGGCCATTTTCCTGAAGTTGAGATGCGAACCCCGGCTTCATGAAAATGAGGGAGGTATCAGGGACCCTATTCCTCTGATGTGCAATCACATCGGAGGACAGAGAAATTAAGTGGCCCAGCGGACTTTTTTTTTATCAAAGCAATCGAAACCCGAGTTTGACAGCGGCATTTATCTAGTTAATAAGAGCGGGTGGATCGCGATTCCGCCCGCACCTACTGCGAGGGCACATGTCAGCTGTTGAAAACAGCTGACATGTCGCGACTTTGAGGTGGGCTCACCGCCGGGGCCCGCCTCAAAGCGGGGCTTCTGACGTCGAACATACTATCCCGTCCGACGTCAGAAAGGGGCTAAGAATCATTAAGATTTTGAGGCAGTCGCTTGGCAACTCGGAGCTTCATTTTCCTCTATAAGTGTTCTATGGGATTAAGGTCTGGAGACTGGCTATGCCACTCCATGACTTTAACGTGCTTCTATTTGAGCCAATACTTTGTTGCCTTGGCTGTATGTTTTGGGTCATTGTCTTGCTGGAAGACCCAGCCACGACCCATTTTTAATGTCCTGGCGGAGGGAAAGAGGTTGTCACACAAGGTTTTATGGTACATGGCTCTATCCTTTCTCCCATTGATGCGGTGAAGTAGTCATGTGCCCTTAGCAAAGAAACACCCCCAAAACATGTTTCCACCTCCATGCCCGACAGTGGGGATGGTGCTCTTTGGGTCATAGACAGCATTTCTCTTCTTCCAAACATGGCAAGATGAGTTAAAGGGCCACTGTCACCCCCCTCCAGCCGTTATAAACTAAAAGAGCCACCTTGTGCAGCAGTAATGCTGCATTCTAACAAGGTGGCTCTTTTAGTTTTGTGTTCAGGTATTACTAAAATAAAGCGCTTTGAAACTTTGCAAAAATACCTATCTTTGTCCACGGAGGCGGATCCTCTATCCCCAGCTTGAACGGTACTCTGCCGTCACTCACATCTTCAGGGGCTTTCAGCGCCGCCCCCTCCGCGCTGTTTTCTCTTCACATCCGGCGCCTGCGCTGTGTAAATCTTTGCGGTGCAGGCGCAGTAAGCTTTGGCGGTCTGACGTCCCAGCCAGGCTTGGAGACTGCGCCTGTGCTGGCAGTGCGGCCACCCACCTCGGTAATCCCTGCCCCACACTGTGTTATGCATTATGCACAGTGCGGGGCTAGGATTCCTGGGCATGCGCACTGCGTGTATCAGACTGTCACCCAGGTCCCCTGCCTTACAGCCTCTGTCTATTCAGCTGATCGTGCCTCCTCCTCCTCCTTATAGCAATCGCCGGGACGATCAGCTGAATAGACAGAGGCTGTCAGGCGGGGGACAGTCTGACACACGCAGTGCGCATGCCCAGGAATGCCAAAGACCTCAATTTTTGTCTCATCTGACCACAGCACCTTCTCCCAATCACTCACAGAATCATCCAGGTGTTCATTGGCAAACTTCAGAAGGGCCTGCACATGTGCCTTCTTGAGCGGGCACTGTAGATTTTTAAACTTTTACGGCATAATATGTGTTACCAATGGTTTTCTTGGTGACTGTGGCCCCAGCTGCCATGAGATCATTAACAAGTAGCCCTCATGTAGTTTTAGGCCGATCTCTCACCTTCCTCATGATCAAGGATAGCCCACGAGGTGAGATTTTGCATACTGCCCCAGATCGATGTCAAATGACAGTCATTTCGTATTTCTTCCATTCTCTTACTATTGCACCAACAGTTGTCTCCTTATCCAGTGTCTTACCTATGGTTTTGTAGCCCATTCCAGCTTTGTGCAGGTCTATGATCTATGATCTTGTACCTGACATCCTTAGAAAGCTGTTGCATTAAAATGCAATAATGAGCGATCAAAAAATCGTATCTGCACCAAAACGGTATCATTAAAAATGTTAGCTCGGCGCGCAAGAAATAAGCCGTCACCCAATCTGTTATCACAAAAAATGGAGAAGCTACGGGTCTCGGAAAATTGCGCTTTTTTTTTTTTTTTTTTTTTTTTTTTTTTTAAAACAAAGTTTGGATTTTTTTTCACTATGTCAATAAAAAGGAACCTAGACATGTTTGGTGTCTATGAACTTGTAAATGACCTGGAGAATCATAATGGCAGGTCACTTTTAGCACTTAATGAACCTAGCAAAAAAGCAATGGTATCGTTCAAAAGTACAACTCGTTCCGCAAAAAAGAAGCCCTCACACGGCCATATTGACAGAAAAATAAAAAAATAAAAAGTTATGGCTTTGAGAAGGGGAGCGAAAAATGAAAACACAAAACCGAAAATACCTCCGGTCATGAAGGGGTTAAAATAAACACCACCTATACCCACCTTCTGTGACGATTCCATTCCAGGAGTATCGGAACCTGCGTCCCGGGGGTCAAGTGAGGTTGTGAAGTCACACGAGCCCTGCAGCCAATCAGCGCTGGCGTCACTGTACCCACCTTTCAGGAAGCGAGAGCAGCAACTGCTGCAGCCCTCAATTCCTGTTGATGTTGAATACGTTCAAAGGCGGAGACAGTGACGCCAGCGCTGATTGGGCACGGGGCTTGTGTGAGGTCACAACCTCACGTAAGCCCCGGAAATGCGGCAGGTGCCGACACCGGAGGTGAGATTTTATTGTATATTTTATTACCGGAGGTGGTGGTTTCATTTTAACCACTTTACCCCCAAGGGTGGTTTGCACGTCAATGACCAGGCCAATTTTTACAATTCTGACCACTGTCCCTTTATGAGGTTATAACTCTGGAACGCTCCAACGGATCCTGGTGATTCTGACATTGTTTTCTCGTGACATATTGTACTTCATGATAGTGGTAACATTTCTTTGATATTACCTGCGTTTATTTGTGAAAAAAATGGAAATTTGGCGAAAATTTGGAAAATTTTGCAATTTTCCAACTTTTAATTTTTATGCAATTAAATCACAGAGATATGTCACACAAAATACTTAATAAGTAACATTTCCCACATGTCTACTTTACATCAGCACAATTTTGGAACAAAAATTTTTTTTTGTTAGGGAGTTACAAGGGTTAAAAGTTGACCAGCAATTTCTCATTTTTACAACACTATTTTTTTTATTAGGGACCACATCTCATTTGAAGTCATTTTAGGGGTCTATATGATAGAAAATACCCAAGTGTGACACCATTCTAAAAACTGCACCCCTCAAGGTGCTCAAAACCACATTCAAGAAGTTTATTAACCCTTTAGGTATTTGACAGGAATTTTTGGAATGTTTAAATAAAAATGAACATTTAACTTTTTTTCACAAAAAATTTACTTCAGCTCCAATTTGTTTTATTTTACCAAGGTTAACAGGAGAAAATGGACCCCAAAAGGTGTTGTACAATTTGTCCTGAGTACACCGATACCCAATATCTGGGGGTTAAGCCACTGTTTGGGCGCATGACAGAGCTCGGAAGTGAAGGAGGGCAATTTGACTTTTCAATGCAAAAATGACAGGAATTGAGATGGGACGCCATGCTGCGTTTGGAGAGCCACTGATGTGCCTAAACATTGAAACCCCCCACAAGTGACACCATTTTGAAAAGTAGACCCCCTAAGGAACTTATCTAGAGGTGTGGTGAGCACTGACCCACCAAGTGCGTCACAGAAGTTTATAATGCAGAACCGTAAAAATAAAAAAATCATATTTTTTCACAAAAATTATCTTTTCGCCCCCAATTTTTTATTTTCCCAAGGGTAAGAGAAGAAATTGGACCCCAAAAGTTGTTGTACAATTTGTCCCGAGTACGCTGATACCCAATATGTGGGGGGGAATCACCGTTTGGGCGCATGGGAGGGCTCAGAAGGGAAGGAGCGCCATTTGGAATGCAGACTTAGATGGAATGGTCTGCAGGCGTCACATTGCGTTTGCAGAGCCCCTAATGTACCTAAACAGTAGAAACCCCCCACAAGTGTCACCATTTTGGAAAGTAGACCCCCTAAGGAACTCATCTAGATGTGATGTGAGAGCTTTGAACCCCCAAGTGTTTCACTACAGTTTATAACGCAGAGCCGTGAAAATAAAAAATCCTTTTTGTATTTTCCCAAGGGTAACAGGAGAAATTGGAACCCAAAAGTTGTTGTCCTATTTGTCCTGAGTACGCTGATACCCCATATGTTGGGGTAAACCTCTGTTTGGGCACACGGGAGAGCTCGGAAGGGAAGGAGCACTGTTTTACTTTTTCAACGCAGAATTGGCTGGAATTGAGATCGGACGCCATGTCGCTTTTGGAGAGCCCCTGATGTGCCTAAACAGTGGAAACAACCCAATTATAACTGAAACCCTAATGCAAACACACCCCTAACCTTAATCCCAACGGTAACCCTAACCACACCTCTAACCCAGACACACCCCTAACCCTAATCCCAACCCTATTCCCAACCGTAAATGTAATCTAAACCCTAACCCTAACTTTAGCCCCAACCCTAACCCTAGCCCCAATCCTAACCCTAATGGGAAAATGGAAATAAATACATTTTTTTAATTTTTCCCTAACTAAGGGGGTGATGAAGGGGGGTTTGATTTACTTTTATAGCGGGTTTTTTAGCGGATTTTTATGATTGGCAGCCGTCACACACTGAAAGACGCTTTTTATTGCAAAAAATATTTTTTGCGTTACCACATTTTGAGAGCTATAATTTTTCCATATTTTGGTCCACAGAGTGAGGTCTTGCTTTTTGCGGGACGAGTTGACGTTTTTATTGGTAACATTTTCGGGCATGTGACATTTTTTGATCGCTTTTTATTCCGATTTTTGTGAGGCAGAATGACCAAAAACCAGCTATTCATGAACTTCTTTTGGGGGAGGCGTTTATACCGTTCCACGTTTGGTAAAATTGATAAAGCAGTTTTATTCTTCGGGTCAGTACGATTACAGCGATACCTCATTTATGTCATTTTTTTATGTTTTGGCACTTTTATACGATAAAAACTATTTTATAGAAAAAATAATTATTTTTGCATTGCTTTATTCTGAGGACTATAACTTTTTTATTTTTTTGCTGGTGATGCTGTGTGGCGGGACAAGATGACGTTTTCAGCGGTACTATGGTTATTTATATCCGTCTTTTTGATCCCGTGTTATTCCACTTTTTGTTTGGCGGTATGAAAATGAAGCGTTGTTTTTGGCCTCTTTTTTTTTTTTTTTAAACGCTGTTCACTGAAGGGGTTAACTAGTGATATAGTTTTATAGGTGGGGTCGTTACGGATGCGGAGATACTAAATAGGTGTACCTTTATTGTTTTTATTTTTTTTTTTATTTAAAGAAATGTATTTATAGGAACAATATTTTTTGGGAGGGGCGGAAATTTTTGGGGAATTTTTTTTTATTCTTTTTTTACACATTGGAATATTTTTTTTTTACGCTATAACATTGCCCCGGGGGGGCATCATGTTATAGTGTAAGATCGCTGATCTGACACTTTGCTGTGCAGTGTGTCAGATCAGCGATCTGACATGCACAGCTGCAGGCTTCACAGTGCCTGCTCTGAGCAGGCACTGTGAAGCCACCTCCATCCCTGCAGGAGCCGGATGCCGCGGCCATCTTGGATCCGGGCCTGCAAGGAGGAGGAGGAGGTAAGAGACCCTCGCAGCAATGCGGTCACATCGCGTTCCTGCGGGGGGCTCAGGGAAGCCAGCAGGGAGCCCCCTCCCTGCGCGATGCTTCCCTGTACCGCCGGCACACCGCGATCATGTTTGATCGCGGCGTGCCGGGGGTTTATGTGCTGGGGGCGGTCCGTGACCGGTCCTGGCACATAGCGCCGGATGTCAGCTGCGATAGGCAGCTGACACCCGGCCGCAATCGGCCGCGCTCCCCCCGTGAGCGCGGCCAATCGCTATGACGTACTATCCCGTCGAGGGTCAGATAGGCCCAGGTCACCTCGACGGGATAGTACGTCCAAGGTCAGAAAGGGGTTAACGAGGCCAAATAAGAGATATGAGAAGGGATTGTCCTAGTAGTGAACAACCCCTTTAACTGTGTTTAGACTGGCAAATTATTTAGGGTATGTGCACACGATGCGGATTTTGCTGCGGATCCGCAGCGTTTCCGCAGCAGTTTGCCATGAGTTTACAGTACAATGTAAACCTATGGGAAACCAAAAACGCTGTGCACAAGCTGCGGAAAAAAACGCGCGGAAACGCAGGGGTTTACATTCCGCAGCATGTCACTTCTTTCAGCGGATTCCGCAGCGGTTTTACAACTGCTCCAATAGAATTCCGCAGTTGTAAAACCGCAGTGAAAACCGCAGAAAAACCGTGGTAAATCCGCAGCTGTTTTCCACTGCGGATTTATCAAGTCCGCTGCAGAAAAATCCGTAGTGGACCCCTTCTACGTGTGCACATACCCTTAAAGCGTTGTCCAGGTTTTTCAAGAGAGTCTGCAGTGACTAAGCGGCTGCAGAATTGTGAATCTTCACATTACGTGTAGAGCGAGCTATTAGTATGTGATAGGCCACGTCCACACGTTCAGTATTCGGTCAGTATTTTATATCAGTATTAGGCCGGCGTCACACTCAGCGTATGAAAATACGGTCCGTTTTTTACGGCCGTAATACGCAGTAATTGTCCCAAAACACTGTTCCGTATTCAATGCGAGGATGCGATTTTTACGCACAAATTTATCCGTGTGTCATCCGTATGGCGATTTTTTCTCACAGGCTTGCAAAATAGACATATCATGGATCCATCGGCTCAAATATTATTAAAAACTAATATGTATAATATATATATATATATATATATATATATATATATATATATATATATATATATATATATATATATATATATATATATATATACACAGTGGGGCAAAAAAGTATTTAGTCAGTCAGCAATAGTGCTAGTTCCACCACTTAAAAAGATGAGAGGCGTCTGTAATTTACATCATAGGTAGACCTCAACTATGGGAGACAAACTGAGAAAAAAAAATCCAGAAAATCACATTGTCTGTTTTTTTAACATTTTATTTGCATATTATGGTGGAAAATAAGTATTTGGTCAGAAACAAAATTTCATCTCAATACTTTGTAATATATCCTTTGTTGGCAATGACAGAGGTCAAACGTTTTCTGTAAGTCTTCACAAGGTTGCCACACACTGTTGTTGGTATGTTGGCCCATTCCTCCATGCAGATCTCCTCTAGAGCAGTGATGTTTTTGGCTTTTTGCTTGGCAACATGGACTTTCAACTCCCTCCAAAGGTTTTCTATAGGGTTGAGATCTGGAGACTGGCTAGGCCACTCCAGGACCTTGAAATGCTTCTTACGAAGCCACTCCTTCGTTGCCCTGTTTCATCTTCAATGCCCTTGCTGATGGAAGGAGGTTTGCACTCAAAATCTCATGATACATGGCCCCATTCATTCTTTTATGTACCCGGATCAGTCGTCCTGGCCCCTTTGCAGAGAAACAGCCCCAAAGCATGATGTTTCCACCACCATGCTTTACAGTAGGTATGGTGTTTGATGGATGCAACTCAATATTCTTTTTCCTCCAAACACGACAAGTTGTGTTTCTACCAAACAGTTCCAGTTTGGTTTCTTCAGACCATAGGACATTCTCCCAAAACTCCTCTGGATCATCCAAATGCTCTCTAGCAAACTTCAGACGGGCCCGGACATGTACTGGCTTAAGCAGTGGGACACGTCTGGCACTGCAGGATCTGAGTCCATGGTGGCGTAGTGTGTTACTTATGGTAGGCCTTTTTACATTGGTCCCAGCTCTCTGCAGTTCATTCACTAGGTCCCCCCGCGCGGTTCTGGGATTTTTGCTCACCGTTCTTGTGATCATTCTGACCCCACGGGGTGGGATTTTGCGTGGAGCCCCAGATCGAGGGAGATTATCAGTGGTCTTGTATGTCTTCCATTTTCTAATTATGGCTCCCACTGTTGATTTTTTCACTCCAAGCTGGTTGGCTATTGCAGATTCAGTCTTCCCAGTCTGGTGCAGGGCTACAATTTTGTTTCTGGTGTCCTTTGACAGCTCTTTGGTCTTCACCATAGTGGAGTTTGGAGTCAGACTGTTTGAGGGTGTGCACAGGTGTCTTTTTATACTGATAACAAGTTTAAACAGGTGCCATTACTACAGGTAATGAGTGGAGGAAAGAGGGGACTCTTAAAGAAGAAGTTACAGGTCTGTGAGAGCCTGAAATGTTGATTGTTTGTTTCTGACCAAATACTTATTTTCCACCATAATATGCAAATAAAATGTTAAAAAAAACAGACAATGTGATTTTCTGGATTTTTTTTTCTCAGTTTGTCTCCCATAGTTGAGGTCTACCTATGATGTAAATTACAGACGCCTCTCATCTTTTTAAGTGGTGGAACTTGCACTATTGCTGACTGACTAAATACTTTTTTGCCCCACTGTGTATATATATATACACCCGTATATACTCGAGTATAAGCCGACCCGAGTATAAGCCGACCCCCTAATTTTGCCACAAAAAACTGGGAAAACTTATTGACTCAAGTATAAGCCTAGGGTGGAAAATGGAGCAGCTACCGGTAAATGTCAAAAATAAAAATAGATACCAATAAAAGTAAAATTAATTGAGACATCAGTAGGTTAAGTGTTTTTGAATATCCATATTGAATCAGGAGCCCTATATAATGCTCCATACAGTTCAATATTGCCCCATAGAAGCTCCATATAAAGCTGTGCCCCATATACAATGCTCTGCACCGTTCATTCTTGCCCCATAGCTGTGCCATATAGTGCTCTGCACCATTCATTATTGCCCCATAGCTGTGCCATATAGTCCTCTGCACCGTTCATTATTGCCCCATAGCTGTGCCATATAGTGCTCTGCACCGTTCATTCTTGCCCCATAGCTGTGCCATATAGTGCTCTGCACCATTCATTATTGCCCCATAGCTGTGCCATATAGTGCTCTGCACCGTTCATTTTTGTCCCATAGCTGTGCCATATAGTGCTCTGCACCGTTCATTATTGTCCCATAGCTGTGCCATATAGTGCTCTGCACCATTCATTATTGCCCCATAGCTGTGCCATATAGTGCTCTGCACCGTTCATTATTGCCCCATAGCTGTGCCATATAGTGCTCTGCACCGTTCATTATTGTCCCATAGCTGTGCCATATAGTGCTCTGCACCGTTCATTATTGCCCCATTGATGTACCATAGAAAACTGTGCCATTGCTGCTGCTGCAATAAAAAAAAAAAAAACGCCATACTCACCTTTCTTGCTTGCAGCTCCCAGCGTCCGGTCCCGGCGTCTCTCCGCACTGACTGATCAGGCAGAGGGCGCCGCGCACACTATATGCATCATCGCACCCTCTGACCTGCACAGTCAGAGCGGAGAGACGCCGGGAAGATGGAGCGACGCCCGGCGTGTGGAACGCGGACAGGTGAATATGCGATACTTACCTGCTCCCGGCATCCCGCTCCTTCTCCCGGACAGCTGGTCTTCGGTGCCGCAGCCTCTTCCTCTATCAGTGGTCACAGTTACCGCTGATTAGAGAAATGAATATGCGGCTCCACCCCTATGGGAGTGGAGTCCATATTCATTTTTCTAATGAGCGGTCCCACGTGACCGCTGAAGAGGGGAAGAGCTGCAGCACCCCAAGACCGTGGGACGGCAGGGGGAGCGCCAGGATCATCGGGACTAGGTAAGTATGCCTCAGCGCCCTCTCCCCCTCACCCGCCGACCCTGCCACCCACCGTGACTCGAGTATAAGCCGAGAGGGGCACTTTCAGCCCAAAAATTTGGGCTGAAAATCTCGGCTTATACTCGAGTATATACGGTATATATATGTTTTTAATAATATTTGAGCCGATGGATCCATGATATGTCCATTTTGCAAGCCTGCGAGAAAGGAAAAAAAAAAAAAAAAAAAAAGTCGCCATACGGATGACACACGGATAAATTTATATATAAATATATATATCAGTGAGACACATACATATATATATTTATATTTCATACAGCGCTAGATAGCAGAAAAGCAGGTCATTCAATTGCCGGCTTTTGCCATCTCCTTCACAAACCCGACAGGATATGAGACATGGTTTACATACAGTAAACCATCTCATATCCCTTCTTTTATTACATATTCCTCTTCACTAATGTAACTCATAGATGAACTCATATGAACTTGAGCCTGGGAACTTTTCAGAATATTTTCCCCACGCTTGAGTTCATATGAGGACATCCAGCAGAGGGCGAATCACCGCGACTCGAGGTAACTACAGTACATTCCCCTGCATTCCATTCATTCACCAAGTTTTACAGCTAGGAGCACAGCTGCATTAGCAGAGCTCCTGGGTGTAAAATGATTTATCCCCTTCAGATAGATTTACAGCGTGGGACAAGACT
The DNA here is from genome assembly GCF_032444005.1 of Ranitomeya imitator. Taxonomy (NCBI): domain Eukaryota; kingdom Metazoa; phylum Chordata; class Amphibia; order Anura; family Dendrobatidae; genus Ranitomeya; species Ranitomeya imitator. Next base: position 761,947,077 of record NC_091284.1, on the reverse strand, counting down.
GAACGACGGAAGGTATGGAATATTGTTGTTGGTTTTTTTTTAACTTTGTTTCAGGTGACAAGGGTCTTCAGGTGGATTAAGAGTATAATAAAATATTAAAACACCATGTGTCTTTATTTCATTAAAATACTTTGTAATAATGTGTGTGTTTTATTAACCATTTCGTACTATTGGATTAATAATGGATAGGTGTCATAATTTACGCCTCTCCATTATTAACCTGGCTTAATGTCAAAATAGCAAGGTGACAAACCCTTCATTACCCCATATTCCACCTCTACACAGGAGTGGGAAGAGAGTGGCCAAGTGCCAGAATAGGCGCATCTTCCAGATGTGCCTTTTCTGGGGTGGCTGGGGGCAGATGTTTTTAGCCGGGGGGGGGGGGTGGGGGGGAGGGAGGGGGCAATAACCGTGGACCCTCTCCAGGCTATTAATATCTGCCCTCAGTCACTGGCTTTCCCACTCTGGTGGAGAAAATTGCACGGGAGCCCATGCCAATTTTTTCCGGGATTTAACCCTTTAATTTAATAGCTAGAACGGCCAAATTTTACACAGAGACACTTGTTACATTAGTAAAGAGGAATATGTAATAAAAGAAGGGATATGAGATGGTTTACTGTATGTAAACCATGTCTCATATCCTGTCGGGTTTGTGAAGGAGATAGAATTACCGGCTTTTCTGCTATCTAGCGCTGAATTAAATATAAATATATACAGCCTGGCTAGTAGCTGTAAATCATTCAGCTGAGGTGAGAAAAACTAAATCTCCGAACACTAACAAATACTCGGAGACCACCAGAGCATGCTCGGGAAAACCGGAGCAACGAGTATACTCGCTCACAGGGGCGGATTATCAGAGGGTCAATATGGGCGGTAGCCCAGGGCCCAGTGGTCTGGGGGGGCCCTGGGCTACCGCACAGATTGACCCTCCGCTAATCGTCTGAATGCCCGCCGGCATTTGTGTGCCCCCGGATCCGGTGGGCAGAGAGAGGGGGCCCGCATTGGGCCCCTTCTCATCTGCTCACCGGGCCCTTTCCGGCGCTGCGGCGGTTACCTATTGACGTGCGGGTGCGCGCCCGCACGTCAATATTTAACAGCCGCCAGCCAATTGGAGGCTGGCAGCTGAAGTCGGCCGCAGCGCACACGTCGCCGGCGTCTGACGTCATTGTCAGTCGCCGGTGGCGAGTGTGGGCTGCTGAAGGGAGCTCGCCGCCTGGAGCGAGGACAGGTGAGGAGACTGTTTTTTTTTTTGTTTTGTTTCTTTTTTATCAGTTAACGGTGGACACACTGGGGGGCAATGCTGGAGAACACACTGGGGGCAATGCTGGAGGCAGTGGGGCAGATTGTTGGAGACAGTGGGGCAATGCTGGAGACAATGGGGCAATGCTGGAGACAGTGGGGCAATGCTGGAGACAGTGGGGCAATGCTGGAGACAGTGGGGCAGATTGCTGGAGGACACACTGGGGGCAATGCTGGAGACACTTGGGCAGATTGCTGGAGACACTGGGGCAGATTGCTGGAGACACTGGGGCAGATTGCTGGAGACACTGGGGGCAATGCTGGAGACACTGGGGCAGATTGCTGGAGACAGTGGGGCAATGCTGGAGACAGTGGGGCAGATTGCTGGAGGACACACTGGGGGCAATGCTGGAGACACTGGGGCAGATTGCTGGAGACACTGGGGCAGATTGCTGGAGACATTGGGGCAATGCTGGAGACAGTGGGGTAATGCTGGAGACAGTGGGGCAATGCTGGAGACAGTGGGGCAGATTGCTGGAGGACACACTGGGGGCAATGCTGGAGACACTGGGGCAGATTGCTGGAAACAGTGGGGCAATGCTGGAGACAGTGGGGCAGATTGCTGGAGGACACACTGGGGGCAATGCTGGAGACAGTGGGGCAACGCTGGAGACACTGGGGCAGATTGCTGGAGGACACACTGGGGGCAATGCTGGAGACACTGGGGCAGATTGCTGGAGACAGTGGGGCAGATTGCTGGAGACACTGGGGCAATGCTGGAGACACTGGGGCAATGCTGGAGACACTGGGGCAGATTGCTGGAGACACTGGGGGCAATGCTGGAGACACTGGGGCAGATTGCTGGAGACACTGGGGCAATGCTGGAGACACTGGGGCAGATTGCTGGAGGACACACTGGGGGCAATGCTGGAGACACTGGGGCAGATTGCTGGAGACACTGGGGCAGATTGCTGGAGACATTGGGGCAATGCTGGAGACAGTGGGGTAATGCTGGAGACAGTGGGGCAATGCTGGAGACAGTGGGGCAGATTGCTGGAGGACACACTGGGGGCAATGCTGGAGACACTGGGGCAGATTGCTGGAAACAGTGGGGCAATGCTGGAGACAGTGGGGCAGATTGCTGGAGGACACACTGGGGGCAATGCTGGAGACAGTGGGGCAACGCTGGAGACACTGGGGCAGATTGCTGGAGGACACACTGGGGGCAATGCTGGAGACACTGGGGCAGATTGCTGGAGACAGTGGGGCAGATTGCTGGAGACACTGGGGCAATGCTGGAGACACTGGGGCAATGCTGGAGACACTGGGGCAATGCTGGAGACACTGGGGCAGATTGCTGGAGACACTGGGGCAGAATGCTGGAGACACTGGGGCAGAATGCTGGAGGACACACTGGGGGCAATGCTGGAGACACTGGGGCAGATTGCTGGAGACACTGGGGCAGATTGCTGGAGGACACACTGGGGGCAATGCTGGAGACACTGGGGCAGATTTCTGGAGACACTGGGGCAGATTGCTGGAGACACTGGGGCAGATTGCTGGAGACACTGGGGCAGATTGCTGGAGACACTGGGGCAGATTGCTGGAGACACTGGGGCAGATTGCTGGAGACACTGGGGCAATGCTGGAGACACTGGGGCAGATTGCTGGACACACTGGTGGTAATATGCTGGACACACTGGGGGTAATATGCTGGACACACTGGGGGTAATATGCTGGACACACTGGGGGTAATATGCTGGACACACTGGGCGTAATATGCTGGACACACTGGGCGTAATATGCTGGACACACTGGGCGTAATATGCTGGACATACTGGGGCAGATTGCTGGACACACTGGGGGTAATATGCTGGACACACTGGGGGTAATATGCTGGACACACTGGGGGTAATATGCTGGACACACTGGGGGTAATATGCTGGACACACTGGGGGTAATATGCTGGACACACTGGGGGTAATATGCTGGACACACTGGGGGCAGGACTGGAGGCATGGGCAGAATGGAGACACAGGGTAGAATGAAAGACATGGGGCAGGATTGGATCATGGGGCAGGATGGATACGATGGAGACAGATGGGGCAGGATGGGGAGATCATATGGTGTAGAATGGATACTCATGAGTGCAGGATGGGAGAACATATCGCTGGAGCCAGGATTGAGACACACGGGGCCAGGATGGGGAATATTATTACCATAGGGGCTAATTAAGGGATATTATTACTGCAGTGATGTATTTATTTTATTTTTTGAGTATACTGTTTTAAATGGGGGGACGGTCCTGTTACTGTGCAGAGTGACACTATATCGCCTTTTTTTCTTCATGTGGTGTAATTTAGAAGTTGTGAAAAATTAAGTAATGTGTTCTGCAAGCGGAGCTCGAGATAACTGTTATTTCCTACAGAAACGAGTCGTGGCTGGAAGAAATGATGGCGGTCTGTGCTGGATGAAAGATGAAGGACTTCACCTAGAGACGTCACTGGTGAGTCAGTGTTACTTATACACTGACACTATACACTGTATACTATATACAGAGGTCCTGTGTACAATGTCACCAGTGATCACTGTATTACCTCTACACAGACACTGCATACTAAGTACAGATCTCCTGTGTATAATGGCACTTATGGTGAAAGTATTGTGTTTTTTTTTTTTTTTTTATTACTACTGATCAGTATTGTAGTATTCAGTCACTATGTGGTGGTAACAGGTGGTCTGGAAATGGTGTTGTGGTATTTGTCCCTTGTATGTGCTATTTGGTCACCAAGTGGTAATATGTGGTCTTGACATGGTGCGGTGGTATTTGTTCCTTGTATGTGATATTATTCGATCACTGTGGTTGTAATTTGTGGTCTGGTCATGGTGCGGTGGTATTTGTTCCTTGTATGTGATATTATTGGTCAAGATATACCTAAATTGTATTGCAGATTTTAACAAATATTTAATAGGTTACAGTAGAGTAGGGCCCGGCCATTTTTCTGGAATAATCTGGTTCGGGTATTTCATGACCCCCGTCACATGACCCCGTCACATGACCGTGGGGGCCCACAGTGTGTGAACAGCCCGGGGCCCTGGCTACCCTTAATCCACCCCTGCTCGCTCATCACTTATCAGTATCTGTAAGCCAAGATGAGGAGTGGAACAATCAGAGGAAAAGTATAATAGAAACACGTCACCACTTATGAATTTGTCACCACTCCTGGTTTTGGCTTACAGATGCTGAGGTAAAATACTGACCAAATACTTTGCATGTGTTAGCGCTGCAGTGTGCTGCCTTATTTATTTAACTATATACGAGTTGGCGACTCTGGGTTCAGCACCTGTTCACACTCAGTCTATGTTTGGATGTGCAGGTCAGGTTTTTGAAACGTATTCTCTAGCCTTCTGATCGTGCACTCCGCCTCCTAGCTTCAGGTGTTTTAATTACAGCAGGTCCAATACCCCTCCATAGAGAGAGAGAATTTTAGTCTAAGAAGAGGTTTCACATGTACCCATTCAGATGGAGACGTTTATTCTCAGCGAGGTAAGGCAAGCGTAGGACCTGGTGTAAGAGAGATGCCGTAAAGGGGCTACCAGGTACACATAAAATTGGCCATTTTTATGCGTTAAAAGCTCTGATTTTTCATGTTTCTAGTGCAGTAATGCAGTTCAAATTTCGTGTTTTCAAGTTTGTATGTTCTAGCGCTGCAGTGTGCTGCCTTATTTACTTAACTGACCAAATACTGAACATGTGACCGTGGACTTTTGCTTATTCCTCATTCTGACTAGACATGCGCGTCCTCACTTAATACAAGTGAATTGAGTGATTGCAGAGTTTTGTGTAAAACCTGGACAACCCCTTTAATACCTGCTGCTGTATAATAACGGATTGTACATGGATGATAAATGAGGGGGAAAAAAAAAAATTGTTTGAATTTTCTGGATGAAATTAAGGCAATTTTTTTATCTGTTTATGTGAACCCGGCCTGACTGCGCAGTGTACACATTGTTAACACTCGGCTATGCTATCCGGTGTGAGGCGTTGTCATGTGAAAACCAGCGAGCGGGCCTGAATGGTGACAGTCTGGATATTACACACAGCTTCATTTGATTCAGAAGCCAAATTCGGAGCGTTATTCAAGCAGAAATGTCAGAGGAGTTGACATGTTTTATCTTTTTCCACATGGAAAAAAAAACACCAAATCTACTACAGGCGTGCGTTCACATCTAAGCAAATAGGAAGTTTACTCAAAGAGAAGTTAAAGTATTTTATTTGGGGGGGCAGAAATTCTAAAACAGAATCTGCTCCAAAATCCAAGTCAAAAAGCTCCGTGTGAACATACCCCAATACATCAGCCCCAGCTAGGGGAAATCTACAGGAAGAAAACAAACTACTGTAAATGAAATAACAAAAAAAAAATACAACAACACAAGTACAACTGATCGCCCCACAACCCAAAACTACATTTCCCCTATGTAAAAAAATAACCGTCACAGTAAGAATATGTGCACACGCTACGTGTTTAGTGAAGAAATTTCTGCATCTCTCGGCAGATAAAATACAGCGGGAGACAGGATTGCTTTGGCCATGTTTTTTACTTGAGTTTTTGGTGCAGATTTGTCCTCACTCATTATTACGGGTCAAGTCTGCAGCAAAAACCGCTAAAAGTATTGACATGCTGCGGATATAAATCTGCACCAAATCTTCAGGTTTTGTGACAAATCTGCACTGAATAAAACGCAACATGTGCACAAGGGGCAAAAACTGAAACCTGCATCTTAGTGTCCGGTTGGGCCTAAGGCTATGTGCACACGTTGCGGATTAGGCTTAGGAATTTCTGGTGCAGATTCTGCCTCTCCTGGCAGAAAACGTACCTGAGGATTTGTCGCGTTTTTGTGCGGTTCCGCAGCGTTTTTTTTTTGTGCGTTTTTGCTGCGGTTTTCTTGCGGATTTGCTGCGTTTTTTACCCCTGCGGTTTTCTATAATGGAATGGCTACAAAAACGCTGCAGATTCACAAAAAAACAAGTGACATGCTACTTCTTTTAGGGTATGTGCACACGTTGCGGATTCTCTGCGGATCCGCAGTGTTTTTTGAGGTGCAGAAACGCTGCAGATCTGCAATTGATTTACAGTACAATGTAAATCAATGAGAAAAAAAAAAAAAAAGCTGTGCACACTTTGCGTTTCTGCAGCGGATTTTCCGCAAAGTGTGCACAGCATTTTTTTTTCTCATTGATTTACATTGTACTGTAAATCAATTGCAGATCTGCAGCGTTTCTGCAACGTGTGCACATAGCCTTACTGCAGGCGCTCCGCCAGGCATTATCCGGGTTACCTGCCCCGTCTCGGCCGTCATGTTTCGGGGATGTGGCTGGAAGGTGACCCCCCCCCAATCTCCATTGTAATCCGCCATAGGCGGGTGCCGTTGTCGTAGTGACGCAAGATGGCGGCTGGTAACTATCGCTGAATTGTGAACTAAAATGTTAGGATTTTTTTTTACTCTGGAAAAAAAGCAGCAAAAGGCAGGGCATGCTGAGAGTTGTAGTACCCCAAAGCTGGAGGAACAGTGAATTAATACACCATCATGCTACAAGGCAAATCGCACAGACACTTGTCAGCTGCATTGCTGAGCTCACCAGGCCTGAACCCATGAGACATAACTGCAACCATGAGGCTACAGCCACCACTCACCTGCTGGGGCGGCCTCTGGCCTCACAATCCGGGCTCCGACCCACTGTAGCCTCTACAATAGGGATAAACGCACAGAAGGGATAAGGATGGAGAAGCCCTGCATGCAGCGCGGGATTGTGGGGCTTGTAGTTCTTTGTTCACTAGCTCCTTCCACCACCGGTAGCTAACGAACTACATGCCCCAGCATGCCCTGCGCGCTCGATGCGGGGGTCAGTGATACAGCTGGGTGCATGGGCTGAGTGATGGCAGCAGTGTTCAGGCGGGAGAGCGCGGTAATGGACGCCAGTGTGAGGGGTCCCCGCTCCGGGAGGGATTGGGACCCGGCCTGCTCCTATTTGGGTTCTAGCAAGTGTTACGTACTCCGGCTTACCGTTACCAAAGTTGTGTTTGTGGCGTTGTCATGGCTGCGGGCGGCTACGGAACGCAGGGCTGGCGGGGGAGGAGCTTATACTGCAGCCACAGCTGCAGCCTCCAGGGGGCGCTGCCTGCACTGTTATGATTCTATAAAACCCACAGACTCAGTGACTGCTACAGATAGCAAATCCCTGTGCGACGCGTCCCCTCAGTGGTCACAGCAGCGCCCGCCGCCCACAGCTCAGCTAGTACTGGAAGGAAAGCGTCTCTCCCTAGCAACACCCATTGACCACTTACCTGTCAGAGGGGCGTTGGCCAGCATCAGACTGGGGGCCACCCTACAGCTAGATGCAAATACCTGTTATCCCCATGATAGTGGAGCATGGACTGTAAATCACTGGCGGCTCCTGCACATCTGCCGTGCCCCCATAACTGGGATGTATAATTATGGCAGTTTACGGTAAAGGGTTAGGCTAGGTTCACATTGCGTTAGGGCAATCCGTTTAGCGCATATGCTAACGGATTGCGCTAATGCAATGTCCCAAAAGGGATCGCGTTTGGCGATCCCGCTAGCTCAGATGCCCGGTCTGCGCTATCGAGGAGCGCTGCAAGCAGCGTCCGAGGTCCGTCCGAAACTAACGGGACATCACTAGCACATGCCAAAAATGGCATACGTTAGAGATCCGTTAGCACATTGCAGTCAATGGGTGCACTAACGGATCCATTACATAGCGTTAATTGCGACAATTGCGCCATGTATCGGAGTCCGTTAGCGGACACCCGCTAACGCAGTGTGAACCTAGCCTTATTTGGTTAAAACACGCAGATCCATGGGCTCCACAGGATAGGGGATAATGTATTGATCGTTTGGGTGGACCATTGTAAACCGCACCGATCCGAAGAATTGGGAAGTGTTATCCCTGCATGTTGTATAATTTGATCACTATGTGGTCTGGTCACGGTGTGGCGGTATTTGTTCCTTGTATGTTGTATTATTTAGTCACTATGAGGTGATAATATGTAGTCTGGTCACAGTGTGGCTGTATTTCTCCCTGTTATTCGGTATAATTCAGTCACTATGTGATGGTAATATGTGGTCTGGTCATGATAACGCTATATTTCTCCCCTTTATGCGGTATTATTCGATCACTATGTGGTGGTAATATGTGGTCTGGTCATGGTGTGGCGGTATTTCTCCCTTTTATTCGGTATTATTCAGTCACTATGTGATGGTAATATGTGGTCTGGTCATGATGTGGCTGTATTCCTCCCCTTTATGCGGTATTATTCGGTCACTATGTGGTGGTAATATGTGGTCTGGTCATGTGGTGGTATTTCTCCCTTGCTTTTTGTATTATTCGGTCGCTATGTGGTGATAATGTGTAGTCTGGTCATGGTGTAGCAATATTTCTCCCTTTTACAGTATGTGGTATTATTCTGTCACTATGTGGTGGTAATATGTAGTCTGGTCACGATGTAATGGTATTTCTCCCTTGCTTTTTGTATTTTTCGGTCACTATGTGGTGATAATATGTAGTCTGGTCACGGTGTGGCAATATTTCTCCTGGTTCCCTGCGTGCATGTAGCCGTGGCAACGCTGGGTACTCCGTTCCCATGCGGCCGGTCATGTGTTGCGGGGACCGGAACTCCGGGGCCTCCTGACTGCGCACGCGCCGGGTATACCTGGGCTGCAGCGTTGGAAATTCAAGACGCACACTATATAAACCCCCAGCCACATGTAACAAGCCACCCCCTGACGAAGGTTAAATACCGAAACGCGAGTCGGGTACACGCTGGCACATGAGAGAGCCCCCCAGGTATAGATGGTATCTTTTAAATTTTGGCTGTACAGCTGCACTTTTGAATATGCAAATTTAGGCGGACGCTATCACTGTGTGTTTGTGATAGCTGCCTGCAGTGGTGCACTTTATCTGATTTGGGCTAAGTGGTGGCACATTATCACTTTAATATTTATTTGCACCTTATTGCAGCAATTGTGGTTACACTATAGGGTTATATTAAGCCCTTCCCCTTCTTTTTTTACACATTAGTTTTTCACGGTTTAATTGTGCAATATATTAATGATATTTTTTCCTGTACACGATATACATGTGATTATTTTTAGTCAGGTGAATATTATTTCACCTTACTTACTATATTTGCACATTATATATATATATATATATATATTTTATTATTATTATTTTTTATTTTTTTTTTACACACATTTTGTATATAGGGATAATTTCAGAGTATCCCCCCTCCCTGTTTTTCTTCCTTGTTTTTGCAAATTATAGTGTTTGTTATACAGCCTGTTATTTATTTATTTATTTATATCCTGGTATTGTGGAGGCCATATTGCTCGTAAATATATACAGCCCTGTAATCCTGCTGCTGCGCGGATGTGGTTTTTTGTTTTTTAAAAAATATTCTCGTTTTGATTGTGTAATCATTGGCATTTCTTTTAATAAAGCCATATTTTTAATATCCCCTTGCCTTGTGTGTTTTTCTTCTTTTTGGTCCTTGTGGTTCTACTGTGGGAGTGCATCCCATTTTCTGCTTTCCTGTTCCCTGAGGTCGGGAAACGCCTCCACCTAAGACAGGTAAGAGAGGTCTCCCTAGGTGTCTGATTCCTCTCAACCCCTAACTCTTTCTGTTCTTTTGCATTTGGGCTCTAAGCGTTTTTCTGAATTAGCTTATATAGATTCTGGTGCGGCGGGAAACTTCATCCAGCTCAAGGCAGTTAGGAGACTACAGATTCCTGTCAGATCCCTGGAGACTCCTCGCAGATAGCTTCGGTCAACCTCCAACCCCTGCGGGAGTCCGTTACTCAGGTCACCGAAGAGCTGGAACTACAGATCGGAGTTCTGCACCGAGAGAGGATAGTCTTCTATGTGCTGCCCTTGTTGTCTCACACAATTCTTCTTAGACTTCCTTGGTTGAGAACCCACGAGCCTATTCTTGACTGGCGGTCTGGTGACATACTGCGTTGGGGACAGTCCTGCCAGAATAAGTGCTTGCTTCCCGTCCAGCCGAAGAATTCTTCTCGATCAACTTCGGTGTCTCCAGATTTACCATCTACCTATTGGGCTTTTGTGGACGTCTTTAGTAAGAGAGAGGTGGAGATCCTGCCTCCGCATCGTCTATATGATTGCCCGATCAATCTTATTCCAGGCTCCACTCCGCCCAGAGGCTGACTTTACCCGTTGACCCCTACCGAGACACAAGCTATGTCCGAATATGTCCGGGAGAATTTAGCCAAAGGCTTTATTCGCAAGTCCTCCTCTCCCGCAGGTACAGGTTTCTTCTTTGTCAAGAAGAAGGATGGGTCCCTCCGTCCCTGCATTGACTACCGGGGTCTCAACAATCTCACAATTAAAAACAAGTATCCGCTTCTTCTCATTCCAGAGCTGTTCGACCATCTCCGGGGAGCACGAATCTTCACTAAATTGGATCTTCGTGGGGCCTACAATCTTATCCGTATTCATCCCGGAGATGAGTGGAAGACCGCCTTCAACACTCGGGATGGCCACTATGAGTATTTGGTCATGCCCTTCGGTTTGTGCAACGCTCCCTCAGTGTTCCAGGAGTTTGTGAAGGATGTCTTCCGAGAACTACTCTATTCCTGTGTGGTGGTGTACTTAGATGATATTCTTGTATTTTCCCCGGATCTCTCTACCCACAGAAAAGACGTCCGTCAAGTCCTGTTATGTCTTAGAGAGAATCATCTTTATGCCAAGCTCGAGAAGTGCATCTTCGAACAGTCTTCTCTACCGTTCTTAGGTTATATCATCTCTGACTCTGGTCTGCGTATGGATCCTGGAAAAGTGTCCACCATGCTCAACTGGCCACGTCCCCAGGGGGTTAAGGCGATCCAACGCTTCCTTGGTTTCGCTAACTACTACTGGCAGTTTATCCCACACTTTTCCACTCTGCTTTTATTTCCACCCTGACTCGCAAGGGGGCCAACCCTCACGCCTGGTCTCCTGAAGCTGAGAGCGCTTTCCAGTCCTTGAAACAAGCCTTTGCTTCAGCCTCCGTACTCCATCGTCCGGAGACTAACGCCCTTCATTCTTGAGGTGCATGCTTATGCCACCGGAGATGGTGCGATACTTTCTCCAGACGGCTGCCCACCTGCGTCTTCTTTTCTAAGATGTTCTCCGCCTGGGAGAGGAACTATGCCATTGGTGACAAGGAGCTGCTGGCTATCAAATTGGCGTTTGAAAAGTGGCGGTATTTATTGTAGGGGGCTGTACATCCTTTCAAGATCTACACTGATTACAAGAATCTGGCTTACATCCGTTCTGCACAAAGACTTAATCCTCGGCAAGCCAGGTGGTTGTTGTTCTTTGCACGATTCGACTTTGAACTGCATTTCCGTCCCGGCGATAAGAACTTCAAAGCAGATGCCTTATCCAGGTCCTTTCTGGCAGCCGATGTTGAGGAGGAACTTTCGCACATCATGGATCCTAGCAAGGTCATTCCAGTAGCTCCTGTTAGCGTGACTTCCTTGCCTCCGGGTAAGACTTTTGTTCAAGAAAGCAATAGGAAGCGAGTCTTACATTGGGGTCATGCATCCAAGCTGGCAAGCCATGTCGGCTTCAAGAAAACCCTTATTCTCGTGTCTTTCTACTACTGGTGGCCATCTCTTCTTCAAGACGTGCAAAGTTTTGTCGCCTCCTGTCCCTCATGTGCCAAAAACAAGGTCCCTAGGGACCTACCCTCCAGTCTCTTGCACCCGCTTCCGATTCCTTCGGCCCCTTGGCAACACATAGCAATGGACTTTATTACTGATCTGCCTCCGTCTTCTGGTCATACAGTTATCTTTGTAGTCGTGGATCGATTTTCCAAGATGGCTCATTTCATCTCTCTGCCAGGATTACCCTCTGCTCCCGAATTAGCAAGAGTCTTCATCGCCCATGTTTTTCGGATTCACGGCTTTCCTCAACATATAGTTTCTGACAGAGGAGTCCAGTTCACCTCGCGGTTCTGGCAAGCCCTATGCAAGCTGATGAATGTAACACTAGACTTCTCCTCTGCCTACCATCCTCAAACTAATGGTCAGGCGGAGCACACGAATGGGAACCTGGTGACTTATCTCCGTCATTTCTCCAATGTCCACCAGAACGATTGGTCCAGCTTGCTTCCTTGGGCCGGGTTTGCATACAACGACACCAGCGACTCCTCTTCCAAATCGCCCTTCTTTATCGTCTACGGGCAACATCCAGGTGTCCCTCTGCTGGTACTCCCTGTCTCGGGCGTGCCAGCGGACAATCTTCTGTTCAAGGAGTTCTCCAGGGTCTGGCAGGAGACCAAAATCGCACTTGAACGAGCGCGAGACAGGATGAAAAGACATGCCGATAAGAGGCGCCTGGACCCTCCATCATATCATCCTGGTGACAAAGTGTGGTTATCTTCCAGATTCATCTGTCTTAAGATTCCCTCTTATAAACTGGGTCCACGGTACATCGGTCCATTTGAGGTCTTAGCTCGTATCAACGATGTTGCCTACAAGTTAAAGTTACCCGCCTCACTTCGCATTCCCAATTCTTTCCACGTTTCCCTTCTAAAGCCTGTCATACTCAACCAATTCCAAGCCTCTACTGGTCACTCGCCTCAGCCTGTTTCCGCACAGGGTGTCTTTGAAGTTAAGGACATTCTTGCTGTGAAGAGGTCTAGAGGTAAAACCATTTTGGTTGATTGGAAAGGCTTTGGTCCCGAGGAGAGGTCTAGGGAGCTTCGTGAGAACATCCAGTCTAGGTTTCTTTCTAGTCTTGGGAGGAGGGGGCGTAAAGAGGGGGGTACTGTCAGGTCTGCTCTTCCTGCCACCATGCCTGCCGCACCTTCTCCCGGTCCCAGCATGCTTACCCGTCCTGGCGCGCTCCTGGAGTGAGCGCGCATCACCCGATCTCTTCACTTCCTATTTCGCCGCCGGCTCCTGGGTCTCGTCAGGTGCACATGCGCACCTCGCATTCCAGCCTCAGCAGCGCATGCGCACTTCCTCGGGCTTGTCTGCGGTCACTCCGTTCCTCCACCCTATGATCCAGGAGGACCCTGACCCGGAAGTCCTGCAGCACGCACACTATTTCAGGTAGCCTCTCCTCCTGCTCTGTGCGGCTGTGCCTGACTGTCAATTGTGTTTTACGCTTGATCCAGGCTCCACGCTTCCCTGGGTTCTCCTGTCTACCTACCTGTCTGAACTGCCTTGTGCTCTGCCTTGTATCCTGCGCCACCCTACCTTGTGACCTCTCTATGTTCTCTCCTAGTGCCATCCGTCCCAGCCTGCTCCTTGCCTTTCCCGTGTCTCCAGTCGCTCCTGAGTGTTCCTCCTCCGTCGTCTTCTTTCGGATATTCGGCAGCCTTTCCCTGTGGTTCCCAGTCTCCACTACCTGTTCCCAGATGTCTTTCGCTTATGTCTCCTACCTCCTGTCCCCGAGTATCAGCTTCCGCGGCAATAGTCTCCCCTGGACCTGCCCCTGCTACTCCCTGTATATGTGGTCCACTAGGCCGGCTCACCCTTGGGAGATTCGTTGTTGCGGTCCTGCTGGTTCACCTTAGGAGTTCCACAAGTCTCACAAAAATCTGATCTGGTATGACTTGGTCTAAGTTTTTCTGTGTCTAGACATGGAGATAAAAAGTAGCAGGGGACATCAGAAACATGTTTTCAAAAGCAGGAAACACAATGATGATCAGTGAATGGAGATACCTTATGGAATATACAGCTCTTGCAAAAATTAAGAGACCATCACATCAAAACCCTGTCATGGGCAGCCCAATCTCCAGACCTGAACCCCGTTGAAAACCTCTGGAATGTAATCAAGAGGATGATGGATAGTCAAAAGCCATCAAACTAAGAAGAACTGCTTAAATTTTTGCTCCAGGAGCAATGTGAAAGACTGGTGGAAAGCATGCCAAGACGCATGAAAGCTGCGGTTAAAAATCATGGTTATTCCGCAAAATATTGATTTCTGAACTCTTCCTGAGTTAAAACATTAGTATCGTTCTTTCTAAATGATTATGAACTTGTTTTCATTGCATTATTTTAGGTCTGAAAGCACTGGGGGGTTTTTAATTTTTACCATTTCTCCTTTTCAGAAAAAAAACTAAATTTATTGCTTGGAAATTTGGAGACATGTTGTGAGAAGTTTATAGAATAAAAGAACAATGTACATTTTACTCAAAAATCTATATATATAAAGTTGAGTGTATGTGTGTGTAAATATATATCAAGCCACGCCCACTCCACATAGCCACGCCCACTCCGCATAGCAGGCACAGGCCACATCTAGCTCTGTCGTGAATAGAATGGAGTTGCACCTGTGAGGTAAGACGTCAAGGGAAAGGGAGGAGTCTCATGGATAGAGATTAGTATTAGTGATGAGCGAATATTCTCGTTACTTGAGACTTCCCGAGCACACTCGGGTGTCCTCCGAGTATTTGTTAGTGTTCGGAGATTTAGTTTTCTTCGCCGCAGCTGAATGATTTACAGCTACTAGCCTGCTTGATTACATGTGGGGATTCCCTAGCAACCAGGCAACCCCCACATGTACTTAGCCTGGCTAATAGCTGTAAATCATTCAGCTAAGTGATTAAAACTAAAGCTCCGTGCACTAAAAAATACTCAGAGGACACCAGAGCGTGCTCGGGAAATCTCGAGTAACGAGTATATTCGCTCATCACTAATAGAGGTGTCAGGGGGAAAATGAGAGAAGTGCTGCTGCAGTATGAGGCTGTGTATAGAGAAGAGTGAGGCGCTGCAGATGGAGGCTGTGTATAAGGCCACATTCACACGTTCAGTATTTGGTCGGTATTTCACCTCAGTATTTATAAGCCAAAACCACGAGTGGGAAAAAATACAGAAGTGGTGACGTGTTTCTAATATACATTTCCTCTGATTGTGTTGCTCCAAGTTTTAGCTTACAAATACTGAGGTAAAATTACTGACCAAATAACGTGAACGAGGTCTAAAAGGAGAAAAGTGTGGTGCTGCAGAAAAAGTAGGCTGTGTATACGATACGCTTTTTTGCAATTAGTGCAATTTCTCTCAGATCAAATGTTTCCAATTGCATATGAAAGAGGAGTGTGAGGTGATGCCGGAGGAGGCGACTATAAAGGAGAAAAGCTGTGCTGCAAAAAAATGCTGTGTATAAAGGAGGAGCGTGAGGTGCAGGAGGAGGCTGTGTATAAAGGAGGAGCGTGAGGTGCAGGAGGAGGCTGTGTATAAAGGAGGAGCGTGAGGTGCAGGAGGAATAAGACCCCTTAACTGCCGCCGTTAAAAGTCGTATTGGCAGTCGTTAAGGGGTTAATGTGTTAAAAAAAAAAAAAAAACATTTTGCTTCACCAAATTGGCACCGGTAAACCTGCGAGATGCGACACAAACCACCGAGCGGGATATACTATGTACAGGGGGAGATGACATACAGGTATATACTATATACAGGAGGAGATGACATACAGGTATATACTATATACAAGAGGAGATGACATACAGGTATATACTATATACAAGAGGAGATGACATACAGGTATATACTATATACAGGAGGAGATGACATACAGGTATTTACTATATACAGAAGGAGATGACACACAGGTGTATACTATATACAGAAGGAGATGACACACAGGTGTATACTATATACAGGAGGAGATGACATACAGGTATATACTATATACAGGAGGAGATGACACACAGGTATATACTATATACAGGAGGAGATGACACACAGGTATATACTATATACAGGAGGAGATGACACAGTATATACTATATACAGGAGGAGATGACACACAGGTATATACTATATACAGGAGGAGATGACACACAGGTATATACTATATACAGGAGGAGATGACACAGTATATACTATATACAGGAGGAGATGACACAGCTATATACAGGGGAGATGACATACTGTACATGTATATACGATATACAGGAGATGACATACAGGTATATACTGAGGGGAAAATGAGAGGTGTGAGTTGAAAATGAAGAGGTGTGAGTGCAAAATGAGAGGAGGGAAAATAGTAGAGTGATTGGAAAATGACAGGTGTGGGGGCAAAATGAGAGATGTGAGGGGAAAATGAGAGGAGTGAGGGGAAAATGAGAAGAGTGGGGGAAAATGAAAGGAGTGAAGATACCAAATCAGAAGATACCAAAGTAGAACTTTGAATAGTGTTCCTGGGGAATCTCAGACATGGATCACGGAATCAGTGATCTCCTGTACAGTCTGTGGACCTACTTGGCATAATATCACAGAGGTTCTTAATTGGATTCAGATCTTGGGGAATATGGGGCCAGTCAGTGGCATTGATGCCTTCATCATACAGACACTAGCCATATGTGGCTAGACATTGCCCTAAATTTGGAGGAACCCATAGCACCCTACACTGAGGTGAGTCAATGACTGTAAGGATTTCATCCATATACATAATTGCAGTCCATGTGGCAATTGCTATCATGTGAAGGTGTGTTACCGCCAGAGACCAGGGCACTAGCAAATGCAGAACTGAAGATTTTGTAATTAAAGTGATGCTATTAGTAGTGATGAGCGAGTATACTCGTTGCTCGGGTTTTCCCGAGCACACTCGGGTGGTCTCCGAGTATTTGTGACTGCTCGGAGATTTAGTTTTTGTTGATTCAGCTGCATGATTTACAGCTGCTAGCCAGCCTGAGTACATGTGGGGGTTGCCTAGCAACCAGGCAACGAGTATACTCGCTCATTAGCTTTACTTTCATTTTATGGGTTAAAAAAATGTTATATAAAACTCAGTTGTATGAAAATTTTGGAAATTGTTCTTGTATACAGTGAGATATTGATTAAAATCTTATTTTTCCAAGGGGATGTACTAATTTATGCTGAGGACTGTATACATGCCACTTCTGTACTGGCCGCATGCATATTTTCCAGTGCCAGCATCCTTGCAACAAAAATCGTTCTGTGCATGGTATCCACTATCAAATGAAGTGTTTAATACATTTAGATTTATTCTTCAAAATTACATTTTGCCATCTGATTTTTCCATCTGCTTCCATGACTTAAAGAAATTATAGCAGTTATCTGGTAAGGATTTTTTTTCATAAGCAGTTTAGAAATCTGTATATTACAATAATTCTGCTCTAACTAAAATAGAATTCAGATCTCTGTACAATGATATCTGGTGATCTTCTTATAAACGTGTGTTTCTGCACAGAAGCCAAGCACCAGAGGCAGAGATGCAGAAGAAAGGGGGAGGAGCAGCAGCTTGAACCAATGGTGATACAGGAGGTGTGTCTCAGACTACTACAAACTCCCTGTAGATAAACTGGGTGTATACCCAGTGGATTTTCAGTATGAAAACTCTCCTGAATGCTAAAGGACAACATTCCCTGACAATGTGTAACAAGGTCTGGTGTCACCTCAGCGTAATGCCATGTTGCCCAGTTTTAATCTTGATTTGTCTCAATAAATAGATATTTTTGTATATACGGTAGAATCATAGAATATTAGAGTTGAAAGGGACCTCCAGGGTCAACATTTCCAAACCCCTGCTCAATGCAGGAGTCACTAAACCATCTCAGACAGATGTCTGTCCAGCCTCTGTTTGAAGACTTCCATTGACGAAGAACTCACCACCTCTCGTGGCAGCCTGTTCCACTAATTGATCACCCTCACTGTCAAAAAGTTTTTTCTAATATCTAATCTGTACTTTCTTCCTATCAGTTTAATTCCATTGCTTTTCGTGCTTCCCTGTGCAAATGAGAATAAGAATGATTCATCCACACTGTGACATCCCTTCAGATATTTGTAGACAGGTATTAAGTCTCCTGTTAGCTTTCTTTTTTACAAGCTAAATATTCACAGATCCTTTAACCGTTTTTCGTAGGACATACTTTGCAGTACTCTCACCATCCTAGTAGCTCTTCTCTGAACTTGCTCCAGTTTTTCGATGTCTTTTTTAAAATGTGATGCCCAGAACTGGAAACAGTATTCCAGATGAGGTCTGACCCAAGGAGGAGTAGAGGGTATAAGTGCTTCACTTGATCTGTAGTCTATACTTGTCCTAATAGATCCTAAAGCGGTATTTACCTTTTTTGCTGCTGCATCACTGTTGTGAATTCCGTTCTTGGGCTCCCTCCTGTGGTTTTGAGTGGTATGGCTGCTTCTTGGATTTAGCTTCTGCAGCTGTTTTCACTGATCGTCTTCCTGGCTCGGCTATATTAGTCTGGCCTTTTCCCTCATTCAATGCCAGTTGTCATTGTTCCTGCCTGGAGTCTTTGCTCCTAGGATTTTCCTGACTCTGACCAATTCAGCAAAAGCTAAGTCCTTGCTTGTTCTTTTGCAGTTTCTTGTTGTTGACTTGTTGTTTTCCACTTTCTATGTTTTGTTCATTTGTCCAGCTTATCAGTATTGATCGTTTCAGCTAGGCTGGAAGCTCTGGGCAGCAGAGTTTGCCCTCCACACCTTTAGTCAGGTGTGGAGATTTTTGCAATTCTCTGCGGTGGACTTTTTCTAGTTTTTATTACTGACCGCACAGCGCTCTGTCCTGTACTTTTTTCTATCTAGCTAGAAGTGGCCTCCTGTGCTAAATCTTATTTCATACTACGTATGTCATTTCCTTCTCCTCTCACAGTCATTATTTGTGGGGGCTAATCTATCCTTTGGGAATTTTCTCTGAGGCAAAATAGTTTTCCTGCTTCTATCTTTAGGGTTAGTTAGTTCTCCGGCTGTGACGAGATGCATAGGCAGCGTTAGGAGCATTCCACGGCTGCTTCTAGTGTTGTGTTGAGCTTAGGGACTGCGGTCAGTATAGTTGCCACCTGCTCAGAGCTAGACGCATGTCGCTCCTTAATTACCAGACCATAACACATCAAACTGTTGACTCATGTGTAGTCTGTGATCTATTAGTATACCCAAGTCTTAGTTCTATTCCTCCCATTCTGTAGATATCATTTCATTTTTCTTGCCCAGATGTAGGATCTTGCATTTCTCCCATTCTATTAATCGTTGCCCATTGTTCAAACTTATTTAGATCCTTTTTCAGTGTATTGTTTGTTTGTTTTCATGCCACTTATTGCTCTTGATGTCTAGGTTGTTTGGATATCTGAGTAGCAGCAATGTGGATAACATTTCACAAAATCTCATCAATAGGTTTGTACTCCATAGTACAGAGGTGTCAAACTGCATTCCTCAAGGGCCGCAAACAGGTCATGTTTTCAGGATTTCCTTAGCATTGCACAAGGTGCTGTAATCATTATGTGTGTAGGTGATTAAATTATCACCTGTGCAGTACAAGGTAATCCTGAAAACATGACCTGTTTGCGGCCCTTGAGGAATGCAGTTTGACACCTCTGCCATAGTATGTCAATGTATTGAGGATTTCACCCACTGCAATGCAAAGAGTAAAGTATGGTGTCAGTCAGTAGCACTCCCACAATGACTTCTATTGAATTCCAACCATCATCTTTTTAATATACAAAAAACTGACTAATGAAAAAAAACAATGTTGAGCTTCTGTCACGAGGGTGTCACATCTTCCTAGAAGACTTGAAGTTAGACAATCACATCAGGTAATGAATCGCAGGTCTTCTTTTAAAGATGGTGTAATTTGTGTCCCATATTAAACGGATTTAGTTTCTTCTGATACTGAAGAGGTTAATGACCCTTTCTATGCTGTCCAAAAACATGCAGCTCCATTTCTGCTGCATCTGATCTGTTCATTACCTCTTTCTATATAACTACCGTATATAAACCTTCTTGTCCCTGCCGGTGAAAGATTTGTCTTCCTGTGCTGTATGCTAAAGGTAAGTGATTGAAGTAGAGTTGTTATCAAAGTGTTCTGTGGTTTGTTGTAGTAAGCGTGTGTTTATCTCCTAGTCCCTGTTTCCAATTAATTTATTCCTCCCTGTCCCTATCCTAGATATTGTTGGTTAGTGCTTTTTTATGATAGAGATTTTCTGTGATCCCTGTTTTATCTTTGTGTCTTGTTTACATTACATTTCTATCCCATGCCTCATGGGGTGGGGGAGAGGGCAGATCAGGGTTTACCAGGAGCATAGTAAGGTCAGAGACTCGGCCCTCTCTACCTCCAAGAGTACTCCCTGGACATGGATAGTTAGGGTCCCAGTTCCAGGGACAGTTTGAGGCCCCCCTTCCTTATCGAAGATCGTCACAGCGAGAAAGCTTCCTTCAGGTGTTTCCTATTTCAAGTGATTACAGAGCTACTTAGCAAAGCTGTTAGTCCCAGAGCATTTGTTCAGTGGTTTTCCTTGTGTTCCTGTGCTCTGTTGATCTATTGCTGCTTGAGCTTGGACCTCGTTCTCACCATCTGTTTGCCTAGCCCCTTTGCGCTGATCCGCTATCTTCCTGTTTTTTTTTTACCTCAAACCGTGACCTGACTTTGCCTTTGTGACTTTACCCTTTAGTTTAATACATACTCTCTTGATATCTGACCCCAGAACATTTGACTACCCTGCATAACTTCTTGTCCGTGAGTAGTGACTAGTCACACTAACATGTCATTGAGTGAGATTGAGTTATAAGGAAGGGAACAATTTGCTACATAAATGGATTTGTTTCTCACCTTTAGTAAGACCTATTTAAAATATGCAACTTTTTTTGTAACTTTATATAGGCATACATTCATAAATAGGTTGTACTTCACACCAAATGGCAACTTAAATCCAGTTTTCTCATCATCGTAAACTTTTAATGCAGATACTAAAATATGGCATATTAAATGGTGTAATCGATAAATTTGGAGTACAGATTTACAACAAAGGCTATGTTGCAAATTGTGCAAAATTTGGGTCATAATAGAAATAAGTGTTCTCATCTGTGTTTAAAATAGGATTAAATACACTTGCATTGGTCACACATATCCTATGTCCTTCTGGCCTTATGACGATACCAACATAGGGAAAAGTGCATGCAGAAATGTCAGCGATCAAACCCAAGGAGCTTCTTTTAAATGCATTGATCAAATGTTTCATCTCTCTTTCATCTCTGTTCAGGAACTGGAAAGAATTGCAATGGGCATCACAGTTTTAAATATAGTCCTGGTTCTTAGATCTTGAGATCTAAGGAATCATAGGATGTTCGGTAACATACCGCAGACAGGCCAGGTATACTAAAGCATCCACATCACTCCTCATTTATCAGGGCTGTTTTTGAACTTGCTTTGAAGATAAATTCTGCTGAAAACAATAAAAAACACTGAATATCTATTTAATTGGGAGCTGAAAAGAGAAAAAAATGGAGCCCAATTAAAAAGTGATTAGTAGTTAGCGAACGTGTTCGATAACTTGTTATCTGAGCATGTTTGGGTGTTATGCAAATATCTCGGGCGGGCTTGAATAATAAGTTTCAGTTCCTGCGGCTGCAGATTGATGGCTGTTAGACAGCCACAACACATACGAGGATTGACTGTTAGACAGGCGCAACACATGTGAGGATTGTCTAACAGCCGTGAATCTGCAGCCGCAGAGACTCAAACTTATTATTCGAGCACGCCCAAGATACCTGGATAACCCCCAGGCAATTCCCGCATGTGTTGCAGCTGTCGAACAGCCGCGAGACATGCAGCCACAGTAGTTCAAAGAGCATGCAAAAGACACTCTACTGGAACACAAGCATGCTCGGATAACACCTTATTCAGCACAAAATCATGTTGCAATTGTCCATGACGGTAAGCAGAAATTTGGCTGCATGCATGAATGCACCATTTCTGGGGCAGCTGAGGGCTGATGTTGGTACCATGAGGGGACAATATCCATGACTCCCAGGTTATTAATATCAACTCACAGCTGTCTGTTTAGCCTTTGCTGGTTTGAATTTATAGGGGGACCCTACTTCATTTTTCTTCTGGGGTCCCCCGTAAATTCACCAGAAAAAAGGCTAAGCAAACAGCTGTGAATGCTTATTAATAGCCTGGGAACCTTTTGGGATATTGTCCCTTTTCCCAGATTATTAACATCAGCCCCCAACCGTGGACTTTCCCTCTGCTGGTTATGAAAATTGCGCGGAACCAAATGCCGTTTTTTTTTTAAATTTATTTATTATTTATTTTACATACGAGGGACACAGTTGCTATATACAACTCTCATCATTGTCTCCCTGGTCGTGCTGATTTCAGCATGAGCAGGAGACAATGACGAGAGCTGCCTTCAGCAGCCACCCAGCGCATAGGAACAGCATGAACTGTACCTCTTCTTCCCAGGCGCTGGTACATGTCACGCTGATGGCACAAGGATGTCATCAGTGTGATCGTGTGCAGCATGTATTTTGGCCGTGTTGCTGAAAAAAACATGTCTGCGAGTTTTTCACATGGACACACGGTCCGTGTGAAAAGCCTGACATGTGCGCACTACCGTTGAATACAATAGGTATTTATATGTCCATATTTGCGGTCCTTAAAATACGGACCGCATACAGACATAAAAAATGGATGTGTGAAGAAGACCATAAAGGTATGTGTACACTGAGGGGTTTTTTTTAACGTGGTCCGAAACAACCAGTTTTCAAGTGAAGCGTTTATGACCGTTGAAATGTTTTTCTGCAAAGATTTTTTCCTGAATCATTTTTTGGACCTTCTTTATTGGACAGTGTTTGGAGCGTTTTCCATCAGAATATGCTTCACAGAAGTGACATGCACTTTCCTTTCTCCCACCTGACATGTCTAAAAACCTGAAGCAGAAGAAAAATGTTCAAAAGAGTGTACATGTGACCGGAGAGTCGTTTCACAACAGAAAAGAATCGGAAGCGTCTTTCAAGCATTTATTTTTTAGCATTTTTTCAGGCATCTTTTGGAGTGGACCACCTGCAAAATAATTCTGAAATAAAAACTCTATGTGCATATTCCCTGGCTTTATGTAAGAAAGGTTAGAGGGAAATTGTCATGCTGTTAATGCTCTCCGAACCATAGGCAGCATGAATCAGAGCCGGGCTGCATGATTGCAGCCAGGTACGGTATATTTTCCTCTGAAACACTTTTTCATTTCAGAGAAAATATACTTGGATGATCTGACTGAGGGCCACAGCCAGAGACAAGATAAGGCCTCTTTCACATTTCCGATTTTTACAATCAGTCACAATCCATCAAAGTTTTCAAAAGACGGATTCTATGCAGATTGTAAAAAACGGATGCACTGGATCCTCTTTTTTTATGGATCCCTCGAAGCAGCATCTGCCGGAATTTAAAAGAACAAAATTCTAGAGAGAGAGAGAGATATTAAATTGAATGAAGAGAAATTCTTCCAGGCATGCTCAGTTTCAAAAAACACAATCCGTCGCTGGATTATTTCTTTTGACGGACAGCAACTTATCCTGCGCCCATAGGCTTCCATTATAGCCAACGACGGATGCCACTGGATCCGTCGCTGTACGATTTTCCAACGCAGACAAAAAACGTTTCTATAAACGTTTTCTCCGGACGACGGATGAACAAATTCCAACGGATCCAGCGGCGGATCCTGTGGCCAAATTCGCTGGATCCTGGTTTTTTTTTACGCTCGGAGAATCTGTCCAATGGCGGTGCCTAACTTGTCTTGTCTATGGCTGTGTTCACTTCCTGTTAGTAAAAGGAAACAGCCATCCTTCCAGACCAAGGCTGAAAACTCATCCTGACCGACACAGGTGCATGACTATATGGCATAGAAGCTCTGCTAGTTCACTGGGTAGCATCACCAAACAGTTGACATGAGATATTTGCGGCCACACAGTGACATCAACCAGCTCATGCCATACTACTGTAGTCAGGGCTCCCATCCTTGGTCACATCATCGCTGCAGTGGTCACGTGCCATCTGTTTGTTAATAAAGACAAATGGGACCAACCCAACTTCTGCCCTGAATCGGCCACAGATTGGAGGTGAGAGTTTATTTTTTCATATATTTTAAAACACTGCTTCTGTTTTTATTTTTCTATTTATTACAAAATTGGAATCTCCTCTTTAAATATGTTTGGAACATAAAATGAAAAATAATAAATCACTACTTGGGGTCTATGCTTGAAAAGGTTATACTTTTTACTAAATAGTGTTCAGAGCTTTCATACTAACATGGGATGATGATTTCAAAGCTTGATATACCGTATATGATTTTCTCAGTACACCTTTGGTCCAATGGCACAATCTTTAGGTTCTCCTCTGTATAACATTTTTGTTGTTAATAAAATGAATCCACTATTCTACACATATGTTTTATAAAGTACTGGACTGTGTAAGTGGCTGAGCATACCATCATTTTTCTCCACAGGATGGCGCTCACTTCCTGGCATTCAGGCCTGCTTCCGAGTACCACATTTTTTGGTCGGATAGGTTAAATCTTACTTGTTGTTTTGCAATATTCCAGTTAACATTTCAATAGATAAAAAACTAACGACTTTGCCATCTCATAAAACCAATGTTAAATGCTAGGAAAAAAAAATATATTTATTCATCGTAATATACCTGTCAAAATGTCACTTTTGTGTGCAATATTTTTATTATAAATAGAATGTGTTTTTACAAAATACTCAATATTATACAAAAAATAAATTACAGGCCTGTAAGCTTAATCTCTACTTTGGGCAAAATTGTTGAGTATTTTCTAAGAGATGCTATCCTGGAGTATCAAAATAAGGATAAACTGTTGACCCAACATCAACATGGGTTTATGAAGGATCGATCCTGACAAACTAATCTGATCAGCTTCTATGACGAGGTAAGTTCCAGAATGGTCTAGAGTAACTCCATGAATGTCCTCAAACTAGACTTTTCAAAGGCATTTCATACAGTGCTACGTGAAAGGTTGGCACATAAAATAAGAGCAATGGGACTAGGAGAAAAAATGTGTAATTCAGTTTACAACTGGCTCACAGATAGGAAACCAAGGTGGTTATCAATGGAATACATTTGGATGGGTCACAGTTAACATTCGGAGTACCACAGGGTTCGGTATTGGGAACTCTTCTTTTTAACATGTATTAATAAACTTGTAGGGGACATACAGAGTAGAATTTCAATATTTGCAGTACTAAACTCTGCAAAGAAAACAACATAAAGGATGAAAATTTAATATTGCAGAGGGATTAATGTAAGCTATATGTTTGGTCTCAGAAATGGCAATTGAAATGTAATACTAAGGTCATGCACTTGGACATAGGAAATCTATCTATATAATCGTCTAAGGTCCACTTCCGTCTGTCTGTGTCACAGAAATCCCGCGTCGCTGATTGGTCAGGGCCAGCAGTCAGTGCCCTCTCCATACTCCCCCCCAGTCAGCGCCCAGATAGCATTAAAAGGACTGCCTTACACCGCGGCATAACACGACGGGCACAGTCCGGCCGCGAATTCGCCCCTTCCTACTCTCTGTCAGTGCCCCCTCCACTCAGCGCTCACACAGGGTTAATGGCTACGTTACACCATGTTATGCTGCGGTGTAACGCAGTCCGTTAATGCTGCAATTAACCCTGTGTGACCAACTTTTTACTATTGATGCTACCTATGCAGCATCAATAGTAAAAAGATCTAATGTTAAAAATAATACACAACATAAAAAATCATTATATTCTCACCTTCCGTCGCTTTTCCCGCTGTTCCTCGCGACGCTCCGGTCCATGCATTGCGGTCTCGCGAGATGATGACATAGCGGTCTCACGAGACCGCTACGTCATCATCTCGCGAGACCACAATGCATTCTTGGAACCGGAGCGTCGCGAGGAGCATCGGTCTGGATCCGGGGGCTGACAGAAGGTGAGTATATAACTATTTTTTATTTTAATTCTTTTTTTTTAACATGGATATGGTGCCCACATTGCTATATACTACGTGGGCTTTGTTAGATACTGCATGGGCTGTGTTATATACTACGTCTCTGTGCTACATACTACATGGCTGTGCAATATAGTACGTGGCTGTGCAATATATTACGTGGCTGGGCAATATACTACATGGGCTGTGTTATATACTGCATGGGCTGTGTTATATACTACGTGGCTGTGCTATATATTACGTGGCTGTGCAATATATTACGTGGCTGTGCAATATTTTACATGGCTGTGCAATATATTACGTGGCTAGGCAATATACTACATGGGCTGTGTTATATACTGCATGGGCTGTGTTATATACTACGTGGCTGTGCTATATATTACGTGGCTGTGCAATATATTACGTGGCTGTGCAATATTTTACATGGCTGTGCAATATATTACGTGGCTAGGCAATATACTACATGGGCTGTGTTATATACTGCATGGGCTGTGTTGTATACTGCGTGGGCTGTGTTATATACTACGTCTCTGCTATATACTACGTGGCTGTGGTATATATTACGTGGCTGGGCAATATACTACATCACTGTGCTCTATACTACGTGGCCTGTGTTATATACTGCATGGGCTGTGTTATATACTATGTCTCTGTGCTATATACTACGTGGCTGTGCAATATATTATGTGGCTGTGCAATATATTACTTAGCTGTGCTATATACTACAGGGGCTGTGCTGTATACTACGTGGCTGGGCAATATACTACGTGGGCTGTGCGATATACTACGTGGGCTGTGCTATATACTACGTAGGCTGTGTTTTACACTGCGTGGGCTGTGTTATATACTACGGAGCTGTGCTATATACTACGTGGCTGGGCAATATACTACGTGGGCTGTGCTATATACTACGTGGGCTGTGTTATATACTACTTGGGCTGTGTTATATATTACATGGGCTGTGTTATATACTATGTGGGCTGTGTTATATACTACGTGGGCTGTGTTATATACTACGTGGGCTGTATGTTACTTGGCTGTGCTATATTTTTCTGCTGTATCTGTGCATCATGAATCGTGGTATGTGTTAAAGAGGGGGGCCCACTGAGACTCTTTCGCCCGGGGCCCTTACAAACCTGGAGCAGGCCCTGGCTTCACTAATTGTTCGCGGCCGGGTGTGACCAATCAGCGACTGGCCGCGAATTGGCGGGGAATTTGAACCACGCTTCACTAATTGGTCGCGCCCGGCCTGCCGAATCCTGTGTATAAATTGCATTATTCTGAAAACTTCATAAATAAACTACATACATATTCTAGAATACCCAATGCGTTAGAATCTGGCCTGTTGTGAATTCTGTGGCTGAATTCACTCCTGTGGTCACAAGTGGTACTGCAGCTTCTGAGCTTCCTCCCTCAGGTGTTCTGGTGAGCTCGTTGGCTGCTTTGTTATTTAACTCCACCTGATTCTGTCTTCCTTGCTCCTTGTCAATGTTCCAGTGTTGGATCTGAGCTTCTGGATCTTTCCTGTGGCCTGCTGCTCTGCTTAGATAAGTGCTTCTTTGCTTTTGTTGCTACTTTTTCTGTCCAGCTTGTCATTTCGTTTTGCTGGAAGCTCTGAGACGCAAAGGGTGTACCGCCGTGCCGTTAGTTCGGCACGGTGGATCTTTTTGCCCCCTTTGCGTGGTTTTTTGCTTTAGGGTTTTTTGTAGACTACAAAGTTCTCTTTGCTATCCTCGCTCTATCTAGAATATCGGGCCTCACTTTGCTGAATCTATTTCATCCCTACGTTTGTCTTTTCATCTTGCTAACAGTCATTATATGTGGGGGGCTGCCTTTTCCTTTGGGGTATTTCTCTGAGGCAAGTCAGGCTTGTTTTTCTATCTTTAGGCTAGTCAGCTCCTCAGGCTGTGCCGAGTTGCATAGGTAGTGTCAGGCGCAATCCACAGCTGCCTTTAGTTGTGTTTAGTTTAGGTTCAGGTATTGCGGTCTACAGAGATTCCACGTCTCAGAGCTCGTTCTATTGTTTTTGGGTTATTGTCAAATCACTGTGTGTGCTCTGATTGCTGGCACACTGTGTCACTGGATTGCCTACATAACAGTACAAGGAGCCTACCTAATGATTCTCAATAGAGGGAAAAAAGAAGTTCTGACATCATTTTTTTTTCTCGGCTCTGTGTTCAGTCTTTTTTTTCCCCTGGACGTTTGGGTGTTTCGGGACGCAGGTGTGGACATGGATATTCAGGGTCTGTGCTCTTCGATGGATAATCTCGTTACACATGTACAAAGGATTCAAGATACTATTGATCAGAAATCTATGTTAGAACCAAGAATTCCTATTCCTGATTTGTTTTTTGGTGATAGAACTAAGTTTCTTAATTTCAAAAATAATTGTAAGCTATTTCTGGCCTTGAAACCTCATTCTTCTGGTAATCCTATTCAACAGGTTTTGATTATTATTTCTTTTTGCGCGGCGACCCTCAGGACTGGGCATTTTCTCTTGCGCCAGGAGACCCTGCATTGAGTAATGTCAATGCGTTTTTCCTGGCGCTCAGATTACTTTACGATGAGCCTAATTCAGTGGATCAGGCTGAGAAAAATTTGCTGGCTTTGTGCCAGGGTCAGGATGATATAGAAGTATATTGTCAGAAATTTAGGAAGTGGTCAGTACTCACTCTGTGGAATGAATCTGCGCTGGCAGCTTTGTTCAGAAAGGGTCTCTCTGAGGCTCTTAAGGATGTCATGGTGGGTTTTCCTATGCCTGCTGGTTTGAATGAGTCTATGTCTTTGGCCATTCAGATCGGTCGACGCTTGCGCGAGCGTAATTCTGTGCACCATTTGGCGGTATTGTCTAAGATTAAACCTGAGCCTATGCAGTGCGATAGGACTATGACCAGAGTTGAACGGCAAGAACACAGACGTCTGAATGGTCTGTGTTTCTACTGTGGTGATTCCACTCATGCTATTTCTGATTGTCCTAAGCGCACTAAGCGGTTCGATAGGTCTACCGTCATTGGTACTGTACAATCCAAATTCCTTCTGTCCATTACCTTGATATGCTCTTTGTCATCGTATTCTGTCATGGCGTTTGTGGATTCAGGCGCTGCCCTGAATCTGATGGATTTGGATTATGCTAAACGTTGTGGGTTTTTCTTGGAGCCTTTGCGGTGTCCTATTCCGTTGAGAGGAATTGATGCAACACCTTTGGCCAAGAATAAACCTCAGTACTGGACCTAGCTGACCATGTGCATGGCTCCTGCACATCAGGAAGTTATTCTCTTTCTGGTGCTACATAATCTGCATGATGTGGTCGTGTTGGGGTTGCCATGGCTGCAAACCCATAATCCAGTGTTAGATTGGAACTCTATGTCGGTATCCAGCTGGGGTTGTCAGGGGGTACATGGTGATGTTCCATTTTTGTCTATTTCGTCATCCACTCCTTCTGAGGTCCCAGAGTTCTTGTCTGATTATCAGGATGTATTTGAAGAGCCCAAGTCCGATGCCCTGCCTCCGCATAGGGATTGTGATTGTGCTATCAATTTGATTCCTGGTAGTAAATTCCCTAAAGGTCGATTATTTAATTTATCCGTGCCTGAACACGCCGCTATGCGCAGTTATGTGAAGGAATCCCTGGAGAAGGGACATATTCGCCCATCGTCATCCCCACTGGGAGCAGGGTTCTTTTTTGTAGCCAAGAAGGATGGTTCGCTGAGACCGTGTATTGATTACCGCCTTCTTAATAAGATCACTGTTAAATTTCAGTATCCCTTGCCATTGTTATCTGACTTGTTTGCTCGGATTAAGGGGGCTAATTGGTTCACTAAAGGCCCCTTCACATTAAGCGACGCTGCAGCGATACCGACAACGATCCGGATCGCTGCAGCGTCGCTGTTTGGTCGCTGGAGAGCTGTCACACAGACCGCTCTCCAGCGACCAACGATCCCGAGGTCCCCGGTAACCAGGGTAAACATCGGGTAACTAAGCGCAGGGCCGCGCTTAGTAACCCGATGTTTACCCTGGTTACCATGCTAAAAGTAAAAAAAAACAAACAGTACATACTTACCTACAGCTGTCTGTCCTCCAGCGCTGTGCTCTGCTTCTCTGCTCTCCTCCTGTACTGTCTGGGAGCCGGAAAGCAGAGCGGTGACGTCACCGCTCTGCTTTCCGGCTCACAGACAGTACAGGAGGAGAGCAGAGCACAGCGCTGGAGGACAGACGGCTGTAGGTAAGTATCTAGTGTTTGTTTTTTTTTACTTTTAGCATGGTAACCAGGGTAAACATTGGGTTACTAAGCGCGGCCCTGCGCTTAGTTACCCGATGTTTACCCTGGTTACCAGTGAAGACATCGCTGGATCGGTGTCACACACGCCGATCCAGCGATGTCAGCAGGAGATCCAGCGACGAAATAAAGTTCTGGACTTTATTCAGCGACCAACGATCTCCCAGCAGGGGCCTGATCGTTGGTCGCTGTCACACATAACGATTTCATTAACGATATCGTTGCTACGTCACAAATAGCAACGATATCGTTAACGATATCGTTATGTGTGAAGGTACCTTAAGATAGATCTTCGTGGTGCGTATAATCTGGTGAGAATCAGGCAAGGAGATGAATGGAAAACTGCATTTAATACGCCCGAGGGTCATTTTGAGTATCTAGTGATGCCGTTCGGACTTGCCAATGCTCCATCTGTGTTTCAGTCTTTTATGCATGACATCTTCCGTGAGTATCTGGATAAATTCCTGATTGTTTACTTGGATGACATTTTGATCTTCTCAAATGATTGGGACTCTCATGTGAAGCAGGTCAGAATGGTTTTCCAGGTCCTGCGTGCTAATTCTTTGTTTGTGAAGGGATCAAAGTGTCTCTTCGGTGTGCAGAAAGTTTCATTTTTGGGGTTCATCTTTTCCCCTTCTACTATCGAGATGGATCCGGTTAAGGTCCAAGCCATCCAGGATTGGACTCAGCCGACATCTCTGAAAAGTCTGCAAAAATTCCTGGGCTTTGCTAATTTTTATTGTCGCTTCATCTGTAATTTTTCTAGCATTGCCAAACCATTGACCGATTTGACCAAGAAGGGTGCTGATTTGGTTAATTGGTCTTCTGCTGCTGTGGAAGCTTTTCAGGAGTTGAAGCATCGTTTTTGTTCTGCCCCTGTGTTGTGTCAACCAGATGTTTCTCTTCCGTTCCAGGTCGAGGTTGATGCTTCTGAGATTGGAGCAGGGGCGGTTTTGTCACAGAGAGGTTCTGGTTGCTCAGTGTTGAAACCATGTGCTTTCTTTTCCAGGAAGTTTTCGGCTGCTGAGCGTAATTATGATGTGGGCAACCGAGAGTTGCTGGCCATGAAGTGGGCATTCGAGGAATGGCGTCGTTGGCTTGAAGGAGCTAAGCATCGCGTGGTGGTATTGACTGATCATAAGAACCTTACTTATCTCGAGTCTGCCAAGCGCTTGAATCCTAGACAGGCTCGTTGGTCGTTATTTTTTGCCCGCTTCGATTTTGTGATTTCGTACCTTCCGGGCTCTAAAAATGTGAAGGCGGATGCTCTGTCTAGGAGTTTTGTGCCCGACTCTCCGGAAGGAGAAGGAGTCATTGTGTCTGCCATCTCCCCTGATTTGCGGCGAGTGTTGCAAAAATTTCAGGCGAATAAACCTGATCGTTGTCCGGCGGAGAAACTGTTCGTCCCTGATAGGTGGACTAGTAAAGTTATCTCTGAACTTCATTGTTCGGTGTTGGCTGGTCATCCTGGAATCTTTGGTACCAGAGAGTTAGTGGCTAGATCCTTCTGGTGGCCATCTCTGTCACGGGATGTACGTACTTTTGTGCAGTCCTGTGGGATTTGTGCTAGGGCTAAGCCCTGCTGTTCACGTGCCAGTGGGTTGCTTTTGCCCTTGCCGGTCCCAAAGAGGCCTTGGACACATATTTTGATGGATTTCATTTCTGACCTTCCTGTTTCTCAAAAGATGTCAGTCATTTGGGTGGTCTGTGATCGCTTTTCTAAAATGGTCCATCTGGTGCCCTTGGTTAAATTGCCTTCCTCCTCTGATTTGGTGCCTTTGTTCTTCCAGCATGTGGTTCGTTTGCATGGCATTCCTGAGAATATTGTTTCTGACAGAGGTTCCCAGTTTGTTTCAAGGTTTTGGCGAGCCTTTTGTGGTAGGATGGGCATTGACCTGTCTTTTTCCTCGGCTTTCCATCCTCAGACTAATGGCCAGACCGAACGAACCAATCAGACCTTGGAAACATATCTGAGATGTTTTGTTTCTGCAGACCAGGATGATTGGGTGTCCTTTTTGCCGTTGGCTGAGTTCGCCCTTAATAATCGGGCCAGCTCGGCTACCTTGGTCTCTCCATTTTTCTGCAATTCTGGGTTCCATCCTCGTTTCTCTTCAGGACAGGTTGAGTCTTCGGACTGTCCTGGTGTGGATTCTGTGGTGGACAGGTTGCAGCAGATCTGGACTCAGGTAGTGGACAATTTGACCTTGTCCCAGGAGAAGGCTCAACTTTTCGCTAATCGCAGACGCCGTGTGGGTCCCCGACTTCGTGTTGGGGATCTGGTTTGGTTATCTTCTCGTCATATTCCTATGAAGGTTTCCTCTCCTAAATTTAAACCTCGTTTTATTGGTCCGTATAGGATTTCTGAGATTCTCAATCCTGTGTCTTTTCGTCTGACCCTCCCAGACTCCTTTTCCATACATAATGTATTCCATAGGTCGTTGTTGCGGAGATACGTGGCACCTATGGTTCCATCTGTTGAGCCTCCTGCCCCGGTTTTGGTGGAGGGGGAATTGGAGTATATTGTGGAGAAAATTTTGGATTCTTGTGTTTCTAGACGGAAACTCCAGTATCTGGTTAAATGGAAGGGTTATGCTCAGGAAGATAATTCCTGGGTTTTTGCCTCTGATGTCCATGCTCCAGATCTTGTTCGTGCCTTTCATGTGGCTCATCCTGGTCGGCCTGGGGGCTCTGGTGAGGGTTCGGTGACCCCTCCTCAAGGGGGGGGTACTGTTGTGAATTCTGTGGCTGAATTCACTCCTGTGGTCACAAGTGGTACTGCAGCTTCTGAGCTTCCTCCCTCAGGTGTTCTGGTGAGCTTGTTGGCTGCTTTGTTATTTAACTCCACCTGATTCTGTCTTCCTTGCTCCTTGTCAATGTTCCAGTGTTGGATCTGAGCTTCTGGATCTTTCCTGTGGCCTGCTGCTCTGCTTAGATAAGTGCTTCTTTGCTTTTGTTGCTACTTTTTCTGTCCAGCTTGTCATTTCGTTTTGCTGGAAGCTCTGAGACGCAAAGGGTGTACCGCCGTGCCGTTAGTTCGGCACGGTGGGTCTTTTTGCCCCCTTTGCGTGGTTTTTTGCTTTAGGGTTTTTTGTAGACTACAAAGTTCTCTTTGCTATCCTCGCTCTATCTAGAATATCGGGCCTCACTTTGCTGAATCTATTTCATCCCTATGTTTGTCTTTTCATCTTGCTAACAGTCATTATATGTGGGGGGCTGCCTTTTCCTTTGGGGTATTTCTCTGAGGCAAGTCAGGCTTGTTTTTCTATCTTTAGGCTAGTCAGCTCCTCAGGCTGTGCCGAGTTGCATAGGTAGTGTCAGGCGCAATCCACAGCTGCCTTTAGTTGTGTTTAGAATAAATTACTTGGCACTCAAGAGATAGTCTTTGCAAGATAAAACGTGAACAATTCGTTTATTAGGTGCATCCAGTTCCACATAAATTGAACGTTTTCGGTCTAATTATAAGACCTTCATCAGAAAGGTTATTGAGTACTGGATGATGTGAACAATCTGATAGGGCCCATAAGGTGCCAGCATCAGAGCAGTCCTGGGAGAGGGAGGGCGCCTGTCAGAGGGTATAGAAGGCGAGCGCTGTGGGAGGCGAACTAATCGCAGGAGCAGAAGCGCTGTAACGCCGGAGGACGCCGGCACCGTGCTGTGGAGGCTGCGAGACTCCCAGGGCCAGGGAGATGGCATAGATGCTCATGACAAGAGCATAGTCACTAGTGTGGCCACACTTATAATACTGTGTACAATTTTGGTGTCCGGTGTATAATAAGGATATAGCTGAACTAGAGCAGGTGATGAGAAGAACAAACAAGATTATTAGGGAAATGGGTGAATTGCAAAATCAGGAACAAACTTGAGGTTATTCAGTCTGGAAAAATGAAGTTTTAGGGGCAATTTTATTGCAATGTACAAATATATGAAGGGACAGTACAAAGATCTTTCTACATTGCAATGGTAACAAAGGGACATCCTCTACATCAAAAAAGGTCTAATCAAGGTCATCAATTCTTTACTGCAAGAGCAGTGAGACTATGGAACTCTGCCACATGATATTGTAATGGTCGATTCACTAAAAAAGTACAAGGAGACCTGGACCCCTTTCTTGATAAATATATTTCAGGTTATGGGTTCTAGATTCTGTGATGGGATGTTGATAGAGGAAACTCATCTGATTGCCGTATGGCAGTGGTCCCCAACTCCAGGCCTCGAGGGCCGCCAACAGTGCAGGTTTTCAGGATTTCTTTAGTATTGCATGGGTGGTAATGTGATCATCTGCACAGGTGATGAATCCAACCCCTGTGGAATACTAAGGAAATCCTGAAAACCTGCACTGTTGGCGGCCCTCGAGGCCTGGAGTTGGGGACCACTGCCGTATGGAGTCGGGAAGGAATTTTTCCCCTAATATGGGGCAATTACCATCTGCCTCATGGAGTTTTCGCCTTACGCTGGATCAACATATTACGTTATAGGTTGAACTTGGAGCATTTATGACAACCTTCAACCTTAAAAGCTATGTAACATGTTACTATATCATAATTAATACTTCTTTTACCAAACATGTACTGTCGGCATAATGTGTACTTTAAACAATTGCTTTAGAAGTGACCTCAATAGTAGCAATAAAATAAAATAAAAATATGTAGAACATAAGAAAATCTATAATGTAAAACAAAGCTGAAAATTCTCATAGAGGGGTGTTTTGGGTTTCTAAACTCTTAGTAGAGGACCAGAAGCTATCTACTTTCCTCAATCTGTATACAAGGTGACAGAGATCCTGTGTACTATGTGACCCGTGTTACAAAAATTATGGCTCTCATATTAATATGTTACAAGGGTATATAAAATGTATTAACTGTGGCAGAATGAATCAGAGCCTGGATGCATGATTACCGTCTGGTATATTGAACTCTGAATTCTCTGTTGTTTCAAAGAAAATATTTCGAGAAGATTTGGCCAGGGCCATAGAGCAGGAGAGGAAACTAGTCTATCACTGCACCCGGATGGCTTTTCCCAGTGCCTCTCTATGTGATTAAAATGAACCTGTCACCAGTTTTTTTGGGTATGAACAAATGCCACGGCCTGTATGCACAGTTATGTTTTATGATCTGTCCGCAGTAGGGCACAGCAAAGTGCGGCTGTGCAAGCCAGAGATGTCTGTGCATAGGCGCGAGAATTCATTCGGCCATGTGGATGACACAGGATGCATCTCCACATCAAACCAAGCCGGAGAACGACGATTGCCAGCAGAGAGGATGGACAAACGCTGCAGCAATGGTGTCCATCGGAGTTGACCAACCAGACTTACATACAGCATGGGGGCAACTCAAAAGGTTTTTTGGGGAATATACAGGGGGAGTCGGGATAATAATAACTTTGTGGAATTCAGTGCAAGTGCTCATGAAGGTGGTGGCATTTGTTCATACATGATAAAAATGATATATCCAGATGGCGGTGCTACACAGCAGCATACCGTGAGTTAGAATAGTGCAAGCACTTGCTGCTACTCACTTGCTGGACTATTACCACACCAGTCATACTAGGATGATATAGGAGAGATGTGGAAACCACAAAAAAACGACCATACGGAAAAAACTATAAGCAATAAAAACAACTATTAGATACAAATATTAAAATGTACAGACAAGAATAGAACAAAAATGGGGGGAAATGGCACAGGTCACAGTACGAATACTGCCGTGTAAGTACCAAACGTGCAGGCCCAAGACTATCTCCCTACATATAAAAGATGTAAGTATGGGGAGTGGACACCACTAAAACAGAGTGGCTGGTATGAACATGGTAGAATAACGTTAAATCATTAGCCCCTGGAACACTCCACAAAAAACGTACATCCCTCATTAAAGAAGAACTACTATACCAATATATGTGAGAGGTTCAAGCAAGCAATAACTAGAATGTCCAGGGAAACTGACAATACTAATCATCAGTAACAGCCATCACTGCACTCGTGTAACACCGCACCAGGAAGAAAACCAGGATAGTACAAATATAGCCCGTAAGTCAGACAGCCCCTGCTGTATCAATATGTTACCTGGTCCTGGGTGGTGCACGGGCGTGTGTCCGGTGTGCGGCCCGCACGTCTAACCCGATGCACGTTTCGGAGCGAGGCTCCTTCGTGAGTGAGCGTGTCGGAAGGCCGGTGTGCCCGGGATTAAATGGGCTCACACCGATATCAGCGGCGGCATCCGCCGGAAATGACGCATGCGTCGCCGTGACAACCACTGCCTCACAGCAGCGGCGACGTCATGCAAGGGCGCTGCCATAGCCATGGCAACCGCCCGAGCATAGAGATGCCATGAGCCGCCGGAAGCAGCGGCGTCCAGCGTGCATGCGTGTTGGCAGAGCCGCGGCAGATATAAGAATGGCTAAGATGATCTATAGCCTTACGGAAAGGGGGGCGGACCACCTAGAGAATCAAGTGAGGAGGCAAGGGTAGCCAATAATAGCGCCACTATACTACATCTGTGTGACCACAATGGGCATAATCAAGTTACTTACCAGAATGTGTGTGGCAACCCATGATCTGACAATCCTATCCCTGCCGTTAAGCTAAAAACACATGTAGCCACGGGCACACCAACTCAGATACGCACAAGAAACCCGTAGTTCACAAAATACCACATTGCCAACATATACAAAGTTACACACAATACATATATCCATATCATGATGAAAACAGAGAAAAGAAAAAAACAGGGCAAAACAATTGGATATGACCACCAATAGCATGGAGGGATGAATAGTTATACTCCAGAAGCCATCTTATATAAAACTTCATATGGTGGACGAGATGGAACTTGGGTCCAGGCAAAATGTCATCCGACATATCCAAACAATATGCATAAAAACAACCACAGATGTATCCGATGATGTACCCAACCACCTCCTGTGCCGTGGTCAGGATCACAGGAACGATGCAAAACTTATGGTCTCATTAAGTCCATGAGGATGGACGCTATTAAGCGTCCATATCCACCGAGTCTTGAGCTGTGCCAACCGTTGCGAGATATTACCTCCCCTTATATTCATTTCAATCATATCGATACCCTTGACACGCAAAACGCTACTGTCACAATTGTGGTGTGTCTTGAAATGTCGGGGTATCGTTTTGAGTAACTGATTCTCCGTTTCCTGTGTAGCTGCCTCAATGCCCCGAACATGCTCCCTCACCCTCGTTTTTAGTTGCCGTGTAGTCAGCCCTACATAAATCAATGGGCACGGGCAGGATGCGTAGTATATAACATTCCTGGACGTGCATGTAATGCATTTCTTGTTTTTAAAATTTTTTAGTCCAGTGGAGTCTATAAATGTATCTTCCCTCACGATGTTTTTACAAGCTATACACTTCCCACAAGTATGGGAAAGAAAGGGGTGACAGGTCTGATGTCACCAGATTTGTGACCAATTTTAACTCACGGGCGGGAGCCATTCGTACTGCCCTGGAGCGTGCTTGGCCCATCCTGAGAACTGATCCAACACTAGCCAAAATTTTATCCGATAAACCCATGATTACATATCGCAGGGCAAGGAATATACGTGATCACTTGGTACGCAGCCATTACATAGGAAATCCACCCAGGACATTTCTAAATGATCCTAGTAATAGACCGAGTGGTGGCTGTCGTACTTGTGGGAAGTGTATAGCTTGTAAAAACATTGTGAGGGAAGATACATTTATAGACTCCACTGCATTAAAAAGTTTTAAAATCAAGAAATGCATTACATGCACGTCCAGGAATGTTATATACTACGCATCCTGCCCGTGTCCATTGATTTATGTAGGGCTGACTACACGGCAACTAAAAACGAGGGTGAGGGAGCATGTTCGGGGCATTGAGGCAGCTACACAGGAAACAGAGAATCAGTTACTCAAAACGATACCCCGACATTTCAAGACACACCACAATTGTGACAGTAGCGTTTTGCGTGTCAAGGGTATCGATATGATTGAAATGAATATAAGGGGAGGTAATATCTCGCAACGGTTGGCACAGCTCGAGATTCGGTGGATATGGACGCTTAATAGCGTCCATCCTCATGGACTTAATGAGACCATAAGTTTTGCGTCGTTCCTGTGATCCTGACCACGGCACAGGAGGTGGTTGGGTACATGATCGGATACATCCGTGGTTGTTTTTATGCTGTTTTTAACTTTGTTTCTATTACCTTATTTTAGATCTACATATTGTTTCGATATGTTGGATGACATTTTGCCTGGACCCAAGTTCCATCTCGTCCACCATATGAAGTTTTATATAAGATGGCTTCTGGAGTATAACTATTCATCCCTCCATGCTATTGGTGGTCATATCCAATTGTTTTGCCCTGTTTTTTTCTTTAATCTGCTTTCATCATGATATGGATATATGTATTGTGTGTAACTTTGTATATGTTGGCAATGTGGTATTTTGTGAACTACGGGTTTCTTGTACGCATCTGAGTTGGTGTGCCCGTGGCTACATGTGTTTTTAGCTTAACGGCAGGGATAGGATTGTCAGATCATGGGTTGCCACACACATTCTGGTAAGTGACTCAATTATGCCCATTGTGGTCACACAGAAGTAGTATAGTGGCGCTATTATTGGCTACCCTTGCCTCCTCACATGATTCTCTAGGTGGTCCGCCCCCCCTTTCCGTAAGGCTATAGATCATCTTAGCCATTGTCTTATATCTGCCGCGGCTCTGCCCACACGCATGCGCGCTGGACGCCGCTGCTTCCGGTGGCTCACGGCATCTCTATGCTCGGGCGGTTGCCATGGCTATGGCGGCGCCCTTGCATGACGTCGCCGCCGCTGTGAGGCAGTGGTTGTCACGGCGACGCATGCGTCATTTCCGGCGGATGCCGCCGCCGATATCGGTGTGAGCACATTTAAACCCGGGCACACCGGCCTTCCGACACGCCCCCTGACCACCCAGGACCAGGTAACATTGATACAGCAGGGGCTGTCTGACTTACGGGCTATGTTTGTACTATCCTGGTTTCCTTCCTGGTGCGGTGTTATGCGAGTGCAGTGATGGCTGTTACTGATGATTAGTATTGTCAGTTTCCCTGGACATTCTAGTTATTGCTTGCTTGAACCTCTCACATATATTGGTATAGTAGTTCTTCTTTAATGAGGGATGTACGTTTTTTGTGGAGTGTTCCAGGGGCTAATGATTTAACCTTATTCTACCATGTTCATACCAGCCACTCTGTTTTAGTGGTGTCCACTCCCCATACTTACATCTTTTATATGTAGGGAGATAGTCTTGGGCCTGCACGTTTGGTACTTACACGGCAGTATTCGTACTGTGACCTGTGCCATTTCCCCCCATTTTTGTTCTATTCTTGTCTGTACATTTTAATATTTGTATCTAATGAAGAGTTGTTTTTATTGCTTATAGTTTTTTCCGTATGGTCGTTTTTTTGTGGTTTCCACATCTCTCCTATGAAAAAAATGATGTCAGGTTCCCTTTAACTTTAGGCTCTGATTCATGTTTAAGGGTATGGACTGTACTGTTGTGTTTCTGACCCTGAAGAACACCAATGGCGTCATGTGAATAATGTCATGCATTTTGAGATATATGTGTCAACTGAAGTGTAAACTATGTCCTACAATTTTGAAATGTATTAGGTAGTTGTGTGATAGAATGTGAATTGCCATGTATGGTGATATCATAATGTAAAGGTTATGCATGATGTGGGTAGTGTACAGTGCTGCTTAAGTATAGGGTAAGATATAGATTAGGATTTAGGACATAAGATAGTGACTAGTTTGATGACAATATTATAAGATACATTTAATGTTTGGGACTAGCCCACAGTGAGGGGGTTTGGTGAGTAAAAAGGAACTGTATTCTGTTTGAAGGAAGTTTGTTGGTTAGAGTGATGTGGTCAAGTTCAAGGTGCGACGGGCTGATAGCAAAGGCGAGTACCTATTGTCCTGGGTGGTTTGAGGCCTTATACAATATCCCCCACGGACATTCCTGCAATTCCCGGAGCTCAAAGCTTGATAGAGGTGCTATGGTGAGCATCTTAAACCTTTACGTACAGAAGAAGGTGGACGTGGAAGCTCATGTGGAGAAGTTAACGGATCTTGGGAGTACTGTGGAACTGGACTGGGAATCCCAGGGGCTGATAGGATCAGTCAGCATATGGATAGTCCAGATGGAATGGAAAGAAAAGCTGGAAATATACTGTATTTTGTAAATAAGAAACGGAGGGAGCTGTGCCCGATATCGCATGTCAATCTGATTCACTTGAACTTTTTTTAAATCTGGGTGTCCCCTGATTCATGTGCAGCGGCTCATGTAACAAAAGACTTGGAGACTGCTAAGGCCTGCAAGTGAGTGTAACACGCTCCACATGTGACAGCACAATTGAACAAGGACACAATTTTTCTGTTAAATTCCAGGGTGACATGGAGCAGCAACTCACCCACAACTACCACCCTCTATCACCTTACACATGCTAACCATTGAACATGCTGCTGTTCTCCTGAATCGGGCATTGTTTTACTTGTCCATACATCTCTCCCTCCGTGAGATGTGGAGCCTCTTTTCCCTAAATATAAATCTAGTCAGTTTAGACTACTGCATAGCTCCCAACTTTCAAAGAAGATAAAGAGGGAACCATTTTTGGGCTTGCCCTTATTTGCATCCATTTGCCATTTCATTCCCCTTGGCCACATAATTAAACCCTTCCATTGTCCTGACCGATCCGGGATAAGAGCAGCTGTGATTTCAGAGCTTCCAGGGCCGACTACCCCCACCTGTGGCACGCAAAGAGAGGAGGTAATGACAAGCTTAGAAAGTTGACAGCCCATTGAGGTACAAGGCCAGGTGACCATAGGGTCACAACCTGGCTT
Source organism: Ranitomeya imitator (assembly GCF_032444005.1). Classification (NCBI taxonomy): domain Eukaryota; kingdom Metazoa; phylum Chordata; class Amphibia; order Anura; family Dendrobatidae; genus Ranitomeya; species Ranitomeya imitator. The sequence continues at coordinate 761,905,906 of NC_091284.1, read as the reverse complement.
CTCCAAACATCTGCATGGAGCCAGGTGACTGGTAGGTGCCATTCCTGGCTTTTCCAAATGTATCCATGGGGATCAGGTGACTGGTGTGTCCAAATCCTAACTACCCCAAGCATATCCATGGTTCAGTATTGGTCAATGGAGCAGATCTGTACTCTTTTAGCCGAGGCCATGATTCCCTAAACTGACATCCTATAGAATGTCAAATCTGTGTCTCTCATGATGGAGCCATGATGTCTTGCTGCTCTCTTGTAAAGAGTCTCTGGTTCTTTGGATCTCTGGATCTCTTGGCTGTCTGGATGTCTGTTACAGAGGCGCATATCCTCTTTGTATAGTTAACAACTGTCCTCCAAGCCAGCATCCAGAGGTCAAAAGAAAGATGTGATGAGGTTAACATGCATTGTTTGATTATTTATAGTTTATACTTCAATGTTTGCAAGTCAACAAACTGGCTGGCCTGGACAATGTATGATCAACATATCAGCAAATATCATTGTTCATTTAACCTGCATCTCTGTCATCAAGGATAACAGCACAATATGTTACAACACATGTCAACTAACAAGTCAATATTACAGGCTTATATGAACAAAAGTCTAAGTTTTCTTGACCAGCCAAAGAACAAACACATAAATTCAAAAGTCAACATATAGCTCAGTCTATTCCTCCTGGCTTACTGAAAATAGACGTCTGGTTAAATAAGATAAAATGATGTCTTCACACTGCTCCAGTCTTTGTTTGCAAGATGCAGGGGTGACATTATGTCTGTGGTACATGTGACCATTGTAGCCAATAGAGTTGAGCGACCTTGACCTTTTTAGAGTCGAGCCGGGTTTCGCGAAACCCGACTATCTCAAAAGTCGGGTCGAGTGAAATCGGCCGATTATGACGTAAAGTCGGGATCGACCGAAACACGAAACCCAATGCAAGTCAATGGGGCAGCATAGTCGGCAGTGAGTGGGGGCCAGGAAAACACCTAGAGTGCCCATTTTAATGTCAAAACCATCCATTCTTCTTAATGAAGCTTGTCAAGCGTAATTTACCTTATAATAATTGGAAGGCATTTGAAATTGGGGGTCATTTGGCTAAAGTTGTGTGGGGTAGGGCTGGTTCAAGTAATTAGTGGGCCCAGGAAATCTGGACCACGTCACGGCAGTGGAGCAGGGAGAGGTAAGTATTTCAACTTTGCAAGTGCTGTGATCCTGAGCAAGCAGGGGGGGCCCACTTGTTGGCATTGGCACTGGCACAGGGCCCCTCAAAGTACAGCGGTGTGTTTGCACGGCGGGGGCGCCTCCCACCGGCAGCAACACTTTTGCGTACTATGAGAGGCCCTGTGCCAGTGACGTCGCCAACTAGTATTCCTCCCCCCACCTGATGAAGGAACCTGCACTTTCATCTGCACCTTCCTCTTTGTCCCCGTGTAAGGTGGTATGGTATGCGGGAAGAGCAACCTGACTTTCAGCAGGGTCACAATGTTGTTGTGTAGCATGCACGAGGAATGTTGCGTTATGGGTCAATGTACCAGCAGACTCATCTATCACTGGCTGGGCAATGGGCACGATGAAGTGGAAACACAGATATAGGCCCAAAGAATAAAGTGGGCTAAATGCAGTTCAAAATTGGTAACACAGGAATAACCAGGGGGCATTGCAGTGGAGGACAACTGGAATGAGAGGCTGACACAGAGAGTAGGGCCAAATCAGTAAGTAGTCGAAATGCAGTTCAAAATTGGCAACCGTAGTAAACAGGCGGCACAGCTTTGTTCAGTGGAGAACAACAAGGAGTGGCAGACACCGATAGTAGGCCCCAACCCAACTAGTAGGCCAAATGCAGTCTAACATTAACAACTACTTAACGAGAGCCTGAAAATGGAATTTCAGGACAGGAAACCAGGAGAACAGCAAGGAGTGGCAGACACCGATAGTAGGCCCCAAACCAACTAGTACGCCAAATGCAGTTGTTCCATTTAACCACAATTTAATGAGAGCCTGAAGATAGAAGCTCAGGAAAGGCAACCTGGGGAACACCTTGGAGTGTAACACACCATCTCTCTCCACCCCATACCCATTTTGTAGGCCTAATGCAGTGTACTTTTCTACAACTACTAAACGAGAGTCGGAAGACCGAAGCAATGGCAAGGAAACCTGGGGAACACCTTGGAGTGTAACACACCATCTCTCTCCACCCCATATCCAATTTGTAGGCCTAATGCAGTGTAGTTTCCAACAACTACTAAACGAGAGCCGGAATATCGAAGCTCAGGAAAGGCAACCTGGGGAACACCTTGGAGTGTAACACACCCTCTCTCTACACCCCATACCCAATTTGAAGGCCTAATGCAGTGTAGTTTCCAAGAACTACTAAACGAGAGCCGGAAGATCGAAGCTCAGGAAAGGCAACCTGGGGAACACCTTGGAGTGTAACACACCCTCTCTCTACACCCCATACCCAATTTGAAGGCCTAATGCAGCGTAGTTTCCAACAACTACTAAACGAGAGCCGGAAGATCGAAGCTCAGGAAAGGCAACCTGGGGAACACCTTGGAGTGTAACAAACCCTCTCTCTACACCCCATACCCAATTTGTAGGCCTAATGCAGCGTAGTTTCCGACAACTACTAAACGAGAGCATGAAGATCGAAGCTCAGGAAAGGCAACCTGGGGAACACCTTGGAGTGTAACACACCCTCTCTCTACACCCCATACCCAATTTGAAGGCCTAATGCAGTGTAGTTTCCAAGAACTACTAAACGAGAGCCGGAAGATCGAAGCTCAGGAAAGGCAACCTGGGGAACACCTTGGAGTGGAACACACCATCTCTCTACACCCCATACCAAATTTGAAGGCCTAATGCAGCGTAGTTTCCAACAACTACTAAACGAGAGCCGGAAGATCGAAGCTCAGGAAAGGCAACCTGGGGAACACCTTGGAGTGTAACACAACGTCTCTCTACACCACGGAAGGGCTGATTCTTAGGAAGGAAGGCTGTTGGAAATAAGCATTGCGCGTCCGAGGGTGATTATATTCTTATTAGGTATATACTCACCCTCGGACGCGCCCTGCTTCTTTATTTGGAATGAATGTTTATTTGCAATGTGGTGTTGACTTTCTCTATTATTTTGGTAATTAATGATTTTATTATTTTCATTGTTTTGCATCTTCTCGGCAATAATATAAAGAAGACGCGACAGGACAACACTCGGTGGATGCCATATGTGTGTTTTCAATTTAAAAAACCTTTCAGTTAACTACTTGCAGGAGAAAGTAATTGTAGCTGGTGGCCATTTTTAGTACTGTACCAGATTTTAGTTGTGTGTTTGTTTTTAATGTTAAAATGTCTGCATTTGATATCTCACCAGTATTTTCTTTTTTATAAGCAAAATACTTTTTTTTTTATTTTATGATGTTGGTTCAAGGGGTACACGGGCAGCAGTAGACAGGTCAGTGGAGGCCTAGTGGAAGGAGGGACCGCAGACAGGCTTCGAAGCCCTAACATAATAAATTGGGCTGCCTGTAGGCAATTTAAAATTGGTTCCAGGGGAACACGGGCAGCAGTAGACAGGTCAGTGGAGGCCTAGAGGAAGGAGGGACCGCAGATGCGCCAATGTTTCCCCCATACCAAATTTGTAGGCCTAATGCAGTGGAGTTTCCAACAACTACTAAACGAGAGCCGGAATATCGAAGCTCAGGAAAGGCAACCTGGGGAACACCTTGGAGTGTAACACACCCTCTCTCTACACCCCATACCCAATTTGAAGGCCTAATGCAGTGTAGTTTCCAAGAACCACTAAACGAGAGCCGGAAGATCGAAGCTCAGGAAAGGCAACCTGGGGAACACCTTGGAGTGTAACACACCCTCTCTCTACACCCCATACCCAATTTGAAGGCCTAATGCAGCGTAGTTTCCAACAACTACTAAACGAGAGCCGGAAGATCGAAGCTCAGGAAAGGCAACCTGGGGAACACCTTGGAGTGTAACAAACCCTCTCTCTACACCCCATACCCAATTTGTAGGCCTAATGCAGCGTAGTTTCCGACAACTACTAAACGAGAGCATGAAGATCGAAGCTCAGGAAAGGCAACCTGGGGAACACCTTGGAGTGTAACACACCCTCTCTCTACACCCCATACCCAATTTGAAGGCCTAATGCAGTGTAGTTTCCAAGAACTACTAAACGAGAGCCGGAAGATCGAAGCTCAGGAAAGGCAACCTGGGGAACACCTTGGAGTGGAACACACCATCTCTCTACACCCCATACCCAATTTGAAGGCCTAATGCAGCGTAGTTTCCAACAACTACTAAACGAGAGCCGGAAGATCGAAGCTCAGGAAAGGCAACCTGGGGAACACCTTGGAGTGTAACACAACGTCTCTCTACACCACGGAAGGGCTGATTCTTAGGAAGGAAGGCTGTTGGAAATAAGCATTGCGCGTCCGAGGGTGATTATATTCTTATTAGGTATATACTCACCCTCGGACGCGCCCTGCTTCTTTATTTGGAATGAATGTTTATTTGCAATGTGGTGTTGACTTTCTCTATTATTTTGGTAATTAATGATTTTATTATTTTTATTGTTTTGCATCTTCTCGGCAATAATATAAAGAAGACGCGACAGGACAACACTCGGTGGATGCCATATGTGTGTTTTCAATTTAAAAAACCTTTCAGTTAACTACTTGCAGGAGAAAGTAATTGTAGCTGGTGGCCATTTTTAGTACTGTACCAGATTTTAGTTGTGTGTTTGTTTTTAATGTTAAAATGTCTGCATTTGATATCTCACCAGTATTTTCTTTTTTATAAGCAAAATACTTATTTTTATATTTTCTGATGTTGGTTCCAGGGGTACACGGGCAGCAGTGCCCTGGTCAGTGTAGTAGTAGTTGAAAGAATGGACCGCAGACAGGCATCGAAGGCCTAAAATAAAAAAATTGGGCTGGCTGTAGGCAATTTTAAATTGGTTCCAGGGGTACACGGGCAGCAGTGGTGTGGTCAGTGGAGGCCTAGTGGAAGGAGTGACCGCAGACAGGCATCGAAGGCCTAAAATAATAACACATGGCTGTAGGCAATTTTAAATTGGTTCCAGGGGTACACGGGCAGCAGTGCCCTGGTCAGTGTAGTAGTAGTTGAAAGAATGGACCGCAGACAGGTATCGAAGGCCTAAAATAAAAAAATTGGGCTGGCTGTAGGCAATTTTAAATTGGTTCCAGGGGTACACGGGCAGCAGTGGTGTGGTCAGTGGAGGCCTCGTGGAAGGAGTGACCGCAGACAGGCATCGAAGGCCTAAAATAATAACACATGGCTGTAGGCAATTTTAAATTGGTTCCAGGGGTACACGGGCAGCAGTGGTGTGGTCAGTGGAGGCCTAGTGGAAGGAGTGACCGCAGACAGGCATCGAAGGCCTAAAATAATAGCACATGGCTGTAGGCAATTTTAAATTGGTTCCAGGGGTACACGGGCAGCAGTGACCTGGTCAGTGTAGTAGTAGTTGAAAGAATGGACCGCAGACAGGCATCGAAGGCCTAAAATAAAAAAATTGGGCTGGCTGTAGGCAATTTTAAATTGGTTCCAGGGGTACACGGGCAGCAGTGGTGTGGTCAGTGGAGGCCTAGTGGAAGGAGTGACCGCAGACAGGCATCGAAGGCCTAAAATAATAACACATGGCTGTAGGCAATTTTAAATTGGTTCCAGGGGTACACGGGCAGCAGTGCCCTGGTCAGTGTAGTAGTAGTTGAAAGAATGGACCGCAGATAGGCATCGAAGGCCTAAAATAATAACACATGGCTGTAGGCAATTTTAAATTGGTTCCAGGGGTACACGGACAGCAGTGGTGTGGTCAGTGGAGGCCTAGTGGAAGGAGTGACCGCAGACAGGCATCGAAGGCCTAAAATAATAACACATGGCTGTAGGCAATTTTAAATTGGTTCCAGGGGTACACGGGCAGCAGTGGTGTGGTCAGTGGAGGCCTAGTGGAAGGAGTGACCGCAGACAGGCATCGAAGGCCTAAAATAATAACACATGGCTGTAGGCAATTTTAAATTGGTTCCAGGGGTACACGGGCAGCAGTGCCCTGGTCAGTGTAGTAGTAGTTGAAAGAATGGACCGCAGACAGGCATCGAAGGCCTAAAATAAAAAAATTGGGCTGGCTGTAGGCAATTTTAAATTGGTTCCAGGGGTACACGGGCAGCAGTGGTGTGGTCAGTGGAGGCCTAGTGGAAGGAGTGACCGCAGACAGGCATCGAAGGCCTAAAATAATAACACATGGCTGTAGGCAATTTTAAATTGGTTCCAGGGGTACACGGGCAGCAGTGCCCTGGTCAGTGTAGTAGTAGTTGAAAGAATGGACCGCAGACAGGCATCGAAGGCCTAAAATAAAAAAATTGGGCTGGCTGTAGGCAATTTTAAATTGGTTCCAGGGGTACACTGGCAGCAGTGGTGTGGTCAGTAGAGGCCTAGTGGAAGGAGTGACCGCAGACAGGCATCGAAGGCCTAAAATAATAACACAAGGCTGTAGGCAATTTTAAATTGGTTCCAGGGGTACACGGGCAGCAGTGGTGTGGTCAGTGGAGGCCTAGTGGAAGGAGTGACCACAGACAGGCATCGAAGGCCTAACATAACAAAAATGTCAATACAATGGTATTGTCAGTGGCAGGCATTGAAGGATGTCAGCGCATAGACTAAACATTGGTGGAGCTGTGAGATAATTTTGCAAGTGGTAGAGCACTGTTTGAGCTGGGGTGGGGGGAAACTGTCTTGTGGCCGGCGGTACCGGCCAAGGGCCCCTCATATTACAACGGTGTGTCTGACGTTGGGTGCGCACCACCACCGCCAGAGACACTTTATTGTACTAGGAGGGACCCAGTGGCAGTGCCGTCGACCAAAAGCGGGCTCACCCACCTCTTCAGACAAACTGCACTCTCACGGGTGCTGTCGCCAAGTGTCGATACCACGGCCCCGTGTGGGGAGTTTGGCCATTTAGTGAGGTGTAAACATGTCGTATGCTGGACAATCAGGTGCTGAAAATTACGAGATTGGAAAAGGCATTCAGAATAGTCCACAGGCAAGACCTTTTCATAGGAAAGCTAGGTGTCAGCCGGGCAAGGTGGGGCAAAAGATTTCGAAATCCAGTTGTGGTTCATTTTAATGAAGGTTAGATCATCTACATTTTGGGTAGCCAGACGAGTCCTTTTTTCTGTTAGTATTGAACCTGCAGCACTGAATACTCTTTCTGATAGGACACTAGCTGCCGGGCAAGCAAGCTCCTGCAATGCATATTCTGCCAATTCTGGCCAGGTGTCTAATTTTGATGCCCAGTAATCAAATGGGAATGACGGTTGAGGGAGAACATCGATAAGGGATGAAAAATAGTTTGTAACCATACTGGACAAATGTTGTCTCCTGTAACTTTGAATTGATGCTGCAGTACCTGTCCTGTCTGCGGTCATAGCAAAATCACTCCACAACCTGGTCAGAAAACCCCTCTGGCCAACGGCACTTCTGATTTCTGCCCCTCTAACTCCTCTGGTCTGCTGGCCCCTGCAGCTCGTGTGAGAACGATCACGGGCGCTGTGTGCAGGGAATGCCAGAAGCAAACGGTCAACAAGAGTTGATTGTTTGGTTGCTAATATTAGTTCCAAGTTCTCATGTGGCATTATATTTTGCAATTTGCCTTTATAGCGAGGATCAAGGAGGCAGGCCAACCAGTAATCGTCATCATTCATCATTTTAGTTATGCGTGTGTCCCTTTTGAGGATACGTAAGGCATAATCTGCCATGTGGGCCAAAGTTCCAGTTCTCAAATCTGCGGTTGTGCTTGGTTGAGGGGCAGTTTCAGGCAAATCCACGTCACTTGTGTCCCTCAAAAAACCAGAACCCGGCCTTGCCGCGCCACCAATTTCCAGTGGCCCCGGAAAAGCTTCCTCATTAAAAATATAATCATCCCCATCATCCTCCTCGTCCTCCTCCTCCTCTTTGCCCGCTACCTCGTCCTGTACACTGCCCTGGCCAGACAATGGCTGACTGTCATCAAGGCTTCCTCTTCCTCAGCTGCAGACACCTGATCCTTTATGTGCGTCAAACTTTGCATCAGCAGACGCATTAGGGGGATGCTCATGCTTATTATGGCGTTATCTGCACTAACCAGCCGTGTGCATTCCTCAAAACACTGAAGGACTTGACACATGTCTTGAATCTTCGACCACTGCACACCTGACAACTCCATGTCTGCCATCCTACTGCCTGCCCGTGTATGTGTATCCTCCCACAAAAACATAACAGCCCGCCTCTGTTCACACAGTCTCTGAAGCATGTGCAGTGTTGAGTTCCACCTTATGGCAACGTCTATGATTAGGCGATGCTGGGGAAGGTTCAAAGAACGCTGATAGGTCTGCATACGGCTGGAGTGTACGGGCGAACGGCGGATATGTGAGCAAAGTCCACGCACTTTGAGGAGCAGGTCGGATAACCCCGGATAACTTTTCAGGAAGCACTGCACCACCAGGTTTAAGGTGTGAGCCAGGCAAGGAATGTGTTTCAGTTGGGAAAGGGAGATGGCAGCCATGAAATTCCTTCCGTTATCACTCACTACCTTGCCTGCCTCAAGATCTACAGTGCCCAGCCACGACTGCGTTTCTTTCTGCAAGAACTCGGACAGAACTTCCGCGGTGTGTCTGTTGTCGCCCAAACACTTCATAGCCAATACAGCCTGCTGACGTTTGCCAGTAGCTGCCCCATAATGGGAGACCTGGTGTGCAACAGTGGCAGCTGCGGATGGAGTGGTTGTGCGACTGCGGTCTGTGGACGAGCTCTCGCTTCTGCAGGAGGACGAAGAGGAGGAGGAGGGGGTGCGAACGGCTACAGCCAATTGTTTCCTAGACCGTGGGCTAGGCAGAACTGTCCCAAACTTGCTGTCCCCTGTGGACCCTGCATCCACCACATTTACCCAGTGTGCCGTGATGGACACGTAACGTCCCTGGCCATGCCTACTGGTCCATGCATCTGTTGTCAGGTGCACCTTTGTGCTCACAGATTGCCTGAGTGCATGGACGATGCGCTCTTTAACATGCTGGTGGAGGGCTGGGATGGCTTTTCTGGAAAAAAAAGTGTCGACTGGGTAGCTCGTAGCGTGGTACAGCGTAGTCCATCAGGGCTTTGAAAGCTTCGCTTTCAACTAACCGGTAAGGCATCATCTCTAACGAGATTAGTCTAGCTATGTGTGCGTTCAAACCCTGTGTACGCGGATGCGAGGCTAAGTACTTCCTTTTTCTAACCATAGTCTCATGTAGGGTGAGCTGGACTGGAGAGCTGGAGATCGTGGAACTAGCGGGGGTGCCGGTGGACATGGCAGACTGAGAGACGGTGGGAGATGGTATTGTTGCCACCGGTGCCCTAGATGCAGTGTTTCCTACTACGAAACTGGTGATTCCCTGACCCTGACGGCTTTGGCCTGGCAAAGAAACCTGCACAGATACTGCAGGTGGTGCGGAAAATGGTGGCCCTACACTGCCGGAAGGGATGTTGCGTTGCTGACTAGCTTCATTGGCCGAGGGTGCTACAACCTTAAGGGACGTTTGGTAGTTAGTCCAGGCTTGCAAATGCATGGTGGTTAAATGTCTATGCATGCAACTTGTATTGAAACTTTTCAGATTCTGTCCTCTGCCTAAGGTAGTTGAACATTTTTGACAGATGACTTTGCGCTGATCAATTGGATGTTGTTTACAAAAATGCCAGACTGCACTCTTTCTAGCATCGGATACCTTTTCAGGCATTGCAGACTGAGCTTTAACCGGATGGCCACGCTGTCCTCCAACAGGTTTTAGCTTTGCCACGCGTTTTGGGCAAGATACGGGCCCGGCAGATGGAACCTGTTGCGATGTTGATGCCTGCTGCGGCCCCTCCTCCTCCGCTTCAGAACTGCTGCCGCCTGCACCCTGTTCCCCCAATGGCTGCCAATCGGGGTCAAGAACTGGGTCATCTATTACCTCTTCTTGTAGCTCGTGTGCAACTTCGTCTGTGTCACCGTGTCGGTCGGTGGTATAGCGTTCGTGATGGGGCAACATAGTCTCATCAGGGTCTGATTCTTGATCAGCACCCTGCGATGGCAATGTTGTGGTCTGAGTCAAAGGACCAGGATAGTAGTCTGGCTGTGGCTGTGCATCAGTGCACTCCATGTCAGATTCAACTTGTAATGGGCATGGACTGTTAACTGCTTCACTTTCTAAGCCAGGGACGGTATGTGTAAAGAGCTCCATGGAGTAACCCGTTGTGTCGCCTGCTGCATTCTTCTCTGTTGTTGTTTTTGCTGAAGAGGACAAGGAAGCGACTTGTCCCTGACCGTGAACATCCACTAACGACGCGCTGCTTTGACATTTACCAGTTTCACGAGAGGAGGCAAAAGAGCTAGAGGCTGAGTCAGCAAGATAAGCCAAAACTTGCTCTTGCTGCTCCGGCTTTAAAAGCGGTTTTCCTACTCCCAGAAAAGGGAGCGTTCGAGGCCTTGTGTAGCCAGACGACGAACCTGGCTCCACAGCTCCAGACTTAGGTGCAATATTTTTTTTCCCACGACCAGCTGATGCTCCACCACTACCACTACCCTCATTACCAGCTGACAATGAACGCCCCCGGCCACGACCTCTTCCACCAGACTTCCTCATTGTTTTAAAAATGTTACCAAACGAACGGTATTTGTTGCTGTCACACAACTTACACGGTGAGCTATAACTTCAGTATGATTTAGCTACCCCTTTACAGGTGGGTGAGACCACAACGAAAATCAGCCACAATGTTACACACTCTGTTGTTGTTGGCAACAAATGAGATGGCACACACGCAGGACTGTCACTGAAGCGCAAATGTAAATATTTATCTCCCACTGATTTGTGTTTGTTTTTTTTAAAAGGGAGACTTCAGAAAAAAAAAAAATTAAAAAAAAAATTATTTTTTACAGAAGAATTTATAAAACAAATAAAATGAAATGATTGTTTCAGGGAGAATTTAGGGAAAAAAAAAAAAAAGGCTTTGTAGGGCCCACTGAGTGAGAGAGGACGCACACAGGAGTCAGGAGTGGCACACAAGCCCAGAGGCCAATATTAATCTCCCACCGATTGATTTAGTTTTTTTTTTTGGTAGATTTTGGAACCCAAATCAAGCAAAAAAATTAATAGGCTTTCTATGGCCCACAATTGGGGAGAGAGAGAGAGATGGCACACCCAGGAGTCAAGACTGGCACACAAGCAGAAGGGGCAATATGAATCTCCCACAGATTTTTTTTTTTTTTTTTTCAGGGAGACTTGAGAGAAAAAAAATACAAAAAAAATGATTTTTTTTCAGGAATAATTTAGAAACCAAAGAAAATAAAATGATTGTTTCAGGGAGAATTTAGAAAACAAATAAAACAAAAAATAGGCTTTCTAGGGCCCACTGAGTGACAGATGACGCACACAGGAGTCAGGAGTGGCACACAAGCCCAGAGGCCAATATTAATCTCCCACTGATTGATTTAGTGATTTTTTTTGGTAGATTTTGGAACCCAAATCAAGCAAAAAAATTTATAGGCTTTCTATGGCCCACAATTGGGGAGAGAGAGAGAGATGGCACACCCAGGAGTCAAGACTGGCACACAAGCAGAAGGGGCAATATGAATCTCCCACAGATTTTTTTTTTTTTTTTTTTTTCAGGGAGACTTGAGAGAAAAAAAAATACAAAAAAAATGATTTTTTTTCAGGAATAATTTAGAAACCAAAGAAAATAAAATGATTGTTTCAGGGAGAATTTAGAAAACAAATAAAACAAAAAATAGGCTTTCTAGGGCCCACTGAGTGACAGATGACGCACACAGGAGTCAGGAGTGGCACACAAGCCCAGAGGCCAATATTAATCTCCCACTGATTGATTTAGTGATTTTTTTTGGTAGATTTTGGAACCCAAATCAAGCAAAAAAATTAATAGGCTTTCTATGGCCCACAATTGGGGGGAGAGAGAGAGATGGCACACCCAGGAGTCAAGACTGGCACACAAGCAGAAGGGGCAATATGAATCTCCCACAGATTTTTTTTTTTTTTTTTTCAGGGAGACTTGAGAGAAAAAAAAATACCAAAAAAATGATTTTTTTCAGGAATAATTTAGAAACCAAAGAAAATAAAATGATTGTTTCAGGGAGAATTTAGAAAACAAATAAAACAAAAAATAGGCTTTCTAGGGCCCACTGAGTGACAGATGAGGCACACAGGAGTCAGGAGTGGCACACAAGCCCAGAGGCCAATATTAATCTCCCACTGATTGATTTAGTGATTTTTTTTGGTAGATTTTGGAACCCAAATCAAGCAAAAAAATTAATAGGCTTTCTATGGCCCACAATTGGGGAGAGAGAGAGAGATGGCACACCCAGGAGTCAAGACTGGCACACAAGCAGAAGGGGCAATATGAATCTCCCACAGATTTTTTTTTTTTTTTTTTTTTTTCAGGGAGACTTGAGAGAAAAAAAAATACCAAAAAAATGATTTTTTTCAGGAATAATTTAGAAACCAAAGAAAATAAAATGATTGTTTCAGGGAGAATTTAGAAAACAAATAAAACAAAAAATAGGCTTTCTAGGGCCCACTGAGTGACAGATGACGCACACAGGAGTCAGGAGTGGCACACAAGCCCAGAGGCCAATATTAATCTCCCACTGATTGATTTAGTGATTTTTTTCAGGTAGATTTTGGAACCCAAATCAAGCAAAAAAATTAATAGGCTTTCTATGGCCCACTATTTGTGAGAGAGATGGCACGCTCAGGACTGGCACACAAGCCCAGAGGCCAATATTACATAGTAACATAGTAACATAGTAACATAGTTAGTAAGGCCGAAAAAAGACATTTGTCCATCCAGTTCAGCCTATATTCCATCATAATAAATACCCAGATCTACGTCCTTCTACAGAACCTAATAATTGTATGATACAATATTGTTCTGCTCCAGGAAGACATCCAGGCCTCTCTTGAACCCCTCGACTGAGTTCGCCATCACCACCTCCTCAGGCAAGCAATTCCAGATTCTCACTGCCCTAACAGTAAAGAATCCTCTTCTATGTTGGTGGAAAAACCTTCTCTCCTCCAGACGCAAAGAATGCCCCCTTGTGCCCGTCACCTTCCTTGGTATAAACAGATCCTCAGCGAGATATTTGTATTGTCCCCTTATATACTTATACATGGTTATTAGATCGCCCCTCAGTCGTCTTTTTTCTAGACTAAATAATCCTAATTTCGCTAATCTATCTGGGTATTGTAGTTCTCCCATCCCCTTTATTAATTTTGTTGCCCTCCTTTGTACTCTCTCTAGTTCCATTATATCCTTCCTGAGCACCGGTGCCCAAAACTGGACACAGTACTCCATGTGCGGTCTAACTAGGGATTTGTACAGAGGCAGTATAATGCTCTCATCATGTGTATCCAGACCTCTTTTAATGCACCCCATGATCCTGTTTGCCTTGGCAGCTGCTGCCTGGCACTGGCTGCTCCAGGTAAGTTTATCATTAACTAGGATCCCCAAGTCCTTCTCCCTGTCAGATTTACCCAGTGGTTTCCCGTTCAGTGTGTAATGGTGATATTGATTCCCTCTTCCCATGTGTATAACCTTACATTTATCATTGTTAAACCTCATCTGCCACCTTTCAGCCCAAGTTTCCAACTTATCCAGATCCATCTGTAGCAGAATACTATCTTCTCTTGTATTAACTGCTTTACATAGTTTTGTATCATCTGCAAATATCGATATTTTACTGTGTAAACCTTCTACCAGATCATTAATGAATATGTTGAAGAGAACAGGTCCCAATACTGACCCCTGCGGTACCCCACTGGTCACAGCGACCCAGTTAGAGACTATACCATTTATAACCACCCTCTGCTTTCTATCACTAAGCCAGTTACTAACCCATTTACACACATTTTCCCCGAGACCAAGCATTCTCATTTTGTGTACCAACCTCTTGTGCGGCACGGTATCAAACGCTTTGGAAAAATCGAGATATACCACGTCCAATGACTCACCGTGGTCCAGTCTATAGCTTACCTCTTCATAAAAACTGATTAGATTGGTTTGACAGGAGCGATTTCTCATAAACCCATGCTGATATGGAGTTAAACAGTTATTCTCATTGAGATAATCCAGAATAACATCCCTCAGAAACCCTTCAAATATTTTACCAACAATAGAGGTTAGACTTACTGGCCTATAATTTCCAGGTTCACTTTTAGAGCCCTTTTTGAATATTGGCACCACATTTGCTATGCGCCAGTCCTGCGGAACAGACCCTGTCGCTATAGAGTCACTAAAAATAAGAAATAATGGTTTATCTATTACATTACTTAGTTCTCTTAGTACTCGTGGGTGTATGCCATCCGGACCCGGAGATTTATCTATTTTAATCTTATTTAGCCGGTTTCGCACCTCTTCTTGGGTTAGATTGGTGACCCTTAATATAGGGTTTTCATTGTTTCTTGGGATTTCACCTAGCATTTCATTTTCCACCGTGAATACCGTGGAGAAGAAGGTGTTTAATATGTTAGCTTTTTCCTCGTCATCTACAACCATTCTTTCCTCACTATTTTTTAAGGGGCCTACATTTTCAGTTTTTATTCTTTTACTATTGATATAGTTGAAGAACAGTTTGGGATTAGTTTTACTCTCCTTAGCAATGTGCTTCTCTGTTTCCTTTTTGGCAGCTTTAATTAGTTTTTTAGATAAAGTATTTTTCTCCCTATAGTTTTTTAGAGCTTCAATGGTGCCATCCTGCTTTAGTAGTGCAAATGCTTTCTTTTTACTGTTAATTGCCTGTCTTACTTCTTTGTTTAGCCACATTGGGTTTTTCCTATTTCTAGTCCTTTTATTCCCACAAGGTATAAACCGCTTACACTGCCTATTTAGGATGTTCTTAAACATTTCCCATTTATTATCTGTATTCTCATTTCTGAGGATATTGTCCCAGTCTACCAGATTAAGGGCATCTCTAAGCTGTTCAAACTTTGCCTTCCTAAAGTTCAATGTTTTTGTGACTCCCTGACAAGTCCCCCTAGTGAAAGACAGGTGAAACTGCACAATATTGTGGTCGCTATTTCCTAAATGCCCAACCACCTGCAGATTTGTTATTCTGTCAGGTCTATTAGATAGTATTAGGTCTAAAAGTGCTGCTCCTCTGGTTGGATTCTGCACCAATTGTGAAAGATAATTTTTCTTGGTTATTAGCAGAAACCTGTTGCCTTTATGGGTTTCACAGGTTTCTGTTTCCCAGTTAATATCCGGGTAGTTAAAGTCCCCCATAACCAGGACCTCATTATGGGTTGCAGCTTCATCTATCTGCTTTAGAAGTAGACTTTCCATGCTTTCTGTTATATTTGGGGGTTTGTAACAGACCCCAATGAGAATTTTGTTACCATTTTTCCCTCCATGAATTTCAACCCATATGGACTCGACATCCTCATTCCCTTCGCTAATATCCTCCCTTAAAGTGGACTTTAGACAAGACTTTACATAGAGACAAACCCCTCCTCCTCTCCGATTTTTACGATCCTTTCTAAACAGACTGTAACCCTGTAAGTTAACTGCCCAGTCATAGCTTTCATCTAACCATGTCTCGGTTATTCCCACTATTTCAAAGTTACCTGTAGATATTTCTGCTTCTAGTTCTTCCATCTTGTTTGTCAGGCTTCTGGCGTTTGCGAGCATGCAGTTTAGAGGATTTTGTTTTGTTCCAATCTCCTCACTGTGAATTGTTTTAGAAATGTTCTTACCTCCCTTCTGAGTATGTTTTCCTGGGTCGTCTTTGTTCGAGTCTAATGTTTTTCTTCCCGTCCCCTCTTCTTCTAGTTTAACGCCCTCCTGATGAGTGTAGCGAGTCTTCTGGCGAATGTGTGTTTCCCAGGTTTGTTGAGGTGTAGTCCGTCTCTGGCGAGGAGTCCATTGTACAAGTAATTCACACCGTGGTCCAGGAATCCGAATCCTTGTTGTCTGCACCATCGTCTTAGCCAGTTGTTTGCATCAAGGATCCTGTTCCATCTCCTGGTGCCATCTCCTGGTGCCATATTAATCTCCCATTTTTTTTTTTTCAGGGAAAATTTATAAACCCAATAAAAAAAATAATAATAAATAGGCTTTCTATGGCCCACTATCTGAGAGAGAGAGATGGCACGCTTAGGACTGGCACACAAGCCCAAAGCCCAATATTAATCTCCCACTGATTGATTTAATGATTTTTTCAGGTAGAATTTAGAACCCAAATCAAGCAAAAAAAATTAATAGGCTTTCTATGGCCCACTGAGTGAGAGATGGCACACACAGGAGTAAGGAGTGGCACACAAGCCCTGAGGCCAATATTTTTCTCCCACTGATTGATTGATTGATTTTTTCAGGTAGAATTAGGAACCCAAATCAACCCAAAAAATAAATAGGCTTTCTATGGCCCACTATTTGTGAGAGAGATGGCACGCTCAGGACTGGCACACAAGCCCAGAGGCCAATATTAATCTCCCACTTTTTTTTTTTTTCCAGGGAAAATTTATAAACCCAATAAAAAAAATAATAATAAATAGGCTTTCTATGGCCCACTATCTGAGAGAGAGAGATGGCACGCTTATGACTGGCACACAAGCCCAAAGGCCAATATTAATCTCCCACTGATTGATTGATTGATTGATTGATTTTTTCAGGTAGAATTATGAACCCAAATCAACCAAAAAAATAAATAGGCTTTCTATGGCCCACTATTTGTGAGAGAGATGGCACGCTCAGGACTGGCACACAAGCCCAGAGGCCAATATTAATTTCCCATTTTTTTTTTTTTTTCCAGGGAAAATGTATAAACCCAATAAAATAATAAAAAAATAGGCTTTCTATGGCCCACTATCTGAGAGAGAGAGAGATGGCACGCTTAGGACTGGCACACAAGCCCAAAGGCCAATATTAATCTCCCACTGATTGATTTATTGATTTTTTCAGGTAGAATTTAGAACCCAAATCAAGCAAAAAAATTAATAGGCTTTCTATGGCCCACTGAGTGAGAGATGGCACACACAGGAGTAAGGAGTGGCACACAAGCCCTGAGGCCAATATTTTTCTCCCACTGATTGATGTTGTGATTTTTTCTGGTAGATTTTGGAACCCAAATCAAGCAAAAAAATAAATAGGCTTTCTATGGCCCACTGAGTGAGAGATGACACAGACAGAGATGGCACTCTAGCAGAAATGTCAATCTTAATCTCCCACAAAAAAAAAAAAAAAAAAAGGAACTGTCCTTCAATTACTATCTCCCTGCAGTAATCTCAGCCAGGTATGGCAGGCAGCAATAAGGAGTGGACTGATGCACAAATTAAATAAAAAGTGTGGACAAACAAACAAGATAGCTGTGCAGAAAGGAAGGAACAAGAGGATTTGTGCTTTGAAAAAAGCAGTTGGTTTGCACAGCGGCGTACACACAGCAATGCAGCTATCAGGGAGCCTTCTAGGGCAGCCCAATGAGCTACAGCGCTGAGGGGGAAAAAAAAAAAAAATGTAGCTTCCACTGTCCCTGCACACCGAAGGTGGTGTTGGGCAGTGGAAATCGCTACAGCACAAGCGGTTTGGTGGTTAATGGACCCTGCCTAACGCTATCCCTGCTTCTGACGAAGCGGCAGCAACCTCTCCCTAGGCTCAGATCAGCAGCAGTAACATGGCGGTCGGCGGGAACGCCCCTTTATAGCCCCTGTGACGCCGCGGACAGCAAGCCAATCACTGCAATGCCCTTCTCTAAGATGGTGGGGACCAGGACCTATGTCATCACGCTGCCCACACTCTGCGTTTACCTTCATTGGCTGAGAAATGGCGCTTTTCGCGTCATTGAAACGCGACTTTGGCGCGAAAGTCGCGTACCGCATGGCCGACCACGCACAGGGGTCGGATTGGGTTTCATGAAACTCGACTTCGCCAAAAGTCGGCGACTTTTGAAAATGTTCGACCCGTTTCGCTCAACCCTAGTAGCCAATAATTGAGCTCAATGACTTGTGCAGACTATACCCCATCAATGCTGAGTCTTTTGTCTTCTAACAGGAGAGAAGAATGAGGAGTGAAGATGTTGGGTGAGTCTGGTTATCTGTATGTTGCTGCACAGCATGAGCTCTGCAGGCTAGTGATATGCTCAGCTAATTATAGGAGGAGATGTAACAGAGGGCATGGTGGCAGTGAGGGACATCAGTTCACAGACTGCTCAGGACAGCAAGGCAGAGACCCAAATTCAGGACTGTTACGCTGTATTCAGGATGGCTGTGATTCTTTTATTTATAATAAAATCTGGAGGCAAAATCTTATCAAGATCTATGTCCGGCCCATAGATCTTGACAGCTCATTTACATATAAGAAAAACATGGCTTTCTATGGAGAAAGACCTCAGATTGCAGAGATCAAGGTATCACTTTATTCAGCGTCCTATGACCTACATGTCCATATAGAATGCTTAGGAGGGTTGATCCTACTGACAGATTCCCTTTAAGCATGGGTTGTCGAGTAGTGCACAACCCCTTTAAGAATTGTTGCTGTAATGACACATTATGGGGCGCTCTGTAAAACGTGGGTGTCCACGTAATCCATAGAAAGCAGTGGTATTGCAAAGGGAGAGATGCTCTCTTTCAATGGGCTACACATTTTAGTATACAAGCATTACAAATGATTCCTTCCTCATCGATGATAATGCAATGAGTTTACCGGCATCCCAATAAAAAATAAATTGCAGCAAACTCAACACTAGTATATTTTATGTGTATGGCATTACGTGATTGTAGGTAATCCAGTAATATGAATATTGGTATCTGTCCATGGTGCTGAATGGATGAATGCATTCACTATGGGTTATTACTGTATATTATTCATATAAAGTATGTGTATATAATACTAACATACTCTTTAACTATGAATGGGAAAGGTTAATTATTTATTACACTGAAACATTGCTCTTAGAAGAGGTAAGAAAGACGACTACATATGAACAAGCAGGTGAGAGACCCAACCCCTTTTATATTAGTTATTAGATCATAGGTAACCAACCAAACCACTGGGCCAAGTGGAGCTGAAGCATCAAACCTTAGTATATTGACCCATTTTGGTCTGTACTGTACATATACAGTAAATGGTAGTATACTCGGGACTACAAAACAGGAGAAGGACTTGGGTATTCTGGTTACAAGTAAGCTGAGCAGCAGTACTCAATGTCAAGCAGCAGCCGCAAAAGCAAACAAGATTTTAGAGTGTATAAAAGGAGAGATAAAATCCTGTGATCCCAACGTATTGTTACCCCTCTATGAATCACTGGTGAGGCCACAGCTAGAACATAGGATCCAGTTAGGCTCCACATATTAAAAAGGATATTCAGACATTAGAGTCAGTTCAAAGACGAGCAACTAGACTATTACGAGGGATGGAAGGCCTGTCATATGATGAGAGGTTGGAAAAGTTTGGCTTGTTTAGCTTAGAAAGAAAAAGCCACATGTGTGCTCAATACAAAGGACTGGCACATAACTTATTCCTTCCAAAGAACCAGGAAGGAAATTCAATTCTGGCAGCTAAATAGGAAAGGGTTCTTTACAGTTAGAGCAGTCAGACTGTGGACTGCCCGACCACAACAGGTTAAAATGGCAGACATTATATCAGCTTTTAAAAAAGGGCTGTAAACTTTAGTGATAGATAATGTATAATTGTTTGTTATATTTAATAAGTAAAGAGGAGTGAATCCAAACTTAAAAGTTCGGTTTTCATACAGAGAGAGACAGAGCAAACTTCCATGGGTCCGCTCTGTCAACCCCTTCATGACCCAGCCTATTTTGACCTTAATGACCTGGCCGTGTTTTGCAATTCTGACCAGTGTCCCTTTATGAGGTAATAACTCGGGAATGCTTCAACGGATCCTAACGGTTCTGAGATTGTTTTTTCGTGACATATTGGGCTTCATGTTAGTGGTAAATTTAGGTCAATAATTTTTGTGTTTATTTGTGAAAAAAATGGAAATTTGGCTAAAATTTAGAAAATTTTGCAATTTTCAAATTTTGAATTTTTATTCTGTTAAACCAGAGAGTTATGTGACACAAAATAGTTAATAAATAACATTTCCCACATGTCTACTTTACATCAGCTAAATTTTGGAACCAAAAAATTTTTTTGCTAGGAAGTTATAAGGGTTAAAATTTGACCAGCGATTTCTCATTTTTACAACGAAATTTACAAAACCATTTTTTTTAGGGACCACCTCACATTTGAAGGCAGTTTGAGGGGCCTGTGTGGCTGAAAATACCCAAAAGTGACACCATTCTAAAAACTGCACCCCTCAAGGTACTCAAAACCACATTAAAGAAGTTTATTAACCCTTCAGGTACTTCACAGCAGCAGAAGCAACATGGAAGGAAAAAATGAACATTTAACTTTTTAGTCACAAAAATGATGTTTTAGCAACAATTTTTTTATTTTCCCAAGGGTAAAAAGAGAAATTGGACCCCAAACGTTATTGTACAATTTGTCCTGAGTACGCCGATACCTCATATGTGGGGGGGGGAACCACTGTCTGGGCGCACGACAGGGCTCGGAAGGGAAGGAGTGCCATTTGACTTTTTCATTGAAAAATTGGCTCCAATCTTTAGCGGACACCATGTCGCGTTTGGAGAGCCCCTGTGGGCCTAAACATTGGAGCTCCCCCACATGTGACCCCATTTTGGAAACTAGACCCCCAAGGAGTTTATCTTGATGCATAGTGAGCACTTTGAACCCCCAGGTGCTTCACAAATTGATCTGTAAAAATGAAAAAGAACTTTTTTTTCGCAAAAAAATTCTTTTAGCCTCAATTTTTTCATTTTCACATAGGCAACAGGATAAAATGGATCCTAACATGTGTTGGGCAATTTCTCCTGAGTACACCTATACCTCATATGTGGTCACAAACCACTGTTTGTGCACACGGCAAGGCTTGGAAGGGAAGGAGCGCCATTTGACTTTTGAATGAAAAATTAGCTCCAATCATTAACGGACACCATGTCGCGTTTGGAGAGTCCCTGTGTGCCTAAACATTGGAACTCCCCCACATGTGACCCCATTTTTGAAACTAGACCCCCCAAGGAACTTATCTAGATGCATAGTGAGCACTTTGAACCCCCAGATGCTTCACAAACTGATCCAAAAAATGAAAAAGTACTTTTTTATCACAAAAAATTTCATTTAGCCTCAATTTGTTAATTTCCACATGGGTAACAGGATAAAATGGATCCTATAATTTATTGGCCAATTTCTCCTGAGTACACCGATACCTCACATGTGGGGGTAATCCACTGTTTGGGCACATGGCAGGGCTCGGAAGGGAAGTAGCGCCATTTGACTTTTTGAATAAAAGATTAGCTCCAATCATTAGCGGACACCATGTTACGTTTGGAGAGCCCCTGTGTGCCTAAACATTGAAGCTCCCCCACATGTGACCCCATTTTGGAAACGACCTCCCATGGAACTAATTTAGATGTGCGGTGACCACTTTAAACCCCCAAGTGCTTCACAGAAGTTTATAACGCAAAGCCGTGAAAATAAAAAATAATTTTTCTTTGCTCAAAAGTTATTTTTTAGCCTGCAATTTTTTATTTTCACAAGAGTAACAGGAGAAATTGGACCCCAAAAGTTGTCCAGTTTGTCCTGAGTACGCCGATGCCCCATATGTGGGGGGGAACCACTGTTTGGGAACACATTGGGGCTCGGAAGGGAAGTAGTGACTTTTGCAATGCAGACTTGGATGGAATGGTCTGCGGGCGTCACGTTGCGTTTGCAGAGCTCCTGATGTGCCTAAACAGTAGAAACCCCCCACAAGTGACCCCATTTTGGAAACTAGACCCCCCAGTGAACTTATCTAGATATGTGGTGAGCACTTTGAACCCCCAAGTGCTTCACAGAAGTTTACAATGCAGAGCCGTGAAAATAAAAAAATCATTTTTCTTTCCTCAAAAATGATGTTTTAGCAAGCAATTTTTTATTTTCACAAGGGTAACAAAAGAAATTAGACCCCAATAGTTGTTGCCCAGTTTGTCCTGAGTACACTGATACCCCATATGTGGGGGTAAACCACTGTTTGGGCACACGTCGGGGCTCGGAAGCGAAGTAGTGACTTTTGAAATGCAGACTTTGATGGAATGGTCTGCGGGCGTCAGGTTGCGTTTGCAGAGCCCCTGATGTGCCTAATCAGTAGAAACCCCCCAAAAGTGACCCCATTTTGGAAATTAGACCCCCCATGGAACTTATCTAGATATGTGGTGAGCACTTTGAACCCCCAAGTACTTCACAGAAGTTTACAACGCTGTTAAAATAAAAAAAAACATTTTTCTTTCCTCAAAAATGTTTTAGCAAGCAATTTTTTATTTTCACAAGGGTAACAGGAGAAATTGGACCACAATAATTGTTGGCCATTTTGTCCTAAGTATGCTGGTACCCCATATGTGGGGGTAAACCACTGTTTGGGCGCACGTCAGGGCTCGGAAGAGAGGGAGCACCATTTGACTTTTTGAACACAAGATTGGCTGGAATCAATGGTGGCGCCATGTTGCGTTTGGAGACCCCTGATGTGCCTAAACAGTGGAAACCCCTCAATTCTAACTTCAACACTAACCCCAAAACACCCCTAATTCTAATCCCAACTGTAGTCATAACCCTAATCACAACCCTAACCCCAACACACCCCTAACCACAACCCTAACCCAAACACACCCGTAACCCCAACCCTAATCCTAACCCTAATCCCAACCCTAACTCTAATCCCAACCCTAACCACAACTTTAACCCCAACAGACCCATAACCCTAACCACAAGCCTAATCTTAACCCTATTTCCAACCCTAGCCCTAATTCCAACCCTAAAGTTTCCAATCCAAAGTTTCCCTCACAGATGGAAATCGTTGCCTATCCACAGGTGTAAAACCGCAGATGGAATCCGCACAAAATACGCTGTAAATCCACAGGTAAAACACAGTCCCTTTTACCTGCGGATTTCTCAAATCCGCTGCGGAAAAATCCGCAGACCTTAAGAATAAGTGTGCACATAGCCTAAAGGTGACCATGGGACCAGTGGTGATGGAAGATTTTACAGCTGAGATGATTTTTAAGTATATGACATACAGTAAACAGCTAGTAATGAGGTTGACAGAGGTCTTGCTACAGAAAAGTCTTCAGTGTAGACACTTCATGCATGCAGCTGTTATTCGGTTCCTTTATGGTGAATATTTTAGCACTGTATTATGGCATTTCCATAGGGATTGGTTCATAAAGTTCATATCACTCCCACCCCCCATCTTTTCCCATTTTCAATAGACAAAAAAAGCATGGTGGCTCAGTGGTTAGCACTGCTGACTTGTAGCGCTGGGGTCTTCGATTCAGATCCCATCAAGGTCAACATCTGCAAAGAGTCTGTATGTTCTCCCCATGTTTGAATGGGTTTCCTCCAAGTTCTCTGGTTTCCTTCCACACTCCAAAGACATAGTGATAGGGAATTTAGATTGTGAGACCCAATGGGGACAGTGATGATGTCTCTAAAGTGCTGGGGAATTAATGGCATGTAAAATAAATAAATGAAGTATTTGGCATCACTGTGTCTAAAAAAAGTTTCATGTTTCAAAATATAACATTTTTTAACCCATACAGTATGTTGAAAAAAACTAAAATTTAAGAATTATATCATCTCCCCTCCCAAAAAAATATCCTAGAAAGTGATAAAAAACCAAATTGGGGTTATAAGAACCCCAAATTGGTGCAATAAAAACTAAAACTGACCATGTAAAAATAAGCCCTCATACAGCTCCACCAAAATATAAAAATTGAATTTTCCTAAATTGTGACATATACTAATTTTTTTTTAACTTCTGATTTTGATTTTTTAAAATCAGTTAAAGAAGATGAAGCAAACAATATAAATTTAGTTTTTGTTAATAATACTGACCTCGAGAATCATGCTGCCAGGTCATTCTTCTGTACAATGAAAGCAAAAATCGAAAATGAGGGAATTGTATTTTTTCACTATTCACACTAACTGGAATATTTTTCCTATTTCTCAGTATATTATAAGGTGGTGGCCCGATTCTAACACATCAGGTATTCTAGAATATGTATAGTAGTATAAAGCACAGCCCATGCAGTATATAACACAGCCATGTAGTATATAACAGCCCACGTAGTATATAGCACAGCCACGTAGTATATTGCACAGCCCACGTAGTATATAACAGCCCACATAGTATATAGCACAGCCACGTAGTACATTGCACAGCCCACGTAGTATATAACACAGCCCTTGTAGTATATAACAGCCCATGTAGTATATAGCACAGATACGTAGTATATAACAGGCCACGCAGTATATAACACAATACGTGCAATATATAGCACTGACACGTAGCATATAACACAGTCCATGTAGTATATAACACATCCCACGCAGTATATAGCACAGCCCATGCAGTATATAGCACAGCAACGTAGTAGCTAACACAGCCAACATAGTATATAACGCAGCCCACGTAGTATATAGCACAAAGACGTAGTATATAACACAGGCCACGCAGTATATAACACAGCCCACGTAGTAGATAACACAGCCCACGTAGTATCTAACACAGCCCACGTAGTATCTAACACAGCCCACATAGTATCTAACACAGCCCACGTAGTATATAGCAATGTGGGCACCATATCCCTGTTAAAAAAGAAATAAAATAAAAAATAGTTATATACTTACCTTCCGGCGGCCCCCGGATCCAACCCAGGTGTTAAGCGATGCTCCTCGCAACGCTCCGGTCCCAAGAATGCATTATGGCAATAACACGTGATGATGTAGCGGTCTCGCGAGACCGCTACGTCATCTCCAGTCATTGCTGCAATGGATTCTGACATTGGCGTGGGATTTAAACACCGCTTCGCTGATTGGTTGCGGCCTGCCGGCTGCATCACGTGTTGGTTGCGGCCTGCCGGCTGCCACCATTCAACGACATTGGCGCGGGATTTAAACCACAATTTGCTGATTGGTCGCACCTGGCCAGGCGCGACCAGTCAGCGACATTGGCGCGGGAACTAAATCATGCTTCACTGATTAGTCGTAGTCCGGCCGCGCCAGTCGACAGGCGCTGTCCGGCCGCAAATTGGCGTGGGATTTAAATCACGCTTCGCTGATTGGTCGCGGCCCGCAGGGCTCGACCAATCAGCGACCATCCCGGACCAACTTATTGATGCTGCCTATGCATCATCAATAGTAAAAAGATACAATGTTAAAAATAATAAAAAATTTAAAAAAATCGCGATATTCTCACCTTCCGGCGTCCGCGGCAACTTTTCCTGCTTGGCGCAGGATTTAAATCACGCTTCGCTAATTGGTTGGGTGCGACCAATCAGTGAAGCGTGGTTTAAATCCAGCGCCAATTCGCAGCCGGACAGTGCCTGTCGCTGATTGGTCTCTGCCAGCCGTGTTATGATTAGGCAATTCCGTACCACAGTGGACATAGAGGTCAGAGCACATACAGTGATCTGACAATAACCCAAAAACATAGAACGAGCTCTGAGACGTGGGAACTCTGTTGACCGCAATCCCTGATCCTCTCCAACAACACTAGAGGCAGCCGTGGATTGCGCCTAACGCTCCCTATGCAACTCGGCACAGCCTGAGAAACTAGCTAGCCTGAAGATAGAAAATAAGCCTACCTTGCCTCAGAGAAATACCCCAAAGGAAAAGGCACCCCCCCACATATAATGACTGAGTTAAGATGAAAAGACAAACGTAGAGATGAAATAGATTTAGCAAAGTGAGGCCCGACTTTCTGAACAGAGCGAGGATAGGAAAGGTAACTTTGCGGTCAACACAAAACCCTAAAAACCATGCAAAGGGGGCAAAAAGACCCTCCGTACCGAACTAACGGCACGGAGGTACACCATCTGCGTCCCAGAGCTTCCAGCAAACGAATAGATAAGCTGGACAGAAGAAAAGCAAACAAAATAGCAAAGGAAAACTTAACTATGCAGAGCAGCAGGCCACAGGAACGATCCAGGAGGAAAACAAGTCCAATACTGGAACATTGACAGGAAGCCAGGATCAAAGCACTAGGTGGAGTTAAGTAGAGCAGCACCTAACGACCTCACCACATCACCTGAGGGAGGAAACTCAGAAGCCGCAGTACCACTTCCCTCCACCAACGGAAGCTCACAGAGAGAATCAGCCGAAGTACCACTTGTGACCACAGGAGGGAGCTCTGCCACAGAATTCACAACAGTACCCCCCCCTTGAGGAGGGGTCACCGAACCCTCACCAGAGCCCCCAGGCCGACCAGGATGAGCCACATGAAAGGCACGAACAAGATCGGGAGCATGGACATCAGAGGCAAAGACCCAGGAATTATCTTCCTGAGCATAACCCTTCCACTTAACCAGATACTGGAGTTTCCGTCTTGAAACACGAGAATCCAAAATCTTCTCCACAATATACTCCAACTCCCCCTCCACCAAAACCGGGGCAGGAGGGTCAACAGATGGAACCATAGGTGCCACGTATCTCCGCAACAATGACCTATGGAATACGTTATGTATGGAAAAAGAATCTGGAAGGGTCAGACGAAAAGACACAGGATTAAGAACCTCAGAAATCCTATACGGACCAATGAAACGAGGTTTAAACTTAGGAGAGGAAACCTTCATAGGAATATGACGAGAAGATAACCAAACCAGATCCCCAACACGAAGTCGGGACCCACACAGCGTCTGCGATTAGCAAAACGTTGAGCCTTCTCCTGGGACAAGGTCAAATTGTCCGCTACCTGAATCCAAATCTGCTGCAACCTGTCCACCACAGTATCCACACCAGGCCAGTCCGAAGACTCAACCTGTCCTGACGAGAAACGAGGATGGAACCCAGAGTTGCAGAAAAATGGCGAAACCAAGGTAGCCGAGCTGGCCCGATTATTAAGGGCGAACTCAGCCAAAGGCAAAAAGGACACCCAATCATCCTGATCAGCAGAAACAAAACATCTCAGATATGTTTCCAAGGTCTGATTGGTTCGTTTGGTCTGGCCATTAGTCTGAGGATGGAAAGCCGAGGAAAAAGACAAGTCAATGCCCATCCTACCACAAAAAGCTCGCCAAAACCTCGAAACAAACTGGGAACCTCTGTCAGAAACGATATTCTCTGGAATGCCATGTAAACGAACCACATGCTGGAAGAACAATGGCACCAAATCAGAGGAGGAAGGCAATTTAGACAAGGGTACCAAATGGACCATCTTAGAAAAGCGATCACAGACCACCCAAATGACTGACATCTTTTGAGAAAAGGGAAGATCTGAAATAAAATCCATAGAGATATGTGTCCAAGGCCTCTTCGGGACTGGCAAGGGCAAAAGCAACCCACTGGCACGAGAACAGCAGGGCTTAGCCCGAGCACAAATCCCACAGGACTGCACAAAAGTACGCACATCCCGCGACAGAGATGGCCACCAAAAGGATCTAGCCACTAACTCTCTGGTACCAAAGATTCCAGGATGACCAGCCAAGACCGAACAATGAACCTCAGAGATAACTTTATTCGTCCACCTATCAGGGACAAACAGTTTCTCCGCTGGACAACGATCAGGTTTATTAGCCTGAAATTTTTGCAGCACTCGCCGCAAATCAGGGGAGATGGCAGACACAATTACTCCTTCCTTGAGGATACCCGCCGGCTCAGACAAACCCGGAGAGTCGGGCACAAAACTCCTAGACAGAGCATCCGCCTTCACATTTTTAGAGCCCGGAAGGTACGAAATCACAAAGTCAAAACGGGTAAAAAACAGCGACCAACGAGCCTGTCTAGGATTCAACCGCTTGGCAGACTCGAGATAAGTCAGGTTCTTATGATCAGTCAATACCACCACGCGATGCTTAGCTCCTTCAAGCCAATGACGCCACTCCTCGAATGCCCACTTCATGGCCAGCAACTCTCGGTTGCCCACATCATAATTTCGCTCAGCAGGCGAAAACTTCCTGGAAAAGAAGGCGCACGGTTTCATCACTGAGCAATCAGAACCTCTCTGCGGCAAAACAGCCCCTGCTCCAATCTCAGAAGCATCAACCTCGACCTGGAACGGAAGCGAAACATCTGGTTGACACAACACAGGGGCAGAAGAAAAACGACGCTTCAACTCTTGAAAGGCTTCCACAGCAGCAGAAGACCAATTGACCACATCAGCACCCTTCTTGGTCAAATCGGTCAATGGTTTAGCAATACTAGAAAAATTGCAGATGAAGCGATGATAAAAATTAGCAAAGCCCAGGAACTTTTGCAGACTTTTCAGAGATGTCGGCTGAGTCCAATCATGGATGGCTTGGACCTTAACAGGATCCATCTCGATAGTAGAAGGGGAAAAGATGAACCCCAAAAATGAAACCTTCTGCACACCAAAGAGACACTTTGATCCCTTCACAAACAAAGAATTAGCACGCAGGACCTGAAAAACCATTCTGACCTGCTTCACATGAGACTCCCAATCATCCGAGAAGATCAAAATGTCATCCAAGTACACAATCAGGAATTTATCCAGGTACTCTCGGAAGATGTCATGCATAAAGGACTGAAACACTGATGGAGCATTGGCAAGTCCGAATGGCATTACTAGATACTCAAAATGACCCTCGGGCGTATTAAATGCAGTTTTCCATTCATCGCCTCTCTTAATTCGCACAAGATTATACGCACCACGAAGATCTATCTTGGTGAACCAACTAGCCCCCTTAATCCGAGCAAACAAATCAGATAACAACGGCAAGGGGTACTGAAATTTAACCGTGATCTTATTTAGAAGGCGGTAATCTATACAAGGTCTCAGCGAACCATCCTTCTTGGCTACAAAAAAGAACCCTGCTCCTAATGGCGACGATGACGGGCGAATATGCCCCTTCTCCAGGGACTCCTTCACATAACTGCGCATAGCGGCGTGCTCAGGCACAGATAAATTAAACAATCGGCCTTTTGGGAACTTACTACCAGGAATCAAATTGATAGCACAATCACAATCCCTATGCGGAGGTAGGGCATCGGACTTGGGCTCATCAAATACATCCCGGTAATCAGACAAGAACTCTGGAACCTCAGAAGGGGTGGATGACGAAATTGACAGAAATGGAACATCACCATGTACCACCTGACAACCCCAGCTGGACACCGACATGGATTTCCAATCTAATACTGGATTATGGACTTGTAGCCATGGCAACCCCAACACGACCACATCATGCAGATTATGCAACACCAGAAAGCGAATAACCTCCTGATGTGCAGGAGCCATGCACATGGTCAGCTGGGTCCAGTACTGAGGCTTATTCTTGGCCAAAGGCGTAGCATCAATTCCTCTCAATGGAATAGGACACTGCAAGGGCTCCAAGAAAAACCCACAACGCTTAGCATACTCCAAGTCCATCAAATTCAGGGCAGCGCCTGAATCCACAAATGCCATGACAGAATACGATGACAAAGAGCAGATCAAGGTAACGGACAGAAGAAATTTTGACTGTACTGTACCAATGGTGGCAAACCTAGCGAACCGCTTAGTGCGCTTAGGACAATCAGAGACAGCATGAGTGGAATCACCACAGTAGAAACACAGCCCATTCAGACGTCTGTGTTCTTGCCGTTCAACTCTGGTCAAAGTCCTATCGCACTGCATAGGCTCAGGTTTAAGCTCAGGTAATACCGCCAAATGGTGCACAGATTTACGCTCACGCAAGCATCGACCAATCTGAATGGCCAAAGACATACTCATTCAAACCAGCAGGCATAGGAAATCCCACCATGACATCCTTAAGGGCTTCAGAGAGACCCTTTCTGAACATAGCTGCCAGCGCAGATTCATTCCATAGAGTGAGCACGGACCACTTTCTAAATTTCTGACAATATAACTCTATCTCATCCTGACCCTGACAAAGAGCCAGCAAATTTTTCTCTGCCTGATCCACTGAATTAGGCTCATCGTACAGCAATCCGAGCGCCAGGAAAAACGCATCGATATTACTTAATGCAGGATCTCCTGGCGCAAGAGAAAATGCCCAGTCCTGAGGGTCGCCACGCAAAAAAGAAATAATGATCAAAACCTGTTGAACTGGATCACCAGAGGAGCGAGGTTTCAAGGCCAGAAATAGATTACAATTATTTTTGAAACTCAGAAACTTAGTTCTATCTCCAAAAAACAAATCAGGAATAGGAATTCTTGGTTCTAACATAGATTTCTGATCAATAGGGTCTTGAATTTTTGTACTTTTGCCGAGAGCTGATCCACACATGAAGACAGACTTCTAATGTCCATTGCTACACCTGTGTCCTGAACCACCCAAATGTCTAGGGGAAAAAAAAGGCAAAACACAGTGCAGAAAAAAAAAATGGTCTCAGAACTTCTTTTTTCCCTCTATTGAGAATCATTAGTACTTTTGGCTTCCTGTACTGTTATGATTAGGCAATTCCGTACCACAGTGGACATAGAGGTCAGAGCACATACAGTGATCTGACAATAACCCAAAAACATAGAACGAGCTCTGAGACGTGGGAACTCTGTTGACCGCAATCCCTGATCCTCTCCAACAACACTAGAGGCAGCCGTGGATTGCGCCTAACGCTCCCTATGCAACTCGGCACAGCCTGAGAAACTAGCTAGCCTGAAGATAGAAAATAAGCCTACCTTACCTCAGAGAAATACCCCAAAGGAAAAGGCACCCCCCCACATATAATGACTGTGAGTAAGATGAAAATACAAACACAGAGATGAAATAGATTTTAGCAAAGTGAGGCCCGACTTACTGAATAGACCGAGGATAGGAAAGATAGCTTTGCGGTCAGCACAAAAACCTACAAACAACCACGCAGAGGGGGGAAAAAGACCCTCCGCACCGACTAACGGTACGGAGGTGCTCCCTCTGCGTCTCAGAGCTTCCAGCAAGCAAGAAAAACCAATATAGCAAGCTGGACAGAAAATATAGCAAACAAAAGTAACATAAGCAAAACTTAGCTTATGCAGGGCAGACAGGCCACAAGAACGATCCAGGAGATAGCAAGACCAATACTGGAACATTGACTGGAGGCCAGGAACAAAGAACTAGGTGGAGTTAAATAGAGCAGCACCTAACGACTTAACCTCGTCACCTGAGGAAGGAAGCTCAGAAGCCGCAGCCCCACTCACATCCACCAGAGGAAGCTCATAGACAGAACCAGCCGAAGTACCACTCAACCACAGGAGGGAGCTTGACCACAGAATTCACAACAGTACCCCCCCCTTGAGGAGGGGTCACCGAACCCTCACCAGAGCCCCCAGGCCGACCAGGATGAGCCACATGAAAGGCACGAACCAGATCAGCAGCATGAACATCAGAGGCAAAGACCCAGTAATTATCTTCCTGACCATAACCCTTCCACTTAACCAGGTACTGGAGTTTCCGTATCGAAATACGAGAATCCAATATCTTCTCCACCACATACTCCAACTCCCCCTCAACCAAAACCGGGGCAAGAGGATCAACAGATGGAACCACAGGTGCCACGTATCTCCGCAACAATGACCTATGGAACACATTATGGATGGAAAAAGAAGCTGGAAGGGTCAAAGAAAAGACACAGGAGTAAGAACCTCAGAAATCCTATACGGACCAATGAAACAAGGCTTAAACTTAGGAGAGGAAACTTTCATAGGAATATAACGAGATGACAACCAAACCAAATCCCCAACACGAAGTCGGGGACCCACACAGCGCCTGCGGTTAGCGAAACGCTGAGCCTTCTCCTGAGACAATGTCAAATTGTCCACCACATGAGTCCAAATCTGCTGCAACCTATCCACCACAGTATCCACACCAGGACAGTCAGAAGACTCAACCTGCCCTGAAGAGAAACGAGGATGGAAACCAGAATTGCAGAAAAACGGTGAAACCAAGTAGCCGAGCTGGCCCAATTATTACGGGCGAACTCAGCCAAAGGCAAAAAGGACACCCAATCATCCTGATCGACAGAAACAAAACATCTCAGATATGTTTCCAAGGTCTGATTGGTTCGTTCAATCTGGCCATTTGTCTGAGGAGGGAAAGCCGAGGAAAAAGACAAATCAATGCCCATCCTAGCACAAAAGGCTCGCCAAAACCTCGAAACAAACTGGGAACCTCTGTCAGAAACGATGTTCTCCGGAATGCCATGTAAACGAACCACATGCTGGAAGAACAATGGCACCAAATCAGAGGAGGAAGGCAATTTAGACAAGGGTACCAAATGGACCATCTTAGAGAAGCGATCACAAACAACCCAAATGACCGACATTTTTTGAGAGACGGGGAGATCCGAAATAAAATCCATAGAGATATGTGTCCAGGGCCTCTTCGGGACTGGCAAGGGCAAAAGCAACCCACTGGCACGAGAACAGCAGGGCTTAGCCCGAGCACAAATCCCACAGGACTGCACAAATGAACGCACATCCCGCGACAGAGACGGCCACCAAAAGGATCTAGCCACCAAATCTCTGGTACCAAAGATTCCAGGATGACCAGCCAACACCGAACAATGAACCTCAGAGATAACTCTACTCGTCCATTTATCAGGGACAAACAGTTTCTCCGCTGGGCAACGGTCAGGTCTATTAGCCTGAAATTTTTGCAGCACCCACCGCAAATCAGGGGAGATGGCAGACAAAATTACCCCCTCCTTGAGAATACCCGCCGGCTCAGACAAACCCGGAGAGTCGGGCACAAAACTCCTAGACAGGGCATCCGCCTTCACATTTTTAGAGCCCGGAAGGTACGAAACCACAAAGTCAAAATGGGAGAAAAACAGCGACCAACGAGCCTGTCTAGGATTCAACCGTTTGGCAGACTCGAGATAAGTCAAGTTACCACCACCACGCGATGCTTAGCTCCTTCAAGCCAATGACGCCACTCCTCAAATGCCCACTTCATGGCCAGCAACTCATGATTGCCAACATCATAATTACGCTCAGCAGGCAAAAACTTCCTGGAATAGAAGGCACATGGTTTCATCATCGAGCCATCAAAACTTCTTTGCGACAAAACAGCCCCTGCTCCAATCTCAGAAGCATCAACCTCGACCTGGAACGGGAGCGAAACATCTGGTTGGCACAACACAGGGGCAGAGGAAAAATGACGCTTCAACTCTTGAAAAGCTTCCACAGCAGCAGAAGACCAATTGACCACATCAGCACCCTTCTTGGTTAAATCAGTCAACGGTTTAGCAATACTAGAAAAATTATTGATGAAGCGATGATAAAAATTAGCAAAGCCCAGGAACTTTTGCAGACTCTTCAGAGATGTCGGCTGAGTCCAATCATAAGTGGCTCGAACTTTAACAGGGTCCATCTCGATAGTAGAAGGGGAAAAAATGAAACCCAAAAATGAAACCTTCTGAACACCAAAGAGACACTTAGACCCCTTCACAAACAAAGAATTTGCACGCAGGACCTGGAACACCATTCTGACCTGCCTCACGTGAGACTCCCAATCATCCGAGAAGACCAAAATATCATCCAGGTATACAATCAGGAATTTATCCAGGTACTCTCGGAAGATGTCATGCATAAAGGACTGAAACACTGATGGAGCATTAGAAAGCCCGAATGGCATAATCAGGTACTCAAAATGGCCCTCGGGTGTATTAAATGCTGTTTTCCATTCATCACCCTATTTAATACGCACAAGATTATACGCACCACGAAGATCTATCTTGGTGAACCAACTAGCCCCCTTAATCCGAGCAAACAAATCAGACAGCAGCGGCAAGGGGTACTGAAATTTGACCGTGATTTTATTTAGAAGGCGGTAATCAATACAAGGTCTCAGCGAACCATCCTTCTTGGCCACAAAAAAGAACCCTGCTCCCAATGGCGACGATGACGGGCGAATATGACCCTTCTCCAAGGATTCCTTTACGTAACTCTGCATAGCGGCATGCTCAGGCACAGACAAATTAAACAGTCGACCTTTAGGAAACTTACTACCAGGAATCAAATCGATAGCACAATCACAATCCCTATGCGGAGGTAGGGCACTGGACTTGGGCTCATCAAATACATCCCGGTAATCCGACAAGAACTCTGGGACCTCAGAAGGGGTGGATGATGAAATAGACAGAAATGGAACATCACCATGTACCCCCTGACAACCCCAGCTGGACACAGACATTGATTTCCAATCCAATACTGGGTTGTGGACTTGTAGCCATGGCAACCCCAACACGACCACATCATGCAGATTATGCAACACCAAAAAGCGAATATCCTCCTGATGTGCAGGAGCCATACACATGGTCAGCTGGGTCCAGTACTGAGGCTTATTCTTGGCCAAAGGCGTAGCATCAATTCCTCTCAATGGAATAGGATACTGCAAGGGCTCCAAGAAAAACCCACAGCGCCTAGCATACTCCAAGTCCATCAAATTCAGGGCAGCGCCTGAATCCACAAATGCCATGACAGAATAGGATGACAAAGAGCAGATCAAAGTAACGGACAAAAGAAATTTCGACTGTACCGTACCAACCGAACCGCTTAGTGCGCTTAGGACAATCGGAGATAGCATGAGTGGAATCACCACAGTAAAAACACAGCCCCTTCTGACGTCTGTGCTCTTGCCGTTCAGCTCTGGTCAAAGTCCTATCGCACTGCATAGGCTCAGGTCCATGCTCAGATAATACCGCCAAATGGTGCACAGTTTTACGCTCACGCAAGCGTCGACCGATCTGAATGGCCAAAGACATAGACTCATTCAGACCAGCAGGCATAGGAAATCCCACCATGACATCCTTAAGGGCTTCAGAGAGACCTTTTCTGAAAATTGCTGCCTTCGCACATTCATTCCATTGAGTGAGCACGGACCACTTCCTAAACTTCTGACAATATATCTCTACCTCATCCTGACCCTGACACAGAGCCAGCAAATTTTTCTCTGCCTGATCCACTGAATTAGGTTCATCATACAGCAATCCGAGCGCCAGAAAAAAACGCATCAATATTACATAATGCAGGATCTCCTGGCGCAAGGGAAAATGCCCAGTCTTGAGGGTCGCCACGTAATAAAGAAATAATGATCTTAACTTGTTGAACTGGATCACCAGAGGAGCAGGTTTCAAAGCCAGAAATAGTTTACAATTATTCTTAAAACTCAGAAACTTAGCTCTATCTCCAGAAAACAAATCAGGAATAGGAATTCTTGGTTCTAACATAGAATTCTGAACCACAAAGTCTTGAATATTTTGTACTCTTGCAGTGAGATGATCCATACAAAAAGACAGACCTTTAATGTCCATCACTACACCTGTGTTCAGAACCACCCAAATGTCTAGGGGAAAAGAGAGACAAAACACAGTGCAAAGAAAAAAAAATGGTCTCAGAACTTCTCTTTTCCCTCTATTGAGAAGCATTAGTACTTTGGGCCTCCAGTACTGTTATGAACAGGTGATTCAGAACCACAATGGACCTAGTGGTTAAGAGCACACAAGTGACCTGTTAGTTACTAACCTAGGACGAGCTCTGAGACGTGGGAACTCTGCTGACCGCAATCCCTAATCCTATCATACCACACTAAAGGTAGCCGTGGAGCGCTCCTGACCAGACCTAGGTGCCTCGGCACAGCCTGAGAAACTAGCTAGCCCTGAAGATAGAAAAATAAGCCTACCTTGCCTCAGAGAAATTCCCCAAAGGAAAAGGCAGCCCCCCACATATAATGACTGTGAGTAAGATGAAAATACAAACACAGAGATGAAATAGATTTTAGCAAAGTGAGGCCCGACTTACTGAATAGACCGAGGATAGGAAAGATAGCTTTGCGGTCAGCACAAAAACCTACAAACAACCACGCAGAGGGGGAAAAAAGACCCTCCGCACCGACTAACGGTACGGAGGTGCTCCCTCTGCGTCTCAGAGCTTCCAGCAAGCAAGAAAAACCAATATAGCAAGCTGGACAGAAAATATAGCAAGCAAAAGTAACATAAGCAAAACTTAGCTTATGCAGGGCAGACAGGCCACAAGAACGATCCAGGAGATAGCAAGACCAATACTGGAACATTGACTGGAGGCCAGGAACAAAGAACTAGGTGGAGTTAAATAGAGCAGCACCTAACGACTTAACCTCGTCACCTGAGGAAGGAAACTCAGAAGCCGCAGCCCCACTCACATCCACCAGAGGAAGCTCATAGACAGAACCAGCCAAAGTACCACTCATGACCACAGGAGGGAGCTTGACCACAGAATTCACAACAGCGGGATTTCCGTGACAGACAAACAAACAGACAAACAGACGGAAGTGGACCTTAGACGACTATATAGATAGACTAGATCGTGGCCCGATTCTAACGCATCGGGTATTCTAGAATATGTATAGTAGTATATAGCACAGGCCACGTAGTATATAACACAGCCCACTTAGTATATAACACAGGCCACATAGTATATAACACAGGCCACATAGTATATAACACAGGCCACATAGTATATAGCACAGCCACGTAGTATATTGCCCAGCCACGTAGTATACAGCACAGCCATGTAGAATATTGCACAGCCACGTAGTATATAGCACAGCCACATAATATATAACACAGCCACGTAGTATATAGCACAGCCACTTAGTATATAACACAGCCCACGTAGTATATAGCACAGCCCACGTAATATATAGCACAGAGACGTAGTATATAACACAGCCCACGCAGTATATAACACAGCCACGTAGTATATTGCACAGCCAAGTAGTATATTGCATAGCCACATAGTATATAGCACAGCCATGTAGTATATAGCACAGCAATGTAGTATATAACATAGCCCACATAGTATATAGCACAGAGACATAGTGTATAACAGGCCACGCAGTATATAACAGCCCACGCAGTATATAACACAGCCACATAGTATATTGCCTAGCCACGTAGTATATTGCATAGCCATGTAGTATATAACACAGCCACGTAGTATATAGCACAGCGACCTAGTATATAACACAGCCACGTAGTATATAGCACAGCATAGGCAGCATCAATAGTAAAAAGTTGGTCACACAAGGTTAATAGCAGTGTTAACGGACTGCGTTACACCGCGTTATGCCACGGTGTAACGCATGCCGTTTATCGGACTGCTAAACCGCTACTGGGCAGTAGGGAGGGGTCACTGACTGGAGGGGAGCAGGGAAGGGCGAGTTCGCGGCCGGATCGTGCGCGTCGCTGATTGGTCGCATCACCAATCAGTGACGCGGGATTTCCGTTACAAACAGACGGAAGTACCCCTTAGACAATTATATATATAGATAGTGATTAGTGAACATGCTGAGATAAGGTGTTATCGGATCAAGCTTGGGTGCTAACAGAGTGACTTCGGCCTGCTCGAAAAATACGTTTGACTCCCCCGGGCTGTTAGACAGCCGCAGGACATGGGGGATTGCCTGTTTTTTTAGACAATTCCTGCATGCACTGCAGCTGTCAAACAGCCACGAGACATGCAGCTGCGGGGATGCGAACATATTATTCGAGCACGCCGTAGACACTTTGTTAGCATAGAGCATGCTCAGATAACACCTTATCCGAACACATTCACTCATCACTAATGGTAAAGTGAAAAAGTAAAATAAAAAACTAGCCTTCATACAGCTGTTATCTCTTGGAGGAAGGGGAAGAAAAAATACAAGTGCAAAAATGAAAAATTGGCCTTTTACAAAAGGGGTTAAGCAGCAAGAATTCTATTTTTTTTTATTATCAAAAATCCAAAGGATCTCAAATCCAAGATAAATTCGGGTGTAAAATTTGTATTAAGTGTTCAAAAAAGTAAATCGATGACTATACATACTATGAAATAATCATAACCTTTTATGTTCTTCAATTATTTAACTTAATGTTCCTGTTATGCTGTAGATTCTCAGTCTGTTCTGCTTCCAATTATAAGCATGACAATACTAGCTATCCCTTTAATCCCGCTCGCTCATGGTCGACATGGGCTGAACCAGGCTTTATTCCTTTGTGTGATGTATTATTCATTATTGTTGCAGAATAATGAAATGATCATTTGAATAACAAAGACCTCCAGATTCCTTCCGTCAACTGCTTAAAGGATAAAACATAGATTTTGCTTATTATTAACTACACATTTTAACAGTAATAGCCCTAACAACTGCTCCAAATACATTTTCTGCTCAGTTGTGTTTTATAGCTGAAATCATTGAAAAGATTCTTTTAAAAGAATATCACATAGCAACATCTATTACTTTATCAATATCTGCTTTATGGAGCTGTTCCAATTGCACAAATGCTCATTGTGTTTGCTATACTTAATTTACCAGAAAATTTGGAGTTTTAAGACATAGAAGTAAAAAGAATGTATAAAATAATACAAGAAAAATGTATTAAATTCTATGACACAAAAAATAAATAGCTAATACATTGTTCTAAATGAACTCAACAGTCCCATTGATGAATATGGTTAATATGTCTGTTTACTATGAACATATACTGTACATTAAAGTGAATCTCCACCTTTTATTGTCATTATCATCATGCTGATTAATTGCTTAATAGATCTTTATTGGAATCCAAGATCTGTCTTTATGATACATACAGTTGTTCTCAAAAGTTTACATACCCCGGCAGAATTTTTGCTTACTTGACCTTTTTTCAGATAATATGAATTCTAACACCAAAACTTTTCCTCCGCTCATGGTTAGTGGTTGGGTGAAGCGATTTATTTTCAAACTACTGTGTTTTCTCTTTTTAAGGCTATGTGCACACGTAGGAAATGTGGTGCAGAATTTTTATGCATTTTTTGTGCGTTTTTTGTGCATTTCTTATGCGTTTTTTGTGCAGATTTTACCACTGTGGATTTCTATATAGAGGGGTGCAGAAACGCTGCAGAACTGCACAAAAGTAGTGACATGCACTTCTTTGAAATCTGCAGCGTTTCTGCGCAGATTTTTCTGCACCATGTGCACAGCTTTTTTTCTTTAACATTGATTTACATTGTACTGTAAATCACAATGCAGTTCTGCAGAGTTTCTGCTGCAGAAAAATCTGCTGCAGTTCTGCACTAAATCTGCATCGTGTGCACATTCCCTAAATCATAATGACAACCCAAAACATCCAAATGACCCAGATCAAAAGTTCACATACTCCATTTCTTAATACTGTATATTGCCCCCTCTAACATCAATAACAGCTTGAAGTCTTTTGTGGTATTTGTGGATGAGGTTCTTTATTTTATCAGATGGTAAAGCTGCCCACTCTTCTTGGCACAAAGCCTCCAGTTCCTGTAAATTCTTGGGCTGTCTAGCATGAACTGCGCACTTGAGATCTCCCCAGAGTGGCTCAATGATATTAAGATAAGGAGACTGAGATGGCCACTACAGAACCTTTACTTTGTTCTGCTGTAGTCCATTACATGTCGACTTGGCATTGTGTTTTGGATCATTGTCATGTTGGAACATCCATGTACGTCTCATGCTCAGCTTCCAGGCTGATGATTGGAAAGTTGCCTCCAGTATTTGCTGATAACATGCTGCATTCATCTTTCCTTCAACTTTAACCATGTTTCGTTCATCAGTGATCCACCTCCGTGCTTTACAGTAGGAATGGTGTTCCTTTCATCACAGGCATTGCTGACCTCTCTCCAAATGTAATGTTTATGATTGTGGCCAAAAAGTTCAATTTTGGTCTCATCACTCCAATTACCTTGTTACAGAAGTTTTGAAGCTTCTCTCTGTGCTATTTTGCATATTGTAGGTGAGATACTTTGTGGCTTTTGCACAGTAATGGCTTTCTTCTGGCAACTCGACCATGCAGCCCACCTTTCTTCAAGTGCATCCTTATTGTGCACCTTGAAACAGCCACACCGCTAGTTTTCAGAGAGTCCTGTATTTCAGCTGATGTTATTTGTAGGTTTTTCTTTGCATCCTGAACAATTTTCCTGGCAGTTGTGGTCTACCTGACCGTAGTTTTGTTTTTCCAGACCCCCCGATTTTCCATTTGTTAACCCCTTAAGCCCCAAGGGTGGTTTGCACGTTAATGACCGGGCCAATTTTTACAATTCTAACCACTGTCCTTTTATGAGGTTATAACTCTGGAATGCTTCAACGGATCCCAGTGATTCTGACACTGTTTTCTCAAGACATATTGTACTTCATGATAGTGGTAAAATTTCTTTGATATTACCTGCGTTTATTTGTGAAAAAAAACGGAAATTTGGCGAAAATTTCGCAATTTTCCAACTTTGAATTTTTATGCAATTAAATCACAGAGATATGTCACACAAAATACTTAATAAGTAACATTTCCCACATGTCTACTTTACATCAGCACAATTTTGGAACCAAAATTTTTTTTTGTTAGGGAGTTATAAGGGTTAAAAGTTGACCAGCAATTTCTCATTTTTACAACACCATTTTTTTTTAACGACCACATCTCATTTGAAGTCATTTTGAGGGGTCTATATGATAGAAAATACCCAAGTGTGACACCATTCTAAAAACTGCACCCATCAAGGTGCTCAAAACCATATTCAAGAAGTTTATTAACCCTTCTGGTGCTTCACAGGAATTTTTGGAATGTTTAAATAAAAATGAACATTTAACTTTTTTTCACAAAAAATTTACTTCAGCTCCAATTTGTTTTATTTTACCAAGGGTAACAGGAGAAAATGGACCCCAAAAGTTGTTGTACAATTTGTCCTGAGTACGCTGATACCCCATATGTGGGGATAAACCACTGATTGGGCGCATGGGAGACCTCGGAAGGGAAGGAGCGCCGTTTGACTTTTCAATGCAAAATTGACAGGAATTGAGATGGGATGCCATGTTGCGTTTGGAGAGCCACTGATGTGCCTAAACATTGAAACGCCCCACAAGTGACACCATTTTGGAAAGTAGACCCCCTAAGGAACTTATCTAGAGGTGTGGTGAGCACTTTAACCCACCAAGTGCTTCACAGAAGTTTATAATGCAGAACCGTAAAAATAATAAATCATATTTTTTCACAAAAATTACCTTTTCACCCCCAATTTTTATTTTCCCAAGGGTAAGAGAAGGAATTGGACCCCAAAAGTTGTTGTACAATTTGTCCTGAGTACGCTGATACCCCATATGTGGGGGTAAACCACTGTTTGGGCGCATGGGAGAGCTCGGAAGGGAAGTAGCGCCGTTTGACTTTTCAATGCAAAATTGACAGGAATTGAGATGGGACCCCATGTTGCGTTTGGAGAGCCACTGATGTGCCTAAACATCGAAACCCCCCACAAGTGACACCATTTTGGAAAGTAGACCCCCTAAGGAACTTATCTAGATGTGTTTTGAGCGCTTTGACCCACCAAGGGCTTCACAGAAGTTTATAATGCAGAGCCGTAAAAATAAAACAAAAATTTTTTCCCACGAAAATTATTTTTTTAGCCCCCAGTTTTGTATTTTCCCGAGGGTAGCAGGAGAAATTGGACCCCAAAAGTTGTTGTCCAATTTGTCCTGAGTGTGCTGATACCCCATATGTGGGGGGGAACCACCGTTTGGACGCATGGAAGGGCTCGGAAGGGAAGGAGCGCCATTTGGAAAGCAGACTTAGATGGAATGGTCTGCAGGCGTCACATTGCGTTTGCAGAGCCCCTAATGTACCTAAACAGTAGAAACCCCCCACAAGTGACACCATGTTGGAAAGTAGACCCCCTAAGGAACTTATCTAGATGTGTGGTGAGCGCTTTGACCCACCAAGGGCTTCACAGAAGTTTATAACGCAGAGCCGTGAAAATAAAAAATCTTTTTTTTCCCACAAAAATTATTTTTTAGCCCCCAGTTTTGTATTTTCCCAAGGGTAACAGGAGAAATTGGACCCCAAAGGTTGTTGTCCTATTTGTCCTGAGTACCCCATATGTTGGGGTAAACCCCTGTTTGGGCACACGGGAGAGCTCGGAAGGGAAGGAGCACTGTTTTACTTTTTCAACGCAGAATTGGCTGGAATTGAGATCGGACGCCATGTCGCGTTTGGAGAGCCCCTGATGTGCCTAAACAGTGGAAACCCCCCAATTATAACTGAAACCCTAATCCAAACACACCCCTAACCCTAATCC
This sequence comes from Ranitomeya imitator, assembly GCF_032444005.1. Taxonomy (NCBI): domain Eukaryota; kingdom Metazoa; phylum Chordata; class Amphibia; order Anura; family Dendrobatidae; genus Ranitomeya; species Ranitomeya imitator. The sequence continues at coordinate 761,863,828 of NC_091284.1, read as the reverse complement.
CAACAGTAACCCTTACCACACCTCTAACCCTGACACACCCCTAACCCCAATCCCAACCCTATTCCCAACCGTAAATGTAATCCAAACCCTAACCCTAACTTTAGCCCCAAGCCTAACCCTAACTTTAGCCCCAACCCTAACGGTAGCCTTAACCCTAGCCCCAACCCTAACCCTAGCCCTAACCCTAGCCCTAACCCTAGCCCTAACCCTAGCCCTAGCCCCAACCCTAACCCTAGACCTAACCCTAGCCCTAACCCTAGCCCCAACCCTAACGGGAAAATGGAAATAAATACATTTTTTTTATTTTTCCCTAACTAAGGGGGTGATGAAGGGGGGTTTGATTTACTTTTATAGTGGGTTTTTTAGCGGATTTTTATGATTGGCAGCCGTCACACACTGAAAGACGCTTTTTATTGCAAAAAATATTTTTTGCGTTACCACATTTTGAGAGCTATAAATTTTCCATATTTTGGTCCACAGAGTCATGTGAGGTCTTGTTTTTTGCGGGACGAGTTGACGTTTTTATTGGTAACATTTTTGGGCACGTCACATTTTTTGATCGCTTTTTAATCCGATTTTTGTGAGGCAGAATGACCAAAAACCAGCTATTCATGAATTTCTTTTGGGGGAGGCGTTTATACCGTTCCGCGTTTGGTAAAATTGATAAAGCAGTTTTATTCTTCGGGTCAGTACGATTACAGCGATACCTCATTTATATTATTTTTTTTATGTTTTGGCGCTTTTATACGATAAAAACTATTTTATAGAAAAAATAATTATTTTTGCATCGCTTTATTCTGAGGACTATAACTTTTTTATTTTTTTGCTGATCATGCTGCATGGCAGCTCGTTTTTTGCGGGACAAGATGACGGTTTCAGCGGTACCATGGTTATTTATATGTCTTTTTGATCGCGTGTTATTCCACTTTTTGTTCGGTTGTATGATAATAAAGCGTTGTTTTTTGCCTCGTTTTTTTTTTTTTTTCTTACGGTGTTTACTGAAGGGGTTAACTAGTGGGCCAGTTTTATAGGTCGGGTCGTTATGGACGCGGCGATACTAAATGTGTGTACTTTTATTGTTTTTTTTGTATTTAGATAAAGAAATGTATTTATGGGAATAATATATATATATTTTTTTCATTATTTTGGAATATTTTTTATTCTCTTTTTTTACACATTTGGAAAAATTTTTTTTAACTTTTTTACTTTGCCCCAGGGGGGGACATCACAGATCGATGATGTGACAGTTTGCACAGCACTCTGTCAGATCACCGATCTGAGAGAAGTGCAGGCTGCTTCACAGTGCCTGCTCTGAGCAGGCTCTGTGAAGCCACCTCCCTCCCTGCAGGACCCGTATGCCGCGGCCATATTGGATCCGGGTCTGGAGCAAGCAGGGAGGGAGGTAAGACCCTCGCAGCAACGCGATCACATTGCGTTGCTGCGGGGGGCTCAGGGAAGCCCGCAGGGAGCCCCCTCCCTGCGGGAAGCTTCCCTATACCGCCGGCACATCGCGATCATCTTTGATCGCGGTGTGCCGGGGGTTAATGTGCCGGGAGCGGTCCGTGACCGCTCCTGGCACACAGTGCCGGATGTCAGCTGCGATAAGCAGCTGACACCCGGCCGCTGGGGGAGCGCGGCCGATCGCATATGACGTACTATCCCGTCACTGGGAATTAAGTCCCAGGGCACCTCGACGGGATAGTACGTCATATGGGATTAAGGGGTTAATCACAGTTTGAACACTGCTGACTGGTATTATCAATTCCTTGGATATCTTTTTGTATCCCTTTCCTGTTTTATGCAGTTCAACTACCTTTTCCCGTAGATCTGTTAACAGTTCTTTTGCTTTCCCAATGACCCAGAAACATCAGTGGCTGGATGAAAGATGCAAGATTCTGTCTGGATTCCATAAAGTCACTCAGCTTTAATGCACACACAGATTACAAGGAAACAGGTCACAGGTGAGGATGTTACCTTTAGTAGCCATTCAAACCCACTTGTGTCAACTTCTGTGCATGTTATCAGGCCCAAATCACCAATGTATGTGAAATTTTGATCAGGGTAATTTGGATGTTTTGGGTTGTCATCAGGGCCGTATTTGAAACTAGGCACTTGAGGGCATGTGCCTAGGGCGCCAGGATGTGGGGGGGGGGGCACCTGAGCAAGTTTTTTTTTTTTTTACATTAAAGTCCGGGGTCACTGCCCGCACGCCAGACCACCCCACCACTGCCCACCAACCTCCTTGCAGACATGATACTCACCCTCCTCCAGTGGTGCCTGCAGCTCCTATGGTCTCAGCACCGGCAGCTCGCCCTGTTCTCAGCGGTCACATGGTACCGCTCATTAAGGTGATGAATTTGGATGCACAGGAAGAAGCTGCAGCTCCGGGACAGAGATACTGGGATTTTCGGTGCGGTGGAGAAAGGTAAGTATGACAGGGGAGGGAGGATGGAGAAGGATGAGGGAGGACAGAGGAGGAAGGGGGTGGACGGGGGAGGATGGAGGAGGACAGGGAATTAATGGGGGAGCCATGCATACAAAATGGGATGGGGGAGCAGAGCCAGGCATACCAGATGGGACGGAGGGAGCAGAGCCATGCATACAAGATGGGATGGGGGCAGCCGAGACATGCATACAAAATGGGACTGGAGGAGCCAAGTCATGCATACAAGATGGGACGGGGGAGCAGAGCCATGCATACTACAAGATGGGATTGGGGTAGCAGAGCCATGCATACCAGATGGGACGGGGGGAAATGAGCCATGCATACAAGATGGGAGGGGGGAGCTGAGCCATGCATACAAGATGGGACGGGGGTGCCATGCATACAAGATGGGATGGGGTGAGCCATGCATTCAAGATGGGACAGGGGGGAGCCATGCATACAAGATGGGATCGGGGGAGCCGAGCCATGCATACAAGATGGGACGGGGGAGCCGAGCCATGCATACAACAGGGGGTGCCACACACATGACATCAGGACCTGATGGGGGGAACCACACATACCAGGATAGGAATGAGGGGACACTATATACCCAGCTTATACTTGAGTCAATAAGCTTACCCAGTTTTCCGTGGCAAAATTAGGTGTCTCGGCTTATACTTGGGTTTGGCTTAAAGTATATATGGTATGTATATACACATGTATGTGTGTGTGGCTATATATATATATACTAGATGGTGGCCCGATTCTAATGCATCGGGTATTCTAGAATATGCATGTCCACGTAGTATATTGCCCAGTGACGTAGTATATTGCCCAGCCATGTAGTATATTGCCCAGTCACGTAGTATATTGCCCAGTGACGTAGTATATTGCCCAGTCACGTAGTATATTGCCCAGTGATGTAGTATATTGCCCAGTCACGTAGTATATTGCCCAGTCACGTAGTATATTGCCCAGCCACGTAGTATATTGCCCAGCTATGTAGTATATTGCCCAGTCACGTAGTATATTGCCCAGCCACGTAGTATATTGCCCAGCTATGTAGTATATTGCCCAGTCACGTAGTATATTGCCCAGTCACGTAGTATATTGCCCAGTGACGTAGTATATTGCCCAGCCATGTAGTATATTGCCCAGTCACGTAGTATATTGCCCAGTGACGTAGTATATTGCCCAGTCACGTAGTATATTGCCCAGTCACGTAGTATATTGCCCAGCTATGTAGTATATTGCCCAGTCACGTAGTATATTGCCCAGCCACGTAGTATATTGCCCAGCTATGTAGTATATTGCCCAGTCACGTAGTATATTGCCCAGTCACGTAGTATATTGCCCAGCCACGTAGTATATTGCCCAGCTATGTAGTATATTGCCCAGTCACGTAGTATATTGCCCAGCCACATAGTATATTGCCCAGCTATGTAGTATATTGCCCAGTCACGTAGTATATTGCCCAGTCACGTAGTATATTGCCCAGTGACGTAGTATATTGCCCAGCCATGTAGTATATTGCCCAGTCACGTAGTATATTGCCCAGTGACGTAGTATATTGCCCAGTCACGTAGTATATTGCCCAGTCACGTAGTATATTGCCCAGCTATGTAGTATATTGCCCAGTCACGTAGTATATTGCCCAGCCACGTAGTATATTGCCCAGCTATGTAGTATATTGCCCAGTCACGTAGTATATTGCCCAGTCACGTAGTATGTTGCCCAGTCACATAGTATATTGCCCAGCCACGTAGTATATTACCCAGCCACGTAGTATATTGCCCAGTCACGTAGTATATTGCCCAGCCACGTAGTATATTGCCCAGTCACGTAGTATATTGCCCAGTGACGTAGTATATTGCCCAGCCACGTAGTATATTGCCCAGCCACGTAGTATATTGCCCAGCCACGTAGTATATTGCCCAGCTACGTAGTATATTGCCCAGCCACGTAGTATATTGCCCAGACACGTAGTATATTGCCCAGTCACGTAGTATATTGCCCAGCCACGTAGTATATTGCCCAGCCACGTAGTATATTGCCCAGCCACATAGTACGGTATATTGCCCAGTCACGTAGTATATTGCCCAGCCACATAGTATATAGCAGAGCCACATAGTATATTTCCCAGGCACGTAGTATATTGCCCAGGCACGTACTATATTGCCCAGCACAGAGCCACATAGTATAAACTACTTAAAAAAAATAAACATATACTCACCTTCCGAAGGCCCGTTGAAGTCCTGCTATACTCACCCTCCGCCGCCTTTCCCGCTCCTCGCCACGCTCCCGGGACCGCTCCATTGCAAGCAGCAGCTTCCGGTGGCCCCAGGGCTGGTGTGAGTAGGACATATGATGACGTCACGGTCACATGACCGTGATGTCACGGCAGGTCCTTGTTGCACACCAACCCTGGGACCGGAAGCTGCCGCTTGCAATGGAGCAGTCCCGGGAGCGTGGCGAGGAGCGGGAAAGGCGGCGGAGGGTGAGTATAGCAGGTTTTTTGTTTTTTTATTATTTGTAACATGACATATTTTTACTATTTATGCTGCATAGGCAGAATCAATAGTAAATAATTGGGGACACACAGGGTTAATAGCAGCGGTAACGGAGTGCGTTACACTGCGGGCCGTTACCGCTGCCATTAACCCTGTGTGAGCGGTGAGTGGAGGGGATTACGGAGCGGGCGCCGGGCAGTGAGTGCAGGAGAGTAGGGAGGGACTAATCGGACTGTGCCCGTCGCTGATTGGTCGCGGCAGCCATGACAGGCAGCTGCCGAGACCAATCAGCGAACAAATAACCGTGACAGAAGGACAGACAGACAGACGGAAGTGACCCTTAGACAATTATATATATAGATATATAGCTTTGTCGCCATAAAAGGAGGGAGGCCCAGACACAGTTCTTGCACAGGGGCCCCAATCTGGGGAATGGGGGACATGTATGAGGAAACAGTACGGGGTAACGGGGGCATGCATAAGGAAACAGTACGGGGGAATGGGGGCATACATGAGGAAACAGTACGGGGGAATGGGGGCATGTATGAGGAAACAGTAGGGGGAATGGGGGGCATGTATGAGGAAACAGTATGGGGGAATGGAGGCATACATGAGGACACAGTACGGGGGAATGGGGGGCATGTATGAGGAAACAGTATGGGGGAATGGAGGGCATGTATGAGGAAACAGTACTGGGGAATGGGAGCATACATGAGGAAACAGTATGGGGGAACGGGGGACGTGTATGAGGAAACAGTACGGGGGAATGGGGGGCATATATGAGGAAACAGTATGGGGGATGGGTGCAGACAGAATGGGGGAATGAACGTGGACACAGTATGAGTAGAGATGTGAAAATGTATGTGGACAGTACGGGGAGTGAGGGTGATGGGATATGTGCAGACAGAATGGGGAGTCAGGTGAGCAGGTAGTATAGAAAGTGAGAGGGTAAATACATGAGGAGACAGTATAGTGAACAGGAGGGATGTGAGAGGAGACAGTATGAGGAGGGATGGAAATAGTGTGAGGAGACAGTATGGGGGGAGAAAAGTGAGTGGGCACAGAATAGAAACTGAGTAGTGGGGCGTAGCATGGGGGAACATTGTAAGGGCACAGCCAGGAGGGGACAGTATACCAAGGAGGGGGAGTGTGATGAGAGTACAGTATAAATACTGGGCCCTATAGGGGGGACACAGTGTGAGAGGTCAGTGTGAAGAGGAGGCCGGTATGGAAAGGAGAGGTCAGTGTGAAGAGCATGTACCATAATGTGGGGTCATATTTTGTGCAGACAATATAGTGAGGGGCAATTTTTTATTCCGGAGCATTATAGTGACATTTGTATTTTTAACCCCTTTACCCCCGAGGGTTGTTTGCATTTTAATGACCGGGCCAATTTTCACAATTCTGACCATTGTCCTTTTATGAGGTTATAACTCCGGAACGCTTCAACAGATCTTGGCAATTCTGAGACTGTTTTCTCGTGACATATTGTACTTCACGTTACTGGTAAAATTTCTTCAATATTACTTGCGTTTATTTGTGTAAAAAAACTGAAATTTGGTGAAATTTGGCAATTTTCAAACTTTTAATTTTTATGCCCTTAAAACAGAGAAATATGTCACACAAAATAGTTAATAAATAACATTTTCCACATGTCTACTTTACATCAGCACAATTTTGGAACCAAATGTTTTTTTTCGTTGGGACATTATAAGGGTTAAAAGTTAACCAGTGATTTCTCATTTTTTACAACAAAATTTACAAAACCATATTTTTAGGGACCACTTCACATTTGAAGTGAGGGGTCTATATGGCTCAAAATACCCAAAAGTGACACCATTCTAAAAACTGCACCCCTCAAGGCACTCAAAACCACATTCAAGAATTTTATTAACCCTTCAGATGTTTCTTAGGAGCAGAAGCAACGTGAAAGGAAAAAATGAACATTTATCTTTTTTAGTCACAAAAATGATCTTACAGCAACAATTTTTGTATTTTCCCAAGAATAAAAGGATAAAATGGACCCCAAAAGTTGTAGTCCAATTTGTCCTGAGTACGCTGATCCCCCTAATGTTGGGGGAACCACTGTTTGGGCGCATGGCAGGGCTCAGAAGGGAAGGAGCGCCGTTTGACTTTTTCAAGCTAAAATTAGCTGGAATTGAGATCGGATGCCATGTCGCGTTTGGCGAGCCCCTGATGTGCCTAAACAGTGGAAACCCCCCATAAGTGACCCCATTTTGGAAACTAGACCCCCTAAGGAACTTATCTAGATGTGTGGTGAGCAATTTTATTCCCCAAGTGCTTCACAGAAGTTTATAACGCCTGGGCGTGAGAATAAAAAATCATATTTTTTCCATAAACATGATCGTTTAGGCCCCAATTTTTTTATTTTCACAAGGGTAACAAAATAAATTGGACCACAAAAGTTGTAGTCCAATTTGTCCTGAGTATGCCGATACCCCATATGTAGGGGTAACCACTGTTTGGGTACACTTAGGGGCTCGGAAGTGAAGTAGTGACATTTTGGAAAGCAGACTTTGATGGAATGGTCTACGGACATCATGTTCCGTTTGCAGAGCCCCTGATGTGCCTAAACAGTAGAAATCCCCCACAAGTGACCCCATTTTGGAAACTAGACCTAATTGGGAACTTAAACCTATATAGAAAAGAAATACCAATAGTATCTTAAAGTAAGAAAGCAGGATACTGAAAACAAACATATAAACCCAAAAGAAAGTATCCAAAGGCAATATAACAACATATACATTTTTATTTAATAAAACATAACACTACATGATTGTACAACAATATGATTAAAAAGCATGTACAACATGCTGAGATTAAAAATAATGCACTTTGCAGTTATTGATATGGTTATGTGCCATATATGATTGATTATATTTACAATTATACAATTGCTTTTTTGATTAGCTTTTCTGTCAACAGCCTTTTTTATGTGATATATATGCTTTATTTTGACCAGCTCACACACCCACTCCCTCAAAATAACTTTACATATATATTGTATATATACCTTCTAATTGGGAACTTATCTAGGTGTGTGGTGAGAATTTTGAATACCCAAGTGTTGCACTAAAGTTCATAGTGCCCGGAAGTGAAAATAAAAAATCCTATTTTTTCCCACAAAAATGATCTTTTAATCCCCAATTTTTAATTTTTCCAAGGATAACAGGAGAAATTGGGCCCCAAAAGTTTTTGTCCAATTTGTCCTAAGTACGCTGATACCCCACATGTGGGAGAAAACTACTGTTTGGGTACAGTTCGGAGCTCGGAAGGGAAGTAGTGACATTTTGAAAAGCATACTTTGATGGAATTGTCTGCGGGCGTCATGTTCCGTTTGCAGAGCCCCTGATGTGCCTAAACAGTAGAAATCCCCCACAAGTTACCCCATTTTGGAAACTAGACCCACTAAGGAACTCATCTAGGTGTGTGGTGAGAATTTTGAACCCCCAAGTGTTTCACTAAAGTTTATAATGCCTGGGCGTGAAAATAAAAAATCCTATTTTTTCCCACACAAATGATGTTTTAGTCCCCAATTTTTAATTTTCTCAAGGGTAACAGGAGACATTGGACCCCAAAAGTTATTGTCCAATTTGTCCTGAGTATGCTGGTACCCCATATGTGGGAAAAAATACTGTTTAGGCACACGTCGGGGCTCGGAAGGGAAGTAGTGACGTTTTGGAAAGCAGACTTTGATGGAATGGTCTGCGGGCGTCATGTTCCGTTTGCAGAGCCCCTGATGTGACTAAACAGTAAAAAAAAACACAAGTCACATTTTGTAAACTAGACCCCCAATGAACTTATCTACATGTGCCCCTTTTTTGGAATTAATCTACTGTTTCCTGTAAAGTACATTAGTAGTGCTTGGAGGTGTGGTACAATTTGAAGCAATCCTTCATACACAGGCCAGGTTTTTCGGGGCAGGTGTCACATTGATAAATGGTGTCCTTGCAAATTCCCTTTTGTAACACACTCGGCACCTTTTTTGCGACTTACCTCTTTTTCCAGTTTGCGGGACCTCACCCGGGAAATGCTGACCTGGTACGATACAGCACCTTCAGTTCCGGAAGTACTGGGGCCAGCTCCTTCCCTCGTGCCAAATAACAGGGCCTTAACCACTACCTCCTGGAACTGAAGGTACGACGTATTGATGTGGCATGCACATCGTGACAGCAGGAAAGCGTTGAGCATTGCCATATGTATGATGTACACGGACAGCTTTTTATACCACACCGTGGCATTTCTCAAAGCACTGTACGGTTGGAGGAGTTGATCAGAGAGATCAACGCCCCCCATGTTTTTGTTGTACCCCAGTACACAGTCTGGTTTGCTGACCTGTGTAGAGGTACCCCGTACAGTACCGAAGGCACTGCCATCACCGTATATGGTGGTCAAGAGAAGGACATCCCTCTTGTCCTTGTACTTGACCACCAGCAGGTGGTCGCTACATTGGGTTCTGTTGTCACCCCTTCTGAGCATCTGCCCAAGTAGCATTTTTGGGAGGCCTCTGATTTTTCCGGATTTGAAGATTGGGATGCTGGAATAAAAGTTATCAGTGTAGAGGTGATAACCTTTATCCAGCAGTGGGTGCACCAAATCCCACACAATTTTCCCACTCACTCCCAGGACAGGGGGACACAGGCACAGGTTAGACGCGTCGGCTGGGTGAGCGCACGAGGATTGGAAAAAGAGAAGGGAAGGCACAGGTTAGACGCAGCTGCTGGGTGAGCGCACAGGGATGGAAAAAAAAAAGAAAAGGGAAGGCACAGGTTAGACATGGCGGATGGGTGAGCGAATGGGGATGGGAAAAAAATAGGGAAGGCACAGGTTGGATGCGGCGGCTGGGTGAGCGCACGGGGACGGGAAAAAAAAGGGAAGGCACAGGTTAGATGTGGCAGCTGGATGAGCGCATGGGGATGGGAAAAAAAAGGGAAGGCGCAGGTTAGACACGGCGGCTGGGTGAGCGTACGGGGATGGGAAAAAAAAGGGAAGGATAGGTTAGACGCGGCGGCTGGGTGTGCGCACGGGGATGGGAAAAAAAGAAAAGGGAAGGCACAGGTTAGATGCGGCGACTGGGTGAGCGCATGGGGATGGGAACAAAAGGGAAGGCACAGGTTAGACGTGTCGGCTGGGTGAGCACAGGGATGGGAAAAAAAAGAAAGAAAAGTGAAGGCACAGGTTAGATGCGGCGGCTGGGTGAGCGCATGGGGATGGAAAAGAAAAGGGAAGGCACAGGTTAGACGTGGCGGCTGGGTGAGCGCACAGGGATGGGGAAAAAAAAGGGAAGGCACAGGTTTGACTCGTCGGCTGCGTGAGCACAGGGATGGGAAAAAAAAGATAAGGTAAGGCACAGGTTAGACGCGGCGGCTGGGTGAGCGCATGGGGATGGAAAAAAAGGGAAGGCACAGGTTAGATGCGGCGGCTGGGTGAGCGCACGGGGACGGGAAAAAAAGGGAAGGCACATGTTAGATGTGGCGGCTGGGTGAGCGTACGGGGATGGGAAAAAAAAGGGAAGGATAGGTTAGACGTGGCGGCTGGGTGAGCGCACGGGGATGGGAAAAAAAAAGAAAAGGGAAAGCATAGGTTAGATGCGGTGGCTGGGTGAGCGCATGGGGATGGGGAAAAAAAGGGAAGGCACAGGTTAGACGTGGCGGCTGGGTAAGCGCACGGGGATGGGGAAAAAAAAGGAAAGGCACAGGTTAGACGTGTCGGCTGGATGAGCACATGGATGGGAAAAAAAGAAAGAAAAGGGAAGGCATAGGTTAGATGCAGCGGCTGGGTGAGCGCACGGGGATGGGAAAAAAAGGGAAGGGAAGGCACAGGTTAGACGCTGCGGCTGGGTGAGCGCATGGGGATGGGGAAACAAAAAAGAAAAGGGAAGGCACAGGTTAGACGCGGCGGCTGGGTGAGCACACGGGGATGGGAAAAAAAAAAGAAAAGGGAAGGCACAGGTTAGACATGTCACCTGGGTAAGCGCATGGGGATTGGAAAAAAAAAGAAAAGGGAAGACACAGGTTAGACGCGGCGGCTGGATGAGTGTACGGGGATGGGAATAAAAGGAAAGGCACAGGTTAGACACGTCGGCTCGGTGAGCACAGGGATGGGAAAAAAAAGAAAGAAAAGAGAAGGCACAGGTTAGACGCGGCAGCTGGGTGAGCGCACGGAGATGGGAGAAAAAAAGAAAAGGGAAGGCACAGGTTAGACGCGGCGGCTGGGTGAGCGTACGGGGATGGGAAAAAAAGGGAAGGCACAGGTTAGACGCGGCGGCTGGGTGAGCACACGGGAATGGGAACAAAAAACACAAACAAAAGGGAAGACACAGGTTAGACATGGTGGCTGTGTGAGCACATGGGGATGGGAAAAAAAGGGAAGGCACAGAGTAGACACGGCAGCTGGGTGAGCGCACGGGGATGGGAAGAAAAAAAAAGAAAAGGGAAGGCACAGGTTAGACACGGCGGCTGGGTCAGCGCGCGGGAATGGAAAAAAATGGAAGGCACAGGTTAGACGCAGCGGCTCGGTGAGCGCACGGGGATGTGAAAAAAAAGGGAAGACACAGGTTAGATGCGGCGGCCGGGTGAGTGCAGGTGGATGGGAAAAAAAAGAACAGGGAAGGCACAGGCTAGGCGCGGCAGCTGGGTGAGCGCACAGGGATGGGAAAAAGAAAAGGGAAGGCACAGGTTAGACGCGGCCGCTGGGTGAGCGCACAGGGATTGGAAAAGAAAAGGGAAGGCACAGGTTAGACATGGCGGCTGGGTGAGCGCACGGGGATGAGAAAAAGAAAAGGGAAGGCACATGTTAGACGCGGTGGCTGGGTGAGCGCACGGGGATGGGAAAAAAAGGGAAGGCACAGGTTAGACGTGTCGGCTGGGTGAGCGCACGGGGACGGGGGAAAAAAAGAAAAAGGACACAGGTTAGACGCGGCAGTTGGGTGAGCGCACGGGGATGGGAGAAAAAGGGGAAGGCACAGGTTAGAACCATCGGCTGGGGGAGCGCACGGGGATGGGAAAAAAAAAACAAAAGGGAAGGCACAGGTTAGACACGGTGGCAGGGTGAGGGCACGGGTGTTATGATCTGGTGGCCTAGGAGCAGCATGAGACGTACTCTGGAGAAGGTGGTCCCTGTACTGACAGCAAACCCCGCACTTAGCAGCGCAACTAGAAGTAGCCGTGGGGGGTACCTAACACTCCCTAGACCCCTTGACACAGCCTAAGAATTAACTTCCCCTAAAGACAGAAACAGGAAACCTATCTTGCCTCAGAGAAAATCCCCAAAGGATAGACAGCCCCCCACGAATATTGACTGTGAGAGGAGAGGGAAATAACATACGCAGACATGAAATCAGGATTTAGCATAGGAGGCCATACTAGCTAAAAAGAAAGAATAGGACGGAGTACTATGCGGTCAGTATTAAAACACTAAAAAATATCCACCACAGAAAATACAAATCACCACATCTGACTAAAGACATGGAGGGTATATCTGCATCTCCAGAGACACAGCTAGGCTGCAAAAAATCCTTCACAGACAAAGCTGGACTAGACCAAACATGAAAATGCACAGAACTATAAGGTCCACAGCAGGTGGACAGCAAAAACAAAGCCAGAACTTATCTTTGTTGAAATGAACAGCAGAACAGAAGAGACCAGGTATGGATGTGAATCCTCCAAAAACAATGGACAACTGGCACTGACTAAAGGATAAAGCAGGACTAAATAGCCTCACCCAAATTGCAAAAAATAGAAACACATGATAAATGCTGCGATCCAACTACCGCAGCACTACCACTCATAACCACCGGAGGGAGCCCAAGAGCAGAATTCACAACACACGGGGATGGGAAAAAAAAACAAAAGGGAAGGCACAGGTTAGACGCGGTGGCTGGGTGAGCACACGGGGATGGGAAAAAAAAAGAAAAGGGAAGGCACAGGTTAGACGCGGCGGCTGGGTGAGCACACTGGGATGGGAAAAAAAAGAAAAGGGAAGGCATGGGTTAGACGCGGCGGATGAACTCCGTCACCAATCAATCGGCGGCGCTAAGGTGGGGTGAAGAGAGATCAGGCCAGGATCAGTGATCAACACTTACGGTTGTAGTCTCTCTTCTTCCTTCTTCTTTCTTCTGTCTTCTTTCTTCTGTCTTTAGCAAGAATTGTGTCACAGGCTACTGTGGCACCACAAGTCCCAGCACAGGAGGGGATATGTCAGCATGACCGCTCTGCAGGAATCCTCAACTAGTGTGAGGATTCCTGCAGAGCAGTCAGGCAGGTCAGGCACAGGTGAGTGTTATGTTTGCTAATGACAGGTGTTATGAAGGCAATCCAGAAACACAGTGTGCTTAGCGATCAGAGCGCACACAGTGATCTGACAAATACCCAAAAATACAAGAACGAGCTCTGAGACGTGGAAACTCTGTAGACTGCACACCTGATCCTATCCTAAACACAACTAAAAGCGGCTGTGGATTGCGCCTAACAACTACCTAGGCAACTCGGCACAGCCTAAGAAACTAGCTAGCCTGAAGATAGAAAAATAGGCCTGACTTGCCCCAGAGAAATTCCCCAAAGGAAAAGGCAGCCCCCCACATATAATGACTGTGAGTAAGATGAAAAGACAAAACGTAGGGATGAAATAGATTCAGCAAAGTGGGGCCCGATATTCTAGGACAGAGCGAGGACAGTAAAGCGAACTTTGCAGTCTACAAAAAACCCTAAAGCAAAACCACGCAAAGGGGGCAAAAAAAACCCACCGTGCCGAACTAACGGCACGGCGGTACACCCTTTGCGTCTCAGAGCTTCCAGCAAAACAAAAGACAAGCTGGACAGAAAAAAAGCAACAAAAAAGCAAAAAGCACTTAGCTATACAGAGCAGCAGGTCACAGGAACAATCAGGAGAAGCTCAGATCCAACACTGAAACATTGACAAGGAGCAAGGATAGCAGCATCAGGCGGAGTTAAGTAATGAAGCAGTTAACGAGCTCACCAGAACACCTGAGGGAGGAAGCTCAGAAGCTGCAGTACCACTTGTGACCACAGGAGTGAATTCAGCCACAGAATTCACAACAGTACCCCCCCCTTGAGGAGGGGTCACCGAACCCTCACCAGAGCCCCCAGGCCGACCAGGATGAGCCGCATGAAAGGCACGAACAAGATCGGAAGCATGAACATCAGAGGCAAAAACCCAGGAATTATCTTCCTGAGCATAACCCTTCCATTTAACCAGATACTGGAGTTTCCGTCTAGAAACACGAGAATCCAAAATCTTCTCCACAATATACTCCAATTCCCCCTCCACCAAAACCGGGGCAGGAGGCTCAACAGATGGAACCATAGGTGCCACGTATCTCCGCAACAACGACCTATGGAATACATTATGTATGGAAAAGGAGTCTGGGAGGGTCAAACGAAAAGACACAGGATTGAGAACCTCAGAAATCCTATACGGACCAATAAAACGAGGTTTAAATTTAGGAGAGGAAACCTTCATAGGAATATGACGAGAAGATAACCAAACCAGATCCCCAACACGAAGTCGGGGACCCACACGGCGTCTGCGATTAGCGAAAAGTTGAGCTTTCTCCTGGGACAAGATCAAATTGTCCACTACCTGAGTCCAGATCTGCTGCAACCTATCCACCACAGAATCCACACCAGGACAGTCCGAAGACTCAACCTGTCCTGAAGAGAAACGAGGATGGAACCCAGAATTGCAAAAAAATGGAGAAACCAAGGTAGCCGAGCTGGCCCGATTATTAAGGGCGAACTCAGCCAACGGCAAAAAGGACACCCAATCATCCTGGTCTGCAGAAACAAAACATCTCAGATATGTTTCCAAGGTCTGATTGGTTCGTTCGGTCTGGCCATTAGTCTGAGGATGGAAAGCCGAGGAAAAGGATAGGTCAATGCCCATCCTACCACAAAAGGCTCGCCAAAACCTTGAAACAAACTGGGAACCTCTGTCAGAAACAATATTCTCAGGAATGCCATGCAACCGAACCACATGCTGAAAGAACAAAGGTACCAAATCAGAGGAGGAAGGCAATTTAGCCAAGGGCACCAGATGGACCATTTTAGAAAAGCGATCACAGACCACCCAAATGACTGACATCTTTTGAGAAACGGGAAGGTCAGAAATGAAATCCATCGAAATATGTGTCCAAGGCCTCTTTGGGACCGGCAAGGGCAAAAGCAACCCACTGGCACGAGAACAGCAGGGCTTAGCCCTAGCACAAATCCCACAGGACTGCACAAAAGTACGTACATCCCGTGACAGAGATGGCCACCAGAAGGATCTAGCCACTAACTCTCTGGTACCAAAGATTCCAGGATGACCAGCCAACACCGAACAATGAAGTTCAGAGATAAGTTTATTAGTCCACCTATCAGGGACGAACAGTTTCTCTGCTGGACAACGATCAGGTTTATTCGCCTGAAATTTTTGCAGCACCCGCCGCAAATCAGGGGAGATGGCAGACACAATGACTCCTTCCTTGAGGATACCCGCTGGCTCAGATAAACCCGGAGAGTCGGGCACAAAACTCCTAGACAGAGCATCCGCCTTCACATTTTTAGAGCCCGGAAGGTACGAAATCACAAAGTCGAAGCGGGCAAAAAATAACGACCAACGGGCCTGTCTAGGATTCAAGCGCTTGGCAGACTCAAGATAAGTCAAGTTCTTATGATCAGTCAATACCACCACGCGATGCTTAGCTCCTTCAAGCCAATGACGCCACTCCTCGAATGCCCACTTCATGGCCAGCAACTCTCGATTGCCCACATCATAATTACGCTCAGCGGGCGAAAACTTCCTGGAAAAGAAAGCACATGGTTTCATCACTGAGCAATCAGAACCTCTCTGTGACAAAACCGCCCCTGCTCCAATCTCAAAAGCATCAACCTCGACCTGGAACGGAAGAGAAACATCTGGCTGACACAACACAGGGGCAGAACAAAAACGACGCTTCAACTCCTGAAAAGCTTCCACAGCAGCAGAAGACCAATTAACCAAATCAGCACCCTTCTTGGTCAAATCGGTCAATGGTTTGGCAATGCTAGAAAAATTACAGATGAAGCGACGATAAAAATTAGCAAAGCCCAGGAACTTTTGCAGACTTTTCAGAGATGTCGGCTGAATCCAATCCTGGATGGCTTGGACCTTAACTGGATCCATCTCGATAGTAGAAGGGGTAAAGATGAACCCCAAAAATGAAACTTTCTGCACACCGAAGAGACACTTTGATCCCTTCACAAACAAAGAGTTAGCACGCAGGACCTGAAAAACCATTCTGACCTGCTTCACATGAGACTCCCAATCATCTGAGAAGATCAAAATGTCATCCAAGTAAACAATCAGGAATTTATCCAGATACTCACGGAAGATGTCATGCATAAAAGACTGAAACACAGATGGAGCATTGGCAAGTCCGAACGGCATCACTAGATACTCAAAATGACCCTCGGGCGTATTGAATGCAGTTTTCCATTCATCTCCTTGCCTGATTCTCACCAGATTATACGCACCACGAAGATCTATCTTAGTGAACCAACTAGCCCCCTTAATCCGAGCAAACAAGTCAGATAACAATGGCAAGGGATACTGAAATTTAACAGTGATCTTATTAAGAAGGCGGTAATCAATACACGGTCTCAGCGAACCATCCTTCTTGGCTACAAAGAAGAACCCTGCTCCCAGTGGTGATGACGATGGGCGAATATGTCCCTTCTCCAGGGATTCCTTCACATAACTGCGCATAGCGGCGTGTTCGGGCACGGATAAATTAAATAATCGACCTTTAGGGAATTTACTACCAGGAATCAAATTGATAGCACAATCACAATCTCTATGCGGAGGTAGAGCATCGGACTTGGGCTCTTCAAATACATCCTGATAATCAGACAAGAACTCTGGGACCTCAGAAGGAGTGGATGACGAAATCGACAAAAATGGAACATCACCATGTACCCCCTGACAACCCCAGCTGGATACCGACATGGAATTCCAATCCAATACTGGATTATGGGTTTGTAGCCATGGCAACCCCAACACGACCACATCATGCAGATTATGCAACACCAGAAAGCGAATAACTTCCTGATGTGCAGGAGCCATGCACATGGTCAGCTGGGCCCAGTATTGAGGTTTATTCTTGGCCAAAGGTGTAGCTTCAATTCCTCTCAATGGAATAGGACACCGCAAAGGCTCCAAGAAAAACCCACAACGTTTAGCATAATCCAAATCCATCAGATTCAGGGCAGCGCCCGAATCCACAAACGCCATGACAGAAAACGACGACAAAGAGCATATCAAGGTAATGGACAGAAGGAATTTGGACTGTACAGTACCAATGACGGCAGACCTAGCGGACCGCTTAGTGTGCTTAGGACAATCAGAAATAGCATGAGTGGAATCACCACAGTAGAAACACAGACCATTCAGACGTCTGTATTCCTGCCGTTCAACTCTAGTCATAGTCCTATCGCACTGCATAGGCTCAGGTTTAACCTCAGGCAGTACCGCCAAATGGTGCACAGATTTACGCTCGCGCAAGCGTCGACCAATCTGAATGGCCAAAGACAAAGACTCATTCAAACCAGCAGGCATAGGAAATCCCACCATGACATCCTTAAGAGCCTCAGAGAGACCCTTTCTGAACAAAGCTGCCAGCGCAGATTCATTCCACTGAGTGAGTACTGACCATTTCCTAAATTTCTGACAATATACTTCTATATCATCCTGACCCTGGCACAAAGCCAGCAAATTTTTCTCAGCCTGATCCACTGAATTAGGCTCATCGTACAGCAATCCGAGCGCCAGGAAAAACGCATCGACACTACTCAATGCAGGGTCTCCTGGCGCAAGAGAAAATGCCCAGTCTTGAGGGTCGCCGCACAAAAAAGAAATAATAATCAAAACCTGTTGAATAGGATTACCAGAAGAATGAGGTTTCAAGGCCAGAAATAGCTTACAATTATTTTTGAAACTTAGAAACTTAGTTCTATCTCCAAAAAACAAATCAGGAATAGGAATTCTTGGTTCTAACATAGATTTCTGATCAATAGTATCTTGAATTTTTTGTACATTTATAACGAGATTATCCATTGAAGAGCACAGACCCTGAATATCCATGTCCACACCTGTGTCCAGAATCACCCAAATGTCTAGGGGAAAAAAAAAAGGTGAACACAGAGCAGAAAAAAAAAAAAATGATGTCAGAACTTTTTCTTTCCCTCTATTGAGAATCATTAGTTAGGCTCCTTGTACTGTTATGTTTGCTAATGACAGGTGTTATGAAGGCAATCCAGAAACACAGTGTGCTTAGCGATCAGAGCGCACACAGTGATCTGACAAATACCCAAAAATACAAGAACGAGCTCTGAGACGTGGAAACTCTGTAGACTGCACACCTGATCCTATCCTAAACACAACTAAAAGCGGCTGTGGATTGCGCCTAACAACTACCTAGGCAACTCGGCACAGCCTAAGAAACTAGCTAGCCTGAAGATAGAAAAATAGGCCTGACTTGCCCCAGAGAAATTCCCCAAAGGAAAAGGCAGCCCCCCACATATAATGACTGTGAGTAAGATGAAAAGACAAAACGTAGGGATGAAATAGATTCAGCAAAGTGGGGCCCGATATTCTAGGACAGAGCGAGGACAGTAAAGCGAACTTTGCAGTCTACAAAAAACCCTAAAGCAAAACCACGCAAAGGGGGCAAAAAAAAACCACCGTGCCGAACTAACGGCACGGCGGTACACCCTTTGCGTCTCAGAGCTTCCAGCAAAACAAAAGACAAGCTGGACAGAAAAAAAGCAACAAAAAAGCAAAAAGCACTTAGCTATACAGAGCAGCAGGTCACAGGAACAATCAGGAGAAGCTCAGATCCAACACTGAAACATTGACAAGGAGCAAGGATAGCAGCATCAGGCGGAGTTAAGTAATGAAGCAGTTAACGAGCTCACCAGAACACCTGAGGGAGGAAGCTCAGAAGCTGCAGTACCACTTGTGACCACAGGAGTGAATTCAGCCACAGAATTCACAACAGTACCCCCCCCTTGAGGAGGGGTCACCGAACCCTCACCAGAGCCCCCAGGCCGACCAGGATGAGCCGCATGAAAGGCACGAACAAGATCGGAAGCATGAACATCAGAGGCAAAAACCCAGGAATTATCTTCCTGAGCATAACCCTTCCATTTAACCAGATACTGGAGTTTCCGTCTAGAAACACGAGAATCCAAAATCTTCTCCACAATATACTCCAATTCCCCCTCCACCAAAACCGGGGCAGGAGGCTCAACAGATGGAACCATAGGTGCCACGTATCTCCGCAACAACGACCTATGGAATACATTATGTATGGAAAAGGAGTCTGGGAGGGTCAAACGAAAAGACACAGGATTGAGAACCTCAGAAATCCTATACGGACCAATAAAACGAGGTTTAAATTTAGGAGAGGAAACCTTCATAGGAATATGACGAGAAGATAACCAAACCAGATCCCCAACACGAAGTCGGGGACCCACACGGCGTCTGCGATTAGCGAAAAGTTGAGCTTTCTCCTGGGACAAGATCAAATTGTCCACTACCTGAGTCCAGATCTGCTGCAACCTATCCACCACAGAATCCACACCAGGACAGTCCGAAGACTCAACCTGTCCTGAAGAGAAACGAGGATGGAACCCAGAATTGCAAAAAAATGGAGAAACCAAGGTAGCCGAGCTGGCCCGATTATTAAGGGCGAACTCAGCCAACGGCAAAAAGGACACCCAATCATCCTGGTCTGCAGAAACAAAACATCTCAGATATGTTTCCAAGGTCTGATTGGTTCGTTCGGTCTGGCCATTAGTCTGAGGATGGAAAGCCGAGGAAAAGGATAGGTCAATGCCCATCCTACCACAAAAGGCTCGCCAAAACCTTGAAACAAACTGGGAACCTCTGTCAGAAACAATATTCTCAGGAATGCCATGCAACCGAACCACATGCTGAAAGAACAAAGGTACCAAATCAGAGGAGGAAGGCAATTTAGCCAAGGGCACCAGATGGACCATTTTAGAAAAGCGATCACAGACCACCCAAATGACTGACATCTTTTGAGAAACGGGAAGGTCAGAAATGAAATCCATCGAAATATGTGTCCAAGGCCTCTTTGGGACCGGCAAGGGCAAAAGCAACCCACTGGCACGAGAACAGCAGGGCTTAGCCCTAGCACAAATCCCACAGGACTGCACAAAAGTACGTACATCCCGTGACAGAGATGGCCACCAGAAGGATCTAGCCACTAACTCTCTGGTACCAAAGATTCCAGGATGACCAGCCAACACCGAACAATGAAGTTCAGAGATAAGTTTATTAGTCCACCTATCAGGGACGAACAGTTTCTCTGCTGGACAACGATCAGGTTTATTCGCCTGAAATTTTTGCAGCACCCGCCGCAAATCAGGGGAGATGGCAGACACAATGACTCCTTCCTTGAGGATACCCGCTGGCTCAGATAAACCCGGAGAGTCGGGCACAAAACTCCTAGACAGAGCATCCGCCTTCACATTTTTAGAGCCCGGAAGGTACGAAATCACAAAGTCGAAGCGGGCAAAAAATAACGACCAACGGGCCTGTCTAGGATTCAAGCGCTTGGCAGACTCAAGATAAGTCAAGTTCTTATGATCAGTCAATACCACCACGCGATGCTTAGCTCCTTCAAGCCAATGACGCCACTCCTCGAATGCCCACTTCATGGCCAGCAACTCTCGATTGCCCACATCATAATTACGCTCAGCGGGCGAAAACTTCCTGGAAAAGAAAGCACATGGTTTCATCACTGAGCAATCAGAACCTCTCTGTGACAAAACCGCCCCTGCTCCAATCTCAAAAGCATCAACCTCGACCTGGAACGGAAGAGAAACATCTGGCTGACACAACACAGGGGCAGAACAAAAACGACGCTTCAACTCCTGAAAAGCTTCCACAGCAGCAGAAGACCAATTAACCAAATCAGCACCCTTCTTGGTCAAATCGGTCAATGGTTTGGCAATGCTAGAAAAATTACAGATGAAGCGACGATAAAAATTAGCAAAGCCCAGGAACTTTT
The DNA here is from genome assembly GCF_032444005.1 of Ranitomeya imitator. Classification (NCBI taxonomy): domain Eukaryota; kingdom Metazoa; phylum Chordata; class Amphibia; order Anura; family Dendrobatidae; genus Ranitomeya; species Ranitomeya imitator. The sequence goes on along the minus strand of NC_091284.1, from coordinate 761,842,797 downwards.
GCAGACTTTTCAGAGATGTCGGCTGAATCCAATCCTGGATGGCTTGGACCTTAACTGGATCCATCTCGATAGTAGAAGGGGTAAAGATGAACCCCAAAAATGAAACTTTCTGCACACCGAAGAGACACTTTGATCCCTTCACAAACAAAGAGTTAGCACGCAGGACCTGAAAAACCATTCTGACCTGCTTCACATGAGACTCCCAATCATCTGAGAAGATCAAAATGTCATCCAAGTAAACAATCAGGAATTTATCCAGATACTCACGGAAGATGTCATGCATAAAAGACTGAAACACAGATGGAGCATTGGCAAGTCCGAACGGCATCACTAGATACTCAAAATGACCCTCGGGCGTATTGAATGCAGTTTTCCATTCATCTCCTTGCCTGATTCTCACCAGATTATACGCACCACGAAGATCTATCTTAGTGAACCAACTAGCCCCCTTAATCCGAGCAAACAAGTCAGATAACAATGGCAAGGGATACTGAAATTTAACAGTGATCTTATTAAGAAGGCGGTAATCAATACACGGTCTCAGCGAACCATCCTTCTTGGCTACAAAGAAGAACCCTGCTCCCAGTGGTGATGACGATGGGCGAATATGTCCCTTCTCCAGGGATTCCTTCACATAACTGCGCATAGCGGCGTGTTCGGGCACGGATAAATTAAATAATCGACCTTTAGGGAATTTACTACCAGGAATCAAATTGATAGCACAATCACAATCTCTATGCGGAGGTAGAGCATCGGACTTGGGCTCTTCAAATACATCCTGATAATCAGACAAGAACTCTGGGACCTCAGAAGGAGTGGATGACGAAATCGACAAAAATGGAACATCACCATGTACCCCCTGACAACCCCAGCTGGATACCGACATGGAATTCCAATCCAATACTGGATTATGGGTTTGTAGCCATGGCAACCCCAACACGACCACATCATGCAGATTATGCAACACCAGAAAGCGAATAACTTCCTGATGTGCAGGAGCCATGCACATGGTCAGCTGGGCCCAGTATTGAGGTTTATTCTTGGCCAAAGGTGTAGCTTCAATTCCTCTCAATGGAATAGGACACCGCAAAGGCTCCAAGAAAAACCCACAACGTTTAGCATAATCCAAATCCATCAGATTCAGGGCAGCGCCCGAATCCACAAACGCCATGACAGAAAACGACGACAAAGAGCATATCAAGGTAATGGACAGAAGGAATTTGGACTGTACAGTACCAATGACGGCAGACCTAGCGGACCGCTTAGTGTGCTTAGGACAATCAGAAATAGCATGAGTGGAATCACCACAGTAGAAACACAGACCATTCAGACGTCTGTATTCCTGCCGTTCAACTCTAGTCATAGTCCTATCGCACTGCATAGGCTCAGGTTTAACCTCAGGCAGTACCGCCAAATGGTGCACAGATTTACGCTCGCGCAAGCGTCGACCAATCTGAATGGCCAAAGACAAAGACTCATTCAAACCAGCAGGCATAGGAAATCCCACCATGACATCCTTAAGAGCCTCAGAGAGACCCTTTCTGAACAAAGCTGCCAGCGCAGATTCATTCCACTGAGTGAGTACTGACCATTTCCTAAATTTCTGACAATATACTTCTATATCATCCTGACCCTGGCACAAAGCCAGCAAATTTTTCTCAGCCTGATCCACTGAATTAGGCTCATCGTACAGCAATCCGAGCGCCAGGAAAAACGCATCGACACTACTCAATGCAGGGTCTCCTGGCGCAAGAGAAAATGCCCAGTCTTGAGGGTCGCCGCACAAAAAAGAAATAATAATCAAAACCTGTTGAATAGGATTACCAGAAGAATGAGGTTTCAAGGCCAGAAATAGCTTACAATTATTTTTGAAACTTAGAAACTTAGTTCTATCTCCAAAAAACAAATCAGGAATAGGAATTCTTGGTTCTAACATAGATTTCTGATCAATAGTATCTTGAATTTTTTGTACATTTATAACGAGATTATCCATTGAAGAGCACAGACCCTGAATATCCATGTCCACACCTGTGTCCAGAATCACCCAAATGTCTAGGGGAAAAAAAAAAGGTGAACACAGAGCAGAAAAAAAAAAAAATGATGTCAGAACTTTTTCTTTCCCTCTATTGAGAATCATTAGTTAGGCTCCTTGTACTGTTATGTTTGCTAATGACAGGTGTTATGAAGGCAATCCAGAAACACAGTGTGCTTAGCGATCAGAGCGCACACAGTGATCTGACAAATACCCAAAAATACAAGAACGAGCTCTGAGACGTGGAAACTCTGTAGACTGCACACCTGATCCTATCCTAAACACAACTAAAAGCGGCTGTGGATTGCGCCTAACAACTACCTAGGCAACTCGGCACAGCCTAAGAAACTAGCTAGCCTGAAGATAGAAAAATAGGCCTGACTTGCCCCAGAGAAATTCCCCAAAGGAAAAGGCAGCCCCCCACATATAATGACTGTGAGTAAGATGAAAAGACAAAACGTAGGGATGAAATAGATTCAGCAAAGTGGGGCCCGATATTCTAGGACAGAGCGAGGACAGTAAAGCGAACTTTGCAGTCTACAAAAAACCCTAAAGCAAAACCACGCAAAGGGGGCAAAAAAAACCCACCGTGCCGAACTAACGGCACGGCGGTACACCCTTTGCGTCTCAGAGCTTCCAGCAAAACAAAAGACAAGCTGGACAGAAAAAAAGCAACAAAAAAGCAAAAAGCACTTAGCTATACAGAGCAGCAGGTCACAGGAACAATCAGGAGAAGCTCAGATCCAACACTGAAACATTGACAAGGAGCAAGGATAGCAGCATCAGGCGGAGTTAAGTAATGAAGCAGTTAACGAGCTCACCAGAACACCTGAGGGAGGAAGCTCAGAAGCTGCAGTACCACTTGTGACCACAGGAGTGAATTCAGCCACAGAATTCACAACAGGTGAGACTGGAGCACCCCCAAGGGCTAGGGGTACTCGGAGCCGGGCCCTTCGGTTCCCAAGGGGGATGTCACGGTGGCTGACCCGGTCCGTGGCCCTAGGGACGTCCGTTGTAAATGGGGGAAAGGTCTTTAAAGGGATAATGTTCGTGACGCCTTATTCGGTCAGGGTGACCGACACTGCTTAGGGGTCCGCTGGGGTGATGTTATGGCAGCTGGATGGTATATCTTCCCACAGATGAAGTATGTCCCCAGGGCTTCCCAGAGTGTAGGTGGTGGATGGTGTGAGGCGCAGTAAAGAACAAGGATACAAAGTTGCAGTCTCTTTACCTTTTACTGAAGGCTTCAGCAGGCTTCAGCATCCACAGTCCAGAGCACCAGATCACAGGGCAGGCAGAGTCCGGCCGGTCTGAAGGCAAATCCAGAGTCCCCTTATCCAGGTGGAAATCAGTAGCCTTCCTCTAGCGCCTGGATGTTGTAGTACCTTACTGCTGAGCTTCTCATAAGGTCCTCACAACTGATGTTAGTGTTCTAGATGTTATGTCTTTCTCTCTCTGTCCCCCAGATGGATAGGAACAACCCATATGACTGATGGCCTGAGGCTTTTTACAGGGACTCTAGCATGCCCCGGCCCCCACAGTTGCCACCGTGCCTCCTGGCTAAAGGTCGAGCAACTAATATGGAATTAGCTGTCCTGCCGGTCTCTGGAGCAATGAAAAATATAGTGCACCGCACACTCTATATGTATATTTGCAAATTGGTGGAGAGTTTATTAACAAGTTTAGCTATGTTATATGAAAAGCGACCAGAGGTAATTATTATGACGTTTCGGCCCTACCAAGGCCTTAATCATATAATCGCTTTAATGTGCACATAGAGGGGGAGAGGAGAGGGTCCTTGTGGATAAAGGCATACACTTTAAATGCCAAATAATGATGCGTGAAATAACGCATATAGAGTGTGTGGTGTACTATATTTTTCATATACGTAGGGCTTATACAGCCCACTACGCCTGCACCTCGCTCCCCCATTATCCTGAGTGCGCGCCAATTTTCTGTATAGGTCTCTGGAGCAAGGCTTGGAGACGATGACTCCCTCGGTGTTCCAGCTACCGGATCCTGCGCCTCAGAAAGGATGCAGCCTTTTACAGGGCAGAACTCCTTCTGGTTTCCTCTCCTTTTGCTACGACTTCGTTTCTCACTCTCTGCAACACAATTCTCCCTCAATGTCTCTTTCTTAGGATGCTACCGCACGTCGGGCCGACGCAGCTCCGTGGCCTTCTGTCTAAGCCTCTGACAGGATCCCACCCCTCAGATAGCAGCTAACTGGGTGAAGCCAAGCTCGCTTCTGCCTAACTTCCTATCCAGACCACCAGTTTTACCTAATTATGAAGAGTGCCCTACTAAATAGGAGCATAGCTCCCCCTGGTGGACTGGAGTGTGAAGTGTGTTGTGTGGTTTGTGATACCTGGTAAAATGATCTCTTTTATTGCCTTTAGACATAACATGACTCCCCCTGGTGGAAGAATGACATTACTGCAACGACCAGGACCCTGGGGCGCTGCAAGACAGGTCACAGAGCGGTCACACCGCTGATGTGACCTGTTATTGGTGGGATTGAATGATTACATCGATCCCACCAATCAGAGGTGGCCCTGGTGATGCCGGTGTTGCTAGGCACCAGCCTATGATCGGAGCTCACAGCTCCGATCCTAGGCAGGTCACCGGCAGGTCACCAGCTGGTGACCGGCAGGTCACCTCCAGGGCACAGCGCGGTCACACCGCTGCTGTGCCCTGTGATTGGCACAATCGACGATCACATCGATCGCGCCAATCAGTAGCTGCAGGCTCCGGAGTAGGATCAGTGCTATTACAGCACCGATCCAGGAAGTTACCGGCAGGGCACAGCACGGTAACACCGCCGCTGTGCCCTGCGATTGGCGCGATCGATGTGATCCTCGATCGCGCCAATCGGGGGGGTTTTGACCAATGCCTAGTGTTGCCAGGCACCGGCCTTGGATCGAGTACATTGGTACTCAATCCTGGCCTGGGTCCTCACTATTACATCTAATTTGATTGGCTGAAACTATGAGAAAGGCTGCGATTGGCTGCTCAGAATTGAACAGCCAATCACAGCGATCAGGAGGCCGGGGGGGTCGAGACAGGCCCTAGGATGCCGACACCATCTTCCTCCAGGTAAGATGGCGTCGGAATTTTAATGTGATCACCGCCGCTTAAGTCGTAGTGTCACATTAAAGGGCATGATGTACTATTCCGTTCATGGGAAGTAGGGGCCACCCCACATGGACGGAATAGTATGTCTAATGGCAGAAATGGGTTAAGGGCATCATGTGGAGATTTTCTGCAAAAGAGCAGAGAAGATGGAAGTCTGCAGAGACCAGTTGTGGACGAGAAAACTCATCATGGGATCTGGACAAGATGAAGAAAAGAAGGAGAATGACTCCAGAGATGACGTCATCTATAGGGTACCTGGATATAAATGTTATTTGTGATACTAACTAACTCTCATGTCTTTATTTATGTTAGGGTTAGGAGCATTAAAGGGAATGTCCAGGTTTGTAATGAGTCTGCAGTCATTCTTTGTGACTGCAGACTTCTGAATTCTCACAGTGCGCACTGCACGCTGTCAGGAATCTCTTGTGCTGGTGATTTACATATATGCGGTCACATGCTGACTAGACATGTATGGCCTCCGTCAATGAAAATGAACTGAGCGAGGCCGGGCACGTCTAGTGGGAATGTGGCCAGAAGTATACAAATCACATGCTTGTCCTGACATGACTGTCCACCGGCAAGGTAGAATCCTAAAAGTGTGCAGTGCATTAGTTGTGAGAATTCAGAAGCCTGCGATGCCAGGATTCAGCTCTGCAGGTTCCAGTAGTCGTCACATGGACACTTCACTAGTGATGAGTGAGTGTACTGTCGCTCGGGTGACCGCCGAGTATTTATGACTGCTCGGAGATTTAGTTTTCATCGCGGCAGCTGAATGATTTACAGCTACTAGCCTGCTTGATTACATGTGGGGATTCCCTAGCAACCAGGCAACCCCCACATGTACTCAAGCAGGCTAGTAGCTGTATATCATTCAGCTGCCATGATGAAAACTTAATCTCCGAGCAGTCATAAATACTCGGAGGTCACCCGAGCGTGCTGTGGAAAACACGAGCAACGAGTACACTCGCTCATCACTACACTTCACTCATATGTGACTTTCATACTTATGGTCCTGTGACAACGAGCTTCTCTTCTGCTTCTCTCAGTTTTTCACTGATCATTGAGAGCATTAGGGAGAGGAGCTCGTCGGTACATGACTAAGTGTGCAAATCTCATATGAACTTGGGAAGGGGGGGCGCCAAAATGAATTCTTGCCCCGGGTGCAAGAAACCCTAGATACACCTCTGCCGGTATGCTACTGTGAGCGGCGATTGCCGGGTCCAGTTGAGGGAGGTCTGTGCACAGTGCAGCACAGGCAGTGAGGCAGGGACTGAGGGTGTGCACAGAGAGAGAATGGAGACCCGGCGACTGCCTATCCCAGTCTACGCCATAGCCCTTATTATCGTAGGAATATGTCAGTTAATAAATTGTTTTTCTAAAGCTTTATAGTGTAGTTTTAGGTCAGAGAAGGATGGTTAGGGATGAGCTAGCAAGGTGCAGGGACAGGTAGTGATGGCTACTTGCAGACAAGTGCGGCACTTGCGGTTTTCCACTTGCGGTGACGCATAAAAACACTGGTAGCCGCATTTGCCGGATCACGGCAAAACCGCAAGTGCCGCACATGTCCGCAGTCCCATAGGGAATGAATGAGGCCAAATGCAGTGTTGCCATAAATGATCCGTTACGCGGCAGATGCAGAAAAACTGCCGGATCTGCTGCAAAAGGCGACTTTCACATCAGCGATTTTTGCCGATAGTGTCATACTCATCTATGGGGGAGGCAGCACTAAAAGTGCCCAGGGCAGCATAAACTCTAAATACTGACCTGGTTGTCATGATTTAGAAAGAGAAAATACAGTTGTTTGACAATAAATGGCTTCACCCAACCACTAATCATGAGTAGAGAAAAGGCTTTGGTGTCATCATTCATATTCTCTGAAAAAAGGCCAAGAAAGCAATAATTCTGCCGAGGTATGGAAACTTTCGAGCACAACTGTAGTTCCAATCCATCTGCACAGTTATTCATTAGGCGGCTCTTCTAAATGATTATTGGGATATCACTATTGCAAAAATAAAAATTGAGATTATAGTTTTGACAAATTTGGATGATAACATGATATCCGGCTGCGCTGCTGTAATGAAGATCCTGTGGACCAAGGTGAGTTGAACGTTTTTTTTATTACCAAAACATGTTTCAACACTTTTCAAGTAAAAAAACAATTGCATATGCAGTAGCTTATGCTAGTCCAGTGTTGAAACACGTAGTGGAAATATAGATCGGTCAACTCATCTTGGTCCTAAGAATTCCTCATTACAGCAGTGCAGCCGGATATCGTGTTATCGTCCACATTGGTCAGGGATCCTGGAGGAGATTGTCCCCCACCCACGAGGCTGCAGCAGCTGATATCTTGAGGTGTTCATAGGAGTTGTGCCTGCACACAACTAGTGATGCTAGTACTCAGTGGCGTAACTACAAAGTTATGGGCCCCGGTGCGAACTTTCAAATGGGGCCCCCCCCGCCAAAATATTTTTCACCCAAATCCACATCCTGCCCATGCTCCTGCCCCATCCGACTCCGCACTCTGCCCCATCTGACTCCGCACTCTGCCCCATCCGACTCCGCACTCTGCCCCATCAGACTCCGCACTCTGCCCCATCCGACTCCTCACTCTGCCCCATCCGACTCCTCACTCTGCCCCATCCGACTCCTCACTCTGCCCCATCCGACTCCTCACTCTGCCCCATCCGACTCCTCACTCTGCCCCATCCGACTCCTCACTCTGCCCCATCCGACTCCTCACTCTGCCCCATCCGACTCCGCACTCTGCCCCATTCGTCTCCACATTCTGCCCCATCCGTCTCCGCATTCTGCCCCATCCGTCTCCCCATTCTGCCCCATCCGTCTCCACATTCTGCCCCATCCGTCTCCACATTCTGCCCCATCCGTCTCCACATTCTGCCCCATCCGACTCCTCACTCTGCCCCATCCGACTCCTCACTCTGCCCCATCCGACTCCGCACTCTGCCCCATCCGTCTCCGCATTCTGCCCCATCCGTCTCCGCATTCTGCCCCATCCGTCTCCCCATTCTGCCACATCCGTCTCCCCATTCTGCCCCATCCGTCTCCACATTCTGCCCCATCCGTCTCCGCATTTTATTATTATTATTATACATTTTTATAGCGCCATTTATTCCATGGCGCTTTACATGTGAATACGGGGCAAATATAGACAAATACATTAAACATGAGCAGATAACAAGGCACACGAGTACATAAGGAGGGAGGACCCTGCCCGCGAGGGCTCACAGTCTGCAGGGGGTGGGTGAGGATACACTAGGAGAGGGAAGAGCTGGCTGTGCGGCTGTTCAGTAGGTTGAGGATCACTGCAGGCTGTAGGCTTGTCGGAAGAGATGAGTCTTCAGGTTCTTTTTGAAGGTTTCTATGGTAGGCGCAAGTCTGATGTGTTGGGGTAGAGAGTTCCAGAGTATGGGGGAAGCACGGGAGAAGTCTTGGATGCGGTTATGGGAAGAAGAGATGAGAGGGGAGTAGAGAAGGAGGTCTTGGGAGGATCGGAGGTCGCGTGTAGGTAGGTACCGGGAGACCATGTCACAGATGTATGGAGGAGACAGGTTGTGGATGGCTTTGTATGTCAGTGTGAGGGCATTCTGCCCGATCCGTCTCCACATTCTGCCCCATCCGTCTCCGCATTCTGCCCGATCCGTCTCCACATTCTGCCCCATCCGTCTCCGCATTCTGCCCCATCCGTCTCCCCATTCTGCCCCATCCGTCTCCCCATTCTGCCCCATCCGTCTCCACATTCTGCCCCATCCGTCTCCACATTCTGCCCCATCCGTCTCCACATTCTGCCCCATCCGTCTCCACATTCTGCCCCATCCGTCTCCACATTCTGCCCCTGTCTCCACATCTCACCAGAACAGCAGGAACCGGAAATCTGCTGCTGGTTGATACCAGAGAACACGAGCTGCACACAACCAGGACTGAGCTGCTGAGAGCTGAAGGACCTGTGGTGACGTCATCGTCATGTGATCAGGAGGCGGAGCTGATAAATGGTGAAAGACCTATCATAGTGATGACGTCACCACAGGATCTTCAGCTCTTCCTTTCAGATCAGGCGTCGGCTGCTGATCTGATGTGTGCGCCCGGCAGGTCAGGTGGAGGGCCGGTCTGTCTGTTGCCGTGCGGGAGGAATCACCTGCACGGCAACAGTTTTTAACTTTTTGCTGGTGTCGGCGTGCATCTGACCTGCCGGGGCCCCTGACTCCCCCCGGGCCCGGTCGCAGTGGCGACTGCTGCGACCGTGGTAGTTACGCCACTGCTAGTACTTTTACATATCACTCTGAACCTTCCATGCACAATAGATAACTCTCAGCCAAATGATCGTCCAATCTCTCCTGACTGGGCCATGCACGGGAGCACTTAGCGCCATTCTCTATGACACAGCCATTGCCAGATTCTTCTGTCTGTGGCTTAACTCAAGGGATAACAAAAGGATTGGCTACTGAGAACCAACTGGTTGCTTCTCTCTCTTGACATCATCTGTCAGGGGAGACCCTGTAAAGGTACCTTCACACACAGCGACGCTGCAGCGATACCGACAACGATGTCGATCGCTGCAGCGTCGCTGTTTGGTCGCTGGAGAGCTGTCACACAGACCGCTCTCCAGCGACCAACGATGCCGGTAACCAGGGTAAACATCGGGTTACTAAGCGCAGGGCCGCGCTTAGTAACCCAATGTTTACCCTGGTTACCATCGTAAAAGTTAAAAAAACAAACACTACATATTTGCCTACCGCTGTCTGTTCCCGGCGCTCTGCTTCTCTGCTCTGGCTGTGAGCTCCGGGCAGCCGGAAAGCAGAGCGGTGACGTCACCGCTCTGCTTTCCGGCCGCTGTGGATTTGTTCTTTTTGTTGCGACTGTATTGCAGACTTTAAGCAATCATACCTATGTTCTGTGGAATATTCTCCCAGTCCCAATAAAGGTTTCTTGTACTGTTCACCAGTCTGCTGCTCTGTCACACACCCAGTCACTGACCCATACACACATTAGACTGTCGGCTGACCCTGCTAATATCGGATCTGACAACCCCTTCTCAATGACGTTTTTCCCCCCCAAGTAAAATAATAACTGCTATAGTCACTTTGATCTGAGCAATGGACAACCCCTTTAAGTCAATTAGATATCCACCCTTGCATTCCTCCCCTTTCATAAGATATTGTCTCGCATACATGGCGAGGGTAAAATTTCAGCTGCACTCTCCTCCTGACTCTTTTTTTATTTACTGTGTTAATTTTGATGGATTATAAATAGAACAACTACAAGCTCTGAAAGGGCGAGGAAACAAGTAAAAAAAAAAAATAGATAAAAATCATCAGTTCAGTCTGCTGATGATCTGGTGGTGCCCGCTGGTCTCTGTGTCCCTGCAGTGATAGCACCACGTACACGTATGTGAATGCTGACCAGTCAGGCATATTTATGTAATGAAACCAGTAAATAAAGATTCTGCTGAGTAGTCAGTTACTGGGCCAGACAGCGGACCATCGGCAGGGAAGGTTCAGCAACCAATAGCTCAGCACCTACATAAATGTTTATTTTCCATATAGAATTTTCATAGAATAACAGTGTACATGAATGATAAAGAAAAAATAAAGTGAAAGGATGTAGTGTCAGCATTGTTCAGTCACGGCAATATACAATATTAAAACTAGTTGATTCCAATAAAGCAAATTTTAATTGTCCAGCTAAATGGTGTTTTCCAGTTGTCTCATTGGTGCATTCAAATAAATATCTAAATTTTACCACAAGAAACCAACCTTTCAAGAGATACCCATTATGTAGTTGCTTGCTAAAGTATTCACCCCCCCTTGGCTTTTCACCTACCTTGTTATCTTACAACCTGTGTGTAAGGCTACTTTCACACTAGCGTCGTTTGGGATACGTCGCAATGCGTAGTTTTGGGGAAAAAACGCATCCTGCAAAGTTGTCTGCAGGATGCGTTTTTTCCCCATAGACTAACATTGTCGTGTTGTGGCGGACCGTCCGAACAAAAAAAAGTTGCTTGCAACATTTGAGTGTCGTGTCCGCCATTTCCGACCGCGCATGCGTGGTCAGAACTCCGCCCCCACCTCCCCGCAACTCATAATGGGGCAGCGGATGCGTTGGAAAAATGCATCCGCTGCCCCCGTTGTGCGACGCTTCCACAGTATGCGTCGGTACGTCGGCCCGACGCACTGCGACGGGCCGAGTACGACGCTAATGTGAAAGTAGCCTAAGTATGTTTGTAATCCGATATGTGAGTGATGCATCATCACTTAATAGGTAAGTTGGTTGAAGTGAAGTGAGAACAATATAGGCATAAATTAAATTTATTGGATCAAATAACTAAAAATTGGCATGTGTATATGTATTCACCCTTTTGCTATGAAACCTGAAAATTTCTGGTGCAAGCAATCACCTTCATAAGTCACATGCTTAGTGAAAGGAAGTTCTACTGTGTGCAATCTAAGTATCACATGTCTGTCAAGTATATAATTTTACCTTTTCTGAATGGCCACAGAGGCTTCAACACCATTAAGCAAGAGGCACCACTAACCAAACAACACCATGAAGACCAAGGAGATCACCAAACAAGTCAGGGACAAAGTTGTTGAGAAGAACTAGTCAGGGTTGGGTTATAAAAAAATCCCAATCTTTGATAATCTCCCGGATCACCGTCAAATCCATTATCATCAAATGGAAAGAACATGGTACAACAACAATCCTGCCAAGAGAGGGCCGCCGCCAAAACTCAAGGAGGGCATTAATGAGAGAGACAGCAAAGAGACCAAAGGTAACCCTGAAGGAGCTGCAGAGTTCCCAAGCAGAGTCTGGAGCATCTGTCCTTACAACCACAATAAGCCGTACACTCCATACAGGTGGACTTTAGGGAAAAGTATGCAGAAAAAAGCCTTTACTTACATACAAAAATTGTAAGGCTCGTTTTGAGTTTGCCAAAAGACATATGTAAGACTCCCCAAATATATGCAGGAAAGTGCTTTGGTCAGATAAGACTAAAATTGAACTTTTTGTCCACCAAGATAAATGCTATATCTGACACCAAACCAACAGAGCTCATCAGTGATCACCCCAAGAACACCATCCTCACAGTGAAACATGGTGGTGGTAGCATCATGCCGTGGGGATGTTTTTTGGCAGCAAAGACAGGGAAAATAGTCCAAGTCGAGGGGAAGATGGATGAAGCAAAACTTGTTTTAGTCTTCAGTGATTTGAGACTGGAACCAAAGTTCACCTTCTATCAAGACAATGAACCAAAGAGTACTGCTAAAGCAACACTCAAGTGGCTTAAGGAGAAATGTGTAAATGTTTTGGAGTGGCCTAGTCAAAGACTAGACCTAAATCCAATTGAAAATCTGTGGTCAGACTTGAAGATCGCTTTTCACCAGAGGAAGCCATCTAACTTGAAGGAGTTGGATCAGTTTTGCCTTGAGGAAGTCTTCTTAACCAATGTGGCTTGCTGCTTTTAATTGCCGAAAAAGGAGGTTCTACAAAGTATTGAATTTAGGGGGTAAATAGTTATGCCCGTTGAAGTTTTCAGTTATTTTGCCTTATTTGTTGTTTGTTTCACAATAAAAAAAACAACAAATGTCCACAGTTGTAGGCATGTTCTTCAGGGCTGTCCCACACGTCCAGATAATTCCGGTACCGGAAAAAATCGGTACCGGAATTATCCGTATCCGTGTGCCCCTGCGTTTCTGTGGCACATCAGTGTGCCGCCTGTGTGCCCACTGGGTACCACACGCACTGTGCAGGAGACAGCGCTAAAGTTTAGCGCTGTCCCCTGCATCGTGCTGAAGCCGCGATTCATATCTTCTGTGCAGCAGCGTTTGCTGTCACATGGGGCCACTCATTTACAGTAATGAATATGCGGCTCCACCCCTATGGGTGGAGTGGGGTGGGAGGGCGGTGGGCACATAGATCTTTATTTTAAACACGATTATTCATATCTTCTCTACAGCAAACGCTGCTGCAGAGAAGATATGAATCGCGGCTTCAGCACCAGTGGGGGGGACAGCGCTTAATGTAGCGCTGTCTCCTGCACGGCACACGGACTGCACACGGACAACGTCCATGTGCGGTACGTCTTTTACACGGACCCATTGACTTTAATGGGTCCGTGTAATCCGTGCGCTCCCACGAACACTGACATGTCTCCGTGTCTCCGCAAAAAATCAATGACATCTGCACAGATGCATTGATTTTTATGTGTCTACATGTGTCAGTGGCTCCGGTACGTGAGGAAACTGTCACCTCACGTACCGGAGCCACTGACGTGTGAAACCGGTCTTACATGCACTGATGCAAACCCTCAAAAAAAAACTGAAATTCCAGGCTACGAGGTAGCAAAACATGAAAAATGCCAAGGGGGTGAAGACAAATGATTCATAAGAAACAAGCAAATTCTTGAATATTCTATTAGCTGCTCAATAAGGCCGGCGGTGAGGCGCCCTCTGCTGGTTGTCCTCATATGAACTCGAGCCTGGGAACTTTTCTGATTTTTTTTCCCACGCTCGAAGGACATCCAGCAGGGGGCGCATCACCGCGAGGTCATTGACCTAGTTTCCATTCATTCGCTGGGGTTTTACAGTCAGGAGCACAGCTGCATTATAGCAGAGCTCCTGGCTGTAATAAAATTAACCCCTTCAGATGGATTTACATCGTGGGACGTGACAGATCCTCGGAAGGTATGTATATTGTTGGTTTATTATTTTTTCTTTGTCACAGAGCGAGGGTCTTCAGGTGGATTACCAGAATAATAAAATATTCAAACAACCTGTGTTTTTATTTCATTAAAAGACTTTTTAATAATGTGTTTGTGGTTTTTTTTAACCATTTCAGACTATTGGATTAATAATGGATAGGTGTCATAATTGACGCCTCTCCATTATTAATCTGGCTTAATGTCACCTTACAATAGCAAGGTGACATTAACCCTTCATTACCCTATATCCCACCGCTACACGGGAATGGGAAGAGAGTGGCCAAGTGCCAGAATAGGCGCATCTTCCAGATGTGCCTTTTCTGGGGTGGCTGGGGCAGATGTTTTTAGCCAGGGGGGGCCAATAACCGTGGACCCTCTCCAGGCTATTAATATCTGCCCTCAGTCACTGGCTTTACTACTCTGGCGGAGAAAATTGCGCGGGAGCCCACGCCAATTTTTTCCGCCATTTAACCCTTTAATAGCTAGAACGCCCAAATTTTGCACATACACACTACTAACATTAGTAGTGTGGAATATGCAAAAAAAATGGGAATATGACATGGTTTTCTGTATGTAAACCATATCTCATATCATGTCGGGTTTAGGAAGGAGATGGCAAAAGCCGGCAATTGAATTACCGGCTTTTAAGCTATCTCGCGCTGGATGAAATATATATATATATATATATATATGTCTCACTAACATATATATATATTATATATACAGTGAGGCAAAAAAGTATTTAGTCAGTCAGCAATAGTGCAAGTTCCACCACTTAAAAAGATGAGAGGCGTCTGTAATTTACATCATAGGTAGACCTCAACTATGGGAGACAAACAGCAAAAAAAATCCAGAAAATCACATTGTCTGTTTTTTTAACATTTTATTTGCATATTATGGTGGAAAATAAGTATTTGGTCAGAAACAAAATTTCATCTCAATACTTTGTAATATATCCTTTGTTGGCAATGACAGAGGTCAAACGTTTTCTGTAAGTCTTCACAAGGTTGCCACACACTGTTGTTGGTATGTTGACCCATTCCTCCATGCAGATCTCCTCTAGAGCAGTGATGTTTTTGGCTTTTCGCTTGGCAACACGGACTTTCAACTCCCTCCAAAGGTTTTCTATAGGGTTGAGATCTGGAGACTGGCTAGGCCACTCCAGGACCTTGAAATGCTTCTTACGAAGCAACTCCTTCGTTGCCCTGGCGGTGTGCTTTGGATCATTGTCATGTTGAAAGACCCAGCCACGTTTCATCTTGAATGCCCTTGCTGATGGAAGGAGGTTTGCACTCAAAAATCTCCTGTTGATAAAACACTGATTTTATTAAAGCAGCAAAACACAAACCAATGTGACACATCATTACAATCAGCGTCTCAGCCCTTACATCATGCTCCTCTCAGATAACAGAGCAAACACCTGTGGACAGATACCCTTTAACCCCTTAATCCCATAAGACGTACTATCCCGTCCAGGTGACCTGGGACTTAATTCCCAGGGACGGGATAGTACGTCATATGCGATCGGCCGCGCTCACGGGGGGAGCGCGGCCGATCGCGGCCGGGTGTCAGCTGCCTATCGCAGCTGACATCCGGCACTATGTGCCAGGAGCGGTCACGGACCGCTCCCGGCACATTAACCCCCGGCACACCGCGATCAAAGACCATCGGCAGGGAAGGTTCAGCAACCAATAGCTCAGCACCTACATAAATGTTTATTTTCCATATAGAATTTTCATAGAATAACAGTGTACATGAATGATAAAGAAAAAATAAAGTGAAAGGATGTAGTGTCAGCATTGTTCAGTCACGGCAATATACAATATTAAAACTAGTTGATTCCAATAAAGCAAATTTTAATTGTCCAGCTAAATGGTGTTTTCCAGTTGTCTCATTGGTGCATTCAAATAAATATCTAAATTTTACCACAAGAAACCAACCTTTCAAGAGATACCCATTATGTAGTTGCTTGCTAAAGTATTCACCCCCCCTTGGCTTTTCACCTTCCTTGTTATCTTACAACCTGTGTGTAAGGCTACTTTCACACTAGCGTCGTTTGGGATACGTCGCAATGCGTAGTTTTGGGGAAAAAACGCATCCTGCAAAGTTGTCTGCAGGATGCGTTTTTTCCCCATAGACTAACATTGTCGTGTTGTGGCGGACCGTCCGAACAAAAAAACGTTGCTTGCAACATTTGAGTGTCGTGTCCGCCATTTCCGACCGCGCATGCGTGGTCAGAACTCCGCCCCCACCTCCCCGCAACTCATAATGGGGCAGCGGATGCGTTGGAAAAATGCATCCGCTGCCCCCGTTGTGCGACGCTTCCACAGTATGCGTCGGTACGTCGGCCCGACGCACTGCGACGGGCCGAGTACGACGCTAATGTGAAAGTAGCCTAAGTATGTTTGTAATCCGATATGTGAGTGATGCATCATCACTTAATAGGTAAGTTGGTTGAAGTGAAGTGAGAACAATATAGGCATAAATTAAATTTATTGGATCAAATAACTAAAAATTGGCATGTGTATATGTATTCACCCTTTTGCTATGAAACCTGAAAATTTCTGGTGCAAGCAATCACCTTCATAAGTCACATGCTTAGTGAAAGGAAGTTCTACTGTGTGCAATCTAAGTATCACATGTCTGTCAAGTATATAATTTTACCTTTTCTGAATGGCCACAGAGGCTTCAACACCATTAAGCAAGAGGCACCACTAACCAAACAACACCATGAAGACCAAGGAGATCACCAAACAAGTCAGGGACAAAGTTGTTGAGAAGAACTAGTCAGGGTTGGGTTATAAAAAAATCCCAATCTTTGATAATCTCCCGGATCACCGTCAAATCCATTATCATCAAATGGAAAGAACATGGTACAACAACAATCCTGCCAAGAGAGGGCCGCCGCCAAAACTCAAGGAGGGCATTAATGAGAGAGACAGCAAAGAGACCAAAGGTAACCCTGAAGGAGCTGCAGAGTTCCCAAGCAGAGTCTGGAGCATCTGTCCTTACAACCACAATAAGCCGTACACTCCATACAGGTGGACTTTAGGGAAAAGTATGCAGAAAAAAGCCTTTACTTACATACAAAAATTGTAAGGCTCGTTTTGAGTTTGCCAAAAGACATATGTAAGACTCCCCAAATATATGCAGGAAAGTGCTTTGGTCAGATAAGACTAAAATTGAACTTTTTGTCCACCAAGATAAATGCTATATCTGACACCAAACCAACAGAGCTCATCAGTGATCACCCCAAGAACACCATCCTCACAGTGAAACATGGTGGTGGTAGCATCATGCCGTGGGGATGTTTTTTGGCAGCAAAGACAGGGAAAATAGTCCAAGTCGAGGGGAAGATGGATGAAGCAAAACTTGTTTTAGTCTTCAGTGATTTGAGACTGGAACCAAAGTTCACCTTCTATCAAGACAATGAACCAAAGAGTACTGCTAAAGCAACACTCAAGTGGCTTAAGGAGAAATGTGTAAATGTTTTGGAGTGGCCTAGTCAAAGACTAGACCTAAATCCAATTGAAAATCTGTGGTCAGACTTGAAGATCGCTTTTCACCAGAGGAAGCCATCTAACTTGAAGGAGTTGGATCAGTTTTGCCTTGAGGAAGTCTTCTTAACCAATGTGGCTTGCTGCTTTTAATTGCCGAAAAAGGAGGTTCTACAAAGTATTGAATTTAGGGGGTAAATAGTTATGCCCGTTGAAGTTTTCAGTTATTTTGCCTTATTTGTTGTTTGTTTCACAATAAAAAAAACAACAAATGTCCACAGTTGTAGGCATGTTCTTCAGGGCTGTCCCACACGTCCAGATAATTCCGGTACCGGAAAAAATCGGTACCGGAATTATCCGTATCCGTGTGCCCCTGCGTTTCTGTGGCACATCAGTGTGCCGCCTGTGTGCCCACTGGGTACCACACGCACTGTGCAGGAGACAGCGCTAAAGTTTAGCGCTGTCCCCTGCATCGTGCTGAAGCCGCGATTCATATCTTCTGTGCAGCAGCGTTTGCTGTCACATGGGGCCACTCATTTACAGTAATGAATATGCGGCTCCACCCCTATGGGTGGAGTGGGGTGGGAGGGCGGTGGGCACATAGATCTTTATTTTAAACACGATTATTCATATCTTCTCTACAGCAAACGCTGCTGCAGAGAAGATATGAATCGCGGCTTCAGCACCAGTGGGGGGGACAGCGCTTAATGTAGCGCTGTCTCCTGCACGGCACACGGACTGCACACGGACAACGTCCATGTGCGGTACGTCTTTTACACGGACCCATTGACTTTAATGGGTCCGTGTAATCCATGCGCTCCCACGAACACTGACATGTCTCCGTGTCTCCGCAAAAAATCAATGACATCTGCACAGATGCATTGATTTTTATGTGTCTACATGTGTCAGTGGCTCCGGTACGTGAGGAAACTGTCACCTCACGTACCGGAGCCACTGACGTGTGAAACCGGTCTTACATGCACTGATGCAAACCCTCAAAAAAAAACTGAAATTCCAGGCTACGAGGTAGCAAAACATGAAAAATGCCAAGGGGGTGAAGACAAATGATTCATAAGAAACAAGCAAATTCTTGAATATTCTATTAGCTGCTCAATAAGGCCGGCGGTGAGGCGCCCTCTGCTGGTTGTCCTCATATGAACTCGAGCCTGGGAACTTTTCTGATTTTTTTTCCCACGCTCGAAGGACATCCAGCAGGGGGCGCATCACCGCGAGGTCATTGACCTAGTTTCCATTCATTCGCTGGGGTTTTACAGTCAGGAGCACAGCTGCATTATAGCAGAGCTCCTGGCTGTAATAAAATTAACCCCTTCAGATGGATTTACATCGTGGGACGTGACAGATCCTCGGAAGGTATGTATATTGTTGGTTTATTATTTTTTCTTTGTCACAGAGCGAGGGTCTTCAGGTGGATTACCAGAATAATAAAATATTCAAACAACCTGTGTTTTTATTTCATTAAAAGACTTTTTAATAATGTGTTTGTGTTTTTTTTTAACCATTTCAGACTATTGGATTAATAATGGATAGGTGTCATAATTGACGCCTCTCCATTATTAATCTGGCTTAATGTCACCTTACAATAGCAAGGTGACATTAACCCTTCATTACCCTATATCCCACCGCTACACGGGAATGGGAAGAGAGTGGCCAAGTGCCAGAATAGGCGCATCTTCCAGATGTGCCTTTTCTGGGGTGGCTGGGGCAGATGTTTTTAGCCAGGGGGGGCCAATAACCGTGGACCCTCTCCAGGCTATTAATATCTGCCCTCAGTCACTGGCTTTACTACTCTGGCGGAGAAAATTGCGCGGGAGCCCACGCCAATTTTTTCCGCCATTTAACCCTTTAATAGCTAGAACGCCCAAATTTTGCACATACACACTACTAACATTAGTAGTGTGGAATATGCAAAAAAAATGGGAATATGACATGGTTTTCTGTATGTAAACCATATCTCATATCATGTCGGGTTTAGGAAGGAGATGGCAAAAGCCGGCAATTGAATTACCGGCTTTTAAGCTATCTCGCGCTGGATGAAATATATATATATATATATATATATATATATATATATATATATATATATATATATGTCTCACTAACATATATATATATTATATATACAGTGAGGCAAAAAAGTATTTAGTCAGTCAGCAATAGTGCAAGTTCCACCACTTAAAAAGATGAGAGGCGTCTGTAATTTACATCATAGGTAGACCTCAACTATGGGAGACAAACAGCAAAAAAAATCCAGAAAATCACATTGTCTGTTTTTTTAACATTTTATTTGCATATTATGGTGGAAAATAAGTATTTGGTCAGAAACAAAATTTCATCTCAATACTTTGTAATATATCCTTTGTTGGCAATGACAGAGGTCAAACGTTTTCTGTAAGTCTTCACAAGGTTGCCACACACTGTTGTTGGTATGTTGACCCATTCCTCCATGCAGATCTCCTCTAGAGCAGTGATGTTTTTGGCTTTTCGCTTGGCAACACGGACTTTCAACTCCCTCCAAAGGTTTTCTATAGGGTTGAGATCTGGAGACTGGCTAGGCCACTCCAGGACCTTGAAATGCTTCTTACGAAGCCACTCCTTCGTTGCCCTGGCGGTGTGCTTTGGATCATTGTCATGTTGAAAGACCCAGCCACGTTTCATCTTGAATGCCCTTGCTGATGGAAGGAGGTTTGCACTCAAAATCTCACGATACATGGCCCCATTCATTCTTTCATGTACCCGGATCAGTCGTCCTGGCCCCTTTGCAGAGAAACAGCCCCAAAGCATGATGTTTCCACCACCATGCTTTACAGTAGGTATGGTGTTTGATGGATGCAACTCAGTATTCTTTTTCCTCCAAACACGACAAGTTGTGTTTCTACCAAACAGTTCCAGTTTGGTTTCATCAGACCATAGGACATTCTCCCCAAACTCCTCTGGATCATCCAAATGCTCTCTAGCAAACTTCAGACGGGCCCGGACATGTACTGGCTTAAGCAGTGGGACACGTCTGGCACTGCAGGATCTGAGTCCATGGTGGCGTAGTGTGTTACTTATGGTAGGCCTTGTTACATTGGTCCCAGCTCTCTGCAATTCATTCACTAGGTCCCCCCGCGTGGTTCTGGGATTTTTGCTCACCGTTCTTGTGATCATTCTGACCCCACGGGGTGGGATTTTGTGTGGAGCCCCATATCGAGGGAGATTATCAGTGGTCTTGTATGTCTTCCATTTTCTAATTATTGCTCCCACTGTTGATTTCTTCACTCCAAGCTGGTTGGCTATTGCAGATTCAGTCTTCCCAGCCTGGTGCAGGGCTACAATTTTGTTTCTGGTGTCCTTTGACAGCTCTTTGGTCTTCACCATAGTGGAGTTTGGAGTCAGACTGTTTGAGGGTGTGCACAGGTGTCTTTTTATACTGATAACAAGTTTAAACAGGTGCCATTACTACAGGTAATGAGTGGAGGAAAGAGGAGACTCTTAAAGAAGAAGTTACAGGTCTGTGAGAGCCAGAAATCTTGATTGTTTGTTTCTGACCAAATACTTATTTTCCACCATAATATGCAAAAAAAATGATAAAAAAACAGACAATGTGATTTTCTGGATTTTTTTTTCTCAGTTTGTCTCCCATAGTTGAGGTCTACCTATGATGTAAATTACAGACGCCTCTCATCTTTTTAAGTGGTGGAACTTGCACTATTGCTGACTGACTAAATACTTTTTTGCCCCACTGTATATATATATGTATATATATATATAGTACATATGTATTTATTATTTTTTGAGCACATGGATCCCTTGTATATCCGTATGTCGGTTTTGCAAGCCTGCAAGAAAATCTCACAGTACGGATGCCAAACGGATTACATACGGAAGATGCCATGCGCAAAATACGCTGACACACCCTGCCTACGGAGGAGATACGGACCACTATTTTGGGGACTTTTCTGCGTATTACGGCCGTAAATTACGGACCGTATTTTTATACGCTGAGTGTGACGCCGGCCTAATACCAAGTCCAGGGAAAATGGAAATGATTATTAAGGATGACCTGTCGCTTGCTCAAAAAATGTTGTTAAATACTTTGTAAAAATCATTGAGCTCCCCTGATTCTGCCTCCAGGGAGGTTGCAGTCCTGGAATATGACAGCACTGGAGGATAATGGGTTACCGGTGGCTTCACGAATGATTCTTCTCAAATCTTTGGAGATTAATTTGTGGCTTTTCTTCCACATACTTTTTCTGCCATCCTGTTAACTATTTGCAAGAAAACTTTTGCTGGTTCTATGATCACGCCCCAGTATCTTAGCAATCTGAAGAGTTTTGCATCCCTCTTTGAAAAACAAATCTTAGAGTCAATTAAATCTCTTTTTTGGACCATTTTGCCTGAGGAAAACAAGTTTCTTAATAATTCTGCGCACCTTGATAAAGGGTGTTGTATCCCTAGGTCTCACAACCATCATTACACAAATACACATCACCTGATCTGCTTCATCCAATAAGCGTTCAAGGTTATACAACGCAGAGTTGAAAAATCTGCATGAAGATGATGATCTAATCGTAATACTCACTTTCCTAATAATTGTGCAAACATTTTATACAGTATATCTATGGATCATTTGCTGCTCATAGATTAATTTCTATAAATAAATGATGAAGGTGTCATATTAAATGATAGAATTAACTGGGAGTAGATCACAAGCATCAAGTGTAGCCAGTTAACAGTCTGGAGGTAAATGTGCACGTCATCTTACAGCACAATTGTTCTCATTTCAGACCTGGTGATTTCCCAGAATTCATGAATTATAAAGGATGGAGCTGTGTCACCTCTCACACACTACAGGGGGTTTATCTCGGCAAAGAAGGAGCGTCTTGTAAGTCAAGCCTGCGTGTTTCATGTGCTTATGGCTGACAGACAACGAGTCACAGTAACATAGTAACATAGTTAGTAAGGCCGAAAAAAGATATTTGTCCATCCAGTTCAGCCTATATTCCATCATAATAAATCCCCAGATCTACGTCCTTCTACAGAACCTAATAATTGTATGATGCAATATTGTTCTGCTCCAGGAAGACATCCAGGCCTCTCTTGAACCCCTCGACTGAGTTCGCCATCACCACCTCCTCAGGCAAGCAATTCCAGATTCTCACTGCCCTAACAGTAAAGAATCCTCTTCTATGTTGGTGGAAAAACCTTCTCTCCTCCAGACGCAAAGAATGCCCCCTTGTGCCCGTCACCTTCCTTGGTATAAACAGATCCTCAGCGAGATATTTGTATTGTCCCCTTATATACTTATACATGGTTATTAGATCGCCCCTCAGTCGTCTTTTTTCTAGACTAAATAATCCTAATTTCGCTAATCTATCTGGGTATTGTAGTTCTCCCATCCCCTTTATTAATTTTGTTGCCCTCCTTTGTACTCTCTCTAGTTCCATTATATCCTTCCTGAGCACTAGTGCCCAAAACTGGACACAGTACTCCATGTGCGGTCTAACTAGGGATTTGTACAGAGGCAGTATAATGCTCTCATCATGTGTATCCAGACCTCTTTTAATGCACCCCATGATCCTGTTTGCCTTGGCAGCTGCTGCCTGGCACTGGCTGCTCCAGGTGAGTTTATCATTAACTAGGATCCCCAAGTCCTTCTCCCTGTCAGATTTACCCAGTGGTTTCCCGTTCAGTGCGTAATGGTGATATTGATTCCTTCTTCCCATGTGTATAACCTTACACTTATCATTGTTAAACCTCATCTGTCCCATAGTTTTTTTTGCCTTCAGAATGAAGAAATATTGAAAGTCCAAAATGTTCCAAGAAACTCTGTATCATACATATTTATTGACGTCGAAAAGCCATCAATGGAAATTATTCGTCTCACATTTTGGATCTAGAAAGTTTAGAGCGTATCATTGTTTAATAGTTAATGACTCGATAAGATTAATTCCACGATGTATAAAATATTACATTCATATACTTATTTCTACAAACACGTTCCTGATATATTCACAGTGAGAGTATGAAAATGATAATGAAAAAAGTAAATGTATTAAAGGGGTTGTTCACATCTATGGGCATTTTTTTTAATTTAAACACAAAAAAATTGGGGCTAAAAAACATTTTTGGCATTTAGTCTTATTATAAATTTTGCACCATGTTGCTTTTTACAGGCGCTTCGTTTTCCTGCACATTGGACTTTGATGTGGTCTATAGTCATAAATCATTAAGAAAAGCTTTAAAATTAAAAAACATGGGCTTTTGGAGTGGAAACTAAGCAGATACTCTCCAAGCCCTCGAAAATGCAAAGCTCCTCAACAATTGGGAGTTTCTGCTCAATTTGGGGCATTACATCAACAAAAAGACTCGATGTGCACAGCCCTAGAAGGAATCCTCTGGCTGTGTGCACACTACGACTTTAACTCAGGTCAACCTGACAATTTTGACAAAACTCAGGAAACTCTGGAGTATTTTTTCTTGAAGCGTCTTTTGTGTCATTTTTTCAGTCTTGTCCTGAGCATTTTTCTTGGCCGGTTTTACCAAAGTTTCTGTAAAGTGTTTTTTTTATTGCTATTTTTTTTAATAATAATAAAGAAAATACTAGCATTTTTTTAAGCAAAAACTACGGAAAAACGCTCTAAAAAAAAAAAAACATCTGGGCGTCTTCTTGTAGCTTTCCAACTGACATTTATTGTAAAGTACAAAGTATCTTCTGAACGAAAAACGCTAGAGGAATGGACTTGTCACTTCTATTAACCCGCTCCAGGGTTACTGAACCCTGAAACACTTAAAATGAGCAACAAAAGATTGACCATATGTGCAGCAAGTCATTTTTCCATGGACTTGCATATGGTCATACTTTTGACAGGTTTTCAGTCTGTTTCTGTGGAAGAATCAGCCTGGAAAAGACATAAGGTACCCATAGTATTGACAGATTCTCAGTTAATCCATTCTGAAGCCAAAAATACATTCATTTATGAGTAGGTGAAAAAAATGGCCCCAAAGGTGGAAAACCTCTTTAACATTATTTACAGCAGCTTTCTGTGTACTTTGTATTTTAAAAGAAAGCTACTAATCAGTGGTGGTGATGGGGTTGGACTAGGAGGCACGATGTAGCTTGTTCTATAGTAATAATCTCCTGTTGATAAAACACTGATTTTATTAAAGCAGCAAAACACAAACCAATGTGACACATCATTACAATCAGCGTCTCAGCCCTTACATCATGCTCCTCTCAGATAACAGAGCAAACACCTGTGGACAGATACCCTTTAACCCCTTAATCCCATAAGACGTATTATCCCGTCCAGGTGACCTGGGACTTAATTCCCAGGGACGGGATAGTACGTCATATGCGATCGGCCGCGCTCACGGGGGGAGCGCGGCCGATCGCGGCCGGGTGTCAGCTGCCTATCGCAGCTGACATCCGGCACTATGTGCCAGGAGCGGTCACGGACCGCTCCCGGCACATTAACCCCCGGCACACCGCGATCAAAGATGATCGCGATGTGCCGGCAGTGCAGGGAAGCATCGCGCAGGGAGGGGGCTCCCTGCGTGCTTCCCTGAGACGATCGGTACACGGTGATGTACTCACCGTGTACTGAGCGTCTTCTCCCTGCAGTTCCCGGATCCAAAATGGCCGCCGGGCTGCATCCGGGTCCTGCAGGGAGCACTTCCGGGTCAGGATCAGGCTGCAGCTGCAGCTCTAATCCTGCCCGGCTGTATGTCAGATCACCGATCTGATAGAGTGCTGTGCACACTGTCAGATCGGTGATCTGTGATGTCCCCCCCTGGGACAAAGTAAAAAGTAGAAAATAAAATTTCCACACGTGTAAAAAAAAATAAAAAAAATTCCTAAATAAAGAAGAAAAAAAAAATATATTATTCCCTGTTGTGAGTTCTGTTTTTGGGCTCCCTCTGGTGGTTACTGATGGTACTGGGTGACTTGTGTTCTCTGCGGTCTCTGGTGTGCACCTGTTCCATCAGGTTATGGGAGTTTCCTATTTAACCTGGCTTTTTTGTCATTTCCTCGCCGGCTATCAATGTAATCAGCGTGTCTTTTTACCTCTGCTCCCTACGTCTGTTATCTTCAGGACAAGCTAAGTTTTGATTTTCCTGTTCCACGTTTTGCTTAATTTTTGTCTTAGTCCAGCTTGCAGATATGTGATTCCTTGCTGCTGGTTGCTCTAGTGGGCTGAAATTACTCCTCATGTTCCATGAGTTGGCACATGAGTTCAAGTCATTTCAGGATGGTTTTTTGAAGGGTTTTTCGCTGACCGCGCAGTTCACTTTTGTATCCTCTGCTATCTAGCTTTAGCGGGCCTCATTTTTGCTGATTCTATTTTCATAACTGCGTATGTGCTTTCCTCTCATTTCACCGTTATTACATGTGGGGGGCTGCTATTTCTGTGGGGTGTTTCTCTGGAGGCAAGTGAGGTCTGTGTTTCTTCTAATAGGGGAAGTTAATCCTTCGGCTGGTGCGAGACGTCTAGGAATCATCGTAGGCACGTTCCCCGGCTACTGCTAGTTGTGTGTTTAGGTTCAGTATCGCGGTCAGCTCAGGTTCCATCACCCTAGAGCTTGTTTTGTTTTTGTGCTTGTCCTTTTGTGATCCCCTGCCATTGGGATCATGACAGTATAGCCGGCCTGAAAAAATTGGTCATCGTTTTGGCTGAAGTAGGAGGAAAAGTAGTCTGAGGAAGTTTTTTTTTTTTTTTTTCCCCCTCCTCAGTGTTTGCTGCCTAGCCTTAATTGCATCCGCTGCCCCCGTTGTGCGACGCTTCCACAGTATGCGTCGGTACGTCGGCCCGACGCACTGCGACGGGCCGAGTACGACGCTAATGTGAAAGTAGCCTAAGTATGTTTGTAATCCGATATGTGAGTGATGCATCATCACTTAATAGGTAAGTTGGTTGAAGTGAAGTGAGAACAATATAGGCATAAATTAAATTTATTGGATCAAATAACTAAAAATTGGCATGTGTAGATGTATTCACCCTTTTGCTATGAAACCTGAAAATTTCTGGTGCAAGCAATCACCTTCATAAGTCACATGCTTAGTGAAAGGAAGTTCTACTGTGTGCAATCTAAGTATCACATGTCTGTCAACTATATAATTTTACCTTTTCTGAATGGCCACAGAGGCTTCAACACCATTAAGCAAGAGGCACCACTAACCAAACAACACCATGAAGACCAAGGAGATCACCAAACAAGTCAGGGACAAAGTTGTTGAGAAGAACTAGTCAGGGTTGGGTTATAAAAAAATCCCAATCTTTGATAATCTCCCGGATCACCGTCAAATCCATTATCATCAAATGGAAAGAACATGGTACAACAACAATCCTGCCAAGAGAGGGCCGCCGCCAAAACTCAAGGAGGGCATTAATGAGAGAGACAGCAAAGAGACCAAAGGTAACCCTGAAGGAGCTGCAGAGTTCCCAAGCAGAGTCTGGAGCATCTGTCCTTACAACCACAATAAGCCGTACACTCCATACAGGTGGACTTTAGGGAAAAGTATGCAGAAAAAAGCCTTTACTTACATACAAAAATTGTAAGGCTCGTTTTGAGTTTGCCAAAAGACATATGTAAGACTCCCCAAATATATGCAGGAAAGTGCTTTGGTCAGATAAGACTAAAATTGAACTTTTTGTCCACCAAGATAAATGCTATATCTGACACCAAACCAACAGAGCTCATCAGTGATCACCCCAAGAACACCATCCTCACAGTGAAACATGGTGGTGGTAGCATCATGCCGTGGGGATGTTTTTTGGCAGCAAAGACAGGGAAAATAGTCCAAGTCGAGGGGAAGATGGATGAAGCAAAACTTGTTTTAGTCTTCAGTGATTTGAGACTGGAACCAAAGTTCACCTTCTATCAAGACAATGAACCAAAGAGTACTGCTAAAGCAACACTCAAGTGGCTTAAGGAGAAATGTGTAAATGTTTTGGAGTGGCCTAGTCAAAGACTAGACCTAAATCCAATTGAAAATCTGTGGTCAGACTTGAAGATCGCTTTTCACCAGAGGAAGCCATCTAACTTGAAGGAGTTGGATCAGTTTTGCCTTGAGGAAGTCTTCTTAACCAATGTGGCTTGCTGCTTTTAATTGCCGAAAAAGGAGGTTCTACAAAGTATTGAATTTAGGGGGTAAATAGTTATGCCCGTTGAAGTTTTCAGTTATTTTGCCTTATTTGTTGTTTGTTTCACAATAAAAAAAACAACAAATGTCCACAGTTGTAGGCATGTTCTTCAGGGCTGTCCCACACGTCCAGATAATTCCGGTACCGGAAAAAATCGGTACCGGAATTATCCGTATCCGTGTGCCCCTGCGTTTCTGTGGCACATCAGTGTGCCGCCTGTGTGCCCACTGGGTACCACACGCACTGTGCAGGAGACAGCGCTAAAGTTTAGCGCTGTCCCCTGCATCGTGCTGAAGCCGCGATTCATATCTTCTGTGCAGCAGCGTTTGCTGTCACATGGGGCCACTCATTTACAGTAATGAATATGCGGCTCCACCCCTATGGGTGGAGTGGGGTGGGAGGGCGGTGGGCACATAGATCTTTATTTTAAACACGATTATTCATATCTTCTCTACAGCAAACGCTGCTGCAGAGAAGATATGAATCGCGGCTTCAGCACCAGTGGGGGGGACAGCGCTTAATGTAGCGCTGTCTCCTGCACGGCACACGGACTGCACACGGACAACGTCCATGTGCGGTACGTCTTTTACACGGACCCATTGACTTTAATGGGTCCGTGTAATCCGTGCGCTCCCACGAACACTGACATGTCTCCGTGTCTCCGCAAAAAATCAATGACATCTGCACAGATGCATTGATTTTTATGTGTCTACATGTGTCAGTGGCTCCGGTACGTGAGGAAACTGTCACCTCACGTACCGGAGCCACTGACGTGTGAAACCGGTCTTACATGCACTGATGCAAACCCTCAAAAAAAAACTGAAATTCCAGGCTACGAGGTAGCAAAACATGAAAAATGCCAAGGGGGTGAAGACAAATGATTCATAAGAAACAAGCAAATTCTTGAATATTCTATTAGCTGCTCAATAAGGCCGGCGGTGAGGCGCCCTCTGCTGGTTGTCCTCATATGAACTCGAGCCTGGGAACTTTTCTGATTTTTTTTCCCACGCTCGAAGGACATCCAGCAGGGGGCGCATCACCGCGAGGTCATTGACCTAGTTTCCATTCATTCGCTGGGGTTTTACAGTCAGGAGCACAGCTGCATTATAGCAGAGCTCCTGGCTGTAATAAAATTAACCCCTTCAGATGGATTTACATCGTGGGACGTGACAGATCCTCGGAAGGTATGTATATTGTTGGTTTATTATTTTTTCTTTGTCACAGAGCGAGGGTCTTCAGGTGGATTACCAGAATAATAAAATATTCAAACAACCTGTGTTTTTATTTCATTAAAAGACTTTTTAATAATGTGTTTGTGGTTTTTTTTAACCATTTCAGACTATTGGATTAATAATGGATAGGTGTCATAATTGACGCCTCTCCATTATTAATCTGGCTTAATGTCACCTTACAATAGCAAGGTGACATTAACCCTTCATTACCCTATATCCCACCGCTACACGGGAATGGGAAGAGAGTGGCCAAGTGCCAGAATAGGCGCATCTTCCAGATGTGCCTTTTCTGGGGTGGCTGGGGCAGATGTTTTTAGCCAGGGGGGGCCAATAACCGTGGACCCTCTCCAGGCTATTAATATCTGCCCTCAGTCACTGGCTTTACTACTCTGGCGGAGAAAATTGCGCGGGAGCCCACGCCAATTTTTTCCGCCATTTAACCCTTTAATAGCTAGAACGCCCAAATTTTGCACATACACACTACTAACATTAGTAGTGTGGAATATGCAAAAAAAATGGGAATATGACATGGTTTTCTGTATGTAAACCATATCTCATATCATGTCGGGTTTAGGAAGGAGATGGCAAAAGCCGGCAATTGAATTACCGGCTTTTAAGCTATCTCGCGCTGGATGAAATATATATATATATATATATATATATATATATATGTCTCACTAACATATATATATATTATATATACAGTGAGGCAAAAAAGTATTTAGTCAGTCAGCAATAGTGCAAGTTCCACCACTTAAAAAGATGAGAGGCGTCTGTAATTTACATCATAGGTAGACCTCAACTATGGGAGACAAACAGCAAAAAAAATCCAGAAAATCACATTGTCTGTTTTTTTAACATTTTATTTGCATATTATGGTGGAAAATAAGTATTTGGTCAGAAACAAAATTTCATCTCAATACTTTGTAATATATCCTTTGTTGGCAATGACAGAGGTCAAACGTTTTCTGTAAGTCTTCACAAGGTTGCCACACACTGTTGTTGGTATGTTGACCCATTCCTCCATGCAGATCTCCTCTAGAGCAGTGATGTTTTTGGCTTTTCGCTTGGCAACACGGACTTTCAACTCCCTCCAAAGGTTTTCTATAGGGTTGAGATCTGGAGACTGGCTAGGCCACTCCAGGACCTTGAAATGCTTCTTACGAAGCCACTCCTTCGTTGCCCTGGCGGTGTGCTTTGGATCATTGTCATGTTGAAAGACCCAGCCACGTTTCATCTTGAATGCCCTTGCTGATGGAAGGAGGTTTGCACTCAAAATCTCACGATACATGGCCCCATTCATTCTTTCATGTACCCGGATCAGTCGTCCTGGCCCCTTTGCAGAGAAACAGCCCCAAAGCATGATGTTTCCACCACCATGCTTTACAGTAGGTATGGTGTTTGATGGATGCAACTCAGTATTCTTTTTCCTCCAAACACGACAAGTTGTGTTTCTACCAAACAGTTCCAGTTTGGTTTCATCAGACCATAGGACATTCTCCCCAAACTCCTCTGGATCATCCAAATGCTCTCTAGCAAACTTCAGACGGGCCCGGACATGTACTGGCTTAAGCAGTGGGACACGTCTGGCACTGCAGGATCTGAGTCCATGGTGGCGTAGTGTGTTACTTATGGTAGGCCTTGTTACATTGGTCCCAGCTCTCTGCAATTCATTCACTAGGTCCCCCCGCGTGGTTCTGGGATTTTTGCTCACCGTTCTTGTGATCATTCTGACCCCACGGGGTGGGATTTTGTGTGGAGCCCCATATCGAGGGAGATTATCAGTGGTCTTGTATGTCTTCCATTTTCTAATTATTGCTCCCACTGTTGATTTCTTCACTCCAAGCTGGTTGGCTATTGCAGATTCAGTCTTCCCAGCCTGGTGCAGGGCTACAATTTTGTTTCTGGTGTCCTTTGACAGCTCTTTGGTCTTCACCATAGTGGAGTTTGGAGTCAGACTGTTTGAGGGTGTGCACAGGTGTCTTTTTATACTGATAACAAGTTTAAACAGGTGCCATTACTACAGGTAATGAGTGGAGGAAAGAGGAGACTCTTAAAGAAGAAGTTACAGGTCTGTGAGAGCCAGAAATCTTGATTGTTTGTTTCTGACCAAATACTTATTTTCCACCATAATATGCAAAAAAAATGATAAAAAAACAGACAATGTGATTTTCTGGATTTTTTTTTCTCAGTTTGTCTCCCATAGTTGAGGTCTACCTATGATGTAAATTACAGACGCCTCTCATCTTTTTAAGTGGTGGAACTTGCACTATTGCTGACTGACTAAATACTTTTTTGCCCCACTGTATATATATATGTATATATATATATAGTACATATGTATTTATTATTTTTTGAGCACATGGATCCCTTGTATATCCGTATGTCGGTTTTGCAAGCCTGCAAGAAAATCTCACAGTACGGATGCCAAACGGATTACATACGGAAGATGCCATGCGCAAAATACGCTGACACACCCTGCCTACGGAGGAGATACGGACCACTATTTTGGGGACTTTTCTGCGTATTACGGCCGTAAATTACGGACCGTATTTTTATACGCTGAGTGTGACGCCGGCCTAATACCAAGTCCAGGGAAAATGGAAATGATTATTAAGGATGACCTGTCGCTTGCTCAAAAAATGTTGTTAAATACTTTGTAAAAATCATTGAGCTCCCCTGATTCTGCCTCCAGGGAGGTTGCAGTCCTGGAATATGACAGCACTGGAGGATAATGGGTTACCGGTGGCTTCACGAATGATTCTTCTCAAATCTTTGGAGATTAATTTGTGGCTTTTCTTCCACATACTTTTTCTGCCATCCTGTTAACTATTTGCAAGAAAACTTTTGCTGGTTCTATGATCACGCCCCAGTATCTTAGCAATCTGAAGAGTTTTGCATCCCTCTTTGAAAAACAAATCTTAGAGTCAATTAAATCTCTTTTTTGGACCATTTTGCCTGAGGAAAACAAGTTTCTTAATAATTCTGCGCACCTTGATAAAGGGTGTTGTATCCCTAGGTCTCACAACCATCATTACACAAATACACATCACCTGATCTGCTTCATCCAATAAGCGTTCAAGGTTATACAACGCAGAGTTGAAAAATCTGCATGAAGATGATGATCTAATCGTAATACTCACTTTCCTAATAATTGTGCAAACATTTTATACAGTATATCTATGGATCATTTGCTGCTCATAGATTAATTTCTATAAATAAATGATGAAGGTGTCATATTAAATGATAGAATTAACTGGGAGTAGATCACAAGCATCAAGTGTAGCCAGTTAACAGTCTGGAGGTAAATGTGCACGTCATCTTACAGCACAATTGTTCTCATTTCAGACCTGGTGATTTCCCAGAATTCATGAATTATAAAGGATGGAGCTGTGTCACCTCTCACACACTACAGGGGGTTTATCTCGGCAAAGAAGGAGCGTCTTGTAAGTCAAGCCTGCGTGTTTCATGTGCTTATGGCTGACAGACAACGAGTCACAGTAACATAGTAACATAGTTAGTAAGGCCGAAAAAAGATATTTGTCCATCCAGTTCAGCCTATATTCCATCATAATAAATCCCCAGATCTACGTCCTTCTACAGAACCTAATAATTGTATGATGCAATATTGTTCTGCTCCAGGAAGACATCCAGGCCTCTCTTGAACCCCTCGACTGAGTTCGCCATCACCACCTCCTCAGGCAAGCAATTCCAGATTCTCACTGCCCTAACAGTAAAGAATCCTCTTCTATGTTGGTGGAAAAACCTTCTCTCCTCCAGACGCAAAGAATGCCCCCTTGTGCCCGTCACCTTCCTTGGTATAAACAGATCCTCAGCGAGATATTTGTATTGTCCCCTTATATACTTATACATGGTTATTAGATCGCCCCTCAGTCGTCTTTTTTCTAGACTAAATAATCCTAATTTCGCTAATCTATCTGGGTATTGTAGTTCTCCCATCCCCTTTATTAATTTTGTTGCCCTCCTTTGTACTCTCTCTAGTTCCATTATATCCTTCCTGAGCACTAGTGCCCAAAACTGGACACAGTACTCCATGTGCGGTCTAACTAGGGATTTGTACAGAGGCAGTATAATGCTCTCATCATGTGTATCCAGACCTCTTTTAATGCACCCCATGATCCTGTTTGCCTTGGCAGCTGCTGCCTGGCACTGGCTGCTCCAGGTGAGTTTATCATTAACTAGGATCCCCAAGTCCTTCTCCCTGTCAGATTTACCCAGTGGTTTCCCGTTCAGTGCGTAATGGTGATATTGATTCCTTCTTCCCATGTGTATAACCTTACACTTATCATTGTTAAACCTCATCTGTCCCATAGTTTTTTTTGCCTTCAGAATGAAGAAATATTGAAAGTCCAAAATGTTCCAAGAAACTCTGTATCATACATATTTATTGACGTCGAAAAGCCATCAATGGAAATTATTCGTCTCACATTTTGGATCTAGAAAGTTTAGAGCGTATCATTGTTTAATAGTTAATGACTCGATAAGATTAATTCCACGATGTATAAAATATTACATTCATATACTTATTTCTACAAACACGTTCCTGATATATTCACAGTGAGAGTATGAAAATGATAATGAAAAAAGTAAATGTATTAAAGGGGTTGTTCACATCTATGGGCATTTTTTTTAATTTAAACACAAAAAAATTGGGGCTAAAAAACATTTTTGGCATTTAGTCTTATTATAAATTTTGCACCATGTTGCTTTTTACAGGCGCTTCGTTTTCCTGCACATTGGACTTTGATGTGGTCTATAGTCATAAATCATTAAGAAAAGCTTTAAAATTAAAAAACATGGGCTTTTGGAGTGGAAACTAAGCAGATACTCTCCAAGCCCTCGAAAATGCAAAGCTCCTCAACAATTGGGAGTTTCTGCTCAATTTGGGGCATTACATCAACAAAAAGACTCGATGTGCACAGCCCTAGAAGGAATCCTCTGGCTGTGTGCACACTACGACTTTAACTCAGGTCAACCTGACAATTTTGACAAAACTCAGGAAACTCTGGAGTATTTTTTCTTGAAGCGTCTTTTGTGTCATTTTTTCAGTCTTGTCCTGAGCATTTTTCTTGGCCGGTTTTACCAAAGTTTCTGTAAAGTGTTTTTTTTATTGCTATTTTTTTTAATAATAATAAAGAAAATACTAGCATTTTTTTAAGCAAAAACTACGGAAAAACGCTCTAAAAAAAAAAAAACATCTGGGCGTCTTCTTGTAGCTTTCCAACTGACATTTATTGTAAAGTACAAAGTATCTTCTGAACGAAAAACGCTAGAGGAATGGACTTGTCACTTCTATTAACCCGCTCCAGGGTTACTGAACCCTGAAACACTTAAAATGAGCAACAAAAGATTGACCATATGTGCAGCAAGTCATTTTTCCATGGACTTGCATATGGTCATACTTTTGACAGGTTTTCAGTCTGTTTCTGTGGAAGAATCAGCCTGGAAAAGACATAAGGTACCCATAGTATTGACAGATTCTCAGTTAATCCATTCTGAAGCCAAAAATACATTCATTTATGAGTAGGTGAAAAAAATGGCCCCAAAGGTGGAAAACCTCTTTAACATTATTTACAGCAGCTTTCTGTGTACTTTGTATTTTAAAAGAAAGCTACTAATCAGTGGTGGTGATGGGGTTGGACTAGGAGGCACGATGTAGCTTGTTCTATAGTAATAATCTCCTGTTGATAAAACACTGATTTTATTAAAGCAGCAAAACACAAACCAATGTGACACATCATTACAATCAGCGTCTCAGCCCTTACATCATGCTCCTCTCAGATAACAGAGCAAACACCTGTGGACAGATACCCTTTAACCCCTTAATCCCATAAGACGTACTATCCCGTCCAGGTGACCTGGGACTTAATTCCCAGGGACGGGATAGTACGTCATATGCGATCGGCCGCGCTCACGGGGGGAGCGCGGCCGATCGCGGCCGGGTGTCAGCTGCCTATCGCAGCTG
Source organism: Ranitomeya imitator (assembly GCF_032444005.1). NCBI lineage: Eukaryota > Metazoa > Chordata > Amphibia > Anura > Dendrobatidae > Ranitomeya > Ranitomeya imitator. The sequence goes on along the minus strand of NC_091284.1, from coordinate 761,808,054 downwards.
ACATCCGGCACTATGTGCCAGGAGCGGTCACGGACCGCTCCCGGCACATTAACCCCCGGCACACCGCGATCAAAGATGATCGCGATGTGCTGGCAGTGCAGGGAAGCATCGCGCAGGGAGGGGGCTCCCTGCGTGCTTCCCTGAGACGATCGGTACACGGTGATGTACTCACCGTGTACTGAGCGTCTTCTCCCTGCAGTCCCCGGATCCAAAATGGCCGCCGGGCTGCATCCGGGTCCTGCAGGGAGCACTTCCGGGTCAGGATCAGGCTGCAGCTGCAGCTCTAATCCTGCCCGGCTGTATGTCAGATCACCGATCTGATAGAGTGCTGTGCACACTGTCAGATCGGTGATCTGTGATGTCCCCCCCTGGGACAAAGTAAAAAGTAGAAAATAAAATTTCCACACGTGTAAAAAAAAATAAAAAAAATTCCTAAATAAAGAAGAAAAAAAAAATATATTATTCCCTGTTGTGAGTTCTGTTTTTGGGCTCCCTCTGGTGGTTACTGATGGTACTGGGTGACTTGTGTTCTCTGCGGTCTCTGGTGTGCACCTGTTCCATCAGGTTATGGGAGTTTCCTATTTAACCTGGCTTTTTTGTCATTTCCTCGCCGGCTATCAATGTAATCAGCGTGTCTTTTTACCTCTGCTCCCTACGTCTGTTATCTTCAGGACAAGCTAAGTTTTGATTTTCCTGTTCCACGTTTTGCTTAATTTTTGTCTTAGTCCAGCTTGCAGATATGTGATTCCTTGCTGCTGGTTGCTCTAGTGGGCTGAAATTACTCCTCATGTTCCATGAGTTGGCACATGAGTTCAAGTAATTTCAGGATGGTTTTTTGAAGGGTTTTTCGCTGACCGCGCAGTTCACTTTTGTATCCTCTGCTATCTAGCTTTAGCGGGCCTCATTTTTGCTGATTCTATTTTCATAACTACGTATGTGCTTTCCTCTCATTTCACCGTTATTACATGTGGGGGGCTGCTATTTCTGTGGGGTGTTTTTCTGGAGGCAAGTGAGGTCTGTGTTTCTTCTAATAGGGGAAGTTAATCCTTCGGCTGGTGCGAGACGTCTAGGAATCATCGTAGGCACGTTCCCCGGCTACTGCTAGTTGTGTGTTTAGGTTCAGTATCGCGGTCAGCTCAGGTTCCATCACCCTAGAGCTTGTTTTGTTTTTGTGCTTGTCCTTTTGTGATCCCCTGCCATTGGGATCATGACAGTATAGCCGGCCTGAAAAAATTGGTCATCGTTTTGGCTGAAGTAGGAGGAAAAGTAGTCTGAGGAAGTTTTTTTTTTTTTTTTTTTCCCCCTCCTCAGTGTTTGCTGCCTAGCCTTAATTGCAGCTTGACTGCTTCTTTCCTCCTCTTAATCCTTGAATGGCTCTGACCTCAGCTGTTTATCATGGACGTCCAGAGTTTGGCTTCCAGCCTGAATAATCTTGCTGCTAAGGTTCAAAATATACAAGATTTTGTTGTACATACGCCTATGTCTGAACCTAGAATTCCTATCCCAAAGTTTTTTTCTGGAGATAGATCTAGTTTTCTGAATTTTAGGAAGAATTGCAAGTTGTTTCTTTCCTTAAAATCTCGCTCCTCTGGAGACCCTGCTCAGCAGGTCAAGATTGTTATATCTTTCCTGCGGGGTGACCCTCAGAATTGGGCATTTGCATTGGCACCAGGGGATCCTGCGTTGCTCAATGTGGATGCGTTTTTTCTGGCATTGGGTTTGCTCTATGAGGAACCTAACCTAGAGATTCAGGCTGAAAAAGCTTTATTGGCTCTCTCTCAGGGGCAAGATGAAGCAGAAATATATTGTCAGAAATTTCGGAAATGGTCGGTGCTTACTCAGTGGAATGAGTGCGCTCTGGCTGCAAAATTCAGAGATGGCCTTTCTGAGGCCATTAAAGATGTTATGGTGGGGTTCCCGGCGCCTACAGGTCTGAATGAGTCCATGACTATGGCTATTCAGATTGATCGGCGTTTACGGGAGCGCAAACCTGTGCACCATTTGGCGGTGTCTTCTGAACAGGCACCTGAGATAATGCAATGTGATAGAATTCAGTCCAGAAGTGAACGGCAAAATTATAGGCGGAAAAATGGATTGTGTTTTTATTGTGGTGATTCAGCTCATGTTATATCAGCATGCTCTAAACGCACAAAAAAGGTTGATAAGTCTGTTGCCATTGGTACTTTACAGTCTAAGTTCATTCTGTCTGTGACGCTGATTTGTTCATTATCATCCATTTCCGTCGATGCCTATGTGGATTCAGGCGCTGCCCTGAGTCTTATGGATTGGTCATTTGCCAATCGCTGTGGGTTTAGTCTGGAACCTCTGGAAGTTCCTATTCCTTTGAAAGGAATTGACTCTACACCTTTGGCTATGAATAAACCTCAGTACTGGACACAAGTGACCATGCGTATGACTCCCGTTCATCAGGAGGTGATTCGCTTCCTGGTACTGTATAATTTACATGATGTCTTAGTGCTTGGTCTGCCATGGTTACAAACTCATAACCCAGTCCTGGACTGGAAAACAATGTCTGTGTTAAGCTGGGGATGTCAGGGGGTTCATGATGATGCATCTCTGATTTCTATCGCTTCATCTACTCCTTCTGAGGTTCCGGTATTTTTGTCTGATTATCGGGAGGTTTTTGAGGAGCCTAAGCTCAGTTCGCTTCCTCCTCACAGGGATTGCGATTGCGCTATAGATTTGATTCCTGGCAGTAAATTCCCTAAAGGTCGTTTGTTCAATCTGTCAGTGCCAGAGCATACTGCTATGCGGAATTATGTTAAGGAGTCCTTGGAAAAGGGACATATCCGTCCATCTTCGTCCCCTTTGGGAGCAGGTTTTTTTTTTGTGGCCAAAAAAGATGGTTCCTTGAGGCCTTGCATAGATTATCGTCTTTTGAATAAGATTACAGTCAAATATCAGTATCCTTTGCCATTGTTGACTGATTTGTTCGCTCGCATTAAGGGGGCTAATTGGTTCACTAAGATTGATCTTCGGGGTGCGTATAATCTTGTGCGGATAAGGCAGGGTGATGAGTGGAAAACCGCATTTAATACGCCTGAGGGCCATTTCGAGTATTTGGTGATGCCTTTTGGACTTTCTAATGCTCCTTCTGTCTTCCAGTCTTTTATGCACGATATTTTCCGTGAATATCTGGATAAATTTATTATCGTATATTTGGATGATGTTTTGGTGTTTTCTGATGACTGGGAGTCTCAGGTTCAGCAGGTCAGGAAGGTGTTTCAGGTCCTGCGGGCCAATTCTTTGTTTGTAAAGGGTTCTAAATGTCTCTTTGGAGTCCAGAAGATTTCTTTTTTGGGGTATATTTTTTCCCCTTCTACTATTGCGATGGATCCCGTCAAGGTTCAGGCTATTTGTGACTGGACGCAGCCTACATCTCTTAAGAGTCTACAGAAGTTCTTGGGCTTTGCTAATTTTTATCGTCGCTTCATAACTAATTTTTCTAGTGTTGTTAAGCCTTTGACGGATTTGACTAAAAAGGGTGCTGATGTTACTGATTGGTCTCCTGCAGCTGTGGAGGCCTTTCAGGAACTTAAGCGCCGGTTTTCTTCTGCTCCTGTGTTGCGTCAGCCAGATACGTCGCTTCCTTTTCAGGTTGAGGTTGATGCTTCCGAGATCGGAGCGGGGGCGGTTTTGTCACAGAGAAGCTCCGATGGCTCAGTGATGAAGCCATGTGCGTTCTTTTCTTGAAAATTTTCGCCCGCTGAACGGAATTATGATGTTGGTAATCGGGAGCTTTTGGCCATGAAGTGGGCATTTGAGGAGTGGCGTCATTGGCTTGAGGGTGCTAGACATCGTGTGGTGGTCTTGACTGATCACAAAAATCTGATGTACCTTGAGTCTGCCAAGCGTCTGAATCCTAGACAGGCTCGTTGGTCACTGTTTTTCTCCCGTTTCAATTTTGTGGTTTCATACCTGCCAGGTTCAAAGAATGTGAAGGCGGATGCTCTTTCTAGGAGTTTTGTGCCTGACTCCCCTGGAAATTCTGAGCCCACTGGTATCCTTAGGGATGGGGTGATTTTGTCGGCTGTCTCCCCAGACTTGCGACGTGCTTTGCAGGAGTTTCAGGCGGATAAACCTGATCGTTGTCCACCGGAAAGACTGTTTGTTCCGGATAATTGGACCAGTAGAGTCATCTCCGAGGTCCATTCTTCTGTGTTGGCAGGTCATCCTGGAATATTTGGTACTAGAGACTTGGTGGCCAGGTCTTTTTGGTGGCCTTCCTTGTCGAGGGATGTGCGTTCTTTCGTGCAGTCTTGTGGAGTTTGCGCTCGGGCTAAGCCTTGCTGTTCTCGGGCTAGTGGATTGTTGTCACCTTTGCCTATCCCGAAGAGGCCTTGGACGCACATTTCCATGGACTTTATTTCGGATCTCCCTGTCTCTCAAAAAATGTCCGTCATATGGGTTGTGTGTGACCGCTTTTCTAAGATGGTTCATCTGGTACCCTTGCCTAAGTTACCTTCCTCCTCTGAGTTGGTCCCTCTGTTTTTTCAAAACGTGGTCCGTTTGCATGGCATTCCGGAGAACATCGTTTCTGACAGGGGATCCCAGTTTGTGTCTAGATTTTGGCGGACGTTCTGTGCTAAGATGGGCATTGATTTGTCCTTTTCATCTGCATTCCATCCCCAGACGAATGGCCAGACGGAACGAACTAATCAGACTTTAGAAACTTATTTAAGGTGTTTTCTTTCTGCTGATCAAGATGACTGGGTTTCCTTTTTGCCGCTTGCCGAGTTTGCCCTTAATAATCGGGCTAGTTCTGCTACCTTGGTTTCTCCTTTCTTTTGTAATTCGGGGTTTCATCCTCGTTTTTCCTCTGGTCAGGTGGAGCCTTCTGATTGTCCTGGAGTGGACATGGTGGTGGATAGGTTGCATCGGATTTGGAGTCATGTGGTGGACAATTTGAAGTTGTCCCAGGAGAGGGCTCAGCAGTTTGCTAATCGCCGTCGCCGCGTGGGTCCTCGACTTCTTGTTGGGGACTTGGTGTGGTTGTCTTCTCGTTTTGTTCCTATGAAGGTCTCTTCTCCTAAGTTCAAGCCTCGGTTCATCGGTCCCTATAGGATCTTGGAAATTCTTAACCCTGTGTCGTTTCGTTTGGATCTCCCGGCATCGTTTGCTATTCATAATGTGTTCCATCGGTCGTTGTTGCGGAAGTATGAGGTACCTGTCGTTCCTTCGCTTGAGCCTCCTGCTCCGGTGCTAGTGGAGGGTGAATTGGAGTATGTTGTGGAGAAGATCTTGGATTCTCGTGTTTCCAGACGGAAACTCCAGTATTTAGTCAAGTGGAAGGGTTATGGTCAGGAGGATAATTCTTGGGTGATTGCCTCTGATGTTCATGCTGCCGATTTGGTTCGTGCTTTTCATAGGGCTCATCCTGGTCGCCCTGGTGGTTCTCGTGAGGGTTCGGTGACCCCTCCTCAAGGGGGGGGGTACTGTTGTGAGTTCTGTTTTTGGGCTCCCTCTGGTGGTTATTGATGGTACTGGGTGACTTGTGTTCTCTGCGGTCTCTGGTGTCCACCTGTTCCATCAGGTTATGGGAGTTTCCTATTTAACCTGGCTTTTTTGTCATTTCCTCGCCGGCTATCAATGTAATCAGCGTGTCTTTTTACCTCTGCTCCCTACGTCTGTTATCTTCAGGACAAGCTAAGTTTTGATTTTCCTGTTCCACGTTTTGCTTAATTTTTGTCTTAGTCCAGCTTGCAGATATGTGATTCCTTGCTGCTGGTTGCTCTAGTGGGCTGAAATTACTCCTCATGTTCCATGAGTTGGCACATGAGTTCAAGTAATTTCAGGATGGTTTTATGAAGGGTTTTTCGCTGACCGCGCAGTTCACTTTTGTATCCTCTGCTATCTAGCTTTAGCGGGCCTCATTTTTGCTGATTCTATTTTCATAACTACGTATGTGCTTTCCTCTCATTTCACCGTTATTACATGTGGGGGGCTGCTATTTCTGTGGGGTGTTTCTCTGGAGGCAAGTGAGGTCTGTGTTTCTTCTAATAGGGGAAGTTAATCCTTCGGCTGGCGCGAGACGTCTAGGAATCATCGTAGGCACGTTCCCCGGCTACTGCTAGTTGTGTGTTTAGGTTCAGGATCGCGGTCAGTTCAGGTTCCATCACCCTAGAGCTTGTTTTGTTTTTGTGCTTGTCCTTTTGTGATCCCCTGCCATTGGGATCATGACAATTCCCATAAATACATTTCTTTATCTAAAAAAAACCCAAAAAAACAATAAAAGTACACATATTTAGTATCGCCGCGTCCGTAACGACCCGACCTATAAAACTGGCCCACTAGTTAACCCCTTCAGTGAACACTGTAAGAAAAAAAAAAAAACGAGCCAAAAAAACAACGCTTTATTATCATAACGCTGAACAAAAAGTGGAATAACACGCGATCAAAAAGACAGATATAAATAACCATGATACTGCTGAAAGCGTCATCTTGTCCCGCAAAAAATGAGCTGCAATATAGCATCATAACCAAAAAAATAAAAAAGTTATAGTCCTCAGAATAAAGTGATGCCAAAATAATTATTTTTTCTATAAAATAGCTTTTATCGTATAAAAGCGCCAAAACATAAAAAAAATGATATAAATGAGGTATCGCTGTAATCGTACTGACCCGAAGAATAAAACTGCTTTATCAATTTTACCAAACGCGGAACGGTATAAATGCCTCCCCCAAAAGAAATTCATGAATAGCTGGTGTTTGGTCATTCTGCCTCACAAAAAATCGGAATAAAAAGCGATCAAAAACTGTCACGTGTCCGAAAATGTAACCGATAAAAACGTCAACTCGTCCCGCAAAAAACAAGACCTCACATGACTCTGTGGACCAAAATATGGAAAAATTATAGGTCTCAAAATGTGGAGACGCAAAAACTTTTTTGCTATAAAAAGCGTCTTTTAGTGTGTGACAGCTGCCAATCATAAAAATCCGATATAAAAAACGCTATAAAAGTAAATCAAACCCCCCTTCATCACCCCCTTAGTTAGGCTAGGTTCACATTGCGTTAATGGGTTAACGCTAACGGACAGCGTTGCACGGCGAAAATGTCACAATTAACGCCGTGCAACGGGTCCGTTAGCACACCCATTGACAGCAATGTGATTTTCGGGTGTAGCGCATCGAGAGAGCGTGCCATTTTTGGCTTGCGCTAGCAAGGTGCCGTTCTTTTGTGGCGCGCCTCGGACGCTGCTTGCAGCGTCCGCGGCGCGCCCGAGGTCCGATCCCCGATCTTCCAGAGCGGGGACGTTAACGCGACCACTAAACACGACACCTAAAAAGACATTGCGTTAGCGCAATCCGCTAGCGCTAAACGGATTTCCCTAACGCAATGTGAACCTAGCCTTAGGGAAAAATAATAAAATTTTAAAAAATGCATTTATTTCCATTTTCCCATTCGGGTTAGGGCTAGGGTTAGGGCTAGGGTTAGGGTTAGGGTTTGGAATACATTTACGGTTGGGATTAGGGTTGGGATTAGAATTAGGGGTTTGTCAGGGTTAGGTGTGTGGTTAGGGTTACAGTTGGGATTAGGGTTAGGGGTGTGTCTGGGTTAGAGGTGTGGTTAGGGTTACAGTTGGGATTAGGGTTAGGGGTGCGTTTGGATTAGGGTTTCATTTATAATTGGGGGGTTTCCTCTGTTTAGGCACATCAGGGGCTCTCCAAACGCGACATGGCGTCCGATCTCAATTCCAGCCAATTCTGCATTGAAAAAGTAAAACAGTGCTCCTTCACTTCCGAGCTCTCCCGTGCGCCCAAACAGGGGTTTACCCCAACATATGGGGTATCATCGTACTCGAGACAAATTGGACAACAACTTTTTGGGTCCAAGTTCTCTTGTTATCCTTGGGAAAATAAAAATTTGGGGGGCTAAAAATCATTTTTGTGGGAAAAAAAAAAGGATTTTTTATTTTCACGGCTCTGCATTGTAAACTGTAGTGAAACACTTGGGGGTTCAAAGTTTTCACAACACATCTAGATAAGTTCAGTGGGAGGTCTAGTTTCCAATATGAGGTCACTTGTGGGGGGTTTGTACTGTTTGGGTACATCAGGAGCTCTGCAAATGCAACGTGACGCCTGCAGACCAATCCATCTAAGTCTGCATTCCAAATGGCGCTCCTTCCCTTCCGAGCTCTGCCATGCGCCCAAACAGTGGTTCCCCCCCACATATGGGGTATCAGCGTACCCAGGACAAATTGGACAACAACTTTTGGGGTCCAATTTATTCTGTTACCCTTGTAAAAATACAAAGCTGGGGGCTAAAAAATCATTTTTGTGAAAAAAAAAAAGAATTTTTATTTTCACGGCTCTGCGTTATAAACTGTAGTGAAACACTTAGGGGTTCAAAGTTCTCACAACACATCTAGATAAGTTCCTTGGGAGGTCTAGTTTCTAATATGGGGTCACTTGTGGGGGGTTTGTACTGTTTGGGTACATCAGGGGCTCTGCAAATGCAACGTGACTCCTGCAGACCAATCCATCTAAGTCTGCATTCCAAATGGTGCTCCTTCCCTTCCGAGCTCTGCCATGCGCCCAAACAGTGGTTCCCCCCCACATATTGGGTATCAGAGTACTCAGGACAAATTGGACAACAACTTTTGGGGTCCAATTTATTCTGTTACCCTTGTGAAAATACAAAACTGGGGGTTAAAAAATAATTTTTGCGAAAAAAAAAAAAAATTATTTTAACGGCTCTGCGTTATAAACTGTAGTGAAACACTTGGAGGTTCAAAGCTCTCAAAACACATCTAGATAAGTTCCTTAAGGGGTCTAGTTTCCAAAATGGTGTCACTTGTGGGGGGTTTCAATGTTTAGGCACATCAGGGGCTCTCCAAACCAACATGGCGTCCCATCTTAATTCCAGTCAATTTTGCATTGAAAAGTCAAATGGCGCTCCTTCCCTTCCGAGCTCTGCTATGCGCCCAAAAAGTGGTTTACCCCCACATATGGGGTATCGTCACACTCAGGACAAATTGCACAACAACTTTTGTGGTCTAATTTCTTCTCTTACCCTTGGGAAAATAAGAAATTGGGGGCGAAAAGATCATTTTTGTGAAAAAACAAGATTTTTTTATTTTTACGACTCTGCATTATAAACTTCTGTGAAGCACTTGTTGGGTCAAAGTGCTCACCACACCTCTAGATAAGTTCCTTAAGGGGTCTACTTTCCAAAATGGTGTCACTTGTGGGGATTTGAATGTTTAGGCACATCAGGGGCTCTCCAAACGCAACATGGCATCTCATCTCAATTCCAGTCAATTTTGCATTGAAAAGTAAAATGGCGCTCCTTCCCTTCCGAGCTCTGCCATACGCCCAAACAATGGTTTACACCCATATATGGGGTATCAGCATACTCAGGACAAATTGGACAACAATTTTTGAGGTCCAATTTCTTCTCTTACTCTTGGGAAAATAAAAAATTGGGGGCGAAAAGATAATTTTTGTGAAAAAATATGATTTTTTATTTTTACGGCTCTGCATTATAAACTTCTGTGAAGCAATTGGTGGGTCAAAGTGGTCACCACACATTTAGATAAGTTCCTTAGGGTGTCTACTTTCCAAAATGGTGTCACTTGTGGGGGGTTTCAATGTTTAGGCACATGAGGGGCTCTCCAAACGCAACATGGCGTCCCATCTCAATTCCTGTCAATTTTGCATTGAAAAGTCAAATGGCGCTCCTTTCCTTCCGAGCTCTGCCATGCGCCCAAACAGTGGTTTACCCCCACATATGGGGTATCAGCGTACTCAGTACAGATTGTACAACAAGGTTTGGCATCCATTTTATCCTGTTGCACTTGGTAAAATAAAACAAATTGGAGCTGAAAAAATTTTGTGTGAAAAAAAGTTAAATATTCATTTTTATTTAAACATTCCAAAAATTCCTGTGAAACCCCTGAAGGGTTAATAAACTTCTTGAATGTGGTTTTGAGCACCTTGAGGGGTGCAGTTTTTAGAATGGTGTCACACTTGGGTATTTTCTATCATATAGACCCCTCAAAATTACTTCAAATGAGATGTGGTCCCTAAAAAAAAATGGTGTTGTAAAAATGAGAAATTGCTGGTCAACTTTTAACCCTTATAACTCCCTAACAAAAAAAAATTTTGGTTCCAAAATTGTGCTGATGTAAAGTAGACATGTGGGAAATGTTACTTATTAAGTATTTTGCGTGACATATCTCTGTGATTTAAGGGCATAAAAATTTAAAGTTGGAAAATTGCGAAATTTTCTAAATTTTCGCCAAATTTCCGTTTTTTTCACAAATAAACGCAAGTTATATCGAATAAATGTTACCACTAAAATGAAGTACAATATGTCACGAGAAATCAATGTCAGAATTGCCAAGATCCGTTGAAGCGTTCCAGAGTTATAACCTCATAAAGGGACAGTGGTCAGAATTGTAAAAATTGGCCCGGTCATTAACGTGCAAACCACCCTCGGGGCTTAAGGGGTTAATGAACACGTGTGTTACCCATGATGCATGTGCGCACGCTGCGGATTCTCTGCGGATCCACAGCGTTTTTTGAGGTGCAAAAACGCTGCAGATCCGCAATTGATTTACAGTACAATGTAAATCAATGAGAAAAAAAAATGCTGTGCACACTTTGCGGAAGATCCGCTGCGGAAACGCTGCGGTTTAAAAGAAGTAGCATGTCACTTCTTTTTTGTGAATCTGCAGCGTTTTTGTACCCATTCCTTTATAGAAAACCGCAGGGGTAAAAAATGCAGCAAATCCGCAAGAAAACTGCAGCAAAAACGCATAAAAAAAGCTGCGGAACCGCACAAAAAAACGCAGGTGCGTTTTCTGCCAGGAGAGGCAGAATCCGCACCAGAAATTCCTAAGCCTAATCCGCAATGTGTGCACATAGCCTTAAGGAATGGTGTACTGACTTTGCTTCCTCTTAATGTTACAAATTAATTTTTGATTTTGTTAGTTCATACTTTCACAGATGCAACGATACCAAATATGTTTATTGATATTTTTTTTTATTTATTTACCGTATTTGTTTATGGTGGGAAAAAGAGAGTGATTTGAATTTTTATATTTTTTTGTTATATTTAAAAAAAAAAAACTTTTTCTTTCTTTTATTTTTGAGTCTTCTTAGAGTACTTGAAACGGTGATTGTCTGATCGCTTGTCCTATATAGTATAAAATAATAGTATTGCGGTATATAGACACAATCACAGTCTTTTATGACGTTCAGCCACAGGTTGGTCTTCACAGCCATCTTGAGTGGGACTGGGGCCTTAAGCAGGCTCCTGGCTGCCATTGCAACCCATCTGTGATCATGTCACGGGTGGTCCGATGGGCACGTGGAACTATGTGCTTTCCCAGACTGAGCTTCAAATGCCCCTATATGTCCAATGTCAGGAGGGGTTACAATGGATCTGTAACTGATGAGCTCTGCTTGGAAAATGATAAAAGGGGCCTTGCACTTGTCAGACAGCTGATATTGGACCCCCGCTGACCCCAGGAATTTTATAACACCTCTTTTATTTGGGGATATTACCATTTTGGACTGTCACTAAGACTAGGGTGACAAGACAGTATAAAAAGTTGGTCGGCTTTTCATCCAGCGGTAGGACTTTTTTTTCATGTGTCGTCCGAGTGTAGTCCGCATGCAGTCCATTTTTTTTACTTAGCAGCTATTAACCATTTACATGACCATTTCCTATGTTACAGAATTGCAATGTATCCATAAAAATCGGACTCTATACTGTGGCTCTGTATTTCATCTGATTTTTTTTTTTCTCGCACCCATCTGATTTCATAGAGAAATCACAGCATGCTGCAATTTTTTTCTCAGACAGATTCTGTCAATTATAAAATTCGGGCATCAGCGCTGCGCCATTGACATTGGTCAGGGTGCTATCTGATAAAACAACGGATAGCACTTGTCCTATTTATACGGTGGCGTGAATGAGCCCTAAAGCCGCTTGCAACGTCAGCATTGAATTTTTAAAATAAAATCCAAATAAAACTTTTTGTGCAATGACTGCGGCTAAGTGACATCGTCTAGATCTATCTTCTAGTAAACTGAGCTTGTGAACGCAAAAAGTAAAAACAAACGTGTGCACAATAACAATGCTCTATCTGTAGGCACAGTATACAGTTATTGGTTATCTCTATCTAATAGATCTAGAATGTGCACAATATAAACGATCCTACGTCTCAGTACTCTGCAATTAGAGTCATTCTATCATTATAAAAGCGGTTCCACAAAAGACTTCTACTGCATCAAAAGTCAGTCGGCCGGCATTGGCACACATCCGTATTGTTTGCTTCATTCTCTCGTCGTGCTGCAGCGTTCAATATGTCACTGGTAATTGTCTCTTCTCTAAAAGCGAAAAAATGGAGGACAGCCTGGCCTTGTGGTACTACGATGAACAACGTGCACTGATGTAAAGTCAGATTGCAAAATAAACAGCGCACGTGTGCTAAAGGGGGCAGACGGTCTTATAAAAATGTTCTTTAGAAAGTAAAGGATGTATTAAAGGGACTCTGTCACCTGAATTTGGCGAGCTATGTAAATGCCCTGTGTCCCGTCTGATGGGCGGTGTTTCCTCTTCTTTTATTCACCCCTTCCTTTTCCGCTGTCCGCAATATTTTCTTGAATTTGAGTAGGTTTCCTCCGTAGTTCATGCGTGTGCAATGCAATCTTGCCTTGCGCACGTGCAGTATGCTTTGCCCAACTGCAGGCAAAGCCGAAAAGCATTACTGCCCATGCGCCGACGCACTATGTCCCGGAACACGGCGAAATACTTCCGGGACATAGTGCGGCGGCGCAAGTTCAAAGTTAAATGGTGCTCCCTCCCTTCCAAGCCCTGACGTGCGCCCAAACAGTGGTTAACCCAAACATATGGGGCATAAGCGTACTCAGGAAAAATTGCGCAACAACTTTGGGGTCTAATCTCTCCTGTTACTCTTGGAAAAATAAAAAAAATGGGGGCTAAAAAATATTTTTGTGGGAAAAAAAGATTTTTTATTTTCACGGCTCTGCGTTATAAAATTCTCGAAGCACTTGGGGGTCCAAAGTGCTCATCACACATCTAGATAAGTTCCCTTGGGGGTCTAGTTTCCACAATGGGGTGGGTTGTTGTGGGTTTCTACTGTTTAGGCACATCAGGGGCTCTGCAAATTCAACGTGACGCCCGCAGACCATTCCATCAAAGTCTGCATTTCAAACCATCACTATTTCCTTTCCGAGCCCCGACATGTGTCCAAACAGTGGTTTACCCCCACATATGGGGTATCAGCGTACTCAGGACAAACTGGACAAAAACTATTGGGGTTCACTTTTTCCTATGCAAGAAAAGAAAAAAAGGGGCTAGATCCTAATAATGGGGATCACCACAGTACGGAAATGACACTAAATATAAACACAGCTTTATTTGGCAACATATATAAATCACAACAAGGACACAAACATTAAAAACATTTAAAAAGCATAGTCATGACTATGCTTTTTAAATGCTTTTTAAATGTTTTTAATGTTTGTGTCCTTGTTGTGATTTATATATGTTGCCAAATAAAGCTGTGTTTATATTTAGTGTCATTTCCGTACTGTGGTGATCCCCATTATTAGGATCTAGCCCATTTTTTTTTTTTTTTTCTTTTCTTGCATATGTTAATTCTACTATAGGTCCTGGTGGTATCCCTATGACCGTGGTGCCCCCTTACATTTATTCTGTGGTTCACTTTTTCCTGTTACCCTTGTAAAAATAAAAAATTGTGGGCTAAAAAAATTTTTTGAGGAAAAAAATGATTTTTTTATTTTCACGGCTCTGCATTATAAACTTCTGTGAAGCACTTGGGGGTTTAAAGTGCTCACCACATATCTAGATAAGTTCCTTTTGGGGGACTAGTTTCCAAAATGGGGTCACTTGTGGGGGAGCTCCAATGTTTAGGCACACAGGGGCTCTCCAAACGTAACATGGTGTCCGCTAATGATTGGAGCTAATTTTTCATTCAAAAAGTCAAACGGCGTGCCTTCCCTTCCGAGCTCTGCCATGCGCCCAAACAGTGGTTCCCCCCACATATGGCGTATCGGCGTACTCAGGACAAATTGTACAACTTTCTGGGTCCGGTTTCTTCTTTTACCCTTGGGAAAATAAAACAATTGTTGCTAAAAGTTCATTTTTGTGACTAAAAAGTTAAATGTTCATTTTTTCCTTCCATGTTGCTTCTGCTGCTCTGAAACACCTGAAGGGTTAATAAACTTCTTGAATGTGGTTTTGAGCACCTTGAGGGGTGCAGTTTTTAGAATGGTGTTACTTTTGGGCATTTTCAGCCATATAGACCCCTCAAACTGACTTCAAATGTGAGGCGGTTCATAAAAAAAATGGTTTTGTAAATTTTGTTGTAAAAATGAGAAATCGCTGGTCAAATTTTAACCCTTATAACTTCCTAGCAAAAAAAAAATTTTGTTTCCAAGATTGTTCTGATGTAAAGTAGACATGTGGGAAATGTTATTTATTAACTATTTTGTGCCACATGACTCTCTGGTTTAACAGAATAAAAATTAAAAATTTGAAAATTCCAAAATTTTTGCCAAATTTCGCAAAAATTGTCGACCTAAATTTACCACTATCATGAAGCCCAAAGTGTCACGAAAAAACATTCTCAGAATCGCTAGGATCCGTTGAAGCGTTCTTGAGTTATTCCCTCATAAAGGGACACTGGTCAGAATTGCAAAAAATGGCCAGGTCATTAAGGTCAAAATAGGCTGGGTCATGAAGGGGTTAATGAAAGAAATAAAGGAATAATTTTTATACTTACCTTCCTGCCCGAGATCGCTGGAGATTACTGTGTATATGGACTTGTATCCGCCAGGCCAGGGCGGCGCCGTGCGACGGTATGGATCCTGCTGTCTAAGGCCGGTTTCACACGTCAGTGGCTCCGGTACGTGAGGTGACAGTTTCCTCACGTACCGGAGACACTGACTCACGTAGACACATTGAAATCAAGGTGTCTCTGCACATGTCAGCGTGTTTTCATGGACCGTGTGTCCGTGTGCAAAACACGGAGACATGTCAGTGTTCGTGGGATCGCACGGATTACACGGACCCATTACAGTCAATGGGTCCGTGTAAAACACGTACCGCACACGGACGCTGTCCGTGTGCAGTCAGTGTGCCGTGCAGGAGACAGCGCTACAGTAAGCGCTGTCCCCCCATGTAATGCTGAAGCTGCCATTCATATCTTCTCTCCAGCAGCGTTGCTGGCGAGAAGATATGAAAAATCCTTTTTTTTTTTTTCGTGTTTAAAATAAAGATCCCTGTCCCCACCCCCCTCCCACCCCCTGTGCACCCGCCCGCTGTTAATAAAATACTCACCCGGTTCCCTCGCAGTGTCCTGTCCTTGCAGCTTCTCCTATATGAGCGGTCACGTGGTGCCGCCGATTACAGTCATGAATATGCGGCTCTACCTCCCATAGGGGTGGAGCCGCATATTCATCACTGTAATGGGCGGCACCACGTGACCGCTCTTACAGGAGAAGGTGCGGCGAGGACAGGACGCTACGAGGGAGCCGGGTGAGTATTTTATTAACAGCAGGCGGGCGCACAGGGGGTGGGAGGGGGGTGGGGACAGGGATCTTTATTTTAAACACGAAAAAAAAAAAAGGATTTTTCATATCTTCTCGCCAGCAACGCTGTTGGAGAGACGATATGAATGGCGGCTTCAGCACCAGATGCAGGGGACAGCGCTTATCTCTAGCGCTGTCTCCTGCATGCTCCATGTGGTACCCAGTCGGCACACGGGCAGCACATGTGTGCCGCCCGCGTGCCACACGGATGGCCTACGTGAGCTCACGGACACACGGGCATGGATAATTCCGGTACCGATTTTTCCGGTACCGGAATTATCTGGACGTGTGAGACTGGCCTAAGGATGCCAAAGGGTGAGCTGAACATTTTTTCTTCATAGATCCTGTGTACTGCCTCTCGTCAGTGCAATGTGGAGATTTGGTTTGGCTGATTGAGGGGCGTCTGACCGGGATTTGGCTATTATCCTAAGTCATGTGACAAGGCTCGTTAAAGCATCGACATTGACTATTACGATTGCTAATTCCAATAGGTGGCACTAGAGTTCTAGTCCTCTTCCTCTCTGAAGAGACAATTTGCATATTTCCCAGAGGAGCATTGCGGCTTTAAGTCTCCTCACCTCGACATGCTTATCATATCACTCTCAGCAAGGAGAAACGATACTTCTTGGATCCCGGTCAGATGCCTCTCAATCAGCCAAGCCAAATCTCCACTTTGCACTGACGAGGGGCAGTACCCCGAAACACAGTGTCTGCAAATTGAGATTCTGGTTTGGCTATTATCCTAAGTCATGTGACAAGGCTCGTTAAAGAGTCGACATTGACTGTTAGGATTGCTACTTCCAATAGGTGGCACTAGAGTTCTAGTCCTCTTCCTCTCTGAAGAGACAATTTGCACATTTCTTCATAGATGTAACTCAGATGCAACTGGATGTACAGTGCAACATGAGCAACAATGTTTTTTTTGTTTTTTTTTTACATCTGTTGGATGTTGCTACATCAAAATCACACATGACCCAAATTGCAACTTTAGTCACAGACAAATGGAACATTTTTTTTAGTGTAACTTAAAGAAGTATTTTAAAGTTATTTCTTTAGCAGCCCAGAGCTATGCAGTCTCCTTACTTCCTGGTTTCTGGCAGGGTGGGCTCTCCTCGCTGAGTGACAGTTCTGGTGAGTAAGAGATGTGTAGTATTCGCAGAACTGTAAGGCTATGTGCACACATTGCAGATAGTATGTGTTTTTGCCACCTTTTTCGCCGCAAAAACACATACACAACACAGCCCATTGAATTCAATGGGATTCCGCAATGCTGTGCTATTGCCGGGTATATTTCCAAGGTGGAATCGCATCGCGGAAAAATATGCAGCATGCTCATTCTTTGTGCGGAATTGCGGCAATTCTGCACACATAGGAATGCATTGATCCACTTACTTTACGCATGGGGCTATGCCCACCATGCGCAAAGTAAGCGGATCATGTGCGGTTGGTACCCAGGGTGGAGGAGAGGAGACTCTCTTCCAGGCCCTGGGAACCATATAACTGTAAAAAAAGAATTAAAATAAAAAATCATGATATTCTCACCTTCCAGCGGCCCCCACAGCCTTCCCGCTCCTCGCGATGCTCCTGTTCTGAGTGATGCTTTGCGACAATGACCTGTGATAACGTAGCTGTCTCGCGTGATGCTACGTCATCTGGGGTTATTGCTACAAAGCATCACTGGGAACCGGAGCATCGCAAGGAGTGGGAAGGCTGCGGGGGCCGCCGGAAGGTGAGAATACCACGATTTTTTTTTATTTATTATTTTGAACATTATATCTTTTTACTATTGATGCTGCATAGGCAGCATCAATAGTAAAAAGTTGTTCACACTTGTCAAACACTATGTTTGACAAGTGTGACCAACCTGTCAATCAGTTTTTCAAGCGATGCTACAGATCGCTTGGAAAACGCTAGAATTCTGCAAGCTAATTACGCTTGTAAAACGCTAGTGTTTAGCGGGAATACGCATGCCAATTCCGCATGCCCTATACCCGTGGCAGGGAGTTGCAGAATTGCCGCGGAAATTTCGGCGGCAATTCCGCAACGTGTGTACATAGCCTAAAGCTCATCACAAATTCTGCTGTGCCACATACAGCTGTCAGTGATTTGTCCTGGAGTCTACACTTTTATTCCTGTATTTATAAATAGAGATAACTGGACATGTGAACAAGCAGAGGGCTCACTGAGAGCCCTGATAAAGAGAACTGTTATGGGAAAAGCCAATGCCTTGGTACTGGTGATTTTGCAAGATTTATAACAGCAACTTTTCAGCAGCTGAGTTGCAGGACGAGGGCGGTGAGTAGCTAACTGCTATATAGAAATTAATGGGCTGCAGAGAGCTAACTGGTATGTTAGGAGTTAACTCCTCTCCTGGAATGTAACAACTGTGCACAAGTGGTCGGGGTCTGACTTGGCACTAGTGGCTGAGCTCAATGGAAACCAGCTATAGACTATATAAGGTAAAAGCTTTCATTACAGGTGAATGACAGCAGATAGAAAAAGCAAATCAATTGCAAACTTGCTTATTTTTATGCTGCCTATCTATTTAAAGCAATTTAATAACTTGAGAATAACCTTGTGCAATACCATGAACCAACAAAAGCATGATGCGTCATTTCGGTTTTAGCTGTGTGTCTCTATCTCTGCTTTATTCATGCCACTGATGGACATATGGCTATTTCTCCAATCTGTAATATATTAAAGATTATACTGCTAAATAATTATTTCATTATAATTATTATTATATTATTTCAGTGGCTGCTCAATTTGTTTTTGCCATTTCCAGTTCAACCAATCTTATATACGTAATTGATACCAGTGCTTCATAAAATACTTAAAGTGTAGAGTTGTCCAGTACTATTTTCTTTTCCTATGAGCCTACAAACTAACAGGCGGGTAGTTGGTAACAGAGGCAACTACCTGCCTATTCTACCCAGCACCAGCTGAGAGCAGTCACCGACCGCTCATGCCGATGAGTCAGCTACTCCAAATCAACAGCAGGTCTTCTTTTTCCAGGCTGCTCTGTCGATGGGGTGTGACTGTGACAGAGACGAGCGGTGGATGCCGCGTCTGGGTCACGGAACACACAATGCATAAGCACATTCTCCAAATGACCACACAAAACTACCAATTGACACAGCTCATTACCATTGGGTTCAATTTACTAAACGTATTCATCCATTAGTGCGTAACTGATGAAAGTCCTGAATTAGGAACGAAAAGTTTTTGGTACTACAACTAAATTTCTCACAGCATTAAGTTGAGTGCCAGGTTCTTTTGATTAATATCACATGAAGCAAATATCTCAGCAAATACGTTAGCAGCTTTTCAAAATATTCAAAAGGATTTTTATATCAACATTAACCTAATCATTATAATGCCGCTAACAGTACACAAGAGTCATGGGCCAATCGTTAATAGCATATATACAAAATGAGAAAAAGAGACGATCAATACACCAGGAATTATATAAAAATGTACATAAACTTTATTAGAATCAAGTACAAAAACAGGTGTGACAGTGGATACATCCACAAAGCATATGTGCAATTTTACAAACGTGGAACATGGGAATACTGGCAAGGATAATCAAAACATATTATATTTTCCAAGGTCTGTATTACCAGACGATTAATAAGTATATAGTATAGGTGGATCACACCCAAGAGAAGTTTTAATATAACTACCCTTAATCATTGGTGGTTCACACAAGATCATGATAGACCAGATTTAGCCCAAGGTAAACCATTGCTGGTGCAAATAATCAGACACAACAGCAGCATCAAGCATCAAACATCATATGGAATATAAAAGTCTCGACTTAGCATACCTGAGTAGACGGCCTGTGGGCCACCAGAGTAGTAAAAAGGGGAACAGCCAGAGATACCTACGTCACCCCGACGCGCGTTTTGGCAAAACCTTCATCAGGGGTATATTGTGGATGTATCCACTGTCAAACCTGTTTTTGTACTTGATTCTAATAAAGTTTTTCCACAATTTTATATAATTCCTGGCCTACTGATTGTCTCTTTTTTTTCGTTTTGTATATTAATATCACATGGTGTAGGAACTACCTGAGCACCATCAATAGTATCTGCAACGTGTGCACGTACCCTTATGCATACAAGCAAAAAAAACACTGATTGCAAAGCAGTGGCAAAAATCAACTGCAAGGACATGGCAAAAAATGACAACCGGCATTTTCCTGAAGTGTCTTCTATTTGAAAATCTCAGCGGGTACGCTGGCAGCTGAAAGCCTTTCCATGCACATACCCTGACATAGGGCAACAATATAGATACAGTAGTTTGGAGAGTACATGTTTTTCAAGTTTAAAAATAAAAGTAATTGAAAGTAACTGAGGAGCTGCACAAGTTTGGGGACCCTGGACTTACTCCATGAAACATTACACCCCAAAGTTGTTGCATTTTTCTTTGGAGAACTTAAACAGGCATCTGAGGTGTCGGACTAACCAAATCCCCCACAATTTGTATTTGCATTAGTGAAGCATTTAAGGTAATACAGGTAGTTCTGCTTGCAATATAAATGAATGATGAAACTATGCATTTATAATTTATAATATTTATAATATTATATATAATATTATATTATATATAATATTTATAATATTTATAATATAATTTATAATAAACAGCTTACTAAAAGTGAACTTATATTATTAAATGGACACAAACAATGGTGACTCATTTAGAGAATATTTGTAAATATTCTGCATTATTCGTTAGTTTGATATTGAATGACCAGTAGATGGCGATAATGAGCACAGTCGTTGCGCGGCCCTGCAGCTGCTTCATAAAGTGCTGTGTAATTGTGACCAACACGTTGCACGCTATCTAGAAAGAGACAAACACAGAAAGACGTAGCCTAGACTAAACACGATAAAATCCCATAGACTGGGCTGCAATTACAAACTAAAAACTCATCTCGATACAGCAATGATTAAAAACTTATTACCTAATATCGATGTTGTTTCAACTATGGGTAACATTAAAGCTTCTAAAAAGAGTAACTTTACAGTTTACCTCCTATTAAAAGTTCTCAAAAATGTAGGGATTTTTAACTTCATAGTTTACTAGCTGAAGAGCCTGGCGTTGCCCAGGCATAGTAACTAACTGTGGTTAGTTATAGCACCTCACATCTCTCATTTTCCCATCACGCCTCTCATTTCCCCCTCACATCTCTCATTTTACCCCTCACACCTTTCATTTTCCTCCTAACACCTGTCATTTTGACCTCACACCAGTCATTTTCCCCTCAGTATATACCTGTATGTCTTCTCCCCGGTATATAGTATATACCTGTATGTCATCTCCTGTATATAGTATATACCTGTATGTCATCTCCCCTGTATATAGTATATGCCTGTATGTTATCTTCTCCTGTATATGGTATATACCTGTATGTCATCTCCCCTGAATATATTATATACCTGTATGTCATCTCCTCCTGTATGTAGTATATGCCTGTGTGTCATCTCCCCTGTATATTGTATGTGCCTGTGTGTCATCTGCTCCTGTATATAGTATACAGTATATCTGTATGTCATCTCCTTCTGTATATAGTATATACCTGTGTGTCATCTCCTCCTGTATATAGTATATACCTGTGTGTCATCGCCCCTGTATTTCGTATGTACCTGTGTGTCAATTGCTCCTGTATATAGTATATACCTGTATGTCATCTCCTCCTGTATATAGTATATACCTGTATGTCATCTACTTCTGTATATAGTGTATTCCTGTGTGTCATCTCCCCTCTATATCGTATGTACCTGTGTGTCATCTGCTCCTGTAAATAGTATATACCTGTATGTCATCTCCCCTGCATATAGTATATAATTGTATGGCATCTCCTCCTGTATAAAGTATGTACCTGTATGTCATCTCCTGTATATAGTATATACCTGTGTGTCATCTGCTCCTGTATATAGTATATACCTGTGTGTCATCTCCTGCTGTATATATATGTATCTGTATGTCATCTGCTCCTGTATATAGTATATACCTGTATGCCATCTCCTCTGTATATAGTATGTACCTGTATGTCATCTGCTCCTGTATATAGTATATATCTGTATGTCATCTCCCCTGTATATATATGTACCTGTATGTCATCTGCTCCTGTGTATAGTATATACCTGCATGTCATCTCCCCTGTATATAGTATATACCTGTATGTAATCTCCCCTGTATATAGTATATACCTGTATGTCATCTCATCCTGTATATAGTATGTATCTGTGTGATCTCCTCCTGTATATAGTATATATCTGTATGCCATCTGTTCCCGTATATAGTATACTGTATACCTGTGTCATCTCCTCCTTTATATAGTATATACCTGTATGTCATCTGCTCCTGTATATAATATATACCTGTATGTCGTCTCCTCCTGTACATAGTATGTACCTGTATGTCATCTCCCCTGTATATAGTAAGTATCTGTGTGTCATCTCCTCCTGTATATAGTATATAGCTGTATGTCATCTGCTCCTGAATATAGTATATAACTGTGTGTCATCTCATCCTGTATATAGTATGTATCTGTGTGTGATCTGTTCCTGTATATAGTATATACCTGTATGTCATCTCCTCCTGTATATAGTATATACCTGTATGTCATCTCCTCCTGTATATAGTATATACCTGTATGTCATCTTCTCCTGTATACAGTATATACCTGTATGTCATCTCCTCCTGTATATAGTATATACCTGTTGGTCATCTGCTCCTGTATATAGTATGTACCTGTATGTCATCTCCTCCTGTATATAGTATATGCCTGTTTGTCGTCTGCTCCTGTATATAGTATGTACCTGTATGTCATCTCCTCCTGTATATAGTATATACCTGTATGTCATCTCTCCTGTATATAGTATATACCTGTATGTCATCTCCCCTGTATATAGTATGTATCTGTGTGTCATCTCCTCCTGTATATAGTATATACCTGTATGTCATCTGCTCATGTATATAGTATGTACCTGTATGTCATCTCCCCCTGTATATAGTACATACCTGTATGTCATCTCCTCCTGTATATAGCATATACCTGTATGTCATCTCTCCTGTATATAGTATATACCTGTATGTCATCTGCCGTGTATATAGTATGTATCTGTGTGTTATCTCCTCCTGTATATAGTATATACCTGTTTGTCATCTGCTCCTGTATATAGTATGTACCTGTATGTCATCTTCTCCTGTATATAGTATATACCTGTATGTCATCTCATCCTGTATATAGTATGTATCTGTGTGTCATCTCTTCCTGTATATAGTATGTACCTGTATGTCATCTGCTCCTGTATATTATTATTATTATTTATTTATATAGCACCATTGATTCCATGGTGCTTTACATGAGAAGAGGTTACATACAAGTTACCGATATCACTCACAGTAAACAAACTAACAATGACAGACTGATACAGAGGGGCGAGCATCCTGCCCTTGCGGGCTTACATTCTACAGGATTATGGGGAAGGAGACAGTAAGTTGAGGGTTGCAGGAGCTCCGGTGTTGGTGAAGCGGTAGCTTCGGTAGTGATGAGGCAGCAGCGGGGTCAGTGCAGGCTACAGGCTGTAGGCTTTCCTGAAGAGATGGGTTTTCAGGTTCCTTCTGAAGGATCCGAATGTGGTTGATAGTCGGACGTGTTGGGGCAAAGAATTCCAGAGGATGGGGGATATTCGGGAGAAGTCTTGGAGGCGGTTGGATGAGGAGTGAATAAATGTGGAGGAGAGAAGGAGGTCTTGGGAGGACCGGAGATGACGTGAGGGAAGATATCGGGAGATTAGTTCAGAGATATATGGAGGAGACAGGTTATGGATGGCTTTTTAGGTCAGTATTAGTAATTTGAACTGGATACGCTGAGGGAATGGGAGCCAGTGAAGAGATATGCAGAGGGGGGAAGCAGAGGAGTAGCGAGGAGAGAGATGAATTAGTCGGGCAGCAGAGTTAAGAATGGACTGGAGAGGTGCAAGGGTGTTAGCAGGGAGGCCGCCAAAAAGGATGTTGCAGTAGTCAAGGCGGGAGATGATGAGGGCATGCACAATCATTTTAGTAGATTGACGGTTGAGGAAAGGACGGATTCTAGAGATATTTTTGAGCTGGAGGCGATAGGAGGTGGAAAGAGCTTGGATGTGCGGTTTGAAGGACAGGGCAGAGTCGAAGGTTACTCCGAGGCAGCGGACTTCCGGTACGGGGGAAAGCATGATGTCATTGATTGCGATAGGTCAGGTAAGGAAGATCTATGGGATGGAGGAAAGATGATGAGTTCAGATTTGTCCACATTGAGTTTGAGGAAGCGAGAGGAGAAGAAGGAGTATATGGCTGATAGGCACTCTGGGATTCTGGACAGCAGAGCGGTGACGTCTGGGCCAGAGAGGTAGATCTGAGTGTCATCAGCATAGAGGTGGTACTGGAATCCATGGGACTTTATGAGCTGTCCCAAGCCAAGTGTATAGATGGAGAAGAGTAGGGGTCCTAGAACAGAGCCTTGGGGTATATAGTATGTACCTGTATGTCATCTACTCCTGTATATAGTATAGTCCTGTATGTCATCTCCTCCTTAATATAGTATGTACCAGTATGTCATTTCCTCCTGTATATAGTATATACCTGTGTCATCTCCTCCTGTATACAGCATATACCTGTATGTCTTCACCTCCTGTATATAGTATATACCTGTATGTCATCTCTCCTGTATATATATATATATACCTATGTGTTATCTCCTCCTGTATATAGTATATACCTGTATGTCATCTCCTCCTGTATATAGTATATACCTGTATGTCATCTCCTCCTGTATATAATATATAACTGTATGTCATCTCCTTCTGTATTTTTACCTTAGTATTTGTAAGCTAAAACTTGGAGTAAAACAATCAGTGGAAAAGTTTATTAGAAACATGTCACCACTTCTGTATTTTTCTCCCAATCATGCTTTTGGCTTATAAATACTGAGGTAAAATACTGACCAAATACTGAACGTGTGAATGTGGCCTTATACACAGCCTCCACCTGCAGCACCTCACTCTTCTCTATATACAGTCTCATACTGCAGCAGCACCTCACTTCTCTCCTTTTCACCCTGACATCTCTCATTTTGCCCCTCACATCTCTATCGATGAGGCTCCTCCCTTTAAATTGACGTCTTTACCTCACAGGAGCAACTCCATTCAGGACACGACGGAGCTAGATGTGGCCTGTGCCTGCTAAGTGGCGTGTGCGTGGCTGTGTGGAGTGGACGTGGCTCGATACATACACACACACATACATACACTCAACTTTATATATTAGATTGCTTATTGCCTTGGTTACAGTCCACCTCTACAGTCTATGAGAGGTAGCTGGTTTCCCTAGGCAAAGAAAGTGCATTTGCAATCTGTTTGCAATTCCAGCTCTGATGCTGGTTGGATCCGATCACCTTCATTCCCCATGCTTTCATCCGATTCTGCAAAATCAAAGCTGACTCTGCTGGTAGTATCAGAGAGTGCACAGTTTTCACTAGGTGCATGATGATGATCATATCATTGTTCAGGAGCACAATGCTCCCCAGTAAGCAGGAAGCTAGGAGGCAGAGGAGCCATGTGCTCCTGAAGAAAGAAGATTAGATAACACCTTTAACACTTTACTCTAAAACCAGGCCTGGAGACGGAGTTGATAAGGACACAAGGCTTGGGTTACATGGCGACTTCAGCTCACACTGCGACATCTGTGACTATGGATTTTTTATTCACAGACTGAAAGTAACTTTTCCAGCAGAAAATCCTCTGCAAGGGCTCAATTACACGTCAGCTTTTTTGTTACAAGCAAAAATTATCAATTTTGATCAGTGTTTTTATCCAGTTTCCAAAAGGTTTTTTTTTTGGTCTGTGTGTATGGTTTTACATTTTTCTTGAATGAAAAAAAAAAGTTCCAAGATTCTCTTACTCTACGCAACCTCCTACTATTAGATAGTAAAAACAAACAGAACTAGGCTGCAACATGGATGGCATCCAAGTACTATCCTTTTTTTTTCACTGACCCATTGACTAAAATGGGCAGTTTTGATCTACAAGTCGGGTCAAAATTTGATATACTTGCTTTTTTATTTTTTTGACAATCGTTCCTCAAAAAAACAGACATATGAACATACTCATAGATAATAAAAGGTAAGGGTTCAAACATGTAGGTGAAACTTGGACTTGTGAATGAGACCTAACGCTGCATTCACACATTCATGGATATGGTCATGTGCTGACCGCTGAAACTGGCAAGCATAAGCAAATCCTGACATTGAGTATATAACACAGTGTTAGGATCTAGCAGTACATTAAGGCTGCCATCACACTGGCAGTATTTGGTCAGTATTTTACATCAGTATTTGTAAGCCAAAACCAGGAGAGGGTGATAAATCCAGAAGTGGTGCATATGTTTCTATTATACTTTCCTTTAATTGTTCCACTCCTGGTTTTGGCTTACAAATACTGATGTAAAATACTGACCAAATGCTGCTAGTGTGACGGCAGCCTAATACATCACCAGAACTACCATCAGTACATGCATACATTACCAGAACCACCCTTAATACAGGAATAAATCATAAATCACCAAAACCACCTTAAGTACATGAATACATCACCAGAACACCATCAGTATATGAATATATCAACAGAACCACCATCATTACATGAATATATCACCAGAACTACCATCATCAGTACATGCATACATTACCAGAACCACCATTAATACAGGAATAAATCATAAATCACCAAAACCACCTTAAGTACATGAATAAATCACCAGAATCAGCATCAGTACAGGAAAATATCTCCAAGCTTAGAGCAGCAAACAAATGCAGCTACATATACAATTGTATCGCATGAAACTACAACTACCAGTATGTTCTTTTTTTTAAATCAGATAGATTTTTATTGAGCATAATAAATGATATCCACTTATATAACAGATTACATTCGTGTTTTTGATTAACAAGAAAATAAACCCCTCCCTCCCCCCCCCCCCCCCACTCAGAAGACCAACCCCAACCATACCAAACTCTCGGAGAGAAGATATTCCCCATTAGAGACATGTTATATCATTAACATTGTTTACCACAATCCCTCAATTATTCCCATCCAGCCATGGCTGCCATAGCTTTTGAAAAAACCCCATCCTATTCCTCTTCGTATAAATGCTTTTTTCGAGCTGGACAATATGATTCGCTTGCGCAACAAACTCTCGTCTGATTGGAGGTTCCTCCCTAATCCAATATCTTGCAATCACCTTTCTTGCAATGATCAGTAATCTAGCAATTGCCATTTTTGCAGTCTCGTCGGCCAAGACTTCCTCCACATACCCAAGTACACAAACCACTGGATCCCTGGGAATCGCGCACCCATAAAGCACCCCAATTTGGTTCAACACTACAACCCAATACGAAAAGAGTCTGGGACAGAGCCACAACATGTGCAGTATACCCGCCCAAGACTGAGAGCACCTAGGGCACCCAGAATCAGATCTCAATCCAGCTCTAAACAACATGTCCGGTGTCCTATAGGCCCTATTTACCACATACAGTTGCGACAATCTCCCAGGCTCACTCATCGACAATACCAGTATGTTCTTAATAATGGTAAGGAGTAGTGATGAGCGAGTGTACTCGTTGCTCAGGTTTTCCCAAGCACGCTCGGGTGGTCTCCGAGTATTTGTAACTGCTCGGAGATTAAGATTTCATCACTTCAGCAGCATGATTTGCGGTTACTAGACAGCTTGAACACATGTGGGGATTCCCTAGCAACTAGGCAACCCCCACATGTACTCAGGCTGGGTAGTAGCTGTAAATCATTCAGCTGTGGCGATGAAAACTAAATCTCCGAACACTAACAAATACTCGGAGACAACCCGAGCAATGAGTATACTCGCTCATCACTAGTAAGGAGATATTGCGAGTTGCTGTTAACAGCGATCATCAGACTGCAGATCATATATGCATATATGAACCACAGTGCTGATGAAACAGTCAGCATAATCAGCATCACAAATAACCATTTAGATCCAAGTACCTTAGTGCAGAGGTCCCCAACTCCAGTCCTCAAGGCCCACCAACAGGTCATGTTTTCAGGATTTCCTTAGTCTTGCCCAGGTAATAATTGCATCACCTGTGCAATGCAAAGGAAATCCTGAAAACATGACCTGTTGGTGGGCCTTGAGGACTGGAGTTGGGGACCTCTGCCTTAGTGTATAGGTAACTTCTTCAGGTGATTGAAATCATTATCTTTCTTTTCTATCTTGCCTAGATACTATGATGACTTTACAAATCCATGGTCATGTCTGCAGACTTCCATCTTCTCTGGTCTTCTGCAGCGCATCCCAACATGGCGCCTTTACTGAATATGGCTGAGCTGCTATGATACATATAGCCCATAAAAAAGAGTGCCTCTTATATGTGGGAAAAAATGACCCTAAGGCTACTTTCACACTAGCGTTAACTGCAATCCGTCACAATGCGTCGTTTTGCAGAAAAAACGCATAAAAGTGCTTGCAGGATGCGTTTTTTCCCCATAGACTTGTATTGACGACGCATTGCGACACGTCGCATCCGTAGTGCGATGGATGCGTCATGCTTTGGCGGACCGTCGGGAGCAAAAAACGCTACATGTAAAGTTTTTTGCTCCTGACGGACCGTTTTTTCTGACCGCGCATGCGCGTCCGGAACTCCGCCCCCACCTCCCCGCACCTCACAATGGGGCAGCGGATGCGCCGGAGAAATGCATCCGCTGCCTCCGTTGTGCAGTGCGTTCAACGCTAGCGTCGGAATCTCTGCCCGACGCATTGCGACGGGGAGATTCCGACGCTAGTGTGAAAGTAGCCTAAGGTGCATTTACATTGGCTATTAAACCTTCAGATCCTAATGTTAAAGACTCATCATTAATGATAATTGTATAGTGTAATGTTAATGGGTGGAGCGACTGAATAATCTGTTCATCATGTATGAAATAGCTTTTATGTAAGCGAAAAAAAATCTCATTCGTTTTTTGGAAATTGTGTAATGTAAATGGAGATTGATCTCTATTACACTGGCAAAAAGGGGGAGTGGAAATTAAAATCCTAAATTGGAAATTTTTGTACAATACATTATGAATTCATGTGTTACACTAATATGGTACCACTAATAGGATTTGAATGTTGAACACAAATACACTTCGGATTATCGGTCTTTCTGGACACAATGCGCGGTGTTTTCACGTTACGATGTAATGATCGCTATTCAACAATTTAATTTACATTCTCATTCTAGATAAACAATTGTCTGACCTCGTTTGCTAGATGTGAGTTTGCTTTCGTAACCGAACCCTTATACTCAGTCATGCATAACATACTTCTGATTATCCATTAGTTAACCATGTTCATCGGTGCAAACAATCAATTTCCCTCAATTCAAAGGGGATTTTTAAGGACACTTCATTTGTCAATAGACATTTTAAAAGAAAGTTTTTTTTTCTTCAGCCAATAATCTGATGATATTTAATCCCTTGGAGGTGTATTGACACAATTGAAAGGGCAGGTGATAACTGACAAATCCTTGGGAATCCAGCTACCAGAACAGTTAACAATTGCGATAGCAGGGTTCTGGATCCAAAAAACAGGGAAAGGATTATAGGCAGTCTATCAGCACAATATGACTGTTCAAACCAAGCACAGTACTCTCTAGAGCAGGGGTGGGCAATTAATTTTCCCGAGGGGACACATGAGAGACTGTGACTGTTGTGGAGGGCCAAACCAATAGACCGAAATTAATTCTGCTCAATATTAATATCGATATATTATAATTACCGTATATACGCGAGTATAAGCCAACCCAAGTATAAGCCGACCCCCCTAATTTTGCCACAAAAACCTGGGAAAACTTAATGACTCGAGTATAAGCCTAGGGTGAAAAATGCAGCAGCTACCGGTAAATGCCGAAAATAAAAATAGATACCAATAAAAGTAAAATTAATTGAGACATCAGTAGGTTAAGTGTTTTTGAATATCCATATTGAATCAGGATCCCCATATAATGCTCCATACAGTTCATGATGGCCCCATAAGATGCTCCATATTAAAATATGCCCCTTATAATGCTGCACAAATGTTGATTATGGCCCCATAAGATGCTCCATATAGATATTTGCCCCATACAATGCTGCACAAATGCTGACTATGGCCCCATAAGATGCTCCATAGTCACATTTGCCCCATATAATGCTGCACAAATGCTGATTATGGCCCCATAAGATGCTCCATAGACACATTTTCCCCATATAATGCTGCACAAATGGTGATTATGGCCCTATAAGATGCTCCATATAGATATTTGCCCCATACAGTGCTGCACAAATGCTGATTATGGCCCCATAAGATGCTCCATAGTAACATTTGCCCCATATAATGCTGCACAAATGCTGATTATGGGCCCATAAGATGCTCCATACAGACATTTGCCCCATACAATGCTGCACAAATGCTGATTATGGCCCCATAAGATGCTCCATAGAGATATTTGCCCCCATATAATGCTGCACAAATGCTGATTATGGCCTCATAAGATGCTCCATAGAGATATTTCCCCGATATAACACTGCACATGGCCCTATAAGATGCTCCATAGAGATATTTGCCCTGACATAATGCTGTACATGGCCCCTTAAAATGCTCCATAGAGATGATATTTTCCCCCATATAATGCTGCACATGGCCCCATAAGTGTTATGATCTGGTGGCCTAGGAGCAGCATGAGACGTACTCTGGAGAAGGTGGTACCTGTACTGACTGCAAACCCTGAACTTAGCAGCGCAACTAGAAGCAGCCGTGGGGAGTACCTAACACTCCCTAGACCCCTCGACACAGCCTGAGAACTAACTTCCCCTAAAGACAGAAACGGGAAAACTATCTTGCCTCAGAGAAAATCCCCAAAGGATAGACAGCCCCCCACAAATATTGACTGTGAGAGGAGAGGGAAATAACATACGCAGACATGAAATCATGATTTAGCATAGGAGGCCATTCTAGCTAAAAAGAAAGAATAGGGTGTTAAGGACTGGCGGAACGCACCAAGTACAAGATGAAATAGAACTAGGTGCGTTCGCAGTCCGAGGTCCACCGTGCAGGTAAAAACCCTGCTGCTAGTAAGACGGACTATATGGCGGTACTATAAGTATACACGCACGAGTTAACTTCACCCTGCGTGAAGGAAGCAATCCTGTTGCGTCACAGGACCGCGGTACCGCACATAGAGCGCGAGCAAGAAGTCAGCGAACTCAACCCCAACTAGGATTGAAGTCCGATTAGACACTTGCTGGCACAACACCGCAACTGGGTGTGTAAGGAAACTAAATAATAATATAAAGGCACAAGAGAGTGTGCGGTGCCGCACTGACGGACGCCACTAATCACCCAGGCTTGGGTCAGGAAAGCGCAGAGCAAGCGCACGGCGCCGTATAGGCGGACACAGCAATTGGTAGCTGTAATGTGTGTTACGTGCTGTTGGATAAGTCGGGTGCTAGATAGCAAACATACACCTTCCGCGAACAATCATTCAATAGGGAGGGTTATTTAAAGAGCAACTTTCACTCACAACACACACACATATTACAAGACAATACTAGCGCATGGCCGTGCGGTCATGCGCAGTTTATATAGCTGCAGCACAGGAAACAGCTACAGAAGTTTTGCCCTTTCAGAACCTGCCAAAAGGACCAATGGGATGTGCTGCAGTACCTGAGCATGTGACCCTCGATCTCAACGGGAGATCCTGCCCTGGGCATGCTCAGACAGAGAAAAGCAGGACTTAGATCCAGAAACGTCCACTCGCCGCTGCCCAGCACTGGCTTCAATGGCAGAAGCAGGAAAAGCAGCAGTAACTCTTCGCACAGAGTCAGACTGAGCGAGACGCTGGGATCGACGTCCCTGCTGAGCAGACTCCACTGCGGCTGGAGAAGAATCGGAGACCGCAGCGGAGACGGATCGAGATTCCCCCTGTGCAGCAGAGGAAACTCGACTCCTAACATAGGGCAGAGTACTATGCGGTCAGTATTAAAACACTAGAAAATATCCACCACAGAAAATACAAATCACCACATCTGACTAAAGACATGGAGGGTATATCTGCATCTCCAGAGACACAGCTTGGCTGCAAAAAATCCTTCACAGACAAAGCTGGACAAGACAAAACATGAAAATGCACAGAACTATAAGGTCCACAGCAGGTGGACAGCAAAAACAAAGCCAGAACTTATCTTTGTTGAAATGAACAGCAAAACAGGAGAGACCAGGTATGGATGTGAATCCTCCAAAAACAATGGACAACTGGCACTGACTAAAGGATAAAGCAGGTCTAAATAGCCCAGCCCAAATTGCAAAAAATGGATACACCTGATAAATGCTGCGATCCAAAGACAGTAGCACTACCACTCATAACCACCGGAGGGAGCCCAAGAGCAGAATTCACAACAGTACCCCCCCTTGAGGAGGGGTCACCGAACCCTCACCAGAGCCCCCAGGCCGATCAGGACGAGCCAAATGAAAGGCACGAACCAAATCGTCAGCATGAACATCGGAGGCAACAACCCAAGAATTATCCTCCTGGCCATAACCCTTCCATTTGACCAGATACTGAAGCTTCCGCCTCGAAAAACGAGAATCCAAAATCTTCTCAACCACATACTCCAACTCCCCATCAATCAACATCGGGGCCGGAGGATCAACAGAGGGAACAACGGGCACCACATACTTCCGCAACAAAGATCTATGGAACACATTATGGATGGAAAAAGAGGCTGGAAGGGCTAAACGAAAAGACACTGGATTGATAATCTCAGAAATCCTATAAGGACCAATAAACCGAGGCTTGAACTTAGGGGAAGAAACCTTCATAGGAACATGACGGGAAGACAACCAGACCAAATCCCCAACCCGAAGTCGGGAACCAACACACCGACGACGGTTAGCAAAACGCTGAGCCTCCTCCTGAGACAACACCAAATTGTCCACCACATGAGCCCAAATCTGCTGCAGCCTGTCAACCACAGAATCCACACCAGGACAATCAGAAGGCTCAACCTGCCCCGAAGAAAAATGAGGATGAAAACCAAAATTACAAAAAAAAGGCGAAACCAAGGTAGCAGAACTAGCCCAATTATTAAGGGCAAACTCGGCCAATGGCAAGAAAGCCACCCAATCATCCTGATCAGCAGACACAAAGCATCTCAAATAAGTTTCCAAAGTCTGATTAGTTCGCTCGGTTTGGCCATTTGTCTGAGGATGAAATGCAGAAGAAAAAGACAAATCAATGCCCAGCCTAGCACAAAAGGCCCGCCAAAACCTAGAAACAAACTGGGAACCTCTATCGGACACAATATACTCCGGAATGCCATGCAAACGAACCACATGCTGAAAAAACAACGGAACCAAATCAGAAGAGGAAGGCAATTTAGGCAAAGGTACCAAATGAACCATCTTAGAAAACCGGTCACAAACCACCCAGATAACAGACATCCTCTGGGAAACCGGAAGATCTGAAATAAAATCCATAGAAATATGCGTCCAAGGTCTCTCAGGGATCGGCAAAGGCAGAAGCAACCCACTAGCGCGGGAACAGCAAGGCTTAGCCTGCGCACAAATCCCACAGGACTGCACAAAAGAACGCACATCCTGTGACAAAAAAGGCCACCAAAAGGACCTACCAACCAAATCTCTGGTACCAAAAATCCCAGGATGGCCAGCCAACACAGAACAATGAACCTAAGAAATCACTTTACTAGTCCATCTATCAGGAACAAACAGTTTCCCCACTGGAAAGCGGTCAGGTTTATTAGCCTGAAATTCCTGAAGAACCCGTCGTAAATCAGGGGAGATGGCAGAAAGAATCACCCCATCCTTCAGAATGCCGACCGGCTCAAGAACCCCAGGGGAATCAGGAAAAAAACTCCTAGAGAGGGCATCCGCCTTAACATTCTTAGTACCAGGAAGGTACGAGACCACAAAATCAAAACGGGAGAAAAACAGGGACCATCGAGCCTGTCTAGGATTCAGTCGTTTGGCAGACTCGATGTAAATCAGATTCTTATGATCGGTCAGGACCACAATACGATGCTTGGCCCCCTCAAGCCAATGTCACCACTCCTCAAATGCCCACTTCATAGCTAACAACTCCCGATTGCCGACATCATAATTGCGTTCCGCAGGCGAAAACTTCAGAGAAAAGAAGGCACACGGTTTCATCAAGGAACCATCAGAATTCCTCTGAGACAAAACGGCCCCTGCCCCAATCTCAGACGCGTCAACCTCAACCTGAAATGGAAGAGAAACATCCGGCTGACGCAATACAGGGGCAGAAGTAAATTGGCGTTTAAGCTCCTGAAAGGCAGAAACAGCCACAGAGGACCAATTCATCACATCAGCGCCTTTCTTCGTCAAATCGGTCAGAGGTTTAACCACACTGGATAAGTTGGCAATGAATTGACGATAAAAATTAGCAAAGCCCAAGAATTTCTGAAGGCTCTTCACACATGTGGGCTGAATCCAATCATGAATGGCCTGAACCTTAACCGGATCCATTTCTATAGATGAGGGAGAAAAAATGAAGCCCAAAAAAGAAACCTTCTGCACTCCAAAGAGGCACTTCGACCCCTTCACAAATAAAGCATTATTACGGAGGATCTGAAATACCATCCTGACCTGTTTCACATGAGACTCCCAATCATCGGAAAAAATTAAAATATCATCCAAATATACAACCATGAATTTATCAAGATAACTCCGAAAGATATCATGCATAAAGGATTGGAACACAGATGGGGCATTAGAGAGTCCGAATGGCATCACAAGGTATTCAAAATGGCCCCTCGAAGGTCAATCTTAGTAAACCAGCTAGCCCCCTTAATCCTAGCAAACAAATCAGTAAGCAAAGGCAAAGGGTATTGAAATTTGACCGTGATCTTATTCAAGAGGCGATAATCAATACACGGTCTCATGGAGCCATCCTTCTTGGCAACAATAAAAAAAACCTGCTCCCAATGGTGAAGAAGATGGCCGAATATGCCCCTTCTCCAAAGACTCCTTAATATAGCTCCGCATGGTGGCATGTTCTGGCACAGACAGGTTGAAAAGTCGGCCCTTAGGGAACTTACAACCTGGAATCAAGTCAATAGCACAATCACAGTCCCTATGTGGTGGAAGGGAACTGAATTTGGGCTCATCGAATACATCCTGGGAATCTGACAAAAACTCAGGAATTTCAGAAGAGGGGGAAGAGGAAATTGACATCAAAGGAACGTGACCATGAACCCCCTGACAACCCCAACTAGTCACAGACATAGATTTCCAATCTAACACCGGATTATGTAGCTGTAACCATGGAAAACCCAGCACAATATCATCATGCAAATTATGCAACACCAGAAAACGACATTCTTCCTGATGGGCTGGCGCCATGCGCATGGTCAGCTGTGTCCAAAACTGAGGTTTATTTATAGCCAACGGTGTAGCATCAATCCCCCTTAAAGGAATAGGGTTCTGCAAAGGCTGCAAGGTGGAAACCACAACGTCTGGCAAATTCTAAGTCCATTAAGTTCAGAGCGGCGCCTGAATCCACAAATGCCATGACAGAAAATGATGATAATGAGCAGATCAAGGTCACAGATAACAGAAATTTAGGTTGTACAGTACTGATGGTAACAGAACTAGCGATTCTCTTTGTACGCTTAGGGCAATCAGAAATAACATGAGCAGAATCACCGCAGTAAAAACACAACCTATTCTGACGCCTGAATCTTTGTTGTTCAGCACTAGACAAAATCCTATCACACTGCATAGGCTCAGGGCTCCGCTCGGAGGACAACGCCACAGTGTGCACAACTCTGCGCTCGCGCAAGCGTCGATCAATCTGAATGGCCAGAGACATAGAATCACTCAGACCAGCAGGTGTAGGGAACCCCACCATAACATCTTTAACGGATTCAGAAAGACCCTTTCTGAAAATTTCCGCCAAGGCATCCTCATTCCATTTAGTCAGTAAAGACCATTTTCTAAATTTCTGGCAATACGATTCTGCCGCTTCTTGACCCTGACACAGGGCCAACAAGATCTTCTCAGCTTGATCCACAGAATTAGGCTCATCATACAATAACCCTAATGCTTGAAAGAAAGAATCAACATTAAGCAAAGCAGGATTGCCAGGTTCCAGGGAAAATGCCCAATCCTGTGGGTCACCACGCAGCAGGGATATGATGATTTTAACCTGCTGAATGGGATCACCAGAGGACCGGGGTCTCAATGCAAAAAACAGTTTACAGTTATTTTTGAAACTCAAAAATTTGGATCTGTCACCAAAAAATAAATCAGGAGTGGGAATCTTAGGTTCTAAGGCAGGAGTCTGAATAATATAATCTGAAATACCCTGTACCCTAGCAGCAAGCTGATCCACCCGAGAAACTAACTACTGAACATTCATGTTATTACTAGGTTCCGTAGCCACCCAGAGATTAAGAGAGAGGAAAAGACAAAACAGGCTAAGGAAAAAAAAATGGCTCAAAACCTTTCCTCCCTTCTTCTGAGATGCAATTAACTCATTGTTGGCCAGTTGTACTGTTATGATCTGGTGGCCTAGGAGCAGCATGAGACGTACTCTGGAGAAGGTGGTACCTGTACTGACCGCAAACCCTGAACTTAGCAGCGCAACTAGAAGCAGCCGTGGGGAGTACCTAACACTCTCTAGACCCCTCGACACAGCCTGAGAACTAACTTCCCCTAAAGACAGAAATGGGAAAACTATCTTGCCTCAGAGAAAATCCCCAAAGGATAGACAGCCCCCCACAAATATTGACTGTGAGAGGAGAGGGAAATAACATACGCAGACATGAAATCAGGATTTAGCATAGGAGGCCATTCTAGCTAAAAAGAAAGAATAGGGCAGAGTACTATGCGGTCAGTATTAAAACACTAGAAAATATCCACCACAGAAAATACAAATCACCACATCTGACTAAAGACATGGAGGGTATATCTGCATCTCCAGAGACACAGCTTGGCTGCAAAAAATCCTTCACAGACAAAGCTGGACAAGACAAAACATGAAAATGCACAGAACTATAAGGTCCACAGCAGGTGGACAGCAAAAACAAAGCCAGAACTTATCTTTGTTGAAATGAACAGCAAAACAGGAGAGACCAGGTATGGATGTGAATCCTCCAAAAACAATGGACAACTGGCACTGACTAAAGGATAAAGCAGGACTAAATAGCCCAGCCCAAATTGCAAAAAATGTATACACCTGATAAATGCTGCGATCCAAAGACAGCAACACTACCACTCATAGCCCAAGAGCAGAATTCACAACAATAAGATGATCCATAGAGATATTTGCCCCATATAACACTGAACATGGCCCCATAAGATGCTCCATAGACTATTATGCCCCATATGCTGTTGCTGCAATAAAAAAAATCACATACTCACCTCTCGTCGCTCAGGCCCCTGGCACTTGCTATACTCACCTTTCCCGTTCCACCGCTGAGCGCCGCTGTGTCTTCTGTATCTTCTGCACTGACTGTTCAGGCAGAGGGCGGTGCGCACACTAATCGCGTCATCGCACCCTATGACCTGAGCGTCACTGCAGAGGGCAAAGGACGCAGAAGACGGAGCGGCGCCGACGGTGGAACGCAGAACAGGTGAATATGCCACCGTTATACTCACCTGCTCCTGGCGCGGTCCCTGCAGGTCCCTGGTTCTCCGGGCGCTGACAGCTTCTTCCTGTATTGAGCGGTCACATGGTACCGCTCATTACAGTAATGAATATGCGACTCCACTCCTATGGGAGTGGACTCGGGTCCATATTCATTACTGTAATGAGCGGTACCATGTGACCGCTCAATACAGGAAGCTGTCAGCACCCGGAGAACCCGGGACCTGCAGGGAGCAGGTGAGTATTATTAGACAGCTGCCACTCCCATCCCCTGCCGACCCCTGGGAATGACTTGAGTGTAAGCCGAGAGGGGCAATTTCAGCCTAAAAAAATGGGCTGAAATTCTCGGCTTATACTTGAGTATATTATTGATAATTGTATCACTTAATATTGAGCAGAATTAAATATGCTGACATCCCCTTATATATCATATGAGCCTCTCAACAGCCCCTTATATGCGGCATCAGCCCCACACAGCCTCCCCCATATGTGGCATGAGCCCCACATAGCCTCTCCATATACTGCATGAACCCCACACAGCCTTAGTATATACACTGCATGTCGCCCCATGGCCTCCCCATGTGCAGTATGTTGCTCCCATTTGCAGCACCATGTCCCCCATATGAAGCACCATGTCACCCCATGTGCAGCACCATGTCACCCCCATGTGCAGCACCATGTCACCCCCATGTGCAGCACCATGTGCAGCGCCATGTCACCCCCCATGTGCAGCACCATGTCACCCCCCATGTGCAGCACCATGTCACCCAACATGTGAAGCACCATGTCACCCTCCATGTGCAGCACTGTTACCCCCATGTTCAGCACCATGTCACCGCGCTGTGCAGCACCATATCACCCCCCCATGTCCAGCACCATGTCACCCCCTCATGTGCAGCACCATATCACCCCCATGTGCAGCACCATGTCACCCCCCATGTGCACCCCGTTCCACCCCCCATGTGCAGCATCATGTTACCCCCATGTGAAGCACCATGTCACCCCCCCATGTGCAGCATCTTGTCACCTCCCCATGTGCAGCACCATGTCACCCCATAGCCTCCCCATGCCCACCCAAATATCCCATGCTTATGAAAAAAAAAAGACCACCACATACTCACCTCAGTCCCGTTCCCTGGAGCTTTGCTTCTCTCTGCCTCCAGTGCACGGACTCTCCGGAGTACACAGCTGACAGGATGAAATTACGTCATCGTGTCAGCTGTTTCTCATGCTGATTGGTGGAGGAAGTGGCTGGAGGCCACTCCTCCACCAAAGGAGTCAGCGGCGCAGCGAAGATGGAGGCAGTGTGCGAGCACTGTGCGGCCCATGAACCTCTGGTTTCCAGCCCCACGGCTGTCTCGATCTGCGGACCACTGTTAGTTGAACAGTGGGTCCCAAAAGTCAAGGTTACGGTTACTGGTCGATCATTGTCACCCCAGTCCGATACTGACACAAGGCATAGCCAAGCAGTTCAGCACCTTCCTACTTAATTTTTTTTAAACTATCTTCGCTTTCCTTTTTTCTTGATTGACAGCTCTCACTTTACAGGAGCCAGATGGAAAATGAGTAGGTGGGAAGGCCAAAGGTGTTAGGATTCTTCTTCTGCACAGGATAGATCCCAAGCCCTATCTTCCTCTGCAGTCTCCCATTCAGTTCCAAACGCAGTGGATGCTGCTCAGCAAAGACGTCGGTCTCATCGTCTTGCTCAGACTCAGTCTGTGCGCATGGTTACCACTGCCTCTCCAGGTTCAACTATGGTAACTGATAATAGACAGCAGCGAGCGATCTCTCCTGAGGCTAAGTTCAGGATTCGCTCTACTAAGCATGCTAGTCAGTCGACTTCTCATTGGTGATCGGCCGTCAAATGCTCAGGTCCTGGTCCATCTTTGGTTCGGCCCATGAGCAAGGTCCTGTCTGATTGGCAAAAACTATAAAAGGATCTTTGGCGCACCCATCGGCGCCCATAGGGGCGTGGGGAAGCGTGAATATTCATTTTGCTTTAGCATCGGGGACAGGATCTTGTCTCCAGCTGCTGCTACTGGCAAAAGGCGGGCCCCCTTGACTCAGGGGCCCCATAACCACTGGCTGGGGGCCCCTGGAGCAGTGGGGGCCCTAGGCAGCTGCTGGCCAGTATTCCAGCAGGTGTCAGTGCCTGGGCCCATTGTAGAATCCTCCGGTTCTCCGGTGGGCCAGTCCGAGCCTGGCCCCATACAGTATAATGGCCCCATATAGTGCTCCATACAGTATAATTCGCACCACATAGTCCTCTATACAGAATAATGAGCCCCCTATATTGCTCCATACGGAATTGACCCCATATAATGCTCCATACAGTATAGTGAGTCACATATAATTCTCCATACAATATATGATGGGCCCCATCTATTGCTCCATATATAATTGGCCTCATATAATGCTCCATACAGTATATGATCGGCCCCATACAGTATACTGAGTCCCATATATTGCTCCATACAGAATGGGCCCCATATGATGCTCCATACAGA
Source organism: Ranitomeya imitator (assembly GCF_032444005.1). Classification (NCBI taxonomy): domain Eukaryota; kingdom Metazoa; phylum Chordata; class Amphibia; order Anura; family Dendrobatidae; genus Ranitomeya; species Ranitomeya imitator. Next base: position 761,768,208 of record NC_091284.1, on the reverse strand, counting down.
ATGGGCCCAGATAATACTCCTTACAGAATGGGTCCCTTATAATGCTCCAAAAATTATTGGCCCCATAAGATGCTCCATGTATAATGGGCCCCATATAATGCTCCATATATAATTGGCCATGTAAAATGCTCCATATATAATTAGTCCCATAAGATGCTTCATATATTATTGGCCCCATATACTGCTCCATATGTAATTGGCCCCATATACTGGCCCATATTGAATTGGCCCCATAAGATGCTCCATATTAAATTGGCCCCATATAATGCTCCCTATAGAATTGGCTTCATAAGATGCTCCCTATATTATTGGCCCCATAAGATGCTCCATATAGAATTAGCCCCATATAATGCTCCATATAGAATTGACCCCATTAGATGCTCCATATTAAATTGGCCCCATATAATGCTGCCTATAGAATTGGCTTCATAAGATGCTCCATATAGAATTAGCCCCATATAATGCTCCATATATGGGCCCCTTCTGATGGTCCCCATATATTGCTCCAAATATAAAAAAAAATGAAATACTCACCTCTCGTTGCTTGTCGCTGCTCTTCTCTGCTGCGTCTTCCTGATCTCTGTGCTGCGACTGCTCAGGCAGAGGGCGTGCACTGGTGACATCATCGCACCCTCTGACCTGAACGTCACAGTCAGAGGATGGGAGACGCTGCAGCGCTGGAACCGGGAGAGATACTGTAAGTATCGCAAGTGCCAGGGCCCGGAGCAGGCGGGGGGTCAACTCGCGGGGCCGGCACTATAGCGCACCAGTGTCCACGACAGCGAGTGGGCCCCCTGCCTGCTCAGGGCCCAGCACTTGCCCGAGTGCTGAAGCCGGCCCTGCAGCCTACTCATCTGAGTTTCATCTGTGCTCACCTGCTAGTCTTGCCTGATGCTCGCACCTGTCCCAGTGTTCCTGTTCTCCAAGTGGGATCAGCAGTCACAGCCAGACACCACCCTGGAATAGCACCTGGCAGCTGCCTGCCTCACAAATCTGACCTCACCATCAGAGGCTCCAGAGAATACCAAGGCAGCTGTAATAGTCACGCCTGTTCCAGGGTAGTTTGGTTTGTGGCACAGTGGGGCCACAAACCCCCTGGCTCACATCCACCAATCAGGGCGTGAGCGTGACAGTTTGCACAGGCCATGGTCTCCGCAGTATCCCATGTCCTACCGCTCAGAGGTATAGAAAAATAGGAGACAAAAAAAGCGCAAATAGGGTCTTATCTGTTGTGAATTCTGTTGTCGGGCTCCCTCCTGTGGTCATGAATGGTACTTCGGCTGGTTCTGTCCATGGACTTCCTCTGGTGGGTGTTTCTGAGTTTCCTTTCACAGGTAACGAGGTTAATTCGTTAGCTGCTGCTCTATTTGACTCCACTTAGATCTTTGCTCCACGCCACCTGTCAATGTTTCAGTATTGGTCTAGTTCACTCCTGGATCGTTCTTGTGACCTGTCTTCCCATCAGAAGCTAAGTTCCAGCTTGTATTTCTTTAGTTTGCTATTTTTCTGTCCAGCCTAAGTATTTAATTTGTTGTCTTGCTTGCTGGAAGCTCTGGGACGCAGAGGGAGCGCCTCCGCACCGTGAGTCGGTGCGGAGGGTCTTTTTGCGCCCTCTGCGTGGTCTTTTTGTAGGTTTTTGTGCTGACCGCAAAGTAACCATTCCTATCCTCGGTCTGTTCAGTAAGTCGGGCCTCACTTTGCTTAATCTATTTCATCTCTGTGTTTGTATTTTCATCTTACTCACAGTCATTATATGTGGGGGGCTGCCATTTCCTTTGGGGAACTTCTCTGAGGCAAGGTAGGCTTTATTTTCCTATCTTCAGGGCTAGCTAGTTTCTTAGGCTGTGCCGAGTTGCATAGGGAGCGTTAGGCGCAATCCACGGCTATTTCTAGTGTGGTTGATAGGTTTAGGGATTGCGGTCAGCAGAGTTCCCACGTCCCAGAGCTCGTCCTTTATTATCAGTAACTATCAGGTCATTCCGTGTGCTCTTAACCACCAGGTCCATTATTGTCCTGACCACCAGGTCATAACAGTACAGGTGGCCCAAAGTACTAATGCATCTCAATAGAGGGATAAGAGAAGTTCTGAGACCATTTTTTTTTCTTTGCAGTGTGTTTTGTCTCAATTTTCCCCTTTACCTCTGGGTGGTTCAGGACACTGGTGTTAACATGGACATTCAAGGTCTGTCCTCTTGGATGGATAATCTCACTACAAGGATACAAAACATTCAAGATTTTGTGGTTCAGAATCCGATGTCAGAGCCTAAGATTCCTATTCCTGATTTGTTTTTTGGTGATAGATCTAAGTTCTTGAATTTCAAAAATAATTGTAAATTGTTTCTTGCCTTGAAACCTCGCTCCTCAGGTGACCCTGTTTAACAAGTAAAGATCATCATTTCTTTGTTACGTGGGGACCCTCAAGACTGGGCATTTTCCCTTGCGCCAGGAGATCAGGCATTGCGTGATGTTGATGCGTTTTTCCTGGCGCTTGGATTGCTTTATGACGAACCTAATTCAGTGGATCAGGCAGAGAAAATCTTGCTGGCTCTGTGTCAGGGTCAGGATGAAGCGGAGATATATTGTCAGAAGTTTAGAAAGTGGTCTGTGCTCACTCAGTGGAATGAATGTGCCCTGGCAGCAATCTTCAGAAAGGGTCTCTCTGAAGCCCTTAAGGATGTCATGGTGGGGTTTCCCATGCCTGCTGGTCTGAATGAGTCTATGTCCTTGGCCATTCAGATCGATCGACGCTTGCGTGAGCGTAAAGCTGTGCACCATTTGGCGGTACTATCTGAGCATGGGCCTGAGCCTATGCAATGTGATAGGACTTTGACCAGAGCTGAACGGCAAGAACACAGACGTCGGAATGGGCTGTGTTTTTACTGTGGTGAATTCACTCATGCTATCTCCGATTGTCATAAGCGCACTAAGCGGTTCGCTAGGTCTGCCACCATTGGTACGGTACAGTCTAAATTTCTATTGTCTGTTACTCTGATTTGCTCTTTGTCATCCTATTCTGTTATGGCATTTGTGGATTCAGGCGCTGCCCTGAATTTGATGGACTTGGAGTATGCTAGGCGCTGTGGTTTTTTCTTGGAGCCCTTGCAGTATCCTATTCCATTGAGAGGAATTGATGCTGCGCCTTTGGCCAAGAATAAGCCTCAGTATTGGACCCAATTGACTATGTGCATGGCTCCTGCACATCAGGAGGATATCCGCTTTCTGGTGTTGCATAATCTGCATGATGTGGTCGTTTTGGGGTTGCCATGGCTACAGGTTCATAATCCAGTATTGGACTGGAAATCTATGTCTGTGTCCAGCTGGGGTTGCCAGGGGGTACATGGTGATGTTCCATTTTTGTCTATTTCGTCTTCCACTCCTTCTGAAGTTCCAGAGTTTTTGTCGGATTATCGGGATGTATTTGATGAGCCCAAAGCCAGTGCCATACCTCCTCATAGGGATTGCGATTGTGCAATTAATTTGATTCCTGGTAGTAAGTTTCCTAAGGGCCGATTGTTCAATTTATCTGTGCCAGAACACGCCGCTATGCGGAGTTATATAAAGGAATCCTTGGAGAAAGGCCATATTCGCCCGTCGTCATCACCGTTAGGAGCAGGGTTCTTTTTTGTGGCCAAGAAGGATGGTTCTTTGAGACCTTGCATTGATTACCACCTTCTTAATAAAATTACAGTCAAATTTCAGTATCCTTTGCCGTTGCTGTCTGATATGTTTGCTCGTATTAAAGGAGCTAGTTGGTTCACCAAGATAGGTCTTCGAGGGGCGTATAATCTTGTGCGTATTAAACAATGCGATGAATGGAAAACAGCATTTAATACGCCCGAGGGCCATTTTGAGTACCTGGTTATGCCATTCGGGCTTTCCAATGCTCCATCAGTATTTCAGTCCTTTATGCATGACATCTTCCGAGAGTACCTGGATAAATTCCTGATTGTGCATTTGGATGATATTTTGGTCTTTTCGGATGATTGGGAGTCTCATGTGAAGCAGGTCAGAATGGTGTTCCAGGTCCTTCGTGCGAATTCCTTGTTTGTGAAGGGGTCAAAGTGTCTCTTTGGAGTTCAGAAGGTTTCATTTTTGGGGTTCATTTTTTCCTCTTCTACTATCGAGATGGACCCTGTTAAAGTCCAGGCCATTTACGATTGGACTCAGCCGACATCTGTGAAGAGCCTGCAGAAGTTCCTGGGCTTTGCTAATTTTTATCGGCGCTTCATCGCTAATTTTTCTACTGTTGCTAAACCGTTGACTGATTTGACCAAGAAGGGTGCTGATGTGGTCAATTGGTCTTCTGCGGCTGTAGAGGCTTTTCAGGAGTTGAAGCGTCGTTTTTCTTCTACCCCTGTGTTGTGCCAGCTAGATGTTTTGCTTCCGTTTCAGGTTGAGGTTGATGCTTCTGAGATTGGAGCAGGGGCTGTTTTGTCGCAAAGAAGTTCTGATGGCTCGGTGATGAAGCCATGTGCTTTCTTTTCTAGAAAGTATTCGCCTGCTGAGCGTAACTATGATGTTGGTAATCGTGAATTGTTGGCTATGAAGTGGGCATTCGAGGAGTGGCGTCATTGGCTGGAGGGAGCCAAGCATCACGTGGTGGTCTTGACAGATCACAAGAATTTGACTTATCTTGAGTCTGCCAAACGGTTGAATCTGAGACAGACTCGATGGTCGTTATTTTTCTCCCGTTTTGATTTTGTGGTTTCGTACCTTCCGGGTTCTAAGAATGTGAAGGCTGATGCCCTGTCAAGGAGTTTTGTGCCTGACTCTCCGGGTGTTCCTGAGCCGGCGGGTATTCTCAAAGAGGGGGTAATTTTGTCTGCCATCTCCCCTGATTTGCGGCGGGTGCTGCAAAAATTTCAGGCTGATAGACCTGACCGTTGCCCAGCGGAGAAACTGTTTGTCCCTGATAGATGGACTAGTAGAGTTATCTCTGAGATTCATTGTTCTGTGTTGGCTGGGCATCCTGGAATCTTTGGTACCAGAGATTTGGTGGCTAGATCCTTCTGGTGGCCGTCTTTGTCATGGGATGTGCGTTCTTTTGTGCAGTCCTGTGGGACTTGTGCTCGGGCTAAGCCCTGCTGTTCTCGTGCCAGTGGGTTGCTTTTGCCCTTGCCGGTCCCGAAGAGGCCCTGGACGCATATTTCTATGGATTTTATTTCGGATCTCCCCGTCTCTCAAAAGATGTCGGTCATTTGGGTGGTTTGTGATCGCTTTTCTAAGATGGTCCATTTGGTACCTTTGTCTAAATTGCCTTCCTCCTCTGATTTGGTGCCATTATTTTTCCAGCATGTGGTTCGTTTACATGGTATCCCGGAGAACATCGTTTCTGACAGAGGTTCCCAGTTTGTTTCAAGGTTTTGGCGATCCTTTTGTGCTAGGATGGGCATTGATTTGTCTTTTTCCTCGGCTTTCCATCCTCAGACAAATGGCCAAACCGAACAAACTAATCAAACTTTGGAAACATATCTGAGATGCTTTGTTTCTGCTGATCAGGATGATTGGGTGTCCTTTTTGCCGTTGGCTGAGTTCGCCCTTAATAATCGGGCCAGCTCGGCTACTTTGGTTTCACCGTTTTTCTGCAATTCTGGTTTCCATCCTCGTTTCTCTTCAGGGCAGGTTGAGTCTTCAGACTGTCCTGGTGTAGATACTGTGGTGGATAGGTTGCAGCAGATTTGGACTCATGTGGTGGACAATTTGACATTGTCCCAGGAGAAGGCTCAACGTTTCGCTAACCGCCGGCGCTGTGTGGGTCCCCGACTTCGTGTTGGGGATTTGGTTTGGTTGTCGTCTCGTTATGTTCCTATGAAGGTTTCCTCTCCTAAGTTTAAGCCTCGTTTCATTGGTCCGTATAAGATTTCTGAGGTTATCAATCCTGTGTCATTTCGTTTGGCCCTTCCTGCTTCTTTTGCCATCCATAATGTGTTCCATAGGTCGTTATTGCGGAGATACGTGGCGCCTGTGGTTCCATCCGTTGATCCTCCTGCCCCGGTGTTAGTTGAGGGGGAGTTGGAGTATGTGGTGGAGAAGATTTTGGATTCTCGTGTTTCGAGACGGAAACTCCAGTACCTGGTCAAGTGGAAGGGTTATGGTCAGGAAGATAATTCCTGGGTTTTTGCCTCTGATGTTCATGCTGCCGATCTGGTTCGTGCCTTTCATTTGGCTCATCCTGTTCGGCCTGGGGGCTCTGGTGAGGGTTCGGTGACCCCTCCTCAAGGGGGGGGGTACTGTTGTGAATTCTGTTGTCGGGCTCCCTCCTGTGGTCATGAATGGTACTTCGGCTGGTTCTGTCCATGGACTTCCTCTGGTGGGTGTTTCTGAGTTTCCTTTCACAGGTGACGAGGTTAATTTGTTAGCTGCTGCTCTATTTGACTCCACTTAGATCTTTGCTCCACGCTACCTGTCAATGTTTCAGTATTGGTCTAGTTCACTCCTGGATCGTTCTTGTGACCTGTCTTCCCATCAGAAGCTAAGTTCCAGCTTGTATTTCTTTGGTTTGCTATTTTTCTGTCCAGCTTACTATTTAATTTGTTGTCTTGCTTGCTGGGAGCTCTGGGACGCAGAGGGAGCGCCTCCGCACCGTGAGTCGTGCGGAGGGTCTTTTTGCGCCCTCTGCGTGGTCTTTTTGTAGGTTTTTGTGCTGACCGCAAAATAACCTTTCCTATCCTCGGTCTGTTCAGTAAGTCGGGCCTCACTTTGCTTAATCTATTTCATCTCTGTGTTTGTATTTTCATCTTACTCACAGTCATTATATGTGGGGGGCTGCCTTTTCCTTTGGGGAACTTCTCTGAGGCAAGGTAGGCTTTATTTTCCTATCTTCAGGGCTAGCTAGTTTCTTAGGCTGTGCCGAGTTGCATAGGGAGCGTTAGGCGCAATCCACGGCTATTTCTAGTGTGGTTGATAGGTTTAGGGATTGCGGTCAGCAGAGTTCCCACGTCCCAGAGCTCGTCCTTTATTATCAGTAACTATCAGGTCATTCCGTGTGCTCTTAACCACCAGGTCCATTATTGTCCTGACCACCAGGTCATAACACTTATCCCCAGGATTGCTTATAGAGCATGATGAACTTTTTCTTTATCCGTATGAGCAACCAGAATAATTTGTTCCGCCCCATGTAGTTCAAATTGAGGAGACTTCGGACCCAATCATAATCTCAAACGCTCTCTACAAGCAACTTCTGGCTTATGAGGAGAAGCAGCATGACCCAGCAGACCTGCCTAGGTTCTATGGGAATCCTAAAGAGTGTAAAGGGTTCCTGGAGCAGTGCCTGCACTTCATCCAGGGAATGTAGCCTGTTTCCCCTCCGACTGGGTCAAGGTGGGATATATCATGTCCTCCCTGGCCGAAGAAGCTCTAATATGGGTCACTCCCCTTTGGGAAGCAGGGGATCCCATCATCTCGGACTTTGAGGCCTTCCTGGTGGCTTTCCGTAAAGCCTTTGATGTACCTGGTCCAGCTACGCCTACTAAGTCTTCCCTTTCCAGATCCGAGAGGCGCTCCAGACGGGCGAAACCAGTGAGGAAACCACCTCGTCAGACCACGACCATCCGAAATCCTCCCGTTCCTCTCCCTGATAAAGCACCTACTCAAATAGAACCCAAAAAGACTGTCAAGAGTGGACTGGCAAAGCACCAGTCTAAGGCCAGTCCTAAGAAGGGCTTATTATATTGCTGCAGCTGTGAGGAACACCCGGACGGCCTCTGTCCAAAGGATCTAAAGCTCCAGAACCTTGGATCAGTAGTAGAAACTGCCTTGGTGAGAATAACTCCTTTACACTAAAGTCTATGTCAGTTCCGGTGCCTTGTGGGAGCTTTGGCTCTGCTAATATATTCAAGCTGCAAACCAGACGGAGTCTATGTGGTTCCTGTTCCACAGCTCTTGAATCCTGTGAAGGTGTTTGGTGAATGCCGAGCCCTACTTATGAACAGTCTAGTGTCGAAGGGACTACTACAGCTCCAAATCATAGCATTATATTCAAAGAAATTTGTTTTCCACTTGCTGACCAGTTTGCCCATTGGTCGTTCTGAGCCGGGTACTCTACTGCCCAGTCTGGTCCGAAGACCCAGCATGGTGCTGTATTTTGAACTACCTAGTCTCCAGAGGTCTCTAGTTCCTATAATGCAAGGTCAGTCTACAGTGTTGTCAACTTCTCCACCTGATCTGCTGGTTAAGTCATGGTGTGCTGACGCCTCTGAAGAAAAGGAAGCAGTGGCGCGCTCTCCGCACACCTCCAGTGACAATACCAGTGACCAGTTCCCAGGAACATCCCTGTCGCTTGAAAGTTTTTCTCTGAAATATGGGCAGAAGATGCTTCCTGTAAAGATGTCTTTGGATTCCATGTGGCTGGTGGATGAAGAAGTTGAAGCAGAAGCTCTTGTATATCTGTTCTTCACTAATCCGGAGGAAGATGTGGTCCAGTTTTGTCAGAGTAACAGGCTGATGGAGCTTCCTAAATGTATGTCTTCTGCTTCCAAGTGGCTACTTGGTGATAATACCAAGACAGAGATTTACTCATCCTCTGATCCAGAACAGGAGGTCCAGTTTTCTCAGGGTACCAAGCTGAAGATGCTTCCTGTATGTATGCCTCCAGCTTCCATGTGGCCATTGGGTGAAGATCCCAAGACAGAAGTGTGCTCATCTCTACTTTCCACCAGTCTAAAGGAGGAGGTTCAATTTACTTGTGATGATGGTCTTAAGTTGGATCCAGTGAAGGTGTCTTCAGTTTCCAGAGGATCGGTTTATGTTGAGGTCAAAACAGAAGCTTCCAAGTCCCTACTTTCTGTCAACCAGGTGAAAGAAGTCCTGGCCCTTGTATCTTCAGTGTGGGAAGTGTTATGTTTGCTAATGACAGGTGTTATAAAGGCAATCCAGAAACACAGTGTGCTTAGCGATCAGAGCGCACACAGTGATCTGACAAATACCCAAAAATAAAAGAACGAGCTCTGAGACGTGGAAACTCAGTAGACTGCACACCTGATCCTATCCTAAACACAACTAAAAGCGGCTGTGGATTGCGCCTAACAACTACCTAGGCAACTCGGCACAGCCTAAGAAACTAGCTAGCCTGAAGATAGAAAAATAGGCCTGACTTGCCCCAGAGAAATTCCCCAAAGGAAAAGGCAGCCCCCCACATATAATGACTGTGAGTAAGATGAAAAGACAAAACGTAGGGATGAAATAGATTCAGCAAAGTGGGGCCCGATATTCTAGGACAGAGCGAGGACAGTAAAGCGAACTTTGCAGTCTACAAAAAACCCTAAAGCAAAACCACGCAAAGGGGGCAAAAAAACCCCACCGTGCCGAACTAACGGCACGGCGGTACACCCTTTGCGTCTCAGAGCTTCCAGCAAAACAAAAGACAAGCTGGACAGAAAAAAAGCAACAAAAAAGCAAAAGGCACTTAGCTATACAGAGCAGCAGGTCACAGGAACAATCAGGAGAAGCTCAGATCCAACACTGAAACATTGACAAGGAGCAAGGATAGCAGCATCAGGCGGAGTTAAGTAATGAAGCAGTTAACGAGCTCACCAGAACACCTGAGGGAGGAAGCTCAGAAGCTGCAGTACCACTTGTGACCACAGGAGTGAATTCAGCCACAGAATTCACAACAGTACCCCCCCTTGAGGAGGGGTCACCGAACCCTCACCAGAGCCCCCAGGCCGACCAGGATGAGCCGCATGAAAGGCACGAACAAGATCGGAAGCATGAACATCAGAGGCAAAAACCCAGGAATTATCTTCCTGAGCATAACCCTTCCATTTAACCAGATACTGGAGTTTCCGTCTAGAAACACGAGAATCCAAAATCTTCTCCACAATATACTCCAATTCCCCCTCCACCAAAACCGGGGCAGGAGGCTCAACAGATGGAACCATAGGTGCCACGTATCTCCGCAACAACGACCTATGGAATACATTATGTATGGAAAAGGAGTCTGGGAGGGTCAAACGAAAAGACACAGGATTGAGAACCTCAGAAATCCTATACGGACCAATAAAACGAGGTTTAAATTTAGGAGAGGAAACCTTCATAGGAATATGACGAGAAGATAACCAAACCAGATCCCCAACACGAAGTCGGGGACCCACACGGCGTCTGCGATTAGCGAAACGTTGAGCCTTCTCCTGGGACAAGGTCAAATTGTCCACTACCTGAGTCCAGATCTGCTGCAACCTATCCACCACAGAATCCACACCAGGACAGTCCGAAGACTCAACCTGTCCTGAAGAGAAACGAGGATGGAACCCAGAATTGCAAAAAAATGGAGAAACCAAGGTAGCCGAGCTGGCCCGATTATTAAGGGCGAACTCAGCCAACGGCAAAAAGGACACCCAATCATCCTGGTCTGCAGAAACAAAACATCTCAGATATGTTTCCAAGGTCTGATTGGTTCGTTCGGTCTGGCCATTAGTCTGAGGATGGAAAGCCGAGGAAAAGGATAGGTCAATGCCCATCCTACCACAAAAGGCTCGCCAAAACCTTGAAACAAACTGGGAACCTCTGTCAGAAACAATATTCTCAGGAATGCCATGCAACCGAACCACATGCTGAAAGAACAAAGGTACCAAATCAGAGGAGGAAGGCAATTTAGCCAAGGGCACCAGATGGACCATTTTAGAAAAGCGATCACAGACCACCCAAATGACTGACATCTTTTGAGAAACGGGAAGGTCAGAAATGAAATCCATCGAAATATGTGTCCAAGGCCTCTTTGGGACCGGCAAGGGCAAAAGCAACCCACTGGCACGAGAACAGCAGGGCTTAGCCCTAGCACAAATCCCACAGGACTGCACAAAAGTACGTACATCCCGTGACAGAGATGGCCACCAGAAGGATCTAGCCACTAACTCTCTGGTACCAAAGATTCCAGGATGACCAGCTAACACCGAACAATGAAGTTCAGAGATAAGTTTATTAGTCCACCTATCAGGGACGAACAGTTTCTCTGCTGGACAACGATCAGGTTTATTCGCCTGAAATTTTTGCAGCACCCGCCGCAAATCAGGGGAGATGGAAGACACAATGACTCCTTCCTTGAGGATACCCGCTGGCTCAGATAAACCCGGAGAGTCGGGCACAAAACTCCTAGACAGGGCATCCGCCTTCACATTTTTAGAGCCCGGAAGGTACGAAATCACAAAGTCGAAGCGGGCAAAAAATAACGACCAACGGGCCTGTCTAGGATTCAAGCGCTTGGCAGACTCGAGATAAGCCAAGTTCTTATGATCAGTCAATACCACCACGCGATGCTTAGCTCCTTCAAGCCAATGACGACACTCCTCGAATGCCCACTTCATGGCCAGCAACTCTCGATTGCCCACATCATAATTACGCTCAGCGGGCGAAAACTTCCTGGAAAAGAAAGCACATGGTTTCATCATTGAGCAATCAGAACCTCTCTGTGACAAAACCGCCCCTGCTCCAATCTCAGAAGCATCAACCTCGACCTGGAACGGAAGAGAAACATCTGGCTGACACAACACAGGGGCAGAACAAAAACGACGCTTCAACTCCTGAAAAGCTTCCACAGCAGCAGAAGACCAATTAACCAAATCAGCACCCTTCTTGGTCAAATCGGTCAATGGTTTGGCAATGCTAGAAAAATTACAGATGAAGCGACGATAAAAATTAGCAAAGCCCAGGAACTTTTGCAGACTTTTCAGAGATGTCGGCTGAATCCAATCCTGGATGGCTTGGACCTTAACTGGATCCATCTCGATAGTAGAAGGGGTAAAGATGAACCCTAAAAATGAAACTTTCTGCACACCGAAGAGACACTTTGATCCCTTCACAAACAAAGAGTTAGCACGCAGGACCTGAAAAAACATTCTGACCTGCTTCACATGAGACTCCCAATCATCTGAGAAGATCAAAATGTCATCCAAGTAAACAATCAGGAATTTATCCAGATACTCACGGAAGATGTCATGCATAAAAGACTGAAACACAGATGGAGCATTGGCAAGTCCGAACGGCATCACTAGATACTCAAAATGACCCTCGGGCGTATTGAATGCAGTTTTCCATTCATCTCCTTGCCTGATTCTCACCAGATTATACGCACCACGAAGATCTATCTTAGTGAACCAACTAGCCCCCTTAATCCGAGCAAACAAGTCAGATAACAATGGTAAGGGATACTGAAATTTAACAGTGATCTTATTAAGAAGGCGGTAATCAATACACGGTCTCAGCGAACCATCCTTCTTGGCTACAAAGAAGAACCCTGCTCCCAGTGGTGATGACGATGGGCGAATATGTCCCTTCTCCAGGGATTCCTTCACATAACTGCGCATAGCGGCGTGTTCGGGCACGGATAAATTAAATAATCGACCTTTAGGGAATTTACTACCAGGAATCAAATTGATAGCACAATCACAATCCCTATGCGGAGGTAGAGCATCGGACTTGGGCTCTTCAAATACATCCTGATAATCAGACAAGAACTCTGGGACCTCAGAAGGGGTGGATGACGAAATCGACAAAAATGGAACATCACCATGTACCCCCTGACAACCCCAGCTGGATACCGACATGGAATTCCAATCCAATACTGGATTATGGGTTTGTAGCCATGGCAACCCCAACACGACCACATCATGCAGATTATGCAACACCAGAAAGCGAATAACTTCCTGATGTGCAGGAGCCATGCACATGGTCAGCTGGGCCCAGTATTGAGGTTTATTCTTGGCCAAAGGTGTAGCATCAATTCCTCTCAATGGAATAGGACACCGCAAAGGCTCCAAGAAAAACCCACAACGTTTAGCATAATCCAAATCCATCAGATTCAGGGCAGCGCCCGAATCCACAAACGCCATGACAGAAAACGACGACAAAGAGCATATCAAGGTAATGGACAGAAGGAATTTGGACTGTACAGTACCAATGACGGCAGACCTAGCGGACCGCTTAGTGCGCTTAGGACAATCAGAAATTGCATGAGTGGAATCACCACAGTAGAAACACAGACCATTCAGACGTCTGTATTCCTGCCGTTCAACTCTAGTCATAGTCCTATCGCACTGCATAGGCTCAGGTTTAACCTCAGGCAGTACCGCCAAATGGTGCACAGATTTACGCTCGCGCAAGCGTCGACCGATCTGAATGGCCAAAGACAAAGACTCATTCAAACCAGCAGGCATAGGAAATCCCACCATGACATCCTTAAGAGCCTCAGAGAGACCCTTTCTGAACAAAGCTGCCAGCGCAGATTCATTCCACTGAGTGAGTACTGACCATTTCCTAAATTTCTGACAATATACTTCTATATCATCCTGATCCTGGCACAAAGCCAGCAAATTTTTCTCAGCCTGATCCACTGAATTAGGCTCATCGTACAGCAATCCGAGCGCCAGGAAAAACGCATCGACACTACTCAATGCAGGGTCTCCTGGCGCAAGAGAAAATGCCCAGTCTTGAGGGTCGCAGCACAAAAAAGAAATAATAATCAAAACCTGTTGAATAGGATTACCAGAAGAATGAGGTTTCAAGGCCAGAAATAGCTTACAATTATTTTTGAAACTTAGAAACTTAGTTCTATCTCCAAAAAACAAATCAGGAATAGGAATTCTTGGTTCTAACATAGATTTCTGATCAATAGTATCTTGAATTTTTTGTACATTTATAACGAGATTATCCATTGAAGAGCACAGACCCTGAATATCCATGTCCACACCTGTGTCCAGAATCACCCAAATGTCTAGGGGAGAAAAAAAAAAGTGAACACAGAGCAGAAAAAAAAAAAAAATGATGTCAAAACTTTTTCTTTCCCTCTATTGAGAATCATTAGTTTGGCTCCTTGTACTGTTATGTTTGCTAATGACAGGTGTTATGAAGGCAATCCAGAAACACAGTGTGCTTAGCGATCAGAGCGCACACAGTGATCTGACAAATACCCAAAAATAAAAGAACGAGCTCTGAGACGTGGAAACTCAGTAGACTGCACACCTGATCCTATCCTAAACACAACTAAAAGCGGCTGTGGATTGCGCCTAACAACTACCTAGGCAACTCGGCACAGCCTAAGAAACTAGCTAGCCTGAAGATAGAAAAATAGGCCTGACTTGCCCCAGAGAAATTCCCCAAAGGAAAAGGCAGCCCCCCACATATAATGACTGTGAGTAAGATGAAAAGACAAAACGTAGGGATGAAATAGATTCAGCAAAGTGGCCCGATATTCTAGGACAGAGCGAGGACAGTAAAGCGAACTTTGCAGTCTACAAAAAACCCTAAAGCAAAACCACGCAAAGGGGGCAAAAAAAAACCACCGTGCCGAACTAACGGCACGGCGGTACACCCTTTGCGTCTCAGAGCTTCCAGCAAAACAAAAGACAAGCTGGACAGAAAAAAAGCAACAAAAAAGAAAAAGGCACTTAGCTATACAGAGCAGCAGGTCACAGGAACAATCAGGAGAAGCTCAGATCCAACACTGAAACATTGACAAGGAGCAAGGATAGCAGCATCAGGCGGAGTTAAGTAATGAAGCAGTTAACGAGCTCACCAGAACACCTGAGGGAGGAAGCTCAGAAGCTGCAGTACCACTTGTGACCACAGTAGTGAATTCAGCCACAGAATTCACAACAGGGAAGCTGATCTTGCTGGACTCAAAGGGACTGGGCAACCTGAGATCTCTAATGTCACACCTACCTCATCCTACCTGAGGAATGTCTTGATGGCTCTGACTATGTGTACTCCTATCCTTCTTCTACAAGTAATTTCTGGCGGGCTTGAAGAAGAGGGGCTGTAAAGGTGGGGTACTGTAACAACTCTGATGGCACCACTACATGGCCTCCCATCCCTCACACACCATCTTACTCACTGCTCCATGTCATGTTGTGTTCTGTCTTGCCAGCTCCATATTCTGTGCCTCTGCTCTCTGCATGCTTCCTGCTGTGTGCATAGGGGGGCGGTGCCAGAACTCTCTGGTTCTTATGGAATCAGGGCGCACCTGTCTAATCTCTTCCTGACCAATTACCAAGTGGCCTCCAGTATTTAGGGCAGCTCCACCCAGTGAACTGGGCGTGTGCAATGTGTTAACTCAGTTAGTGTTTTGCTTCTGAGCTGCCAGGCCTTGCTCTGTGTCTTGCCTTCTCTGAAGGCTGTTCTCTTTGCTTTGCCTTGTACCTGTCTGTCTACCAACCAGGAGGCTGTATATCCTGGTCCCTGTGCCTTTGTTCCAGTACCTTGTCTCATTCCATTACCTTGTCTGAACTCTGTCCTACCACTGTCTCCTTGTCTGTACTTCTTTCTCTACAGAGTCCTTACTTGTGTTCACTCTGAATCACTTTTCTACCTCTGCTCTGCACTCCTGTGATTCTGCTCCGTTCCACTCTGCTGCTGCAGAATCTCTTGCTGCAGCTCCTCTCCGCATAACTTGCAGTTTCGCTCTGCTCTGCTCTTGTTGCTGCAGAATCTCTTGCTGCAGCTCCTCTCTGCATACCTTGCGGCTTTGCTCTGCTCTTGCTGCTGCAGAATCTTTTGCTGCAGCTCCTCTCCGCATACCTTGTGGTTTTGCTCTGCTCTTGCTGCTGCAGCTCCTCTCTGCATACCTTGCGGCTTCACTCTGCTCTTGCTGCTGCAGAATCTTTTTCTGCAGCTCCTCTCCGCATACCTTGTGGTTTTGCTCTGCTTTGCTCTTGCCGCTGCAGACTCTCTTGCTGCAGTTCCTCTTTGCATACCTTGCAGTTTCACTCTGCTTAGCTCTTGCTGCTGCAGAATCTCTTGCTGCAGCTCCTCTCTGCATACCTTGCAGTTTCGCTCTGCTTTTGCTGCTGCAGAATCTTTTGCTGCAGCTCCTCTCCGCATACCTTGCGTTTCGCTCTGCTCTTGCTGCTGCAGAATCTCTTGCTGCAACTCCTCTCTGCATACCTTACAGTTCACCCCCTGTGTGAACAGTTCCCAGCCTGTTCCTTCATACTCCTTTCATTCTGGCTTGTTTCCTTACCTGCATCTCCTGTGTGAACAGGTCCCTACCTGTTCCTTCATACACCACGCCAACCTGCTCTGTGTCTCTGCTGTTCCTGCCAGCCCTGTGTCTCTACCGTTCCTGCCAGTCCTGTGTCTCTGCCGTTCCTGCCAGCCCTGTGTCTCTGCCGTTCCTGCCAGCCCTGTGTCTCTGCCATTGCTGCCAGCCCTGTGTCTCTGCCATTCCTGCCAGTCCTGTGTCTCTGCCAGCCCTGTGTCTCAGCTGTGCCAGTCTACTCGTCTGAGTTTCATCCGTGCTCATCTGCTAGTCCTGCCTGATGCCCGCACCAGTCCTAGTGTTCCTGTTCTCCAAGTGGGATCAGCAGCCACAGCCAGACGCCACCCTGGAGTAGCACCTGGCAGCTGCCTGCCGCACAAATCTGACCTCACCATCAGAGGCTCCAGAGAAAACCAAGGCAGCTGTCATAGTCACGCCCCTTCCAGGGTAGTTTGGTTCGTGGCACAGTGGGGCCACAAACCCCCTGGCTCATGCCCACCAATCAGGGCATGAGCGTGACAGTAGACTTAGCTCTGTTCTGCCCCCTTATCTGCAGTAAGCTCAATTCTGCTCCCATATCTCTGTAGTAAGCTCGGTTCTGCTCCCATATCTCTGTAGTAAGTAGTAAGGTCAGTTCTGCTCCCATATCTCTGTAGTAAGTTCGGTTCTGCTCCCTTATCTCAGTAGTAAACTCAGTTCTGCTCTCTTATTTCTATAGTATGCTCGGTTCTGCTCCATATCTCTGTAGCAAGCTCAGTTCTGCTTCCATATCTCTTTAGTAAGCTCTATTCTCTCATATCTCTCTAGTAAACTCGGTTCAGCTCCCTTATCTCTGTTGTAAGCTCTGTTATGCTCTCATATCTCTGTAGCAAGCTCTGTTCTGCTCTCATCTCTGTAGTAAGCTCCTTTCAGTTCCTAGGTTTCTGTACTAAACTCTGTTCTCCCATATCTCTTTAGTAAGCTCAGTTCTGCTCCCATATCTCGGTAGTAAGCTCTTTTCAGTTTTCGTATCTCTGTAGTAAGCTCATTTCTGCTCCCATATTTCTCTAGTAAGCTCGGTTCTGCTCCCATAGCTCTATAGTAAGCTCAACTCCCTTATCTCTGTAGTTAGCTTGGTTCTGCTCCGATATCTCTGTACTAAGCTCAATTCTTCTCCCTTATCTCTGTAATAAGCTCCTTTCTGTTCCCTTATCTACGTAGTATTCTTGATTCCATTCTTGTGTCTATGTAGTTAACTTGCTTTTATTGCAGTATCTATGTAAGCAGTAAAGGTACCTTCACACTGAGCAACTTTCCAATGAGAACGACAGCGATCCGGGATGTTGCAGCGTCCTGGATAGCGATCTCGTTGAGTTTGACACGCAGCAGCGATCAGGATCCCGCTGTGACATCGCTGGTCGGAGCTAGAAATCCGGAACTTTATTTGGTCGTCAGGTCGGTGTGATTCGTCATGTTTGACAGTAAAAGCAACGATGCCTGCAATGGTTTTTCATGGAGCTAACAACCAGTGAGAACGATAAGTACGTCACTGGATCGCTCCTGCATCGTTCAGCTGTTGCCAGTGTTTGACGTCTCATAGCGACCTAAACAGCGATGCTGCAGCGATCGGCTCGTTGTCTATATATCGCTGCAGCGTCGCTTAATGTGACGGTACCTTAAACTTGGTTTTGCTCCCATATCTATGCAGCAAGCTCTGTTCTGTTCTCATATCTATGTACCAGCCTGTCTTTAAAGCTTGTTATTTCTGCTGCTTTAATGCAGCGGCCAGAGATAAGCAGGGCAGAGCTGGGCCACCACAATTCAAGGGCCACTGACTTGTTATTGCCCCCCAGGCTGAAAAGTGCCAGCTAGCCCCTGTGGCACAGCCACGTGCTTCTCAGCTGAGTGACGTTTAACTTCGTGCGAGTCTGTTATGCTCACTGCTAGTCTCGCCATTATCCTCCTAGCTGCAGTATACCATCTCGGCATGGTGTACCCCGGGTGGCGAACGCACTTTATTATTATTACCGTATTTTTCGGCGTATAAGACGGGGGTCATCTTATACATCGGGCGTCATCTTTTACGGAGTGTGCAGGGAGCGGTCCCGGATGGTTCCCAGGGTCTGAAGGAGAGGAGACTCTCCTTCAGGCCCTGGGATCCATATTCATGTAAAAAAAAAAGATTAAAAATAAAAAATATGGATATACTTACCTTCCGATGGCCCCCTGAGTTCTCCCGGCTCTCCGCGATGCATGCGGCGGCTTCCGATCCCAAGGATGCACGAATATGGATCCCAGGGCCTGAAGGAGAGTCTCCTCTCCTCCAGACCCTGGTAACCATCCGGGACCGCTCCCTGCACCATATGCGGTGACTTCAGAGCTCCGCACATGCCATACCCGGCTTATAAGACGACCCCCAACTTTTGAGAAGATTTTCAGGGGTTAAAAAGTCGTCTTTTACGACTTATACTGTATATCTTTAGTGCGTTCTGACGACCCTAACAGAAGGTTACCAGAACTGTATGACCATGCCAAGGGTGCACTTTGTACCAGCATATGGTGTCTCTCATCTTCCTCTTTACAAAACCTGTAAAGACCAACATCAAATCTTTTGAGATCCTGGAACAGCAAAAACAACCTACGAAAAACAAGATCCCTAAAATATAACCTTTATTACTTAAAGTTAAAAAAATTCCAAATTCGGAGACAAAAGACACCAGCAGGATTATCAGGGAATTGAAAACCTAAATCAATAGTGTATACTAATAAACCCTGTAGGTCCACTAATCTGGTACCTGCCTGGCAGTGGAGGTTGGCACCCTAAGTTTCAGCGGTAGGCGCCCCCACTCCGCGGCGGCTTGCCCTGATATCCCTAGAAATCCCTAGAATCAATGTGTCCCAAAACACCCTATGCCCATGTGAAAAAACACAAAAAATGAAAACAAAAATAGAAAAAATGAAAAAAACCAAAATAATAACAATGTAGCTGGGGTTATTTTTGATATTCGAGGCTATCATGAGTATCAAGCCACCATAAAAATATCCCTAATTATGGACAAATGTCCTTCTACAAATCAACATGAAATACGGGCAAAAAAGGATGCAATGATGAGGCATTTTATCTCATTGTCCTACTGCATGATGGCAAAGAAATAAGACGGGGCTCAGCAACAGTACGGCTTTCTTTCAAAAACATAGCAATCACCCATAATAGGGCTATCAATAACAGCAATGCATGCACTCAGTAAGTCATGCTGGTGTCAAGTCTACAGCGTCTCATCTCTTCTTCCCACAATCGCATACAAGACTTCTCCCGTGCTTCCCTCATACTCTGGAACTCTCTACCCCAACACATCAGACTCTCGCCTACCATAGAAACCTTCAAAAAGAACCTGAAGACTCACCTCTTCCGACAAACCTACAGCCTGCAGTGATCCTGAAGTTACTGAACCGCCGCACAACCTGCCCTGTGTTTCATCACCCATCCCCTGCAGACTGTGAGCCCTCGCGGGCAGGGTCCTCCCTCCTTATGTACCCGTGTGCCTTGTTATTTGCTCATGTTTAATGTATTTGTCTATATTTGCCCCGTATTCACATGTAAAGCGCCATGGAATAAATGGCGCTATAAAAATGTATAATAATAAATAATAAAAATAATATACTCATCTGAGGCCTCTCTTTATTTATATTTTGATGGCGATTATCCCCAGATGAACCCCCGTTATTCCCGGGGGGGGGGGGGGAATGCTGTAGATAAGCCCCCGATGTATCCTGAAAGATGAGAAAAAGAGGGTAGATTATACTCACGCGGGCGGTCCAATCCGATGGGTGTCGCAGTCCGGTCCGGGGCCTCCCATCTGTCTTACGCAGAGTGAAGACAAGAAGAGGACGTCATCGTAAGAACATGGGAGGCGCCGGACCGGACCGCGATGCCTATCGGACCCGGACCACAGCAGGACCGCCCCTGGGTGATTATAATCTAACCTCTTTTTCTCATCTTTCAGGATACATCAGGGGCTTATCTACAGTATTCCAGAATGCTGTAGATAAGCCCCTGATGCCGATGGGCTTAGCTTACCTTCGATTTTGGGGGTGACAGGTTCCCTTTAAGAGGCTGTTTTTGATTGAATCCCTTGGAGTTTTATGAGAGCAATAAAATGGCACCTGTTTAGACCAAACCACATTGCCTGTGTGAACCCTCCTTAATGCTACCTGAGAGAGGAAAAATCTATCTTTGCACCGTGTTAGCCACTAAATTTTAATTTGAGAGTCCTCAGCGGTTGATACTTTTTAATTTATATATATTGTAGAGCTTTGTACTCAGCTGCGGGTGACGTAGGCACAGGAAGCGGTATTACTGAAATGTCCAGGCAAGTTTATTTAAAGTTCATAAACTGCTCAAGATAGCAAACAAAAAAACAGCCTTTTCCAGCACAAGGTGAAAACACCAAGTAAAAAGTTCACACAACATAGCTGGATCGGGATAGGGTACGATTCTTTATGTCCTAGCACAGACTAACACACGGGAGATCCACATATCTTTAGGTCCAGACCCTGAATGAGACACTTGGTCTCCATTTTATTTGCCAAACCACGCCCCTGGGGTAGGGATATGTGAGCAGTCATTCCCACCCATCTCGTATGGTTGCTCGTAAAACCCGGCCCTGGAATGGCCTAAGAACTCTCTCAGCACTATATGTGCTGGAGAATGCTTCCGAGCTCACATCACCACAGTTAATAACCGCAATGTCACACGTCTCTCCTCAAGGACCCGTCCGGTGGCCATCTTACAGTATAAAAATGTGACTCTTGAGAATTTCTGCTATATTGAGCCTGATGAAGAGACCTGAGTAGACTCAAAAGCTGCTATTTGTTACTATCTTTTCAGTTAGGCATTAAAAGGTATCAACCATTGAGGACTCTCAAATTGTATTATTTTTCAACCTTAGAGAGTAAATTCCTACACCAGATATAACGCTACAGTATTCGTCATGAACACAAAGGACATTTTATTCTTAAAACGTACTTGAAATACCGTTACGCTTTAAGGTTTAGACGTAGACGACACATGGAGGGTGTCTACATTAGTTTTCCTCTAAGCTTCTCTGTTCCCCCTTCTCTCAGCCTTCGAGTCATGCGTCTATATTTTACAGCTCTGTCTTCCCTAAGCAGCCAATCTGCTCCGCTCGCTAAGACTCCTATCGCCAGTGTGACAGCAGACAATATAATTTCTCTAGCAGTCAGAAGGATTTGTTTTTCACTTTGTAGTCTTGTTATAGCAACCAGATATGTGTCAGTCGAAACAGATTTCCTGTCATACATTCTGCGCACAGTCCTCGATGGCAGATGGAAGTCATCCATACGATGCAGCCTCGTACAAATTATTATTATTATGATTTATTGTTATAGCGCCATTTATTCCATGGCGCTTTACATGTGAGGAGGGGTATACATAATGAAAACAAGTACAATAATCTTGAACAATACAAGTCATAACTGGTACAGGAGGAGAGAGGACCCTGCCCGCGAGGGCTCACAATCTACAAGGGATGGGTGAGAATACAGTAGGTGAGGTACAAATCCCGTGTATTCTGGTAAGGCCAAGATGTAAGCATCATGTACGTGTAATTAACCTGTCCCCCTGCTACATGTATGGAGGATGATGCACTGTGGAAGGAAGGAGTCAATGGAAATGAAGGAAAACACAACCTCAAGTGATCTGCTGCAGAGAGAATGTTCACAGACATCCCTAAGTATAGATGTGCGGAGGAAGAAAGGCACTAGGCATGACTAAGTAGATGAAATGTGAGGCTTAGCACACTCCCTTCCTGCTAAGTGATGCCAAATATTTGTAATCCAAAGGCATGTTGTGGGGGAGAATCTCAAGCACAGCAATGAGTAAAGAGCAGCGTGAAGATAGAAATGCCCTATAACTCCACGAGGCCTGCGAATACCAGCAAAAGATCCTGTGTGTTGTAGATGTCCACAAAAGAATCTACAGTAGGTTAGGGTTCCCTCAAAATGGAATGTTTCGTCATTTCCAGACATAAGCAAATCTAGAAAGCATTCCTTTCTCCGTTAATTCTCCAATTTGTGATTCATCCTGAGTCACGAGGAGAGATAACAATAATGGAACTGATCAAATGCGAAGCCCAGTCTTAAAGTTATTAGTTGGAAAAGTTAGAAAAATACTTTTTGGTTTCCTTTAGTGCGTCTGAAAAAAATGAAGCAACTTTGCAAATTGTCTTAAGCATAAACCTCCTCCAGTTTGTGAAGACAGCCAGCATGCAGAGCTATGTACTTCCATGTTATCAGGGTGTCTAGGCCCTCCTCCTTTCAAAGGCAACCAAATATACATATTATATACACATCAGATATTTATCAAAGCAGTAAAACGTAAAAAAAAAATAGAAGAAACCTATAAAAGTGCGATACTAATATAATCATAGTGATCTGTAGAATTAAAGTAACGTTCTATTTTTTAGCCCACTGGGAACATTGAGAAAATACTGAGAAAAAAAACAATGGCAAACATTTTCCATCCAAAAGTCGTGTGCTATTCTAAAGTACAGTACAGTACTTGGCATTTTTCGTGCTTTGTTACCTCACAACCTGGATTTTAATTTTTTTTTTGTTTTAGGGTTTGCACCAGTTTATGAAAAGAACATGCCTAAAACTGTGAACGTTTGGTTTTCTATTCATTGTGAAGCAAACAACAAATAGAAAAAAATAACTGAAAACTTCATTGTGCATAACTATGTCAGTACTCTGTAGAGCCTCCTTTTGCAGCAATTACAGCTGCAAGCTGCTTTGGATAAGTCTCTATGAGCTTTCCACATTTTGCAAATGGTATTTTTGCCCATTCCTCAAGGCAAAACTGCTCCAGCTCCTTCAAGTTAGATGGCTTTCCCTGGTGAACTGCAGTCTTCAAGTCTGACCACAGATTCTCAATTAGATTAAGGTCAAGGCTTTCATTAGGCCACTCAAAAACATTTATACGTTTCCCCTTAAACCACTCCAGTGTTGTTTTAGCAGTATGCCTTGGGTCATTGTCTTGTTGGAAGGTGAACTTCAGTCCCAGTCTAAATTCACTGACGGACTGAAACAGGTTTTGTTTAAGAATATGGCTCTATTTTGCACCATCCATCTCCCCCTTGACGCGGACCATTTTCCCTGTCCCTGCTGTTGAAAAACAGCCCCACTGCATGATGCAGCCACCACCATGTTTCACTGTGGGGATGGTGTTCTTGGAGTGATGAGCTGTGTTGATTTGGTGCCAGATAAAACATTTAAAGTTGTGCGCAAAAGTTTACATATTCCAGCAGAATTTTTGCTTTCTTGGCCTTTTTTCGGAGAATATGAATCGTTACACCAAAACTTTTTCTCCACTCATGGTTAGTGGTTGGGTGAAGCCATTTATTGTCAAACAACTATGTTTTCTCTTTCTAAATCATAATGACAACCCAAAACATCCAAATGGCCATGATCAAAAGTTCACGTACCCTGGTGATTTTGGCCTGATAACATGCACAGAAGTTGATACAAATGGGTTTCAATTGCTACTAAAGGTAACATCCTCACCTGTGACCTGTTTACTTGTAATCAGTGTTTCTGCATAAAAGCTGAGTGAGTTTCTGGGATCCAGACAGACTTTTGCATCTTTCATCCAGCCACTGACATTTCTGGATTGTGAGTCATGGGAAAAGCAAAATAATTGTCAGCGGATCTACGGGAAAAGGTAGTTGAACTGTATTAAACAGGAAAGG
This sequence comes from Ranitomeya imitator, assembly GCF_032444005.1. Lineage (NCBI taxonomy): Eukaryota > Metazoa > Chordata > Amphibia > Anura > Dendrobatidae > Ranitomeya > Ranitomeya imitator. The sequence continues at coordinate 761,744,496 of NC_091284.1, read as the reverse complement.
GATACAAAAAGATATCCAAGGAATTGATAATGAACATCAGCAGTGTTCAAACTGTGATTAACAAATGGAAAATCAAGGGCTCTGTAAAATCAAAACCACGGTCAGGTAGACCAATAAAAATGTCATCCACAATGGCCAAGAAAATTATTCGGGATGTAAAGAAAAACCCACAAATAACATCAGCTGAAATACAGGACTCTCTGAAAATTAGCGGTGTGGCTGTTTCAAGATGCACAATAAGGAGGCATTTGAAGAAAAATGGGCTGCATGGTCGAGTCGCCAGGAGAAAGCCATTACTGTGCAAATGCCACAAAGTATCTCGCCTACAATATGCAAAACAGCACAGAGACAAGCCTCAAAACTTCTGAAACAAGGTAATTTGGCGTGATGAGACCAAAATTGAACTTTTTGGCCACAACCATAAACGTTACATTTGGAGAGAGGTCAACAAGGCCTATGATGAAAGGAACACCATTCCTACTATAAAGCACGGCGGTGGATCGCTGATGTTTTGGGGATGTGTGAGCTACAAAGGCACAGGAAACTTGTCAAATTTGAAGAAAAGATCAAGCAAGTTATCAGAAAATACTGGAGGTGAATTTGCACTTCTCAGTCCGGAAGTTGCGCATGGGACGCATTTGGACGTCCCAACAGGACAACGATCCAAAACACAAGGCCAAGTAAACCTGTCATTGGCTACAGCAGAACAAAGTGAAGGTTCTGGAGTGGCCATCTCAATATCATTGAGCCACTTTGGGAGATCTCAAGCGCGCAGTTCATGCTAGACAGCCCAGGAATTTACAGGAACTGGAGGCTTTTTTGCCAAGAAGAGTAGGCAGCTTTACCATCTGAGAAAATAAAGAACCTCATCCACAACTACCACAAAAGACTTCAAGCTGTCATTGATGTTAGAGGGGGCAATACATGGTCTTAAGAAATGGGGTATGTGAACTTTTGATCAGGGTCATTTGGATGTTTTTGGGTTGTCATTATGATTTAAAAAGAGAAAACACAGTAGTTTGACAAGAAATGGCTTCACCCAACCACTAATCATGAGTGGAGAAAAAGTTTTGGTGTTATCATTCATATTCTCTGAAAAAAGGCCAAGAAAGCAATAATTCTGCTGGGATATGTAAACTTTTGGGCACAACTGTACCTTGGTGGCTAAAAAGTTAAATTTTAATTTCATCTTACCATAGCACCATCTTCTATACACTTGAGGAGTCTCCTACATGTCTTTTGGCAAACTGAAAAAGAGCCTTACAATTTGTGGGCGTAAGTAAAGGCTTTTTCTGCCCACTCTTCCATAAAGGCCACCTCTATGGAGTTTACAGCATATTGTGGTCATATGAACATATACTCCAGCCTCTGCTTTGGAACTCTGCAGCTCCTCCTGGGTTACCTTTGGTCTGTGTACTGCCTCTCTGATTAATGCCCTCCTTTCCTGGACTGAGACTTTTGGCTGGCGGCCCTCTCCTGGCTGGTTTGTTGTGGTACCGTGTTCTTTGCATTTGATGATAATGGATTTGATGGAACTCCGGGGATCATCACAGATTGGGATGTTTTTTATTTTATATCCCAACCCTGACTTATACTTCGTAACAACTTTGTACCTGACTTGTTTGGAGATCTGTTTGGTCTTCATGGTGGTATTTGGTTAGTGTTACCTCTTGCTTAATGGTGTTGCAGCCTCTATGAGCTTTCAGAAAAGGTAAAGTGTGTATACTGACAATCCATGTAACACTTAGGGTACCGTCACACTATACGATTTACCTAGGATCACGACCAGCGATACGACCTGGCCGTGATCGTAGGTAAATCGTAGTGTGGTCGCTGGGGAGCTGTCACACAGACCGCTCTCCAGTGACGTCACCGCTGTGCTCTGCTTTCACTTTACGGCCGGCAGTCACTGAGTGCGGGAAGCAGACGGCAAGGGACCTGACGGACACCGGAATGTAAGTATGTGCTGTTTTTTTTTTTTACATTTACGCTGGTAACCAGGATAAACATCGGGTTCCTAAGCGCAGGTTTACCCTGGTTACAAGCGAACGCATCGCTAGATCGCATCGCTAGATCGGTGTCACACACACCGATCTAGCGATGACAGCGGGAGATCCAGCGACTAAAGAAAGTTCCATACGATCTGCTACGACGTACGATTCTCAGCAGGATCCCTGATCGCTGCTGCGTGTCAGACACAGCGATATCGTAACGATATCGCTGGAATGTCACGAATCGTACCGTCGTAGCGATCGAAATGGCACTGTGTGACGGTACCCTTAGATTGGCACACAGGTGTACGTCCTTTCACTAAGCATGTGACTTATGAAGATAATTACTTGCACATTACATTTTTAGAGGCCTCATAGCAAAAGGGGTGAATACATATGCACATTTTTAGTTATTTGATTCCATAAATGTAATTTATGCCTATATTTTTCTCACTTCACCAACTTAGACTATTTAGTGCTGATGCATCACACACAAGTTGGATTACAAAAATATTTAAACACAGGTTACAATGTAACAATATTGGTAAAAAGCCAAGAGACTGAATACTTTTGCAATACTTTTTACATTGTTAAAAGGAGTCAGTAGGTTCATCCCTTCTAAGCCATCTATATCGGCATGTACAGTGACATGTAAAAGTTTGGGCACTCGTGATCAAAATTACTGTTATTGCGAACTGTTTAGTAATTTGAAGATTAAATTATCTCTAGAAGGCCTAAAGTTAAAGTTGAAATACTTCCTTTCTATTTTAGACATTTTTCATTTTAATCATTAGAAAATGGGCCAGTGCAAAAGTTGAGTTTTGTGTGCTTAGATAACCTTGACCAAGGTTTCAGACCTTAACCCTTTAATCCCATATAACGTACTATCCCGTCGAGGTGACCTGGAACTTAATTCCCAGGGACGGGATAGTACGTCATAGGCGATCGCCGCCGGGGTCAGCTGATTATTACAGCTGACATCCGGCACATTAACCCCCCAAACATGATCGCAGCGTTCCGGCGGCATAAGAAAGCATCGGGCAGGGAGGGGGCTCCCTGCGTGCTTCCCTGAGACCCTCAGAACAACGTGATCGCGTTGTTCCGAGCGTCTCCTCCCTGTAGGCCCCAGATCCAAAATGGCCGCGGGGCTCCTTCCGGGTCCTGCAGGGAGGTGGCTTGCAAGCAGGCGCCGGCAAGCCTCCTGCACTGCCTGTCAGATCGCTGATCTGACACAGTGCTTTGCAAAGTGTCAGATCAGCGCTCTGACACTATAGCATGATGTACCATCCTGGTAAAAAAAAGTAAAAAAAAAAATATTTACATGTGTAAGAAAAAAAATAAATTCCTAAATAAAGAAAAAAAATATTATTCCAATAAATACATTTCTTTAAATAAAAAAACAATAAAAGTACACATATTTAGTATCGCCGCATCCGTAAAAACCTATAAAACTGCCCCACTAGTTAACACCTTCAGCGAACACTGTAAAAAAAAAAAAAAAGCGATAAACAACGCTTTAATATCATAATGCCGAACAGAAAGTGGAATAACATGCGATCAAAAAGACGGATATAAATAATTATGGTACCGCTGAAAATGTCATCTTGTCCAGCAAAAAACGAGCCGCCATACAGCATCGTCAGCGGAAAAATTAAAAAGTTATAGTCCTCAGACTATGGGAGGTGGAGCCGCATATTCATGACTGTAATCGGCGGCACCACGTGACCGCTCATACAGGAGAAGGTGCGGCGATGACAGGACGCTGCGAGGGAGCCTATTAACAGCAGGGAGGCGCACAGGGGGTGGGAGGGGGGTGGGGACAGGGATCTTTATTTTAAACACGAAAAAAAAAAAAAAAGGATTTTTCATATCTACTCGCCTGCAACGCTGCTGGAGAGAAGATATGAATGGCGGCTTCAGCACCACGTGGGGGGGACAGCGCTTACTGTAGCACTGTCTCCTGCACGGCACACGGACTGCACATGGACAGCGTCCGTGTGCGGTACGTATTTTACATGGACCCATTGACTTTAATGGGTCCGTGTAATCCGTGCGCTCCCACGAACACTGACATGTCTCCGTATTTTGCACACGGTCCGTGGTGAAAACACGCTGACATGTGCAGAGACACATTGATTTCAATGTGTCTACGTGAGTCAGTGTCTCCGGTACGTGAGGAAACTGTCATCTCACGTACCGGAGCCACTGACGTGTGAAACCGGCCTAATACATCCTAGAACTGTGTTTGCCTTTTTTTGCTGCTGAGTAAAACAACGGATTGAACAAGGATGACAAGTGAGAAAAAAATTGTCCCACTTTTTTGGATGAAAATTGGAATGATTTTTTACGCGTAGTGTGAACCTAGCCTAATCAGAGGCTATAGGAGGCAAACTGCTACCTTTTTAACAAAACCCGATTGCAAGAATGATTTTTAGCCCCAATTGCCGACATTTAAGTAACGAAAAAAATGCCCTCAAAGGTGGACAACCTTTTAATAACCATTATTCATATATTTCATGCACTGCTATAAAAACCAACTCGACCTCATATGGCAATGTTGAGTGAAAATAAAATAAAAAAATTATGACTTTGAGGCTGTGCAAATGAAAAACGAAAAAATGTCAAAGACTCAACTTGACAATGCAGTTTTTTTAATTGAAGTGCATGCTCACATTATAGCTTTGCGCTGCAGTTTTCGCATCGATTTTCCAAACGCAAAGTTAAAACACAGTAATTTACTACAAACACAAATTCATTTTATGAACATACCTCCAAAAAATCAAGAATAAAAAAGAAACCTGCAAAACTAGTTGGATTCCCGTGATTGAGAGCCAAAGGTGCATGGCCATTGAAACCGGTCTGTGGAATAGTGAATTGCATGTACTTCTGGGGACTGGGCTAAAGAAATATGAACACGATCTGCAAAGCTTTAACTTTTGCCTTGAAAACATTGCCAGGAAAATTGGCTGAAAAATCTACAAATGCCTTTCTCCAGGCTCTTTTCAAGGAACACGTGTTTATCTGCTATCAGCTTTAAAAGTGTCTGTGTAAAGTTGTCAGGATGTGGAGATCTGTCTGACAGATGCTCAGTGGGCTCTTACTAGCAGACCTATAAGGATGAATGGGCGTTCTGGTTTGAAGGCAACTGCAGGACTGGTTTGACTGGCTGAACAGCTCTTAAGGAACTTAACTTAAAGTCTACACAAACTGTGGGAGAAGGTCACAGCAGACAGAGTCATTAAGCAAATAAAACTCGCTCTACATGTTACGCTGAACGCATAAGGAAGGTAAAAATAGATTATTAATCCACACAGACACAGCTACTAGGCCCAGGACATTTAATCTCAGAATATTCCAACACAATTGGTTGCTTGCATAAAGAAAAGCAGTATGGCCAGCAAGAAGGCTGGAAAAGTTGCAAAAAAGTTATTCAGAAAGGATCTATCTATTGTAGGCCACTGGTAGAATACTGACTGTTGACACCACAACCATCAAACATGTTGGTAGTGTACAGTATAGGATAGCTTAGGGTAAGACACAGGTTAGGACTTAAGACATGAGATAGGTAGGTTAAGATAATGACTGTAGTTAGGTAGCGACATTAGGGTAAGGATAGTTTTATTGTTCGGGACTAGCCCATAGTTTGAGGGGATCAGTGTTAAGGTAAGTGACTGCTTCCTGTAGATAGCCAGATAGGGACAAGTTTGAGCTTAAGTAGGAAGTGTCTGTGAGCAGTGCTGATTTTGAGGGTGAACTACAACAAAGGAGACTAAGGGACAAGTGAGTAGCGTGACCTTGAATTGACCGAAGAGACAGAGTGGCTTTTCACAGCAAAGGGGTCCTCGGATAAGACTATGTGTCACAAGAAACCCTGATCTTGCAAAATGCTGAAGGTAAGGCCTAAACAGGACTGAGTTGCTTGGACTAGTGGGGGTACCGAGTGGTAGATTCAGGGCGCCAGTAGTGGAAGAAATAGGACCCAGAACCAGGTGGAGAGGCTTGCTGATCAGGACTGTGCTGACAAGCTAGGCTGTGATGAAGTAGAGCAGAGCGGGGTGCTTCACCGGCCCTTGAGTGGACTATAGTGGAAGGATACTGCATGTGAAAAAGTTTTACACTGTGAAAGACACGTCAATAAGACGTTGTACCCGCTACCTCTTGAACATAACACTTGTCAACTTACCGTTCAGTAAAGTCTGTGTTTTAGAACGGGAGTCTCTTTGATTGAACATTGAAACCTATTGTCCTGGCTGGCCAACATCATCGGCTACAGGAGGCCTGTACAAATGGAAAGTCCTCCCAGCACCAACACCCAGCCATGACCCACTCTTTCATGTAGCACACCGGGGCGTAAGAGGAGAAGTCAAGTGCCTTGCCCACGGTTACTGCTCCTCGCTGCGCTACAGTAAATCATCATTTCATGTCATTTATATATCATGTATAAGATTTTTTTTTAGCATTTTCCCAATCTTCTCGCAAGCATAATGAATATACAGTGGGGCAAAAAAGTATTTAGTCAGTCAGCAATAGTGCAAGTTCCACCACTTAAAAAGATGAGAGGCGTCTGTAATTTACATCATAGGTAGACCTCAACTATGGGAGACAAACTGAGAAAAAAAAATCCAGAAAATCACATTGTCTGTTTTTTTAACATTTTATTTGCATATTATGGTGGAAAATAAGTATTTGGTCAGAAACAAAATTTCATCTCAATACTTTGTAATATATCCTTTGTTGGCAATGACAGAGGTCAAATGTTTTCTGTAAGTCTTCACAAGGTTGCCACACACTGTTGTTGGTATGTTGGCCCATTCCTCCATGCAGATCTCCTCTAGAGCAGTGATGTTTTTGGCTTTTCGCTTGGCAACACCGACTTTCAACTCCCTCCAAAGGTTTTCTATAGGGTTGAGATCTGGAGACTGGCTAGGCCACTCCAGGACCTTGAAATGCTTCTTACGAAGCCACTCCTTCGTTGCCCTGGCGGTGTGCTTTGGATCATTGTCATGTTGAAAGACCCAGCCACGTTTCATCTTCAATGCCCTTGCTGATGGAAGGAGGTTTGCACTCAAAATCTCACGATACATGGCCCCATTCATTCTTTCATGTACCCGGATCAGTCGTCCTGGCCCCTTTGCAGAGAAACAGCCCCAAAGCATGATGTTTCCACCACCATGCTTTACAGTAGGTATGGTGTTTGATGGATGCAACTCAGTATTCTTTTTCCTCCAAACACGACAAGTTGTGTTTCTACCAAACAGTTCCAGTTTGGTTTCATCAGACCATAGGACATTCTCCCAAAACTCCTCTGAATCATCCAAATGCTCTCTAGCAAACTTCAGACGGGCCCGGACATGTACTGGCTTAAGCAGTGGGACACGTCTGGCACTGCAGGATCTGAGTCCATGGTGGCGTAGTGTGTTACTTATGGTAGGCCTTGTTACATTGGTCCCAGCTCTCTGCAGTTCATTCACTAGGTCCCCCCGCGTGGTTCTGGGATTTTTGCTCACCGTTCTTGTGATCATTCTGACCCCACGGGGTGGGATTTTGCGTGGAGCCCCAGATCGAGGGAGATTATCAGTGGTCTTGTATGTCTTCCATTTTCTAATTATTGCTCCCACTGTTGATTTCTTCACTCCAAGCTGGTTGGCTATTGCAGATTCAGTCTTCCCAGCCTGGTGCAGGGCTACAATTTTGTTTCTGGTGTCCTTTGACAGCTCTTTGGTCTTCACCATAGTGGAGTTTGGAGTCAGACTGTTTGAGGGTGTGCACAGGTGTCTTTTTATGCTGATAACAAGTTTAAACAGGTGCCATTACTACAGGTAATGAGTGGAGGAAAGAGGAGACTGTTAAAGAAGAAGTTACAGGTCTGTGAGAGCCAGAAATCTTGATTGTTTGTTTCTGACCAAATACTTATTTTCCACCATATTATGCAAATAAAATGTTAAAAAAACAGACAATGTGATTTTCTGGATTTTTTTTTCTCAGTTTGTCTCCCATAGTTGAGGTCTACCTATGATGTAAATTACAGACGCCTCTCATCTTTTTAAGTGGTGGAACTTGCACTATTGCTGACTGACTAAATACTTTTTTTCCCCACCGTATATGACCTTTTGTAATGCTTCATGACTGTCAGAGAGGATCCAAGAAGAAGGACAGATATTCTGGATTTCTGGAAGTGTTGTCAACTCTCCTGGTAGCCTTTTGAGGCTGTCCAAAACATCCAGAAAAGCCGTGAATCTGAAAAAGGCATTCCCATACATGGGGCCTGAAATAGCTGTGAAAAGGGCATAGAAAGTTATAATGTGGTCTAGAGGGGCATGGAAGACTTGTGCAAGGGCACCCTCTAAGTATGGCTTATCTACCAAGTCCACATCCGACCAGCCAAAGGCCTCAGAATCTGAAAGGGGAAAATGGCAATTGGGTCAGAAGGAGGGCTACCCAGCTAAGCCACGTGTGATGACACTTATCTTGGAAGAAACAATGGGATAAAAAAATATGTATTCAACAAGGTGAGGGAAGCAGGGCATGTGCAATTGAAGACATCAATAAATACTCTGCCCTGGCCACATTGAGGAAGCATACTGAATTTTTCCCCTGAATGAAGAAAATCCTAGCTATCTGATGTATATGTTTGATTAGCTGTAGAACTTGAGAGAGAATTGATCAGCCCTAATTATCTCAATTATCTATAAATTGGCAAATATCTAATGTCTATTGACATATTTACTCCATGGAAAGGAATTTACTTTTACTGCAACAGTAGAACTACTAAGCAATATGAGTATGTTGTATATGTCGATGGAAATGATGGCCTAAATGGAAGCCATAGTCTAACCAAGCAAAAGCCTGAGACTAGATTTTCATGCAATTGACCAAATATGCAAATAATGTTATCACTACATTTGAAATTTAACCAAAACCAATAACGGTGTAACATCTGTGCCCACTTGTTTCTACAATGTTTTTGCTTTGGCTGCTGGGCAGAGGTGCTCCTTTTTTTGCTGGTGATGAATGACAGCAACAGCCCTGTTTTTGTCTGAGACTTTTGGTGCTGCTTAATCTGTGAGCCAAGGACTTAATTTTGGTCTAGTTTTGATCACTCATTCCTGAGAGCCCTGGGCGGGGCTGTCTGCTATTTAATCTTCTGAACCTCTACTGTCCACTGCTAGTCAATAGTTCTGCTTACCTGGTTTATAGATCTGTTCTGTGATCCTGTTGTATTGTCCTGATTTTGTCTATGTATATTTATCTAGCAGATGTACATGTATCACTATAAAGGTTATCCTCTTTAAAGGTACCTTCACACATAACGATATCGTTAACGATATTGTTGCAACGTCACGCTTTTTGTGACGTAGCAACGATCCCGCTAACGATCTCGTTATGTGTGACAGCGACCAACGATCAGGCCCCTGCTGGGAGATCGTTGGTCGTTGGGGAATGATCAGGACATTTTTTTGGTCGCTGATCACCCGCTGTCATCGCTGGATTGGCGTGTGTGACGCCGATCCACCGATGTGTTCACTTGTAACCAGGGTAAATATCGGGTTACTAAGTGCAGGGCCGCGCTTAGTAAGCCGATATTTACCCTGGCTACCATTGTAAAAGTAAAAAAAAAAACCACTACATACTTACATTCCAGTGTCTGTCACGTCCCCCGCCGTCAGCTTCCCTGCACTGACTGTGTCAGCGCCAGCCGTAAAGCAGAGCACAGCGGTGACGTCACCGCTGTTACTGCCAGCGCTGACACAGAAAGTGCAGGGAAGCTGACGGCGGGGGACGTGACAGACATCGGAATGTGAGTATGTAGTGTTTTTTTTTTTTTTACTTTTACAATGGAAACCAGGGTAAATATCGGTTTACTAAGCGCGGCCCTGCACTTAGTAACCCGATGTTAACCCTGGTTACCCGGGTGCTGCAGGGGGACTTCAGCATCGTTGAAGACAGTATCAACGATGCCGAAGTCGTTCCCCGGATCGTTGGTCACTGGAGAGAGCTGTCTGTGTGACAGCTCCCCAGCGACCACACAACGACTTACCAACGATCACAGCCGGGTCGTATCGCTGGTCGTGATCGTTGGTAAGTCGCTTAGTGTAACGGTACCTTAAGTATTATTTACACAAGATTACATGTACAGTACCTGCTTATTCTTTGCAATCTTTGTTTAAATTAAACTGAAGCGGCATGGCACCATTGAGCTGAACTATCTGGTTTAGATTAACGGCCTTTGATGACCTCATAATAAGAAACTGCCAAAGAACAGGAGATTACACTCCATGGAGAAAGGAAGTCTTGTGATTTAGTTCACAAACATGACAGTAGGACATAATTTGAGGCAGAATGGGAGGATCAAACAGAACAATCATATTACATGTCACGTTCTACATGAGCACTCGACAACATGAAATGAGCATAATGCACAGCGATGTGAAAATGACATTGCTGTGCACATGTTCCATCTTATGTTGTCTTACAACTCTAACATTCTATGATTTTTTGTCCCTTCTTTGAAATGCAAAAATAACAGCAAAACCGCTGCTGAAGCCGTTTCAGGAAGACGAATGCCAACATTTTTCTGAAATGTCTTTGACTGGAAAAAACCCAGCCGTGGCTGCGGTGGCATCTAACCGATGCTGTGTGCTCATAGCAGAATAGGGATTTCCTGATAAGACTTTAAAAACTTGTTACTCTGCTTTGTCATCACAATCATATAAGTGGGTGTCATTGGTGCTAGGTCTCCAGCTATCAATGGGACTGGTGGAAACCTTGCAGTCCATGTCAATGCATCTCAATGAAGAAGTGGTATTGTGTATGGCCATCTCTCTGCACGGTGCAGGGACCATCCCCTGCTGGATCTTGCCGACTCTGGATTTATTTTATGTCTCCCTATTGAGTTTGTCTTATCTTATTTCCTTCTACTGATAAAACACATGACCATAATAATAGCCTCACCAAGTGCAACAATTAAAGCAAAGTATTGTGAGGCAAAATGACAAGTTAATGAGCTCTCTGAGACATCAGCGCCGGCTGGAGAGACCGAAACGAGAGATAATTTACTGTTACTGTGGCATCGAATACAGCCATAAAAATAAGGCAGAGCATCTGCACTAATAATATACAGCTGCAGATTTCATTAACTGCAGATATATAATAATGGGATCATCTACAAGAACTTTCTGATATTATGAAGAGATTTGTCAGACGTTTTTCTGGTACAGTAAAGAGCAAAAGTTTAGGGCAGGGATGACACGACTTTCTTGCAGCACTTTTGCCTTTCTACTTTTCGTGTTTTTTATCCAATGACCGTTATAGACACAAAACGTGGACAGCAGACTCATTGTAAGGCTGAACTCAGATGTTCTTATATCATGGTCCAAGTACAGACAGCGACTTCAGGGCTGATGATCTCCTGACCCAAATTCAACAGTTTCATAAATATAGGAATATGAGTTTCTTCAGCTTGGATCAGGAGACACCCGGTCAGTGAGGAAATCATGGTCCGTACTCTTATTGCCTGCACCGAGAGCCCTGCTGCCTGGAGGAAATTACCTTTATTCCTCCCAGCAGCCTCTGGCTTTCAGTCATAGAGTTGTGGGTGGCACAACTTTAGTTTCTGCTCAGTGCACAGTGAGAGGCAGCTGTACCTGCGCCCCAGGAACTCACTGACAACCTTGTTAGTCTGGTTGGTGTATTATGGTACTCTACAACTCCTCTCTTCCCTGGGTGGCGAAAGGGTACAGATTGAGGGCGGATTCAGCATCTAAAGCAAGGTATGTGGCCATGGCATCTTCACCATCAGAAGTAATTCTGGGAACAGGGCGAGCTAGGGTGCCCCTAGCAGTAGGGACAGGGAAGGAGCCCCTGGTCCGGGGACACCCGACATTCATAATTCTATTAACCTGCAGATTAACCCCATATCTGCAAGAGAATGTCAAGAGTGTGCAAAGCAGTCATCAAAGCAACCTTTGAAGAACCTAGAATATAAGACATATTTTCAGTTGTTTCACACTTTTTTGTTAAGTATATAATTCCACGTGTGTTAATGCATAGTTTTGATGCCTTCAGTGTGAATGTACAATTTTCATATAAATGACAGAAAAACGTCTGGCACATCCAAACTAGTGTGAATAGGTGTATATACCAGGAGCAGCTACCTCTATATACAATATGCAAAAAAAGGTTGCACTCTATTGTGCCAAAGCATGTCTAATATGAAATACATGAAATATGAATAGCAAAATGGCTTTTGAACATTAGGAAAATGTCAGGGACCCATCAGATTAATGAGACCACCTTGACGATGGTTGATGGGCTCACACTATTTGGCCAAATTCTGTGCAAAGCGTCTCTCAAATATTTTTCCTAATGTTCAAAAGCCATTTTGCTATTCATATTTCATGTATTTCATATTAGACATGCTTTGGCACGATAGAGTGCAACCTTTTTTTGTATATTGTACAATTTTCATAGTTATGAAAATACAAAAAAATCTTTAAATGAGAAGGTGAGTCCAAACTTTTGGTCTGTACTGTATATATATTTAAAAAAGGTCTGTTTTTCATCCAAAAAAACCAAGCTCAAATTAATGTAAATTTGGATGTCGTCTATATGCAATACGTTTGGCATCTGTTTTTCTAAATCAGCAGTTGTTAAAATTTGCAAGAACAAATACAGTGCCCTATATTAAAGAATTGCAATGTGCCTGTAAAAATCAAATGCTCTACGGTTGATCTGTATAGGATTCAATTTTTTTTGGGGGGGGCACCCATAGATGTCAAAAGGCAAATCTCATCCAGCGCACAGAAGACAATGGTGAATGCTGTGATTGTATTTTTTTATGGACAGATTCAATCTGTGAAATAAACCCACTGATCTGAACAGCACAACTGAATAACATGGGTCCATTGCTGTCAGATTTTTCACGGACAGCACTCAAACCGAAAATATGGTCGTGTGACCCTAGCCTAACATTGAGCTTTTTGAAATAATGTTTTTTTCATAAAACAATAATTATTAAGAAAACATGCTAAACTTGTATACAGTAACAGCTGGTGTGATTTCTCGAACACCGTGGCGCAGTGGTCAGCACTGGTGCTTTGAAATCCAAATATATACTGATATTTAGATTGTGAGCCCCTTTTGAGGACATCAGTGTGGAATATGATGGTGCCCTATACAGTAGTGTTCAAAATAATAGTGTGTTCAAAAACATGAGTTAATCACAAAATCTTTTCACTAGTTTTTATTTCCAGCATTGGGAACATTGCACACTGTTTCCTAATTCAAAACAGTAAGAGAAATGTATCTAATTTGTAACTTCTTTACAGAAAATAACAAAAAATGAACGTTGGGCTGTTCTGAAAAATAGTATCTGCATTTGTCTTTACAAACTCACAATATGTTGTTTTTTGTGCATTTATCATTCCTGAGTCATAGTTGTAACCCACAGTTTTTTTTAGAACTGATTCACATCTATGTTCCAAGAGGCAACTAACTTCTGGCCCCGGTCACCTGTTATTCCAGCCCAGGATGCTTGGACTACATCCCACAATTTTTGGGCATTTGTTGGCTTTGCCTCAGAAATGGCATTTTTAATGTCACCCCACAAGTGTCCTATCGGATTAAGGTCCAGGGATTGGGCTGGCCTCTCCATAACCTCAATTTTGTTGGACTGAACTAAGATTTTGCTCATTTACTGGTGTGTTTAGGGTCGTGGTCTAGTTGAAACCCCCATTTCACGAGCATATCCTCTTCAGCGTAAGGCAACATGACCTCTACAAGTATTTTAGAATATTCAAACTGGTCCAAGATCCCTGGTGTTCGGAAAATAGGTTGGGCACCATAGCAAGAGAAACATGCCCACATCCTGGTGCTTGCACCACCATGCGTCACGGTCTTCAGAGTGCATTGTGGCTTGCAGAGTTTGGGGGTCGTCTGACGAACTGGACCCAAAAAGAACGATTTTACTTTCATCAGTCCACAAAATATTTCTCCATTCCTCTTTAGGCCAGTTGGATATTAAAAAGAAAGAAAAAATCGAAACATGATAATAGAGATCAAAACTCTGGACAGAGATTCATCTTTAGTTTCAAACAGAGCCCTGTGGACAATGCAATTCACACAGCGATTCGCAAAAATTGGCATATATTACAGTCAGATAGGGATCTAGGCAAAATAAGTTCTAATGCCCCACAGTTTGCTTATAAAAAAACACAAAATTTGACAGACGTACTAATTCATAACCGATTACTAGCTAAAGAGAACAATTGATTACAAAAGAATCTTCCACAAGGGAATTACAAATGTGGCAATTGCAACTTTTGTCGTCTGCGTATTGTCAAAAATCCTTTGCAGAACGGTTCAATCCAACACAAAGTTTGGGATTTTATTTAATGTAGGAATAAATTTGTGGTGTACGTTTTATACTGCCCTTGTTTATTCTTCTACATTGGAAAAACCTTTACACCTATGGTCACTAGATTTCGAGAGCACTATAATTCTATAACTTCAGGCAAAGGGTGTCTAAGATTAATTCAACATACGAAAGAGAAACACAATTCTAATCCTGATTTATTGCGTTTTGCTGGTTTAGAAATAGTTAAATACCCTCCATAGGGAGGTAATCACAATAAAATATTAATGAAGCATGACGCCAGATGGATTATAAAAGCAAATGCCCAGTTGGTCCGATAGGATTAAATGATAGGTTAGATTTATCAGTATTTTTGTAAATATATATTTGTCTGCAATAAGTAATGTGATTATATGTTTTTCATTTAAATATCTGCACATTTTTAATGCATTTTTTTCACACATGCCAAAAACCTTGAAAAAGGAAATGACATGTGGTAATCACACACCTGCACCCATTGAAGCGCACACGGCGCGAAACGGCGATTGTCCGTCTCTCCTTCCCCGTATCTCTCTACACACCTGTCGCTTCCATGGACTCTGTTTTTATCCTTGTAATGATATAATAAAGACATCGTTCTTACTGCATATGGGTGAGTGCCGCATCTCTTCATATTTTCATACATTTGGTTACTATATCACATCCTTCAGGCTGGCCCCCCATAGCCGAGCCTGGTCACCACCATGAGATTCCACATATCCTTTATTAGATCAGATTAGTTCACCATAACTTGCCTGCGTCTTCCACCTGACTCCTAAACCACCACCAAGAGGACATTGGACGCCTTAAATTCACTCGACCACCACCATCCTGCAATAGGAAATGCTGAAATTCTCTATATTAAAAAGGTA
The DNA here is from genome assembly GCF_032444005.1 of Ranitomeya imitator. Lineage (NCBI taxonomy): Eukaryota > Metazoa > Chordata > Amphibia > Anura > Dendrobatidae > Ranitomeya > Ranitomeya imitator. Next base: position 761,729,242 of record NC_091284.1, on the reverse strand, counting down.
AACACCAGAGATACCTGTGTGGCACCCCAGGAGTTTGGGTACCACAGTGGTACTGCCTTCCTCTCGGGGAGGGTGATGCCATGCTTGGAAACGAGGAGGATCCCTTTGACAGGTAACCTGTACATGCAACATGTTCTGACTCCAGGCCAGAAGGGGGAGCTCTAGATATATATATATTCTGGCTTGGAGGAGGAGTTGGTTAGTTCAGTCTGGAGATTGTGTGAGACAGTGGAGGAGGAAGGAGCACAGGAGAACTGCGACTGGGCTCCCTCCACGCTGAAGCGCAGAGACCGGACACCGTGAGTCCAAGGCTGTGTGGGACTGTATGCCCCACAGGAGACACTGGAGGGCAGGAGATTGAAAGTTACTTGCCCACATCCACACCCTGAGGTACAGCAACATACAGAGACCGGAGTCACCGTGAATAGAGACCCCTACAAAACGGCTCGCGTTGCCTACCATGCAGCTACTGTCTCAGGACAGGGAGTGAGAGAGTACCTTGAAAGAAGCCATAGGCAGCAAGGGACTATCATACAGCGCGTAGAGGAAGGCTCCCGACCTGGCAAAGGAAATTCAACTTGTTTCCAGGCTGCCTGGACTCCACCGTCACCTGTTGCTGGTATCCTGGACTGTGGCCATAAACCACTACTAAACCAGGCAAAGAGATTACAACCTTGTGTCCTCTGATTATTTCTGGTACCACACTATCTTTGCCGAATACACCAGGCGCCCTGAGGACCCCAGCTTCCCCTGTGGGAAACCGTACCATCTTTACTGCAGAGCAATCACTCCCCAGAGGACCCCTTTAAGCAGCGTTGGTCACCCCATACAGAATACCACAGGTGGCGTCACAAACATACTTATTTCTAATAACTGGTGATGAGTGAGTGTACTCGTTGCTCGGGTTTTCCCAAGCACGCTCGGGTGGTCTCCGAGTATTTGTTAGTGTTCGCAGATTTAGTTTTCATCGCCTCAGCTGAATGATTTACAGCTACTAGCCAGGATGATTACATGTGGGGGTTGCCTGGTTGCTAGGGAATCCCCACATGTATTCAAGTAAATCATTCAGTTGCGACTATGAAAACTAAATCTTCGAACACTAAGAAATACTCGGAGATCACCCGAGCGTACTTGGGAAAACCTGAGCAACGAGTATACTCGCTCATCACTGCTAATAACCCCTTTAAAGACCTTCCCTTTAATTTGGACTCCCAGGGCCATGGACTGGGTCGCTGCCACCCTGACTACCCCTTTAATGATGACTGGACCCGGTACCGAGTACCCCTAGGACCTGGCGGGTGCTCCACCTACAGTGGGGCAAAAAAGTATTTAGTCAGTCAGCAATAGTGCAAGTTCCACCACTTAAAAAGATGAGAGGTGTCTGTAATTTACATCATAGGTAGACCTCAACTATGGGAGACAAACTGAGAAAAAAAAATCCAGAAAATCACATTGTCTGTTTTTTTAACAATTTATTTGCATATTATCGTGGAAAATAAGTATTTGGTCAGAAACAAAATTTCATCTCAATACTTTGTAATATATCCTTTGTTGGCAATGACAGAGGTCAAACGTTTTTTGTAAGTCTTCACAAGGTTGCCACACACTGTTGTTGGTATGTTGGCCCATTCCTCCATGCAGATCTCCTCTAGAGCAGTGATGTTTTTGGCTTTTCGTTTGGCAACACGGACTTTCAACTCCCTCCAAAGGTTTTCTATAGGGTTGAGATCTGGAGACTGGCTAGGCCACTCCAGGACCTTGAAATGCTTCTTACGAAGCCACTCCTTCGTTGCCCTGGCGGTGTGCTTTGGATCATTGTCATGTTGAAAGACCCAGCCACGTTTCATCTTCAATGCCCTTGCTGATGGAAGGAGGTTTGCACTCAAAATCTCATGATACATGGCCCCATTCATTCTTTCATGTACCCGGATCAGTCGTCCTGGCCCCTTTGCAGAGAAACAGCCCCAAAGCATGATGTTTCCACCACCATGCTTTACAGTAGGTATGGTGTTTGATGGATGCAACTCAGTATTCTTTTTCCTCCAAACACGACAAGTTGTGTTTCTACCAAACAGTTCCAGTTTGGTTTCATCAGACCATAGGACATTCTCCCAAAACTCCTCTGGATCATCCAAATGCTCTCTAGCAAACTTCAGACGGGCCCGGACATGTACTGGCTTATGCAGTGGGACACGTCTGGCACTGCAGGATCTGAGTCCATGGTGGCGTAGTGTGTTACTTATGGTAGGCCTTGTTACATTGGTCCCAGCTCTCTGCAGTTCATTCACTAGGTCCCCCCACGTGGTTCTGGGATTTTTGCGCACCGTTCTTGTGATCATTCTGACCCCACGGGGTGGGAATTTGCGTGGAGCCCCAGATCGAGGGAGATTATCAGTGGTCTTGTATGTCTTCCATTTTCTAATTATTGCTCCCACTGTTGATTTCTTCACTCCAAGCTGGTTGGCTATTGCAGATTCAGTCTTCCCAGCCTGGTGCAGGGCTACAATTTTGTTTCTGGTGTCCTTTGACAGCTCTTTGGTCTTCACCATAGTGGAGTTTGGAGTCAGACTGTTTGAGGGTGTGCACAGGTGTCTTTTTATACTGATAACAAGTTTAAACAGGTGCCATTACTACAGGTAATGAGTGGAGGAAAGAGGAGACTCTTAAATAAGAAGTTACAGGTCTGTGAGAGCCAGAAATCTTGATTGTTTGTTTCTGACCAAATACTTATTTTCCACCATAATATGCAAATAAATTGTTAAAAAAACAGACAATGTGATTTTCTGGATTTTTTTTTCTCAGTTTGTCTCCCATAGTTGAGGTCTACCTATGATGTAAATTACAGACGCCTCTCATCTTTTTAAGTGGTGGAACTTGCACTATTGCTGACTGACTAAATACTTTTTTGCCCCACTGTATATTGGAGATACACCATAATAAAGAGACGACCCCAGAGATACCTGTATGGGAGACACACCATAATAAAGGGGCGACCCCAGAGATACCTGTATGGGAGATACACCATAATAAAGGGGCGACCCCAGAGATACCTGTATGGGAAATATACCAGAATAAAGGGGCGACCCCAGAGATACCTGTATGGGAAATATACCATAATAAAGGGGCGACCCCAGAGATACCTGTATGGGAGATACACCATAATAAAGGGGCGACCCCAGAGATACCTGTATGGGAAATATACCATAATAAAGGGGCGACCCCAGAGACACCTGTATGGGAGATACACCATAATAAAGGGGCGACTCCAGAGATACCTGTATGGGAAATGCACCATAATAAAGGGGAGACCCCAGAGACACCTGTATGGGCAATACACCATAATAAAGGGGAGACCCCAGAGATACCTGTATAGGAAATGCACCATAATAAAGTGGCGACCCCAAAGATACCCGTACGGGAAATACACCATAATAAAGGGGCGACCCCAGAGATACCTGTATGGGAAATGCACCATAATAAAGGGGCGACCCCAGAGATACCTGTATGGGAAATGCACCATAATAAATGGGCGACCCCAGAGATACCTGTATGGGAAATGCACCATAATAAAGGGGCGACCCCAGAGATACCTGTATGGGAAATACACCATAATAAAGGGACGACCCCAGAGATACCTGTATGGGAAATATACCAGAATAAAGGGGCGACCCCAGAGATACCTGTATGGGAAATATACCAGAATAAAGGGGCGACCCCAGAGATACCTGTATGGGAGTTACACCATAATAAAGGGGCGACCCCAGAGACACCTGTATGGGAAATGCACCATAATAAAGGGGCGACCCCAGAGACACCTGTATGGGCAATACACCATAATAAAGGGGTGACCCCAGAGATACCCGTATGGGAAATGCACCATAATAAAGGGGCGACCCCAGAGATACCTGTATGGGAAATACACCATAATAAAGGGACGATCCCAGAGATACCTGTATGGGAAATGCACCATAATAAAGGGGCGACCCCAGAGATACCTGTATGGGAGATACATCATAATAAAGGGGCGACCCCAGAGATACCTGTATGGGAGATACACCATAATAAAGGGGCGACCCCAGAGATACCTGTATGGGAAATGCACCATAATAAAGGGGCGACCCCAGAGACACCTGTATGGGCAATACACCATAATAAAGGGGCGACCCCAGAGATACCTGTATAGGAAATGCACCATAATAAAGTGGCGACCCCAGAGATACCTGTATGGGAAATGCACCATAATAAAGGTGCGACCCCAGAGATACCTGTATGGGAAATACACCATAATAAAGGGGCGACCCCAGAGATACCTGTATGGGAAATACACCATAATAAAGGGGCGACCCCAGAGATACCTGTATGGGAAATACACCATAATAAAGGGGCGACCCCAGAGATACCTGTGTGGGAAATGCACCATAATAAAGGGGCGACCCCAGAGATACCTGTGTGGGAAATGCACCATAATAAAGGGGCGACCCCAGAGATACCTGCATGGGAAATACACCATAATAAAGGGGCGAACCCAGAGATACCTGTATGGGAGATACACCATATTAAAGGGGCGACTCCAGAGATACCTGTATGGGAAATATACCAGAATAAAGGGGCGACCCCAGAGATACCTGTATGGGAGTTACACCATAATAAAGGGGCGATCCCAGAGACACCTGTATGGGAAATGCACCATAATAAAGGGGCGACCCCAGAGATACCCGTATGGAAAATGCACCATAATAAAGGGGCGACCCCAGAGATACCTGTATGGGAAATATACCAGAATAAAGGGACGACCCCAGAGATACCTGTATGGGAAATATACCAGAATAAAGGGGCGACCCCAGAGATACCTGTATGGGCAATACACCATAATAAAGGGACGACCCCAGAGATACCTGTATGGGAAATATACCAGAATAAAGGGACGACCCCAGAGATACCTGTATGGGAAATATACCAGAATAAAGGGACGACCCCAGAGATACCTGTATGGGAAATATACCAGAATAAAGGGGCGACCCCAGAGATACCTGTATGGGAGTTACACCATAATAAAGGGGCGACCCCAGAGATACCTGTATGGGAGATACACCATAATAAAGGGGCGACTCCAGAGATACCTGTATGGGAAATATACCAGAATAAAGGGGCGACCCCAGAGATACCTGTATGGGAGTTACACCATAATAAAGGGGCGACCCCAGAGACACCTGTATGGGAAATGCACCATAATAAAGGGGCGACCCCAGTAATACCTGCATGGGAAATGCACCATAATAAAGGGGCGACCCCAGAGATACCTGTATGGGAAATGCACCATAATAAAGGGGCGACCCCAGAGATACCTGTATGGGAAATATACCATAATAAAGGGGCGACCCCAGAGATACCTGCATGGGAAATGCACCATAATAAAGGGGCGACCCCAGAGATACCTGTATGGGAAATGCACCATAATAAAGGGGCGACCCCAGAGATACCAGTATGGGAAATGCACCATAATAAAGGGGCGACCCCAGAGATACCCGTATGGAAAATGCACCATAATAAAAGGGCGACCCCAGAGACACCTGTATGGGCAATACACCATAATAAACGGGCGACCCCAGAGATACCTGTATAGGAAATGCACCATAATAAAGTGGCGACCCCAGAGATACCTGTATGGAAAATGCACCATAATAAAGGGGCGACCCCAGAGATACCCGTATGGAAAATGCACCATAATAAAGGGGCGACCCCAGAGATACCTGTATGGGAAATGCACCATAATAAAGAGGCGACCCCAGAGATACCTGTATGGGAAATACACCATAATAAAGGGGCGACCCCAGAGATACCTGTATGGGAAATGCACCATAATAAAGGGGCGACCCCAGAGATACCTTTGTGGGAAATGCACCATAAAAAAGGGGCGACCCCAGAGATACCTGCATGGGAAATACACCATAATAAAGGGGCGAACCCAGAGATACCTGTATGGGAGATACACCATAATAAAGGGGCGACTCCAGAGATACCTGTATGGGAAATATACCAGAATAAAGGGGCGACCCCAGAGATACCTGTATGGGAAATATACCAGAATAAAGGGGCGACTTCAGAGATACCTGTATGGGAAATATACCAGAATAAAGGGGCGACCCCAGAGATACCTGTATGGGAGTTACACCATAATAAAGGGGCGACCCCAGAGACACCTGTATGGGAAATGCACCATAATAAAGGGGCGACCCCAGAGACACCTGTATGGGCAATACACCATAATAAAGTGGCGACCCCAGAGATACCCGTATGGAAAATGCACCATAATAAAGGGGCGACCCCAGAGATACCTGTATGGGAAATACACCATAATAAAGGGGCGACCCCAGAGATACCTGTATGGGAAATATACCAGAATAAAGGGACGACCCCAGAGATACCTGTATGGGAAATATACCAGAATAAAGGGGCGACCCCAGAGATACCTGTATGGGAGTTACACCATAATAAAGGGGCGACTCCAGAGATACCTGTATGGGAAATATACCAGAATAAAGGGGCGACCCCAGAGATACCTGTATGGGAGATACACCATAATAAAGGGGCGACTCCAGAGATACCTGTATGGGAAATATACCAGAATAAAGGGGCGACCCCAGAGATACCTGTATGGGAGTTACACCATAATAAAGGGGCGACCCCAGAGACACCTGTATGGGAAATGCACCATAATAAAGGGGCGACCCCAGAGATACCTGTATGGGAAATATACCATAATAAAGGGGCGACCCCAGAGATACCTGCATGGGAAATGCACCATAATAAAGGGGCGACCCCAGAGATACCTGTATGGGAAATGCACCATAATAAAGGGGCGACCCCAGAGATACCTGCATGGGAAATGCACCATAATAAAGGGGCGACCCCAGAGATACCTGTATGGGAAATGCACCATAATAAAGGGGCGACCCCAGAGATACCTGTATGGGAAATATACCATAATAAAGGGGCGACCCTAGAGATACCTGTATGGGAAATGCACCATAATAAAGGGGCGACCCCAGAGATACCAGTATGGGAAATGCACCATAATAAAGGGACGACCCCAGAGAAACCTGTATGGGAGATACACCATAATAAATGGGCGAATCCAGAGATACCTGTATGGGAAATGCACCATAATAAAGGGGCAACCCCAGAGATACCAGTATGGGAAATACACCATAATAAAGGGGCGACCCCAGAGATACCCGTATGGAAAATGCACCATAATAAAGGGGCGACCCCAGAGATACCCGTATGGGAAAAACACCATAATAAAGTGGCGACCCCAGAGATACCTGCATGGGAAATGCACCATAATAAAGGGGCGACCCCAGAGACACCTGTATGGGAGATACACCATAATAAAGGGGCGACCCCAGAGATACCTGTATGGGAAATGCACCATAATAAAGGGGCGACCCCAGAGATACCTGCATGGGAAATGCACCATAATAAAGGGGCGACCCCAGAGATACCTGCATGGGAAATGCACCATAATAAAGGGGCGACCCCAGAGATACCTGTATGGGAAATGCACCATAATAAAGGGACGACCCCAGAGATACCTGTATGGGAAATATACCATAATAAAGGGGCGACCCCAGAGATACCTGCATGGGAAACGCACCATAATAAAGGGGCGACCCCAGAGATACCTGTATGGGAAATGCACCATAATAAGGGGGCGACCCCAGAGATACCAGTATGGGAAATACACCATAATAAAGGGGCGACCCCAGAGATACCCGTATGGAAAATGCACCATAATAAAGGGGCGACCCCAGAGATACCTGTATGGGAAATACACCATAATAAAGTGGCGACCCCAGAGATACCCGTATGGAAAATGCACCATAATAAAGGGGCGACCCCAGAGATACCTGTATGGGAAATACACCATAATAAAGGGGCGACCCCAGAGACACCTGTATGGGCAATACACCATAATAAAGTGGCGACCCCAGAGATACCCGTATGGAAAATGCACCATAATAAAGGGGCGACCCCAGAGATACCTGTATGGGAAATACACCATAATAAAGGGACGACCCCAGAGATACCTGTATGGGAAATATACCAGAATAAAGGGACGACCCCAGAGATACCTGTAAGGGAAATATACCAGAATAAAGGGACGACCCCAGAGATACCTGTATGGGAAATATACCAGAATAAAGGGGCGACCCCAGAGATACCTGTATGGGAGATACACCATAATAAAGGGGCGACTCCAGAGATACCTGTATGGGAAATATACCAGAATAAAGGGGCGACCCCAGAGATACCTGTATGGGAGTTACACCATAATAAAGGGGCGACCCCAGAGACACCTGTATGGGAAATGCACCATAATAAAGGGGCGACCCCAGAGACACCTGTATGGGCAATACACCATAATAAAGTGGCGACCCCAGAGATACCCGTATGGAAAATGCACCATAATAAAGGGGCGACCCCAGAGATACCTGTATGGGCAATACACCATAATAAAGGGGCGACCCCAGAGATACCTGTATGGGCAATACACCATAATAAAGGGGCGACCCCAGAGATACCTGTATGGGAAATATACCAGAATAAAGGGACGACCCCAGAGATACCTGTATGGGAAATATACCAGAATAAAGGGGCGACCCCAGAGATACCTGTATGGGAAACATACCATAATAAAGGGGCGACCCCAGAGATACCTATATGGGAGATACATCATAATAAAGGGGCGACCCCAGAGATACCTGTATGGGAGATACACCATAATAAAAGGGCGACCCCAGAGATACCTGTATGGGAAATGCACCATAATAAAGGGGCGACCCCAGAGACACCTGTATGGGCAATACACCATAATAAAGGGGCGACCCCAGAGATACCTGTATGGGAAATGCACCATAATAAAGGGGCGACCCCAGAGATACCTGTATGGGAAATGCACCATAATAAAGGGGCGACCCCAGAGATACCTGTATGGGAAATGCACCATAATAAAGGGGCGACCCCAGAGATACCTGTATGGGAAATACACCATAATAAAGGGGCGACCCCAGAGACACCTGTATGTGAAATATACCATGATAAAGGGGCGACCCCAGAGATACCCGTATGGGAAATACACCATAATAAAGGGGCGACCCCAGAGATACCTGTATGGGAAATGCACCATAATAAAGGGGCGACCCCAGAGATACCTGTATGGGAAATACACCATAATAAAGGGGCGACCCCAGAGACACCTGTATGGGAAATATACCATAATAAAGGGGCGACCCAAGAGACACCTGTATGGGAAATGCACCATAATAAAGGGGCGACCCCAGAGACACCTGTATGGGAAATATACCATAATAAAGGGGCGACCCCAGAGATACCTGTATGGGAGATACACCATAATAAAGGGGCGACTCCAGAGACACCTGTATGGGAAATGCACCATAATAAAGGGGTGACCCCAGAGACACCTGTATGGGCAATACACCATAATAAAGTGGCGACCCCAGAGATACCCGTATGGAAAATGCACCATAATAAAGGGGCAACCCCAGAGATACCTGTATGGGAAATATACCAGAATAAAGGGGCGACCCCAGAGATACCTGTATGGGAGTTACACCATAATAAAAGGGCGACCCCAGAGATACCTGTATGGGAGATACACCATAATAAAGGGGCGACTCCAGAGATACCTGTATGGGAAATATACCAGAATAAAGGGGCGACCCCAGAGATACCTGTATGGGAGTTACACCATAATAAAGGGGCGACCCCAGAGACACCTGTATGGGAAATGCACCATAATAAAGGGGCGACCCCAGTAATACCTGCATGGGAAATGCACCATAATAAAGGGGCGACCCCAGAGATACCTGTATGGGAAATGCACCATAATAAAGGGGCGACCCCAGAGATACCTGTATGGGAAATATACCATAATAAAGGGGCGACCCCAGAGATACCTGCATGGGAAATGCACCATAATAAAGGGGCGACCCCAGAGATACCTGTATGGGAAATGCACCATAATAAAGGGGCGACTCCAGAGATACCAGTATGGGAAATGCACCATAATAAAGGGGCGACCCCAGAGATACCCGTATGGAAAATGCACCATAATAAAAGGGCGACCCCAGAGACACCTGTATGGGCAATACACCATAATAAAGGGGCGACCCCAGAGATACCTGTATAGGAAATGCACCATAATAAAGTGGCGACCCCAGAGATACCTGTATGGAAAATGCACCATAATAAAGGGGCGACCCCAGAGATACCCGTATGGAAAATGCACCATAATAAAGGGGCGACCCCAGAGATACCTGTATGGGAAATGCACCATAATAAAGAGGCGACCCCAGAGATACCTGTATGGGAAATACACCATAATAAAGGGGCGACCCCAGAGATACCTGTATGGGAAATGCACCATAATAAAGGGGCGACCCCAGAGATACCTTTGTGGGAAATGCACCATAATAAAGGGGCGACCCCAGAGATACCTGCATGGGAAATACACCATAATAAAGGGGCGAACCCAGAGATACCTGTATGGAAGATACACCATAATAAAGGGGCGACTCCAGAGATACCTGTATGGGAAATATAACAGAATAAAGGGGCGACCCCAGAGATACCTGTATGGGAAATATACCAGAATAAAGGGGCGACCCCAGAGACACCTGTATGGGAAATGCACCATAATAAAGGGGCGACCCCAGAGACACCTGTATGGGCAATACACCATAATAAAGTGGCGACCCCAGAGATACCCGTATGGAAAATGCACCATAATAAAGGGGCGACCCCAGAGATACCTGTATGGGAAATACACCATAATAAAGGGGCGACCCCAGAGATACCTGTATGGGAAATATACCAGAATAAAGGGACGACCCCAGAGATACCTGTATGGGAAATATACCAGAATAAAGGGACGACCCCAGAGATACCTGTATGGGAGATACACCATAATAAAGGGGCGACTCCAGAGATACCTGTATGGTAAATATACCAGAATAAAGGGGCGACCCCAGAGATACCTGTATGGGAGATACACCATAATAAAGGGGCGACTCCAGAGATACCTGTATGGGAAATATACCAGAATAAAGGGGCGACCCCAGAGATACCTGTATGGGAGTTACACCATAATAAAGGGGCGACTCCAGAGATACCTGTATGGTAAATATACCAGAATAAAGGGGCGACCCCAGAGATACCTGTATGGGAGTTACACCATAATAAAGGGGCGACCCCAGAGACACCTGTATGGGAAATGCACCATAATAAAGGGGCGACCCCAGAGATACCTGTATGGGAAATGCACCATAATAAAGGGGCGACCCCAGAGATACCTGCATGGGAAATGCACCATAATAAAGGGGCGACCCCAGAGATACCTGTATGGGAAATGCACCATAATAAAGGGGCGACCCCAGAGATACCTGTATGGGAAATATACCATAATAAAGGGGCGACCCCAGAGATACCTGCATGGGAAATGCACCATAATAAAGGGGCGACCCCAGAGATACCTGTATGGGAAATGCACCATAATAAAGGGGCGACCCCAGAGATACCTGTATGGGAAATGCACCATAATAAAGGGGCGACCCCAGAGATACCTGTATGGGAAATGCACCATAATAAAGGGGCGACCCCAGAGATACCTGTATGGGAAATATACCATAATAAAGGGGCGACCCCAGAGATACCTGTATGGGAAATGCACCATAATAAAGGGGCGACCCCAGAGATACCAGTATGGGAAATGCACCATAATAAAGGGGTGACCCCAGAGATACCTGTATGGGAGATACACCATAATAAATGGGCGACCCCAGAGATACCTGTATGGGAAATGCACCATAATAAAGGGGCGACCCCAGAGATACCAGTATGGGAAATACACCATAATAAAGGGGCGACCCCAGAGATACCCGTATGGAAAATGCACCATAATAAAGGGGCGACCCCAGAGATACCCGTATGGGAAATACACCATAATAAAGTGGCGACCCCAGAGATACCTGCATGGGAAATGCACCATAATAAAGGGGCGACCCCAGAGATACCTGTATGGGAAATGCACCATAATAAAGGGGCGACCCCAGAGATACCTGCATGGGAAATGCACCATAATAAAGGGGCGACCCCAGAGATACCTGCATGGGAAATGCACCATAATAAAGGGGCGACCCCAGAGATACCTGTATGGGAAATGCACCATAATAAAGGGGCGACCCCAGAGATACCAGTATGGGAAATACACCATAATAAAGGGGCGACCCCAGAGATACCCGTATGGAAAATGCACCATAATAAAGGGGCGACCCCAGAGATACCCGTATGGGAAATACACCATAATAAAGGGGCGACCCCAGAGACACCTGTATGGGCAATACACCATAATAAAGTGGCGACCCCAGAGATACCCGTATGGAAAATGCACCATAATAAAGGGGCGACCCCAGAGATACCTGTATGGGAAATACACCATAATAAAGGGACGACCCCAGAGATACCTGTATGGGAAATATACCAGAATAAAGGGACGACCCCAGAGATACCTGTATGGGAAATATACCAGAATAAAGGGGCGACCCCAGAGATACCTGTATGGGAAATATACCAGAATAAAGGGACGACCCCAGAGATACCTGTATGGGAAATATACCAGAATAAAGGGGCGACCCCAGAGATACCTGTATGGGAGATACACCATAATAAAGGGGCGACTCCAGAGATACCTGTATGGGAAATATACCAGAATAAAGGGGCGACCCCAGAGATACCTGTATGGGAGTTACACCATAATAAAGGGGCGACCCCAGAGATACCTGCATGGGAAATGCACCATAATAAAGGGGCGACCCCAGAGACACCTGTATGGGCAATACACCATAATAAAGTGGCGACCCCAGAGATACCTGTATGGAAAATGCACCATAATAAAGTGGCGACCCCAGAGATACCCGTATGGAAAATGCACCATAATAAAGGGGCGACCCCAGAGATACCTGTATGGGCAATACACCATAATAAAGGGGCGACCCCAGAGATACCTGTATGGGCAATACACCATAATAAAGGGGCGACCCCAGAGATACCTGTATGGGAAATATACCAGAATAAAGGGACGACCCCAGAGATACCTGTATGGGAAATGCACCATAATAAAGGGGCGACCCCAGAGATACCTGTATGGGAAATATACCATAATAAAGGGGCGACCCCAGAGATACCTATATGGGAGATACATCATAATAAAGGGGCGACCCCAGAGATACCTGTATGGGAGATACACCATAATAAAAGGGCGACCCCAGAGATACCTGTATGGGAAATACACCATAATAAAGGGGCGACCCCAGAGACACCTGTATGGGCAATACACCATAATAAAGGGGCGACTCCAGAGACACCTGTATGGGAAATGCACCATAATAAAGGGGCGACCCCAGAGACACCTGTATGGGAAATATACCATAATAAAGGGGCGACCCCAGAGACACCTGTATGGGAAATGCACCATAATAAAGGGGCGACCCCAGAGACACCTGTATGGGCAATACACCATAATAAAGTGGCGACCCCAGAGATACCCGTATGGAAAATGCACCATAATAAAGGGGAGACCCCAGAGATACCTGTATGGGAAATGCACCATAATAAAGGGGCGACCCCAGAGATACCTGTATGGGAAATATACCAGAATAAAAGGGCGACCCCAGAGATACCTGTATGGGAGTTACACCATAATAAAGGGGCGACCCCAGAGATACCTGTATGGGAGATACACCATAATAAAGGGGCGACTCCAGAGATACCTGTATGGGAGATACACCATAATAAAGGGGCGACCCCAGAGACACCTGTATGGGAAATATACCAGAATAAAGGGGCGACCCCAGAGATACCTGTATGGGAGTTACACCATAATAAAGGGGCGACCCCAGAGACACCTGTATGGGAAATGCACCATAATAAAGGGGCGACCCCAGAGATACCTGTATGGGAAATGCACCATAATAAAGGGGCGACCCCAGAGATACCTGTATGGGAAATACACCATAATAAAGGGGCGACCCCAGGGATACCTGTATGGGAAATATACCAGAATAAAGGGGCGACCCCAGAGATACCTGTATGGGAGTTACACCATAATAAAGGGGCGACCCCAGAGACACCTGTATGGGAAATGCACCATAATAAAGGGGCGACCCCAGAGATACCTGTATGGGAAATGCACCATAATAAAGGGGCGACCCTAGAGATACCTGCATGGGAAATACACCATAATAAAGGGGCGACCCCAGGGATACCTGTATGGGAAATATACCAGAATAAAGGGGCGACCCCAGAGATACCTGTATGGGAGTTACACCATAATAAAGGGGCGACCCCAGAGACACCTGTATGGGAAATGCACCATAATAAAGGGGCGACCCCAGAGATACCTGTATGGGAAATGCACCATAATAAAGGGGCGACCCCAGAGATACCTGCATGGGAAATGCACCATAATAAAGGGGCGACCCCAGAGATACCTGCATGGGAAATGCACCATAATAAAGGGGCGACCCCAGAGATACCTGTATGGGAAATGCACCATAATAAAGGGGCGACCCCAGAGATACCTGCATGGGAGATACACCATAATAAAGGGGCGACCCCAGAGATACCTGTATGGGAAATGCACCATAATAAAGGGGCGACCCCAGAGATACCTGTATGGGAAATATACCATAATAAAGGGGCGACCCCAGAGATACCTGCATGTGAAATGCACCATAATAAAGGGGCGACCCCAGAGATACCTGTATGGGAAATGCACCATAATAAAGGGGCGACCCCAGAGATACCAGTATGGGAAATACACCATAATAAAGGGGCGACCCCAGAGATACCCGTATGGAAAATGCACCATAATAAAGGGGCGACCCCAGAGATACCTGTATGGGAAATACACCATAATAAAGGGACGACCCCAGAGATACCTGTATGGGAAATATACCAGAATAAAGGGATGACTCCAGAGATACCTGTATGGGAAATATACCAGAATAAAGGGGCGACCCCAGAGATACCTGTATGGGAAATGCACCATAATAAAGGGGCGACCCCAGAGATACCTGTATGGGAAATATACCAGAATAAAGGGGCGACCCCAGAGATACCTGTATGGGAGTTACACCATAATAAAGGGGCGACTCCAGAGATACCTATATGGGAAATGCACCATAATAAAGGGGCGACCCCAGAGATACCTGTATGGGAAAAGCACCATAATAAAGGGGCGACCCCAGAGATACCTGTATGGGAAATATACCATAATAAAGGGACGACCCCAGAGATACCTGTATGGGAAATGCACCATAATAAAGGGGCGACCCCAGAGATACCTGTATGGGAAATGCACCATAATAAAGGGGCGACCCCAGAGATACCTGTATGGGAGATACACCATAATAAAGGGGCGACTCCAGAGATACCTGTATGGGAGATACACCATAATAAAGGGGCGAACCCAGAGATACCTGTATGGGAGATACACCATAATAAAGGGGTGACCCCAGAGATACCTGTATGGGAAATGCACCATAATAAAGGGGCGACCCCAGAGATACCTGTATGGGAGATACACCATAATAAAGGGGCGACTCCAGAGATACCTGTATGGGAGATACACCATAATAAAGGGGCGAACCCAGAGATACCTGTATGGGAGATACACCATAATAAAGGGGTGACCCCAGAGATACCTGTATGGGAAATACACCATAATAAAGGGGTGACCCCAGAGATACCAGTATGGGAAATGCACCATAATAAAGGGGCGACCCCAGAGATACCAGTATGGGAAATACACCATAATAAAGGGGCGACCCCAGAGATACCTGTATGGGAAATATACCAGAATAAAGGGGCGACCCCAGAGATACCTGTATGGGAAATATACCAGAATAAAGGGGTGACCCCAGAGATGCCAGTATGGGAAATGCACCATAATAAAGGGGCGACCCCAGAGACACCTGTATGGGAAATGCACCATAATAAAGGGGCGACCCCAGAGATACCAGTATGGGAAATGCACTATAATAAAGGGGCGACCCCAGAGACACCTGTATGGGAAATGCACCATAATAAAGGGGCGACCCCAGAGATACCAGTATGGGAAATGCACCATAATAAAGGGGCGACCCCAGAGATACCAGTATGGGAAATGCACCATAATAAAGGGGCGACCCCAGAGATACCAGTATGGGAAATGCACTATAATAAAGGGGCGACCCCAGAGACACCTGTATGGGAAATGCACCATAATAAAGGGACGACCCCAGAGATACCTGTATGGGAAATGCACCATAATAAAGGGGTGACCCCAGAGATACCAGTATGGGAAATACACCATAATAAAGGGGCGACCCCAGAGATACCTGTATGGGAAATACACCATAATAAAGGGGCGAACCCAGAGATACCTGTATGGGAAATACACCATAATAAAGGGGCGACCCCAGAGATACCTGTATGGGCAATACACCATAATAAAGGGGCGACCCCAGAGATACCTGTATGGGAAATATACCAGAATAAAGGGGCGACCCCAGAGATACCTGTATGGGAAATATACCAGAATAAAGGGGCGACCCCAGAGATACCAGTATGGGAAATACACCATAATAAAGGGGCGACCCCAGAGATACCTGTATGGGAAATACACCATAATAAAGGGGCGACCCCAGAGACACCTGTATGGGAAATGCAACATAATAAAGGGGCGACCCCAGAGACACCTGTATGGGCAATACACCATAATAAAGGGACGACCCCAGAGATACCTGTATGGGAGTTACACCATAATAAAGGGGCGACCCCAGAGACACCTGTATGGGAAATGCAACATAATAAAGGGGCGACCCCAGAGACACCTGTATGGGAAATGCACCATAATAAAGGGGCGACCCCAGAGATACCTGTATGGGAGATACACCATAATAAAGGGGCGACCCCAGAGATACCTGTATGGGAAATGCACCATAATAAAGGGGTGACCCCAGAGATACCAGTATGGGAAATGCACCATAATAAAGGGGCGACCCCAGAGATACCTGTATGGGAAATGCACCATAATAAAAGGGCGACCCCAGAGATACCTGTATGGGAAATATACCAGAATAAAGGGGCGACCCCAAAGATACCTGTATGGGAAATATACCAGAATAAAGGGGCGACCCCAGAGATACCTGTATGGGAAATGCACCATAATAAAGGGGTGACCCCAGAGACACCTGTATGGGAAATGCACCATAATAAAGGGGCGACCCCAGAGATACCTGTATGGGAAATATACCAGAATAAAGGGGCGACCCCAGAGATACCTGTATGGGAAATGCACCATAATAAAGGGGTGACACACTTGTAGCCAGTTGACATGGATTAAAGTTGACTCAACCTCTGTCCTGTGTCCTTGTGTGTACCACATTGAGCATGGAGAAAAGAAAGAAGACCAAAGAACTGTCTGAGGACTTGAGAAACCAAATTGTGAGGAAGCATAAGCAATCTCAAGGCTACAAGTCCATCTCCAAAGAACTGAATGTTCCTGTGTCTACCGTGCGCAGTGTCATCAAGAAGTTTAAAGCCCATGGCACTGTGGCTAACCTCCTTAGATGTGGACGAAAAAGAAAAATTGACAAGAGATTTCAATGCAAGATTGTGCGGATGTTGGATACAGAACCTCGACTAACATCCAAACAAGTTCAAGCTGCCCTGCAGTCCGAGGGTACAACAGTGTCAACCCGTACTATCCGTCGGCGTCTGAATGAAAAGGGACTGTATGGTAGGAGACCCAGGAAGACCCCACTTCTTACCCCGAGACATAAAAAAAGCCAGGCTGGAGTTTGCCAAAACTTACCTGACAAAGCCTAAAACGTTTTGGAAGAATGTTCTCTGGTCAGATGAGACAAAAGTAGAACTTTTTGGGCAAAGGCATCAAGATAGAGTTTACAGGAGGAAAAAAGAGGCATTCAAAGAAAAGAACACGGTCCCTACATGGCCGAGGTTCCCTGATGTTTTGGGGTTGCTTTGCTGCCTTTGGCACTGGACTGCTTGACCGTGTGCATGGCATATGAAGTCTGAAGACTACCAACAAATTTTGCAGCATAATGTAGGGCCCAGTGTGAGAAAGCTGGGTCTCCCTCAGAGGTCATGGGTCTTCCAGCAGGACAATGACTCAAAACACACTTCAAAAAGCACTAGAAAATGGTTTGAGAGAAAGCACTGGAGACTTCTAAGGTGGCCAGCAATGAGTCCAGACCTGAATCCCATAGAACACCTGTGGAGAGATCTAAAAATGGCAGTTTGGAGAAGGCGCCCTTCAAATATCAGGGACCTGGAGCAGTTTGCCAAAGAAGAATGGTCTAAAATTCCAGCAGAGCATTGAAGAAACTCATTGATGGTTACAGGAAGCAGTTGGTCGCAGTTATTTTGGCTAAAGGTTGTGCAACCAAGTATTAGTCTGAGGGTGCCAATACTTTTGTCTGGCCCATTTTTGGAGTTTTGTGTGAAATGATCAATGTTTTGCTTTTTGCTTCATTTTCTTTTGTGTTTTTTCATTTAAGACAAATTAAATGAAGATAATAATACCAAAGAATTTGTGTTTGCAATCATTTTCAGGAAGAAAATGAGTATTATCTGACAGAATTGCAGGGGTGTCAATACTTTTGGCCATGACTGTAGTATATTGCCCAGCCACGCAGTATATTGCCCAGCGACATAGTATATTGCCCAGCCACATAGTATATTGCCCAGCCACATAGTATATTGCCAGCCACGTATGTCACAGGTTAAAAAATAAACATATACTCACCTTCCGATCCGAGGGCCCCATGTAGTTCTGTCGCCTGTGCGCGGTGCACGCGGCAGCTTCCGGTCCCAGGGTGTGATGACGTCGCGGTCACATGACCGTGACGTCATGGCAGGTCCTTGTCGCATACCATCCTTAGCAGCGAAACCTGCCGCTTGCATGGAGCGGTCACCGGAGCGTCGCGAAAGGTGAGCATATAATGATTTTTTATTTTTTTTAATTATTTTTAACGAGATCTTTTTACTATTGACGCTGTATAGGCAGCATCAATAGTAACACTGGGTTAATAGCGGCGGTAACGGAGTGAGTTACCCGCGGCATAACGCGGTCCGTTACCGCTGGCATTAACCCTGTGTGAGCGGTGACTGCGGGGAGTATGGAGCGGGCGCTGACTGCAGGGGAGTAGGAAGGGACTAATCGGATTGTGGCCGTCGCTGATTGGTCGCGGCAGCCATGACAGGCAGCTGGCGAGACCAATCAGCGACTTGGATTCCATGACAGACCGAGGCTGTGACCAATGAATATCCGTGACAGACAGAAGGACAGAAAGACGGAAGTGACCCTTAGACAATTATATATATACAGTATATATATATACTGTATATATAATTGTCTAAGACAGAATCTACTATAATTAATTGTCTAAGACATATCTACTATATAATTGTCTAAGGGTCACTTCCGTCTGTCTGTCCTTCTGTCACGGTTATTCATTCGCTGATTGGTCTCAGCAGCTGCCTGTCATAGCTGCCGCGACCAATCAGCGACGGCCACAATCCGGAAAAAAATGGCCGCTCCTTCCTCCCCGCAGTCAATGCCCGGTATCCGCATACTCCCCTCTGGTCAGCGCTCACACAGGGTTAATGGCAGGGTTGACCGCGGTGTAACGCACTCGGTTAACGGTGCTATTAACCCTGTGTGACCACCTGTTTACTATTCATGCTGCCTATGCAGCATGAATAGTAAAAATATCTGTTAAAAATAATAAAAAAAATAAAAAATAGTTACATACTCACCTTCCGCGCATCAAGCATCGGGAACCGGCCGCTTCGATCCAGAGGCTCCATGAGGTGTGTAACTATTTTTTATTTTAATTCTTTTTTTTAACAGAGATATGGTGCATACTATGTGACTGTGCTGTATACTATGTGGCTGGGCAATATACTACGTGGCTGGGCAATATACTACGTGGCTGGGCAATATACTACGTGACTAGGCAGTATACTACGTGGCTGGGTAATATACTACGTGACTGGGCAATATACTACGTGGCTGGGCATTATATTACGTAGCATATTGCCCAGTCACGTAGTATATTGCCCAGCCACGTAGTATATTGCCCAGTCACGTAGTATATTGCCCAGCCACGTAGTATATTGCCCAGTCACGTAGTATATTGCCCAGCCACGTAGTATATTGCCCAGTCACGTAGTATATTGCCCAGTCACGTAGTATATTGCCCAGTCACATAGTATATTGCCCAGTCACGTAGTATATTGCCCAGCCACGTAGTATATTGCCCAGCCACGTAGTATATTGCCCAGTCACGTAGTATATTGCCCAGCCACGTAGTATATTGCCCAGTCACGTAGTATATTGCCCAGTCACGTAGTATATTGCCCAGTCACATAGTATATTGCCCAGTCACGTAGTATATTGCCCAGTCACGTAGTATACAGCACAGTCACGTAGTATGCACCATATCCCTGTTAAAAAAATAATTAAAATAAAAATAGTTACATACTCACCTCCTGGAGCCTCTGGATCAAAGCGCCGGGTCCCGATGCTTGGCGCGCAGTCCGGTCCCAAGAGTGCATTGCGGTCACGCGCGATGATGACGTAGCGGTCTCGCAAGACCGTACGTCGTCATCTCGCGAGACCGCAATGCATGCAGCGGTCACCGGGACGTCACGCGGAGCGGAAAAGGCCGGTTCCTGATCCGGGGGGGCCACCGGAGGGTGAGTATGTAACTATTTTTTATTTTATTATTTTTAACATTAGATATTTTTACTATTCATGCTGCATAGGCTGCATGAATAGTAAAAAGGTGGTCACACAGGGTTAATAGCGGCGGTAACCTAGTGCGTTACACCGCGGTCAACCCTGCCATTAACCCTGTGTGAGCGCTGACTGGAGGGGAGTATGCAGACGCCGGGCACTGACTGCGGGGAGGAAGGAGCGGTCATTTTTTTCCGGACTGTGGCCGTCACTGATTGGTCGCGGCAGCCATGACAGGCAGCTGCCGAGACCAATCAGCGAATGAATAACCGTGACAGAAGGACAGACAGACGGAAGTGACCCTTAGACAATATATATATATCTATATATAGATATATATATATATCTCATGCGCAAAATACGCTGCCACACCCTGCCTACGGATGACATACTGATCACTGTTTTGGGAACATTTCTGTGTATTACGCATGTAAAATACGGACAGTATTTCCCTACGCAGAGTGTGACCCCGGCCTAAATGTCTGTTCTGTCCTGATCTAAGGATCTCGGCTGTTAGTGGAGATGAATCTGTGCTGCACTTTATGTTCATGCTCAGTAGTGACCCGTGCTGGGGAGTTGGGGAAACTGAGGAGTCCAAGTCAGAGTCGGTGGTTTGGCTGACAACAGCCTGCCTTGCAAGTGCGGCTCAAAAGCTGGATGGATCCGTGGATCTGACCAGGCCCTGTGCTCCTCTGATGTTGCCAGCACAGGCAGCTTAATTTCTGCAGCATTGGAGGGCACACAGATAACACCAGCAATGTGGTCTGACCTGTACTGGTCTTCTGAATACAGAAGATTAGAATGATCCCAATTCCAAAATTTGGAAAACGCCATTTTCCGAGACGTGTAGTGTCTCCATTTTTCGGGATCTGGGGTCTGAGCGAAAGCTTATTATTTGCTCGCCGAGCTGACATTTTTAATTGATACAATTTTGATGTAGCAACAATGTTTTGATTGCCCATTGTCACATTTTATTGCAATGTAGCAGAAACCAAACAAAGTAATTCTAGAGTATTGAATTTTTTCTCTCGTTACGCCGTTTAGCGATCGTTTTTTTTTTTTTTTAATATGGATCGGGCAATTCTTTACACGGAGATATCAAATGTGTGTATATTTGACTATTTTAATTGCTTTATTTTTAATGGGGCAAAAGGGGGGTGATTTGAACTTTTCATATTTTTTTTAAAACATTTTTTTTTACTTTTTGCATGCTTCAATCTTCTCCATGGGAGACTAGAAGCTGCAGTTGTTCTGATCATTGCCTGTATGTAGCAGAGCCGATCGATCGCCTGTGTGTAGCATAAATGCCCACTTGCTAGGAGCGCCGACCGAGGGGCTGCACTCATAACAGTGACAACCACAGAGGTCTGCTGCAGATCTCTGCTTGACATGCCGACCCATTGGTTACGAGAATATGTGACGAGATCACCGATGGGCGCAATTAGTGACGTGCTTCCTGTAAGGCCTCTTTCACACGTCCAGATAATTCCGGTACCGGAGAAATCGGTACCGGAATTATCCGTGTCTGTGTGCTCACGTAGCACATCAGTGTGGCACACATGCAGCAGCCGTGTGCCGACTGAGGACCACACGGACCGTGCAGGAGACAGCGCTACAGTTAAGCACTGTCCACTGCTTTGGGTGCTGAAGCTGGAATTCATTCCTTCTTCCCAGCAGCGTTCGCTGGAGAGAAGGAATGAAATTTTTTTTTTTCTTTTCCCTTAACCCCTTTCTGCCAATTGACGTACTATTCCGTCCATGTGGGGTGGGCCCTACTTCCCAAGGTCGGAATAGTACGTCCAGCACGATCGGCCGCACTCACGGGGGGAGCGTGGCCGATCGCGGCCGGGTGTCAGCTGCCTATCGCAGCTGACATCCGGCACTATGTGCCAGGAGCGGTCACGGACCGCCCCCGGCACATTAACCCCCGGCACACCGCGATCAAACATGATCGCGATGTGCCGGCGGTACAGGGAAGCATCGCGCTGGGAGGGGGCTCCCTGCGTGCTTCCCTGAGACCCCCGCAGCAACACGATGTGATCGCGTTGCTGCGAGGGTCTCCTCACCTCCCTCCCTGCTCCAGGCCCGGATCCAAGATGGCCACGGCATCCGGGTCCTGCAGGGAGGGAGGTGGCTTCACAGAGCCTGCTCAGAGCAGGTACTGTGAAGCCTGCAGCGCTGCATGTCAGATCAGTGATCTGACAGAGTGCTGTGCAAACTGTCAGATCACTGATCTGTGATGTCCCCACCTAGGACAAAGTTAAAAAAAAATTAAAAAAATTTCCACACGTGTAAAAAAAATTTTTTAAAAATCCTAAATTATGAAAAAAAAATATTATCCCAAAAAATTAATTTCTTTATCTAAATTAAAAAAAACAAAAAAAACAATAAAAGTACACATATTTAGTATCGACGCGTCCGTAACGACCCCACCTATGAAACTATATCACTAGTTAACCCCTTCAGTAAAGTAAACACCGTAAGAAAAAAAAAAGGCAAAAAACAACGCTTTATTATCATACCGCCGAACAAAAAGTGGAATAACACGCGATCAAAAAGACAGATATAAATAACCATGGTACCGCTGAAAACGACATCTTGTCCCGCAAAAAACGAGCCACCATACAGCATCATCAGCAAAAACAAAAAAGTTATAGTCCTCAGAATAAAGCGATGCAAAAATAATTATTTTTTTCTATAAAATTTTTGTCGTATAAAAGCGCCAAAACATAAAACAATGATATCAATGAGGTATCGCTGTAATCGTACTGACCCGAAGAATAAAACTGCTTTATCCATTTTACCAAACGCGGAACGGTATAAACGCCCCCCCAAAAGAAATTCATGAATAGCTGGTTTTTGGTCATTCTGCCTCACAAAAATCGGAATAAAAAGCGATCAAAAAATGTCACGTGCCCGAAAATATTACCAATAAAAACGTCAACTCGTCCCGCAAAAAACAAGACCTAACATGACTCTGTGGACCAAAATATGGAAAAATTATAGCTCTCAAAATGTGGTAACGCAAAAAATATTTTTTGCAATAAAAAGCGTCTATTAGTGTGTGACGGCTGCCAATCATAAAAATCCGCTACGTAACCCGCTATAAAAGTAAATCAACCCCCCCTTCATCACCCCCTTAGTTAGGGGAAAATTAAAAAATTTAAAAAAATGTATTTATTTCCATTCTCCCATTAGGGTTAGGGCTAGGGTTGGGGCTAGGGTTAAGGCTACAGTTAGGGTTGGGGCTAGGGTTAAGGCTACAGTTAGGGTTGGGGCTAACGTTAGGGTTTGGATTACATTTACGGTTGGGAATAGGGTTGGGATTAGGGTTAGGGGTGTGTCGGATAGAGGTGTGGTTAGGGTTACCGTTGGGATTAGGGTTTCAGTTATAATTGGGGGGTTTCCACTGTTTAGGCACATCAGGGGCTCTCCAAACACGACATGGCGTCCGATCTCAATTCCAGCCAATTCTGCGTTGAAAAAGTAAAACAGTGCTCCTTCCGAGCTCTCCCATGTGCCCAAACAGGGGTTTACCCCAACATATGGGGTATCAGCGTACTCAGGACAAATTGGACAACAACTTTTGGGGCCCAATTTCTCCTGCTACCCTTGGGAAAATACAAAACTGGGGGTTAAAAAATAATTTTTGTGGGGAAAAAAAGGATTTTTTATTTTCACGGCTCTGCGATATAAACTGTAGTGAAACACTTGGGGGTTCAAAGTTCTCACAACACATCTAGATAAGTTCCTTTGGGGGTCTAGTTTCCAATATGGGGTCACTTGTGGGGGGTTTCTACTGCTTAGGTACATTAGGGGCTCTGCAAACGCAATGTGACGCCTGCAGACCATTCCATCTAAGTCTGCATTCCAAATGGCGCTCCTTCCCTTCCGAGCCCTCCCATGTGCCCAAACGGTGGTTCCCCCCCACATATGGGGTATCAGCGCACTCAGGACAAATTGGACAACAACTTCTGGGGTCCAATTTCTCCTGTTACCCTCGGGAAAATACAAAACTGGGGGCTAAAAAATAATTTTTGTGGGAAAAAAATTTGTTTTATTTTTACGGTTCTGCATTATAAACTTCTGTGAAGCCCTTAGTGAGTCAAAGTGCTCACTACACCTCTAGATAAGTTCCTTAGGGGGTCTACTTTCCAAAATGGTGTCACTTGTGGGGGGTTTCAATGTTTAGGCACATCAGTGGCTCTCCAAACGCAACATGGCGTCCCATCTCAATTCCAGTCAATTTTGCATTGAAAAGTCAAATGGCGCTCCTTCGCTTACAAGCTCTGTCATGCGCCCAAACAGTGGTTTACCCCCACATGTCGGGTATCGGCGTACGCAGGACAAATTGTACAACAACGTTTGGGGTCCATTTTCTCCTGTTACCCTTGGTAAAATAAAACAAATTGGAGCCGAAGTAAATTTTTTGTGAAAAAAAGTTAAATGTTCATTTTTATTTAAACATTCCAAAAATTCCTGTGAAACACCTGAAGAGTTAATAAACTTCTTGAATGTGGTTTTGAGCACCTTGAGGGGTGCAGTTTTTAGAATGGTGGTTAGAGTGGTTATTTTCTATCATATAGACCCCTCAAAATGACTTCAAATGAGATGTGGTCCCTAAAAAAAAAACGGTGTTGTAAAAATGAGAAATTGCTGGTCAACTTTTAACCCTTATAACTCCCTAACAAAAAAAATGTTTGGTTCCAAAATTGTGCTGATGTAAAGTAAACATGTGGGAAATGTTACTTATTAAGTATTTTGTGTGACATACAGTTAGGTCCATATATATTTGGACAGAGACAACATTTTTCTAATTTTGGTTATAGACATTGCCACAATGAATTTTAAACAAAACAATTCAGATGCAGTTGAAGTTCAGACTTTCAGCTTTCATTTGAGGGTATCCACATTAAAATTGGATGAAGGGTTTAGAAGTTTCAGCTCCTTAGCATGTGCCACTCTGTTTTTAAAGGGACCAAAAGTAATTGGACAATTGACTCCAAGGCTATTTCATGGACAGGTGTGGGCAATCCCTTCGTTATGTTATTCTCAATTAAGCAGATAAAAGGCCTGGAGTTGATTTGAGGTGTGGTGCTTGCATTTGGAAGGTTTTGCTGTGAAGTAAACATGAGGTCAAAGGAGCTCTCCATGCAGGTGAAACAAGCCATCCTTAAGCTGCGAAAACAGAAAAAACCCATCCGAGAAATTGCTTCAATATTAGGAGTGGCAAAATCTACAGTTTGGTACATCCTGATAAAGAAAGAAAGCACTGGTGAGCTCATCAATGCAAAAAGACCTGGGTGCCCACGGAAGACAACAGTGGTGGATGATCGCAGAATAATCTCCATGGTGAAGAGAAACCCCTTCACAACAGCCAACCAAGTGACCAACACTCTCCAGGAGGTCGGCGTATCAATATCCAAATCTACCATAAAGAGAAGACTGCATGAAAGTAAATACAGAGGGTTCACTGCACGGTGCAGCCACTCATAAGCATCAAGAATAAAAAGGCTAGACTGGACTTTGCTAAAAAACATCTAAAAAAAAGCCAGCACAGTTCTGGAAGAACATTCTTTGGATAGATGAAACCAAGATCAACCTCTACCAGAATGATAGAAAGAGAAAAGTATGGTGAATGCGTGGTACAGCTCATGATCCAAAGCATACCACATCATCTGTAAAACATGGCGGAGGCAGTGTGATGGCTTGGGCATGCTTGGCTGCCAGTGGCACTGGGTCACTAGTGTTTATTGATGATGTGACACAGGACAGAAGCAGCCGAATGAATTCTGAGGTATTCAGAGCCATACTGTGTGCTCAGATCCAGCCAAATGCAGCCAAACTGATTGGTTGTCATTTCATACTACAGATGGACAATGACCCAAAACATAAAGCCAAAGCAACCCAGGAGTTTATTAAAGCAAAGATGTGGAATATTCTTGAATGGCCAAGTCAGTCACCTGATCTCAACCCAATTGAGCAGCATTTCACTTGTTAAAGACTAAACTTCAGACAGAAAGGCCCACAAACAAACAGCAACTGAAAACCACCGCAGTGAAGGCGTGGCAGAGCATCAAAAAGGAGGAAACACAGCGTCTGGTGATGTCCATGAGTTCAAGACGTCAGGCAGTCATTGCCAACAAAGGGTTTTCAACCAAGTACTAAAAATGAGCATTTTATTTAAAATTATTGAATCTGTCCAATTACTTTTGGTCCCTTTAAAAACAGGGTGGCACATGTTAAGGAGCTGATACTCCAAAACCCTTCATCCAATTTTAATGTGGATACCCTCAAATGAAAGCTGAAAGTCTGAACTTCAACGGCATCTGAAATGTTTTGTTTAAAATTCATTGTGGTAATGTCTATAACCGAAATTAGAAAAATGTTGTTTGTCCAAATATATATGGACCTCACTGTATCTCTGTGATTTAAATTGCATAAAAATTCAAAGTTGAAAAATTGCGAAATTTTCAAAATTTTCTCCAAATTTCCGTTTTTTTTCACAAATAAACGCAGGTAATATCAAAGAAATTTTACCACTATCATGAAGTACAATATGTCTCGAGAAAACAATGTCAGAATCACCGGGATCCGTTGAAACGTTCCAGAGTTATAACCTCATAAAGGGACAGTGGTCAGAATTGTAAAAATTGGCCCGGTCCATAACGTGCAAACCACCCTTGGGGGTAAAGGGGTTAAAAATAAAGTTTGTGCGTCCCCTCCCGCCTCCCATCCCCTGTGCCCCCTATCCCCCCCACTTGCCTGCCGGGAAATTCTCACCCAGCTCCAGCAACGTCTCCTCTCAGCGCCGGCAGCAGGCCCTGTGCGAGCGGTCACGTGGTACCGCTCATTACAGTGAGGAATATGCGCATATTCCTCACTGTAATGAGCGGTACCACGTGACCGCTCACACAGGGCCTGCTGCCGGCGAACACTGCTGGGAAGAAGGAATGAACTTCGGCTTCAGCACCACACGCAGGGGGGACAGCGCTTACTGTAGCGCTGTCTCTCCTGCGGGCGGTATGTGCACACGGAGGAGAGTGCACTGTTCTCCGTGTGCACGTGTGCGGGGCAGGACGCTTTTCGGACCGTGTTGCCAGAGGAAAACAGACATGTCTCCATGTTTTTAACACGGACACACGGTCCGTGAAAACACGGAGACGTGCATAGACCTATACATTTGAATGTGTTTACAAGTGTCAGTGTCTCCGGTACGTGAGAAAACTGTCAGTACACGTACCGGAGACACTGACATGTGAAAGAGGCCTAAGCGCGAGTTAAATGCCACTGTCAGATTGACAGTGGAATTTAACTAGTTAACAGTCGCGGGTGGATCGCAATTCCACCCATGGCTGTTGCAGGCACATGTCAGCTGTATAAGTCAGTTGTCATGTGCCCAGAAAGAAGTGGGATCAGCGCTGGAGCCCACACCAAACAGGGAGAATCCGACATATGCATACTATTATGGCACATGTCGAAAAGAGGTTAAACAATCATCCTGGTTTTCAGTAACAATTCAAATATAAAATGCTGAAAGTAAATAAAATTGAAAGAAAACGCCAGCGGTAATAAAAAAAAAAATTTGTTTTTAATTAGAAGCAATCAGAATGTCAACAAAACATTTGCAACTTTTTTTTTTTTCGCAATTACAGAGTGGTATTCAGTTAAACAGAACAACAATTATGATGCTAAGACAACTGAAAATGAAATGTTCTACATCCCCATATAACTAGTCTGTGCTGTGCACAACATGAACCTGCTTAAATTTCCATGCCAATTTACAACCCCCATCCTGTACCAGGCAAGGTCAAGTGGCCATTGAAAACCACAAGAGGGATAATAAAAATAATTAAAAAAAAAAAAAAAAAAAAGAAAAACCAGAAAGGGAGTCTAAAGACACAGCTGGTAGTGTGCTACCTATACAAGAAAAATAATAAAAAGGAAATAAAGACACTGTACAGGTTTAAAAACAAATCGTACACATTCATATATTTGATTTGTTTTCGTCTTTAAAAATGAGTGAGCTGTGTACAGGGGGTTAAATGCTATATAGACAAAAAAAAAAATAGGGGGAAAAAAAGGCTCATGGAGATGCTCATTCATCATCATCTTCCTCCTCCTCCTCTTCTTCATCTTCCTCCTCCTCTTCTTCGTCTTCATCGTCATCATCCTCATCCTCAGCTCTCTTGCTCTTTTCGGGCTTAGCAGGGGCCTTTTTTCCTGTATCTAGTTTACCTTTGGAGCGATATTGTGCCATATCCTGCAAAGGAAAAAAGTAAAATTTGACATCTCAATTACCCAAAATGCAAGTGTAAATGCCATTATATTTAAACAAGAAAAAGTAAAGAAACCAACAACTTTAGGCCTCAGACGTGCTTTTTTACAGATAGAACACGTACACATTATAATCTACAGCTGACGTGTTTTTTTTTTTTTTTTTGTGTGGATGTGTGTCCATGCATGTTTATTTCTTACTAGCATCGCGGATGAAAAGAGCCCCCAAACTCTACGGGTCCACATCAGTGTGCAGTCTATAAAGATAGAAGTTTTATGATTTATTTATCTATACATGAAAATCGCTGATGGTGAAACCTGACGCACGAACCAAGCGCTGATGGGAATAAACACATTCGCCTAAATAAAAACCGGTAAGGTAACTTTACAGAAAACTTTCCTTCCCTCCTATAATGTTGAGTCTCTGCAGAATACACATCTCTAGACTCACCGGTGTGATAACAATTCACACGCAAGAAAATTGTGATCAGTCTTTTGGGAAAAGATGAATGTAAGCCGTTTATAAAAAGGGGCATCACAAACAGGTTCGTATAGGCCGGCACACAAGTGGAGACGCCTGCTTAACACACAAGCTTCAAAAATTAAAATGTTTCAATGAAGAAGTTACAGAATCGGGTAATAGGCGTCTCCCTCTTCTGGTACGTATATACATGGGTATAATACTACTGGAAGCTCTTGGTTTCTTGGTTACACACTGCCACCTTCTGCATGAAGCCATGGCGAGCAATGCTATACAAGCTGCTGTGAAGTATATAGCATAGATCCATACAACAATTCCGTATACAACCATCGTACACCAGGTGTAGAGGGTCAGCTTTAGTCACACGTTTGTCCTTTTCCTCTGATACAAGGCGGCACGTGGAGGCAGGAGACGAGACCTGCCGATTTATAGCACCACAGACAATTGCATATTCTTCGGCTTTTTTTCCTGAACTTAGTCGTGACATCGTAACAAATTTTGACAGGCCCCCATTAACTTAAATTAGGTTACACCTGATTCCGCAGTTCTGATGGTGACCAGTACCCCACCACAGACTACAGTATTTCAGCTGTGATCACAGGCTAAACTCTTACTTAGAAACCTCTGTTAAGACAAATAAGCAATGATCACGAGACAGTCAGAAAATGAAAAAAAGTGCAACTGTTGCAAAGCATCTTGATATTTTCCACCAAGGAGTTAACGGTGGTGTCCTAAGTACCATGCTCCCCCCCACGCTTAAATGTTAAAGTTTGGGGGGGATCAATACAAGCAATGAAGTCATATGACATCTACTTAAATTGCAGAACATTACCTTCTTATACTTCTCCTTCAGTTTGGATGCTTTCTTCTCGTAAGGCACCTTGTCCTCTGATGCAGTGTTATTCCACATCTCTCCGAGCTTCTTTGCAACGTCTCCAATGGTCAGACCTGGCTGCTCGCCTTTGATTTTAGGACGGAAGTCAGAGCAGAACAAGAAGAAAGCAGAGCTGTGCGGAATAAAATAAAATATAAGAAACAACCATAATAATGCATTCACTATGGGGGATGTTTTAACCCTAAAACCATTAACTCCTTAATGCTCCATGACTATTACACCATGGAGATTGTTAGGGTGTTTGGTGCAGTCTCAGAAGTTGGCCCTGCTCAGCACAGGGCAGATGATGGCTACATTACATAGCTGTTTTTTGTGTTGGCCGAGCAGTTTCTAGCTGTTAAATGTAGCTGGCATTCACAAATTGTGGCATTTAGGTGCGGAGATCCAGCCATAGCGTGTCCTCAAGCATCCACGCAACTCCTCTCCTTTACCCCCGTAATAGCGGGGACGCAGAGCTGATGGGTGGCTATGGCAGCCAGGAGTTGGCTGGGGGCTTGCCAGGTCTGTCATGTTATTTCCCCTGTGATGGCATTACAGAAGACTGGGATTTTTAGTGTACACAATAGTACTACCGCTATATAGTGCAAGCGTTTAAGCAAAGCAGTCGCAGGTTTGAGTCACCTCTGGGGACTGAAAAAGTGAAAAGTTAAAAAAAAGTTTTTAAAAATAAACAGTTGAATCATTCATTTTTTCCCTAGTTAAAATTAAAAATGTAAAAAAAAATAAAATAAAATTATTGCAGCTGCCATAGAAGTCAGATTTATCAAAATATAATAAGGTTTAATCTGTACATTAAATAAAAAATAAATAAATCCTGTTTTTTGTTTATTTGGGGGTGACGGTGGGATACTCCTGGAATTGTATTGACCTGGAGAGTCATGTGGGCATATCATTTTTTACTGCATAATTAATGCCATAAAAACAAACCCTCAAAAACAGTAATTGGAACTTGATTTTTTTTTTTTCTTCTTTCTTTCACCACACTTTTTTTCTTTTTTGCCATTTCCACTTACTCTGTATGGCAAAATGAATGAGGTCATTAAAAACTACAAAAAAAAAAAAAACCCTAAAAACCCTCATGTCTATGTTGATGGTAAAATAAAATTATGGTTATTTGAAACATTGGCTGTGTCATAAGGGGTTAACTCACGGTGGTCTCTTTGGTGCATTTGGGTCCTTAAACTTCTTTTTTGATTCTCCTTTGGGTGGCATGTAAGATTTCATTTCACTTTCATAACGAACCTTGTCTGCTTTCGCCATGTCTTCAAACTTTCCCTTCTCTTTAGCAGACATAGTCTAGGGGAAAGAAAATTCAATGTACAAAGAGCGACAATTTTCTGCCATGTTCACACAGGACACGTCGCAGCGCGGGCGGTGTACTCGCTCTATGCATTAGGCGTCGCGGGCGGTGTACTCGCTCTATGTATTATGTACAGCAGGCGGTGTACTCGCTCTATGTATTAGGCATCGCGGGCGGTGTACTCGCTCTATGTATTAGGCGTCGCGGGCGGTGTACTCGCTCTATGTATTAGGCGTCGCGGGGGGTGTACTCGCTCTATGTATTAGGTGTCGCGGGCGGTGTACTCGCTCTATGTATTAGGTGTCGCGGGCGGTGTACTCGCTCTATGTATTAGGTGTCGCGGGCGGTGTACTCGCTCTATGTATTAGGTGTCGCGGGCGGTGTACTCGCTCTATGTATTAGGTGTCGCGGGCGGTGTACTCGCTCTATGTATTAGGTGTCGCGGGCGGTGTACTCGCTTTATGTATTAGGTGTCGCGGGCGGTGTACTCGCTCTATGTATTAGGTGTCGCGGGCGGTGTACTCGCTCTATGTATTAGGTGTCGCGGGCGGTGTACTCGCTCTATGTATTAGGTGTCGCGGGCGGTGTACTCGCTCTATGTATTAGGTGTCGCGGGCGGTGTACTCGCTCTATGTATTATGTACAGCAGGCGGTGTACTCGCTCTATGTATTAGGCATCGCGGGCGGTGTACTCGCTCTATGTATTAGGCGTCGCGGGCGGTGTACTCGCTCTATGTATTAGGCGTCGCGGGCGGTGTACTCGCTCTATGTATTAGGCGTCGCGGGCGGTGTACTCGCTCTATGTATTAGGCGTCGCGGGCGGTGTACTCGCTCTATGTATTATGTACAGCAGGCGGTGTACTCGCTCTATGTATTAGGTGTTGCGGTCGGTGTACTCGCTCTATGTATTAGGCGTCGCGGGTGGTGTACTCGCTCTATGCATTAGGTATAGCAGGCGGTGTATTCGCTCTATGTATTAGGTATAGCAGGCGGTGTACTCGCTCTATGTATTATGTACAGCATGCGGTGTACTCGCTCTATGTATTAGGCGTCACGGGTGGTGTACTCGCTCTATGTATTAGGTATAGCAGGCGGTGTAATCGCTCTATGTATTAGGCGTCGCGGGCGGTGTACTCGCTCTATGTATTAGGGTACTTTCACACTAGCGTTTTTTTTAAATCCGTCACAATGCGTTGTTTTGCAGAAAAAACGCATCCTGCAAAAGTGCTTGCAGGATGCGTTTTTTCCCCATAGACTTCTATTGACGACGCATTTGCGACGGATTGCCACACGGATGCGTCGTGCTTTGGCGGACCGTCGGGAGAAAAAAACGCTACATGTAACGTTTTTTTCTCCTGACGGACCGCTTTTTCCGACCGCGCATGCGCGGACGGAACTCCACCCCCACCTCCCCGCACCTTACAATGGGGCAGCGGATGCGCCGGAAAAATGCATCCGCTGCACCCATTGTGCAATGCAGCAAACGCTAGCGTCGGAATCTCTCCCCGACGCATTGCGATGGGGAGATTCCAACGCTAGTGTGAAAGAAGCCTTTGGCGTCGTGGACAGTGTACTCGCTCTATGTATTAGGCCTCACGGGCGGTGTACTCGCTCTATGTATTAGGCGTCGCGGGCGGTGTACTTGCTCTATGTATTACGTATTGCAGGCGGTGTACTCGCTCTATGTATTAGGCATCGCGGGCGGTGTACTCGCTCTATGTATTAGGCATCGCGGGCGGTGTACTCGCTCTATGTATTACGTATTGCAGGCGGTGTACTCGCTCTATGTATTACGTATTGCGGGCGGTGTACTCGCTCTATGTATTAGGCGTCACGGGCGGTGTACTTGCTCTATGTATTACGTATTGCAGGCGGTGTACTCGCTCTATGTATTAGGCATCGCGGGCGGTGTACTCGCTCTATGTATTAGGCATCGCGGGCGGTGTACTCGCTCTATGTATTAGGCATCGCGGGCGGTGTACTCGCTCTATGTATTGCGGGCGGTGTACTCGCTCTATGTATTAGGCATCGCGGGCGGTGTACTCGCTCTATGTATTAGGCATCGCAGGCGGTGTACTCGCTCTATGTATTAGGCATCGCAGGTGGTGTACTCGCTCTATGTATTACGTATTGCGGGCGGTGTACTCGCTCTATGTATTAGGCGTCACGGGCGGTGTACTTGCTGTATGTATTACGTATTGCAGGCGGTGTACTCGCTCTATGTATTAGGCATCGCGGGCTGTGTACTCGCTCTATGTATTAGGCATCGCAGGCGGTGTACTCGCTCTATGTATTAGGCATCGCGGGCTGTGTACTCGCTCTATGTATTAGGCATCGCAGGCGGTGTACTCGCTCTATGTATTAGGCATCGCGGGCGGTGTACTCGCTCTATGTATTACGTATTGCGGGCGGTGTACTCGCTCTATGTATTAGGCATCGCGGGCGGTGTACTCGCTCTATGTATTAGGCATCGCAGGCGGTGTACTCGCTCTATGTATTAGGCATCGCAGGTGGTGTAATCGCTCTATGTATTACGTATTGCGGGCGGTGTACTCGCTCTATGTATTACGTATTGCGGGCGGTGTACTCGCTCTATGTATTAGGCATCGCGGGCGGTGTACTCGCTCTATGTATTAGGCATCGCAGGCGGTGTACTCGCTCTATGTATTAGGCATCGCAGGTGGTGTAATCGCTCTATGCATTACGTATTGCGGGCGGTGTACTCGCTCTATGTATTAGGCGTCGCGGGCGGTGTACTCGCTCTATGTATTACGTATTGCAGGCGGTGTACTCGCTCTATGTATTAGGCATCGCGGGCGGTGTACTCGCTCTATGTATTAGGCATCGCGGGCGGTGTACTCGCTCTATGTATTACGTATTGCAGGCGGTGTACTCGCTCTATGTATTAGGCGTCGCGGGCGGTGTACTTGCTCTATGTATTACGTATTGCAGGCGGTGTACTCGCTCTATGTATTAGGCATCGCGGGCGGTGTACTCGCTCTATGTATTACGTATTGCGGGCGGTGTACTCGCTCTATGTATTAGGCATCGCGGGCGGTGTACTCGCTCTATGTATTAGGCATCGCAGGCGGTGTACTCGCTCTATGTATTAGGCATCGCAGGTGGTGTAATCGCTCTATGCATTAGGCATCGCGGGCGGTCTACTCGCTCTATGTATTACGTATTGCAGGCAGTGTACTCGCTCTATTAGGCGTCGCGGGCGGTGTACTCGCTCTATGTATTAGGATGCAGACCTCACATTTATTTTCGTTCCCAGAGCATACATTTGTGCTTACAGTGGAGCTTGAGGATAAATGTTAGCCAGATTCCCAACATCACCATGAATATTTTACCTTCCACCGTTCGGAGCACTTCTTGGAGAATTCTGCAAAGTTCACAGATGCATCAGGATGCTTTTTCTTGTGCTCTTCTCTGCACGTCTGCACAAAGTAAGCATAGGAGGACATTTTGCCTCTGGGCTTCTTGGGATCACCTTTCCCCATTTTTAATAAAATTCTGTAAGAAATGAAATGTTGAGACTTTTATAAGCCACCATTCACGCCCCGTCAGATTAGTTCTGCTATATAAGAATTTATGCACACGGTGACTACGGTCTTTTATTTTGTGTTCGACCCCAACAAAAAAAAGAGTCAGGTTTTTGGGAGGTTTTCTCTTTGCCCTCAGTCACAGATGTGATATAGGACGGAGCCTATAAAGCCGAGCACAGGGCTCCTCATCTTTACATGGACATCGAGGCGTTGTAATATGAAGATTCTCCCGCAGTATACCTAGGTACATACAGAGGCAGAGGGAACATTTTTCTGTTCCAATTTCTTCCTGGGAATCTCCAGGTGAGATTGGTGAACATAGGGAGGAACAGCACGTACTTCTATGGAAGGCATATACATACATACATACATGCTCCATACAAAACCGGTCTCATGTTCCCGGCTAGCTGAGGCCTTGCTATTGATGACCTCTCCCTAATATAGCTCCATCACTTTGTGTCCTTAATTCACGAGGCAATGTTTGTTTCCACCCCAGTTGGGATCTAGAATTAAAAAAAAAGGCAGTGGCCTTCTGAACCTTCTCTGCATATCCGCTCGCTGCAAGACCAAGCTCTCTTTTGGTTGCTGATTATATTGATACAATGGTTTGCTTATGACAGGCCATCAGGGATCCTACGCCTGTCCACAACACCCCCATCAGTTGATTGACATCCATAGTCCTTACATACAAGCCGTTTCAGGCTTTGTGCAAGCTACAGATCTAGCAGGCGTCATTGTGACCTGTGGGCTCACTATGGCTTTGCCCCAGCATGCCAATAATGCAGCTCGGTGGGTCATTAACTTTTTATTGGAGCGGCCGCATTTTGCAAACTGGGTTAGAATATTTGTTGTGCCGATCTAAAATGGCTGGCTACTGGATGTATGTGCCAAGGTCCGGACTAACTCCTGACCCGTGAGCACACCTACATATCCTGATCTCAACCTTGGCTTCGAACATGACGTGTGCGGAGTCCTCAATACGGAGCTCTTCTAGTAATAGTGAATGGACACGTGTCACACTGCTGCAATCAGTACAGTAACACTCCAGATTATTACACCGGTGCTGCCGTCCCTCCATTCTCAGCACTGGTGGCAGTCAAGGAGGTCAGATATCTAATGAGGGGCCACCACGTTGTGAGAAGCCAATACCCGTCTAAGGTTAAAACGAGATGTGTGCTGAATGGGAATGAGCAGTCAGAAAACACCACATTATTTCAATTATGTTTTTATGGTAAAGGGAGCGTGACATCAGACTCTACGAGACTCGGCAGCATGAATTAAGAGGGAGCCGACATCGGACTCTACGAGACTCGGCAGCGTGAATTAAGAAGGAGCGGACATCAGACTCTACGAGACTTGGCAGCGTGAATTAAGAGGGAGCCGACATCGGACTCTACGAGACTCGGCAGCGTGAATTAAGATAAGAGGGAGCTGACATCGGACTCTACGAGACTCGGCAGCATGAATTAAGAAGGAGCGGACATCAGACTCTACGAGACTCAGAAGCGTGAATTAAGAGGGAGCTGACATCGGACTCTACGAGACTCAGCAGCATGAATTAAGAGGGAGCGGACATCGGACTCTACGAGACTCAGCAGCGTGAATTAAGAGGGAGCTCACATCGGACTCTACGAGACTCGGCGTGAATTAAGAA
Source organism: Ranitomeya imitator (assembly GCF_032444005.1). NCBI lineage: Eukaryota > Metazoa > Chordata > Amphibia > Anura > Dendrobatidae > Ranitomeya > Ranitomeya imitator. The sequence goes on along the minus strand of NC_091284.1, from coordinate 761,692,200 downwards.
GGAGCGGACATCAGACTCTACGAGACTCGGCAGCGTGAATTAAGATAAGAGGGAGCCGACATCGGACTCTACGAGACTCAGCAGCATGAATTAAGAGGGAGCTCACATCGGACTCTACGAGACTCGGCAGCGTGAATTAAGAAGGAGCGGACATCAGACTCTACGAGACTTGGCAGCGTGAATTAAGAGGGAGCTGACATCGGACTCTACGAGACTCAGCAGCATGAATTAAGAAGGAGCGGACATCAGACTCTACGAGACTCGGCAGCGTGAATTAAGACACAAGAGGTGACAGTTATTTACTCCCAAGACAGTATTTCAGAGTACTCGTGTTTTAAAAAGCTGTCACCTCAGTCAGATCAATCAGTCCCCTGGATGGCTTCATATTTTACAAATGTGACTTTAAAAAAAAAAAAAAAAAAAGTTTTTACATCCCCATAAAAATGGAGCACAGAGATTGTCTGCAGTGGTCTGCCTACAGCTTGTTCACAGAAACCAGGTAGTAGTATAGTGGAAGCACTGGACCTGGGGAGGCTGGGATTACCAGCTTTTGTTCATATGTCTGCAAGCCTATAAGAAAATAACTATTTTCAGAAAACCACTTTAAACGTGCGATTGGTGAACTGCCCGCTATTTCTCATTTCTAGCTTCTACTACAGGGGGTGATACAGTGCTGATTTAGCAAGTTTTCCCACCTACAAAGAATAGAGAGGTCTGTCATTTTTATCGTAAGTACACTTCACCTGTGAGAAAGAATCTAAAAATAAAATCCAGTAAATCACATTGTAGGATTTTTACATCATTAATTTGCATTTTATTGCATGAAATAAGTATTTGATACAATAGAAAAACAGAACTTAATATTTGGTACAGAAACCTTTGTTTCCAATTACAGAGGTCAGACGTTTCCTGTAGTTCTTGACCAAGTTTGCACACACTGCAGCAGGGATTTTTGCCCACTCCTCCATACAGATCTTCTAGGTTTCAGTGCTGTCGCTGGGCAACATTGGATTTCAGCTCCCTCCAAAGATTTTCTATTGGGTTCAGGTCTGGAGACTGGCTAGGCCACTCCAGGACCTTGAAATGCACTTACAGAGCCACTCTTTAGTTTCCCTGGCTGTGTGTTTCGAGTCGTTGTCATGCTGGAAGACACAGCAAAGACCCATCTTCAATGCGCTTACTGAGGGAAGGAGGTTGGGGCCAAAATCTTGCGATGCATGACACCATCCATCCTCCCTTAAATACAGTGCAGTCATGTTCCCTTTGTAGAAAAAACACCCCCCAAAAGTAGGTTTTCCCCACCATGCTTCATGTTTGGCATGGTATTCTTGGAGTTGTATTGATCCTTCTTCCTTCAAACACAGCGAGTGGAGTGGATACCAAAAGGTTCTTAGTCTCACTTGACTACATGACCTTCTCCAATGCATATACATATTAGTCCTCAATAATGACCTATATCGCAAAAGGTCACACTCCGTACATAACGTTTATCACACAGATCCAATCAAGGAACAAGGAGCGTAAATATAAAATCATCCAATTTTATTTCAAAATATAAAACATAAAAAAGATATAAACATACAAATAAGTGTATATAGGATGCCTCAAGTCTAGTTTGACTTGAGGCATCCTATATACACTTATTTGTATGTTTATATCTTTTTTATGTTTTATATTTTGAAATAAAATTGGATGATTTTATATTTACGCTCCTTGTTCCTTGATTGGATCTGTGTGATAAATGACCTTCTCCAATGCCTACTCTGGATCATCCAGGTCATTGGTGACTTCACACAGGCCTGGACATGTACTGGTGTGAGCAAGGGGACCTTGCGTGCACTACAGGATTTTATTCCATGATGGCATAGTATGTTACTAACGATGTTTGAAACTGCGGTCCCAACTCTCTTTAGGTCATGGACCAGTTCCTCCCGTGTAGTTCTGGGCTGATGACTGACCTTTCTCTGAATCACCCTTACCCCAGGAAGAGATATCTTGCCTGGAGCCCCAAATCAAGGAAGATTGACAGTCATCTTGTGTTTCCTCCATTATCTAATAATTGCCCCAACAGTTGTTGCCTTCTCACCAAGCTGCTTGCCTATTGTACTGTAGCCCATCCCAGACTTGTGCCGGTCTGCAATTTTGTCCCTGATGTCCTTAGACAGCTCTTTGGTCTTGGCCATAGTGGAGAGGTTGGAGTATGAATGATTGTTTGGACACTTCTTTGATACAGAAAATTGCAACAATTTGAGTTCATTAATACAATGTGATTTTCTGTTTTTTATTTTTGGATTCTGTCTCTCACAGTTGAAGTGTAACTATGCTAAGAAGTAAATGACCTCTCCATTCTTTGCAGTTGGGAAAACTTGCAAAATCAGCAGTGTATCAAATACTTATTTTCCCCACTGTACGTGTTATACTTCATGGTTGATGCAGTGCAAGTAAAGGTTATGGAGGCATTTTATTTTCAATGTACACCTAAGACCCAATGGGAACTGAGTGTATACTGTGAATGGAAGCCATACGCAAGTGCATGTCCCACTGATAATACCAATATTTCTGGATTTAAACCATCTGTACAATTTATACATATAAATGAAATATACAAATGTATCTTAATACAACAGCACTAGTGATGAGCGACTGTGCTCTCACGTGTTGCTCGGCTGTTATCAGTCTATCTTTGGCCTGCTCAGATATTATGTTCTAGTCCTCGCAGATACATGTCTCGCGGCCGTTAGCTGAAACACATGCAAGTTGGCCTGATTGTTAGGCAATCCGTGCATGTTTTGTGGCATTAGAACATATTATCCGAGCACGCCGAAGACAGGCGGATAACACGTTATCCGAGCACGTTCTCATCACTAATCAGCACCTACACATAACAAGAACATCTATGGAAAAATCTGTTTCTCCGTTGCGTACTAGCTTTTAGTTACACATCTGTGCCATGGCTGTGTGAATAATGCTGGATAGGATCAGGGTAGAAACCAGATTGTTCCCACTCAATGACTGCAAACAGAGATCTTAAAGTGAGGAATAGAAACGTGACCTTGAGAAGGGCCTCTGCTGCAAGAGCGGCGAACTAGAGCAAATCAGGAGTCAGTTTTACAAGACAACGGATGGAATAAATGAGGCGTTCCTTCAAGTAAAACAACAAAAGTATGGTTGGGGAACTTTACCCATTGCCTTATGCTGGGTTTTTCTACACCATCTACTCCCTTATTTTATGGGCATGTGTTTCTACACACTATGTTAGTTTAAATTAAAAAGACATCGATATACAATAAAAGCCTCAAATGTGTCGCTACAACCAGTGATGGACCGCATCGTAAAAGCAGCCAACACAAAGGCGACAGACAAATAAACAAGATGAAGGTAAGGGGTCTTCTCGTGGTGCACTGCCAACAATCAATGCCTATCTGCCAGGCCATGCGAACCTCACACTGACGTGGCACAGCAATAAGGGTATGTGCACACGGTGCGGATTTGATGCTGCGGATTCACAGCAGTTTTCTATCCGGTTTACAGTACCATGTAAACCTATGGAAAACAAAATCCGCTGTGCCCATGGTGCGGAATATACCGCGCAGAAACGCTGCAATGTATTTTCTGCAGCATGTCAATTCTTTGTGCGGATTCCACAGCGTTTTAGACCTGTTCCTTTATAGGAATGCGCAGGTGTTAAAACGAAGGTGAAATCCGCACAAAAAACGCTGGAAATCAGTGGGTAATCAGCAGGTAAGACAGTGGAAAAATCCGCGCACGAATCTGCAACGTGTGCACATAGCTTAAGAGTGGCCATAGGGAGTCCCTGTGCCACCATATGGTAGCTCTGTGGAAGTCTACTATCCTAGAGGAGCTCAGGAAGAGCAGCAAAAAATGCAACCCATTATGTGCCCGAGAATAGTAAGGCCAGATTCATAACACGTTGGTGCAGTCCGTTCAACGTGTGCGTTAAACGGACTGTTCCAACGCTAGTGCCTTTTCCAAGATCGCGTTAAGCGATTGCGCAGATGCTCCATCTGCGCAATCGGTGACGGACCCCGAAACGCTGCAGACCGCGTCGAGGGTCTGTCACAGAATGACAGCACATCACTAATGCATGCCGATTATGACATGCGTTAGCGATGCGCTACATAATGGCAGTCAATGGGTACGCTGACACATCCGTTACATTGCGTTAGTGCCTCTGTGTAACACATGCCAGTAACGCAATATGATCCTGGCCTTAGAGGTACAAAGACCAGTTATGGCGTCTGCTCTACAGGTCTATCAACCACACAGCCACATTACATGCACGAGCACATAGGGCAGGTTCATTATTGCATTTCAACTATTTGTTTCTAGTTTTCGGTGCCTGTATTTTATGTTTGAGGTTTTGTTTTGTTAATGTTTGTCATTTTCGGCTGATTCATCAATTGTGGTATTAAAAAAATCACTCAATTTTGGTGCAAATATTTGTCAGTCTCTGCCTATAGTGATTTTATGAACATCTCAATTTTCTGCATGATTTGAGTGGAACGTGCGACTAAAGTTACGTTTTCACCTTTTTTTTTTTTCTTAATACAAAATTCAAGAATCATGCAAATTTGGGGCAAAAAAAAAAAAAACCTGTCATGGAACACCACAATATAGAAAAACACAACCATAAATGCTGAATATTTCACAAGTTTCTTTTTTCCACTGTACTGAAGCTGAAACCGTACTAATTACCAATTTTCACGGACTCATAATAGGGGAGTTTTGCGGAACCACAATATTGATGGCCAATCCTGACAATATAAGATCAGAGGGGGTCTTACTCTCCGCACCGCCATGGATCAGCTGTCTGATGGCGCCACCGTGCTCAGAAAAGCGTTGTGGCCTCTTTGATTTCCATACTTGAAGAATACCTTTGTATTTTCTGACATGAATGATACAGACACAGATTTTTCTGGCTTAGGCTACTTTCACACTAGCGTCGTTTGGCCTCTGTCGCAATGCGTCGTTTTGGAGAAAAAACGCATCCTGCAAAGTTGCCTGCAGGATGCGTTTTTTCTCCATAGACTTTCATTAGCGACGCATTGTTTTTTTGTCCGTCGGGACAAAAAAAGTTGCATGCAACTTTTTTTGTCCGTCGGTTCCGCTTTTTCCGACCGCGCATGCACGGCCAGAACTCCGCCCCCTCCTCCTTGGACCTTACAATGGGGCATCGGATGCGTTGTAAAACTGCATCCGCTGCCCCCGTTGTTCATTTTCTTCACAGTTTGCGTCGGTACGTCGGGCCAACGCTAGTGTGAAAGTAGCCTTACACTGTGCCACAAGATATTTTATACATCGCATTAAGATTTTTTTTTTTTTTTTTTTTAAATATCCTGGAACATTAAAAAAGTAAATATGCTCAAAGGGAGTTTGTCCCCCCAAAAATGCATGTTAAATGAGAAGACATGAAGGACAATCACCAGAAAAAACCCAATCATTCTAGTATGTGAGTGTCACATTACCTGAGAAAATAACTTAATTTGGATGCAAATAAGGTGGCATAGGTGCATAATCACACCCCCTTAATTTGCACGTTAGCCAGAGTGTATACACATGCACACTGACACAGCCTGACCCATGCTACGCATAGTGTTTTTCCAATGTCTATGTGTGCGACCATCAATGGCGGGGAGAGTTTCCCTTCCTGTTGACGCCACCCTATGGCCAAGATCACACGACCATATTATCCATATTCAAGATAATAGGTCCAAATATCCTAATCACACTCTGACCAGTGTGGCACTGGAATGGGATCTGTTTTTCTCAGATGTGGAGAATAATAAAAAAAATATATAAAAAAAACAATTCTCCATCTTCTCAGTCCGATTTTATTTTTTCCAGACTTGGATGCGGGGCTGTGGAGTCGGAGACCATTTTGGTGGAGTCGGTGTTATGGAAATTGGGGAGTCGGAGGTTTGGCTTACCGACTCCACAGCCCTGCTTGGATGTGCGCCTATGATCAGATTTTTGGAGGCAGATGGTGCATGATGTGATGATTTTCACACACAAATTTGGTCAGATAAAAAAAAAAAAAAAAAAAAAAAATTGTTCATCTGCACTTCCCACATTGAATAACATTGGTCCGAGTGCTGTTTGATTTAATGGACAGCACTCTCCCGGAAATAAGGTCGTATGCACGAACCCCCTGAATAATTACTATTTATCCCTAAACATATAACCATTTTGCTCTATTGATTTGGAGGACATCTGATTATTGGACACCATGATGACTTTTTTATTGAGCCCATTATTGGCTCAATAATGACTTTTATCACCATTATTTAGGGTGGCAAAGGGACCGAAGAAATAAAATTCTGGCGTTCAGATTGCAGTTTTCCTTTGTTACATGGGTTACTTATACTTTTAAAAAGACCAGTTGTCCTGAAGGTAAATATGCTTTTTTTTTTTAACTTTCAGATTGGGAGAAGGGTAGTGGTGGGATGTTTTACTAATTCTTCGCACTGTTGGTAGCCCACCTATGGAACTTGTGCAGCTCAAACTATTTTGACATACCAAAATACCTTAGGTGCACCTGCTTATCTACTGTATTTATTTTTTAAATATAGAGTAGTATTAAAAAAAAAAATTTGCTTATGAATTTAGCATTCTGGTATATGACAAATTACTATCCTTCGATGCCCATCCTGAAAGTCATCGAAAGGTAATGGTGGCATTCAGAAGACCCCCAGCTGCTATGGTAACCCGTCGGCACCCTACGATCACGAAGCGGCTGAAGGTTGAGTATATCCCTCCTCACATACCAATAAGAACCTTAAAATCCAGCTGTCATCAGTTAACTATAGGATTTAAGTGAAAAACCAGTAGACATCGGAGCCATCAGTGTTGTGATTAGAAACAGGTGCCAGCTGTATTTCACAGCCAGGACCCAATATGGATGCAGCAGGCTCAGCTGCAGATCCCGCTTTTTTTTCTATGGGCACCAATCTAATGTATATGCAAATCAGATGTTGGGCACGAGTCAGAGTGCACTTTTGTTTTGACGGTTCTCGTGCTTGTCTGGAGAAAAAAAAAAAAACGATCCCTGCTAAGGAGCGCAAACAGTCTATTCAGCTCATGGCAGCGAATGGCTACGTCATGGCCACGTCTGACTCTCACCTACCCCAAATGGAACGCAGCGTGAACCTAGCCTAAGAAGACGCTTCCAAAATCACATGACCCACTGATCCAATAAAATATACTATAATAATCACATGACCCACTGATCCAATAAAATATACTATAATATATATATATATATATATATATATATATATATATATATATATATATATATATATATATATATATAGTGTGTATTAAAAATCATATAGGTTACTGGTACTATTCATTTAAATATATTCTACTTTTGTATCAGATAAGTGGGGTCCTGACACAAATGTTTCATGTTCTGGAGGACTAGGTGCTTTACCCAATTGGCAATTTATAGTATTTTTGAAGGCTTAAGAAAAAATAAAATTGGAATTTTTTCAAATAAGTGATTTTTTTTTTTTATCAAGAATTTTTAAGTGTGAAGAGTAATATGTTAAATATGGTTATAATTCTCCCTCTGATCACTCGCTTTGGAAACAAACCTGGTCAGACAAGAATTGTAACTTTTTTTTTTTCTTTTTAATGGTCTTAGTTGGGAAACTTTTAATGGTATCTTGATATTTTGGCAAGTTATCATCCAGCAGCTTGTAGATCACCATGATGACATTACATTATGGCCAGCGGTACATGGTGACGGTAGTCGTGTCACAACAAAAAAAAAAAAAAAAGAGCACAATGTCCTCAGCCTGCTGTGCATTTTATGGTGCGATTTGGATTTTAAGTGCATGAATGTGAGTATCTGGTGGCTCAGTGGTTAGCAGCACTGCCGCCTTTCAGTGCTGGGATCCTGGGTATAAATCCCACCAAGGACAACATCTACAAGGAGTTTGTATGTTCTCCCCGTGTTTGCGTGGGTTTCCTCTAGGTTCTTCAGTTTCCTCCCGCACTACAGACATCCATCCTGATAGGGAATCTAGATTGTGAGCCCCAATGGGGACAGTGATGATGTTTGTAGAGCGCTGCGGAATATGATAGTTGTATATAAGAAAAGCAGCATCCATTAGACTGTAAAACCCATGGCAGACATTTAGCAGGCGAGTCACAGTTGTATGTGACTGACCTTGTTCCATGACCAGATTGATTATTGTATTCTTGTAATGTGATCTCAACGTTGCATGTGACAAATCACTTTGTAGCCCACCCTATATATCAGGGGTCCCCAACCTGTAGCTCGGGAGCAGGAATTGTGGCTCGTGACTGTCTGCCGGCTTGGTGCATTAGCTCCAGGTCTAGCAAACAGGTATGAAGAGAACATCTCAAAATTGTGAATTTTTGAGTAGCCCAGCACAGAAGATCAGATCTGGATGCACATATACTGGTCTTAGGGGTTTAGAGTATGGTACGTTGGAGGATGATACTACCTATTAGAGGAGGTTCTTGAAGCTGGATGCAACAGTGTGCTGGGAGTCCTTGATGGGATAATACTGAATTGGGGCATTGTGGGAACCTCTGGATCTCAGTGTACTGCTTTGGAGTGATTTCTGTGGAAAAGCTTCAGTTATCATTATACCCGTAATGGTGGATTTGGTTGACACAACTTTGAGGGGGACAGACGCAGAATGTTGCTCGTGACCCCCTCTCAGAGCTGAATGTGGCTCACGACCCTCTCTCAGTGCTGAATGTGGCTCTCAAGGTCAGAAAGGTTGGGGACCGCTGCTATATATGATCAATGGGATGGCTTTGCAGTAAGCGGCCATCGCTAAAAATCCAAAACCTAGTGTTTTTGGTTGCAGATCCACACGACTGTCAGTGTCACATCGTTTTGTGATTCTTATTGTACAGTGAAATTGCAGCACACCATCACCTTCATCGTTGGACGCACCATTGCCATAAGGATGGAGATAGTGTGACTTTGGACTCACAAAATATATATCTACAGTATGTATCTACTATAATGAAAGTCAATGTGTTCGTGTCACAAACAAAGGCATAATGATCGCAATAGTTTAAGGGGTATTCCGGCTCCACTCCCTTCGGCATCGGATTTATCATCACGTCTGGCTCAGGAGACAGGTATAGATGGCCACAGCATTTACAGTCAGGGCTGTGGAGTCGGCGTAGAATGGACCGAGACCGAAAAAATATAGTAAATTAAGTGCAGTAGTACAAGGCAGGATGTGCTGGAAATGTTTAATAAGAATTTGGGAAAGTTCTGAAATGTTCTATAAATGTCGGTTCTGTTCCTGATCTAAGGATCTCGGCTGTTAGTGGAGATGAATGTGCTGCACTTTATGCACATGCTCAGTAGGGACCAGTGCTGGGGACTCGGGGAAATTGAGGAGACGGAGATTTGGCTTACCGACCCCACAGCCCAGGCTACGGTACGTGGATAGGTCTTTTTTAAGAGCGATCCACGCCGTTAGGCCAGGAATTCATGCAGAAAATTCCTGTGGAAATCCGGACATTTCTGCCAGATTTCCGCATGAAATCCGCATGCGTTTTTTTTCGCGTTTTTTCCCGGACATTTCCCAATGCATTAGACAGTGGGAAATCCGCAAAAAAAACCCGCAAAATTAATGAACAGGTTCATTATTTTTCCGCAATGCATTTTTCATGCGGAAAAACGCACATCATGTGCACAGAAATTGCGGATTCCATTATAAATGATGGGATGCTTAATGTATGCAGATTATTTGCGGTTTTATAGCGTTTTAATAACGCAAAAGCGCTAAAAAAACGCAAATAATCTGCAACGTGTGCACATAGCCTAAGAGTTTGTCTGGATCCAAGGTGTTGTGTACCTGTCCTATTGATTAGAATGGACGGATGCGCAGTACTCGCTGCTGGCACTCATGAGCCGGCAGATCTCTACAGACAGTAATCTGCATCCACGGAACAGAAGCCCTGAAAGCCGCCTCCTAGCCGACGGCATCTGCAGCTCTCTGTTGATTAGCCGGCGTTGTGTGATGTTATGTACACCAGGCCGGCTGGTCACAAGAGGGCCACCATCAGGTAGGAGGCGGCTCCCGACCCACTCGGCTACCGCTCCCGGCCCATGGGGCTAATCGCTCGTGGGGCTCCCGGTCCATGCGGCTACCGCTCTTGGCCCGTGGGACTAAACGCTCATCAGGCTCCCCGGTCCATGCAGCTATCGTTCTCTGGACTCCTGGCCCGTGGGGCTCCCTGTCGGCGCGGCTACCGCTCTCGGGGCTCCTGGTCCATGCGCCAATCGCTCTCGGGGCTCCCGGTTCTTGCGGCCATCGCTCTCGGTCCTTGCGGCTATCGCTCTCGAGGCCCCCGGTCCGTGCGGCTATGGCTCTCGGAGCTCCCGGTCATTGCGGCTATGGCTCTTGGGGCTCCCGGTCCGTGCGGCTATCGCTCTCGGGGCTCCCGGTCTGTGCGGCTATCGCTCTTGGGGCTCCTGGCCTGTGTGGCTATCGCTCTCTGGGCTCCCGGTCATTGCGGCTATGGCTCTCGGGGCTCCCGGTCCGTGCGGCTATCGCTCTCGGGGCTCCCGGTCTGTGCGGCTATCGCTCTCGGGGCTCCTGGCCTGTGTGGCTATCGCTCTCTGGGCTCCCGGTCATTGCGGCTATGGCTCTCGGGGCTCCCGGTCCGTGCGGCTACCGCTCTCGGGGCTCCTGGTCCTTGCGGCTATGGCTCTCGGGGCTCCCGGTCCGTGCGGCTATCGCTCTCGGGGCTCCCGGTCTGTGCGGCTATCGCTCTTGGGGCTCCTGGCCTGTGTGGCTATCGCTCTCGGGGCTCCCGGTCCGTGCGGCTATCGCTCTTGGGGCTCCTGGCCTGTGTGGCTATCGCTCTTGGGGCTCCCGGTCTGTGCGGCTATCGCTCTCGGGGCTCCCGGTCCGTGCGGCTATCGCTCTCGGGGCTCCCGGTCTGTGCGGCTATCGCTCTCTGGGCTCCTGGCCTGTGTGGCTATCGCTCTCGGCCCGTGCAGCTCATGGACTGGATCCTGTGATTATATCTTTGCCACCTCCACTACTGAGCCTTGCTCTCAGCGTGCTGTGCAGCAATGTACCCCAATCCTAGAGATCTCTTACTATTGGGGTATCACCAGACCAGGGACATTTTTTTTTGCTCATTTGTTACTGTGATGAACTGTGACCCTGCAATGTTCATGTTGCAGCACCCTCTAGTAACTATTTTCACTCTTCTCACATAGTGCAGTCGTGGATTTACCACTAAAGCGGAGTACGCCGGTCCACCAGGACATGTATTTATTTTTTTCCTTCCAATCTCTTGCCCATGAAAGAAAGTCCCCTTGAAATGTGTCCATCCGCGTGTTTCAGGGTGACAGGGGCCCGGCCGGCGGCTCTTCTCCCGGCCGGTGTCACTCCGCGGCGGCTCCGTTGCGGTGTCTCGGCGCTGACATTATGCGGGGCTCTGTGTGTGTGTGAGAGATAAAGAGCTGGGAGGCGGCGGGGCCGCGCACACGCTCCCGCCAGCAGAATGACGCCGCGGTCGGGGCCGCGCTCGCCCTTTCTCCCTATTGTTGCCGTGCACGCGCCCCCTCACGCTCTTAGAACCACCATGTTAGAGACTGAGTGCAGCTCGCAACCGCCATCTCATAGAGAGAAGCGGCGGAGGGGGGCACCTGCCCGGGGCGGACAGGGGCGACTGCGACCCCCTCAGCCCGGCTGCCCATGGGTGACAGCCGCCACCCGCCCCGCACCCCGTCCTCTTGTTTTCCCCATAGGCAGCCATGTTATGGCACATCCTGAGGTAATTTCGGCATCCTCTGCCAATACGCCCTACATATGCCCCGGCTGTGGTAACGGCCGGCGATGCCCGGGCTTGCTTTATCAGCCCCGTCCTCGGGGGGCGGCAGTGCCCGGAGCGTCGCCCTCCCGTTACTAGCAGCGGATTTACCCGCCGGGCGTTATTAAAAGTTCACCTCACACCTCCAGCACTAAATAATGACATTACCCCTCGGTTCCCCGCTCCTCCGCTCACCCTATATAAGGAGGATTCTCTCCCCCCGATTTCACCGATTTTTCCCCCCTCCCCGATGTTTATAACGTTAATCCCGGGCCGGGATTATTTGTCGTCTTTAGGCGGATTAATATGGGCCACGGGTGGAGGTGCTTTGACATCCGTTCTCGCGCACCATACTTACCTTCCATAGACATTGCCAGTGACTGTGTCAGGCTGAGAGCCGCGTATACTCACCCAATGCTGTGTCTATGGAGCTCAATGTACTGCAATGGCTGTGAGAGAAAGCGGGATCGATACGCAGCCTCTTCACACTCTTCCCAATCTGTAACATTACTCTCTGCTTAGGGAGACGCTGATTGGCCGCCGCCAACTCGTCCCTCCATCTCATTGGTCGGCTCGCCTCCATTGTCCTGACCAGCGGCCGACGGTGATTGGACAGAATTTAGGCGACGTCACCCCAGAGCAAAACAGCGCGCAAATACGAAATGTCACCAGTGTGTGAGACGCTGGAGCGGGATGCGGCTGTAAGGCTGAGTTATAGTGTTTGCAATGCAAGCCCATAGAACCCAATGTAGCCAGCGACGGCGCGGGGGCTGCTCTACGCTCCGGGGCTATGACGTGTTACCGGGCGGACTGCTGCCAGCACCGCAGCCCCGGCGGACACCCTCACCCCCCTCTACACCCTACAGCCATCCACAGCCAAAACATTGCACTCCATTGTCCCTGCTGTATACACGGCTGTCGTGAACGCGCACAATGATAGGACTAGGCTGGCGAGCCCTCAACTCGGGGTTCTGGCTCATTACTACGGGCAGCATGCGAAAGCTCCGGTATTCTACAGCTCCAGCACGGCGATTACAGCCAGTCCGCCCTACACCGGGGAACGGCGGGTCCCTGCCTGCTCACTGCTGGGGAACTACAAGTCCAGCAACACCCTGCTAGCCGGAGCGTGCACGGACGTGCTGGGACTTGTGGTTCCACATCTAGGATCATACTGGGGTAAAGCTGCTACATGACATGTCACATTATACTGCATGGAGTATACTATATCCCCTGTACACTGCACCCAGCACTATATACCCTGCATTATATAACAGTATATACTATATCCCCTGTACACTGCACCCAGCACTATATACCCTGCATTATATAACAGTATATACTATATCCCCTGTACACTGCACCCAGCAATATATCCTGCATTATATAACAGTATATACTATATCCCCTGTACACTGCACCCAGCACTATATACCCTGCATTATATAACAGTATATACTATATCCCCTGTACACTGCACCCAGCAATATATCCTGCATTATATAACAGTATATACTATATCCCCTGTACACTGCACCCAGCACTATATACCCTGCATTATATAACAGTATATACTATATCCCCTGTACACTGCACCCAGCAATATATCCTGCATTATATAACAGTATATACTATATCCCCTGTACACTGCACCCAGCAATATATCCTGCATTATATAACAGTATATACTATATCCCCTGTACACTGCACCCAGCACTATATACCCTGCATTATATAACAGTATATACTATATCCCCTGTACACTGCACCCAGCAATATATCCTGCATTATATAACAGTATATACTATATCCCCTGTACACTGCACCCAGCAATATATCCTGCATTATATAACAGTATATACTATATCCCCTGTACACTGCACCCAGCACTATATACCCTGCATTATATAACCGTATATATTATATCCCCTGTACACTGCACCCAGCACTATATACCCTGCATTATATAACAGTATATACTATATCCCCTGTACACTGCACCCAGCACTATATACCCTGCATTATATAACAGTATATACTATATCCCCTGTACACTGCACCCAGCAATATATCCTGCATTATATAACAGTATATACTATATCCCCTGTACACTGCACCCAGCACTATATACCCTGCATTATATAACCGTATATATTATATCCCCTGTACACTGCACCCAGCACTATATACCCTGCATTATATAACAGTATATACTATATCCCCTGTACACTGCACCCAGCACTATATACCCTGCATTATATAACAGTATATACTATATCCCCTGTACACTGCACCCAGCACTATATACCCTGCATTATATAACAGTATATACTATATCCCCTGTACACTGCACCCAGCAATATATCCTGCATTATATAACAGTATATACTATATCCCCTGTACACTGCACCCAGCACTATATACCCTGCATTATATAACAGTATATACTATATCCCCTGTACACTGCACCCAGCACTATATACCCTGCATTATATAACAGTATATACTATATCCCCTGTACACTGCACCCAGCACTATATACCCTGCATTATATAACAGTATATACTATATCCCCTGTACACTGCACCCAGCAATATATCCTGCATTATATAACAGTATATACTATATCCCATGTACACTGCACCCAGCACTATATACCCTGCATTATATAACAGTATATACTATATCCCCTGTACACTGCACCCAGCAATATATCCTGCATTATAAAACAGTATATATTATATACCGCTATACACTGCACCCAGCAATATATATATCCTGCATTATAAAACAGTATATTCTACACTGTGTGCAGAATTATTAGGCAAGTTGTATTTTAGAGGATGATTTTTATTATTGATCAACAACTATGTTCTCAATCAACCCAAAAGACTCATAAATATCAAAGCTTAATATTTTTGGAAGTTGGAGTGTTTTTATTTTTAGATTTGGCTATCTTAGGAGGATATCTGTTTGTGCAGGTAACTATTACTGTGCAGAATTATTAGGCAACTTAATAAAAACCAAATATATTCCCATCTCACTTGTTTATTTTCACCAGGCAAACCAATATAACTGCACAAAATTTAGAAATAAACATTTCTGACATGCAAAAAGAAACCCCCCCCCCCAAATTAGTCACCAATATAGCCACCTTTCTTTATGATGACACTCAGCAGCCTCCATCCATAGATTCTGTCAGTTGCTTGATCTGTTTACGATCAACATTGCGTGCAGCAGCCACCACAGCCTTCCAGACACTGTTCCGAGAGGTGGACTGTTGTCCCTCCCTGTAGATCTCACATTTTATGACGCACCACAGGTTCTCTATAGGGTTCAGATCAGGTGATCAAGGGGGCCATGTCATTATTTTTTCTTCTTTGAGACCTTTACTGGCCAGCCACGCTGTGGAGTAGTTGGAGGAATGTGATGGAGCATTGTCCTGCATGAAAATCATATTTTTATTGAACGATACCGACTTCTTCTCTACAGCGACCTAAACAGCGACGCTGCAGCGATCGGCTCGTCTATATCGCTGCAGCGTCGCTGAGTGTGACGGTACCTTTAAGATATTTCTTGACCCAGTCTTGACGTTCTATCTTATGTTTCTTGTTCAAAGGTGGTCGTTTTTCAGCCTTCCTACCTTGGCCATGTCCCTGAGTATTGCACACCTTGTGCTTTTTGTTACTCCAGTAACGTTGCAGCTCTGAAATATGGCAAAATTGGTGGCAAATGGCATCTTGGCAGCTTCATGCTTGATTTTCCTCAATTCATGGGCAGTTATTTTGTGCCTTTTTTGCCCAACATGCTTTTTCGACCCTGTTGGCTATTTGCCATGAAACGCTTGATTGTCCGGTGATCACGCTTCAAAGGTTTGGCAATTTCAAGACTGCTGCATCCCTCTGCAAGACATCTCACAATTTTGGACTTTTCAGAGCCCATCAAATCTCTCTTCTGACCCATTTTGCCAAAGGAAATGAAGTTGCCTATTAATTAAGCACACCTTGTATAGAGTTTTGATGTCATTAGACAACACCCCTCCTCATTACAGAGATGCACATCACCTGATTTACTTAATTGGTAGTTGGCTCTCAAGCCTGAACAGCTTGGAGTAGGACAACAAGTATAAAAAGTATCATGTGATCAAAATACAACTTGCCTAATAATTCTGAATGCAGTGTATATCCCCTGTACACTGCACCCAACGACATATATCCTGCATTATATAACAGTATATACCACTGTACACTGCACTCAGCAATATATATCCTGCGTTATAAAACAGTATATACTATATACCGCTATACACTGCACCCAGCAATATATATCCTGCATTATTAAGCAGCATGTACTATATACCACTGTACACTGCTCCCAGCAATTTATTTATTTATTTAATCGTATAAACATATATTTTAACATATAAGAATGAATAACAAATAATAAAAAGTGATTGAAAGGGGACAAAGGAACAGAAATCAGAGTCGAAATTATGTAAAATACATTGACCAAGAGATCTAGATGTAATTTGATTGTTTGGTCGTCTAGATATTATTATCATTATTTATTATTATAGCGCCATTTATTCCATGGCGCTTTACATGTGAGGAAGGGTATACATAATAAAAAGTACAATAATCTTAGACAATACAAATCACAACTGGTACAAGAGGAAAGAGGACCCTGCCCGCGAAGGCTCACAATCTACAAGGGATGGGTGAGGATACAGTAGGTGAGGGCAGAGCTGGTCATGCAGCGGTTTGGTCGATCGGTGGTTACTGCAGGTTGTAGGCTTGTCGGAAGAGGTGGGTCTTCAGGTTCTTTTTGAAGGTTTCGATGGTAGGTGAGAGTCTGATATGTTGGGGTAGAGGGTTCCAGAGTAGGGGTGATACGCGAGAGAAATCTTGCATATACTTGTATTCTTGTATATACTATATACCGCTATATACTGCACCCAGCAATATATATCCTGCATTATTAAACAGTATATACTATATACCACTGTACACTGCACCCAGCAATATATATCCTGCATTATATAACAGTATATACTATATACCACTGTACACTGCACCCAGCAATATATATCCTGCATTATATAACAGTATATACTATATACCGCTATACACTGCACCCAGCAATATATATCCTGCATTATGAATCAGTATATACTATATACCACTGTACACTTCACCCAGCTATATATATCTTGCATGATATAACAGTGTATACTATATAACGCTATACACTGCACCCAGCAATATATTCTGCATTAGAACAGTATATACTATATACCACTATACACTGCACCCAGCAATATATCCTGCATTAGAACAGTATATACTACGTATATACCGCTATACACTGCACCCAGCAATATATATCCTGCATTATAAAACAGTATATACTATATACCACTGTACACTGCACCCAAAGACATGTATAATGCAAAATAACAGTATATATTATATCCCCTGTACACTGGACCCAGCAATATGTATCCTGCATTATATAACGGAATATACTATATACCGCTGTACACTGCACCCAGCAATATACAGTACAGACCAAAAGTTTGGACACACCTTCTCATTTAAAGATTTTTCTTTATTTTCATGACTATAAAAATTGTAAATTCACACTGAAGGCATCACAACTATGAATTAACACATGTGGAATTATATACTTACCAAAAAATTGTGAAACAACTGAAATTATGTGTTATATCCTAGGTTCTTCAAAGTAGCCACCTTTTGCTTTGATGACTGCTTTGCACACTCTTGGCATTCTCTTGATGAGCTTCAAGAGGTAGTCACCGGAAATGGTTTTCTAGCAATCTTGAAGGAGTTCCCAGAGATGCTTAGCACTTGTTGGCCCTTTTGCCTTCACTCTACGGTCCAGCTCACCACAAACCATCTTGATTGGGTTCAGGTCTGGTGACTGTGGAGGCCAGGTCATCTGGCATAGCACCCCATCACTCTCCTTCTTGGTCAAAGAGCCCTTACACCGCCTCGAGGTGTGTTTGGGGTCATTGTCCTGTTATAAATAAATGATGGTCCAACTAAACGCAAACCGGATGGAATAGCATGCCGCTGCAAGATGCTGTGGTAGCCATGCTTGTTCAGTATGCCTTTAATTTTGAATAAATCCCCATCAGTGTCACCAGCAAAGGACCCTCACACCATCACACCTCCTCCTCCATGCTTCACAGTGGGAACCAGGCATGTAGAGTTCATTCGTTCACCTTTTCTGCGTCGCACAAAGACACGGTGGTTGGAACCAAAGATCTCAAATTTGGACTCATCAGACCAAAGCACAGATTTCCACTGGTCTAATCTTCATTCCTTGTGTTCTTTAGCCCAAACAAGTCTCTTCTGCTTGTTGCCTGTCCTTAGCAGTGGTTTCCTAGCAGCTATTTTACCATGAAGGCCTACTGCACAAAGTCTCCTCTTAACAGTTGTTGTACAGATGTGTCTGCTGCTAGAACTCTGTGGCATTTACCTGGTCTCTAATCTGAGCTGCTGTTAACCTGCGATTTCTGAGGCTGGTGACTTGGATAAACTTATCCTCAGAAGCAGAGGTGACTCTTGGTCTTCCTTTCCTGGGGCGGTCCTCATGTGAGCCAGTTTCTTTGTAGCGCTTGATGATTTTTGCCACTGCACTTGGGGATACTTTCAAAGTTTGCCCAATGTTTCGGACTGACTGACCTTCATTTCTTAAAGTAATGATGGCCACTCATTTTTCTTTATTTAGCTGCTTTTTTCTTGCCATGAGGGGTGGATTAAGGGTAGCCAGGGCCCCGGGCTGTTCAGACACTGTGGGCCCCTCCGCTCATGTGACGGGGGTCATGTGACGGGGTCATGATATACCCGAACCAGATTATTCCAGGAAAATGGCCGGGCCCTACTCTACTGTAACCTATTAAATATTTGTTAAAATCTGCAATACAATTTAGGTATAATTTGACCAATAATAACACATACAAGGAACAAATACCACCGCACCATGTCAAGACCACATATTACCACCACTTGGTGACCAAATAGCACATACAAGGGACAAATACCACAACACCATTTCCAGATCACATATTACCACCACATAGTGACTGAATACTACAATACTGATCAGTAATAAAAAAAAATAATAAAAAAACACAATACTATCACCATAAGTGCCAGTATTCACAGGAGATCTGTACTTGGTATGCAGTGTCTGTGTAGAGGTAATACAGAGATCACTGGTGGTATTATACACAGGAGCTCTGTATATAATGTATAGGTAATACAGTGATCACTGGTGACATTATACACAGGACCGCTGTATATAGTATACAGTGTATAGTGTCAGTGTATAGGCAACACTTGACTCACCAGTGACGTCTCTAGGTGAAGTCCTTCATCTTTCATCCAGCACAGACCACCATCATTTCTTCCAGCCAGGACTCGTTTCTGCAGGAAATAACACAGTTATCTCGAGCTCCGCTTGCAGAACACATTACTTAATTTTTCACAACTTCTACATTACACCACATGAAGAAAAAAAGGCGACATAGTGTCACTCTGCACAGTAACAGGACCGCCCCCCATTTAAAACAGTATACTCAAAAAATAAAATAAATACATCACTGCAGTAATAATATCCCTTAATTAACCCCTATGGTAATAATATTCCCCATCCTGGCCCCGTGTGTCTCATTCCTGGCTCCAGCCATATGTTCTCGCATCCTGCCCTCATGAGTATCCATTCTACCCCATATGATCTCCACATCCTGCCCCATGTCTCCATCGTATCCATCCTGCCCCATAGGGTTGAGCGAAACGGGTCGAACATTTTCAAAAGTCGCCGACTTTTGGCGAAGTCGAGTTTCATGAAACCCGATCCGACCCCTGTGCGTGGTCGGCCATGCGGTACGCGACTTTCGCGCCAAAGTCGCGTTTCAATGACGCGAAAAGCGCCATTTCTCAGCCAATGAAGGTAAACGCAGAGTGTGGGCAGCGTGATGACATAGGTCCTGGTCCCCACCATCTTAGAGAAGGGCATTGCAGTGATTGGCTTGCTGTCTGCGGCGTCACAGGGGCTATAAAGGGGAGTTCCCGCCGACCGCCATGTTACTGCTGCTGATCTGAGCTTAGGGAGAGGTTGCTGCCGCTTCGTCAGAAGCAGGGATAGCGTTAGGCAGGGTCCATTAACCACAAAACCGCTTGTGCTGTAGCGATTTCCACTGCCCAACACCACCTTCGGTGTGCAGGGACAGTGGAAGCTCCTTTTTTTTTTTTTTTCCTCAGCGCTGTAGCTCATTGGGCTGCCCTAGAAGGCTCCCTGATAGCTGCATTGCTGTGTGTACGCCGCTGTGCAAACCAACTGCTTTTTTCAAAGCACAAATCCTCTTGTTCCTTCCTTTCTGCACAGCTATCTTGTTTGTTTGTCCACACTTTTTATTTAATTTGTGCATCAGTCCACTCCTTATTGCTGCCTGCCATACCTGGCTGAGATTACTGCAGGGAGATAGTAATTGAAGGACAGTTCCTTTTTTTTTTTTTTGTGGGAGATTAAGATTGACATTTCTGCTAGAGTGCCATCTCTGTCTGTGTCATCTCTCACTCAGTGGGCCATAGAAAGCCTATTTATTTTTTTGCTTGATTTGGGTTCCAAAATCTACCAGAAAAAAATCACAACATCAATCAGTGGGAGAAAAATATTGGCCTCAGGGCTTGTGTGCCACTCCTTACTCCTGTGTGTGCCATCTCTCACTCAGTGGGCCATAGAAAGCCTATTAATTTTTTTGCTTGATTTGGGTTCTAAATTCTACCTGAAAAAATCAATAAATCAATCAGTGGGAGATTAATATTGGCCTTTGGGCTTGTGTGCCAGTCCTAAGCGTGCCATCTCTCTCTCTCTCAGATAGTGGGCCATAGAAAGCCTATTTATTATTATTTTTTTTATTGGGTTTATAAATTTTCCCTGGAAAAAAAAAAAAATGGGAGATTAATATTGGCCTCTGGGCTTGTGTGCCAGTCCTGAGCGTGTCATCTCTCTCACAAATAGTGGGCCATAGAAAGCCTATTTATTTTTTTGGTTGATTTGGGTTCATAATTCTACCTGAAAAAATCAATCAATCAATCAGTGGGAGATTAATATTGGCCTTTGGGCTTGTGTGCCAGTCCTAAGCGTGCCATCTCTCTCTCTCAGATAGTGGGCCATAGAAAGCCTATTTATTATTATTTTTTTTATTGGGTTTATAAATTTTCCCTGGAAAAAAAAAAAAATGGGAGATTAATATTGGCCTCTGGGCTTGTGTGCCAGTCCTGAGCGTGTCATCTCTCTCACAAATAGTGGGCCATAGAAAGCCTATTAATTTTTTTGCTTGATTTGGGTTCCAAAATCTACCAAAAAAAATCACTAAATCAATCAGTGGGAGATTAATATTGGCCTCTGGGCTTGTGTGCCACTCCTGACTCCTGTGAGCGTCATCTGTCACTCAGTGGGCCCTAGAAAGCCTATTTTTTGTTTTATTTGTTTTCTAAATTCTCCCTGAAAAAATCATTTTATTTTCTTTGGTTTCTAAATTATTCCTGAAAAAAATCATTTTTTTTGTATTTTTTTTTCTCTAAAGTCTCCCTGAAAAAAAAAAAAAAAAATCTGTGGGAGATTCATATTGCCCCTTCTGCTTGTGTGCCAGTCTTGACTCCTGGGTGTGCCATCTCTCTCTCTCTCTCCCCAATTGTGGGCCATAGAAAGCCTATTAATTTTTTTGCTTGATTTGGGTTCCAAAATCTACCAAAAATAATCACTAAATCAATCAGTGGGAGATTAATATTGGCCTCTGGGCTTGTGTGCCACTCCTGACTCCTGTGTGCGTCATCTGTCACTCAGTGGGCCCTAGAAAGCCTATTTTTTGTTTTATTTGTTTTCTAAATTCTCCCTGAAACAATCATTTTATTTTCTTTGGTTTCTAAATTATTCCTGAAAAAAATCATTTTTTTTGTATTTTTTTTTCTCTCAAGTCTCCCTGAAAAAAAAAAAAAAAAAGAAATCTGTGGGAGCTTCATATTGCCCCTTCTGCTTGTGTGCCAGTCTTGACTCCTGGGTGTGCCATCTCTCTCTCTCTCCCCAATTGTGGGCCATAGAAAGCCTATTAATTTTTTTGCTTGATTTGGGTTCCAAAATCTACCAAAAAAAATAACTAAATCAATCGGTGGGAGATTAATATTGGCCTCTGGGCTTGTGTGCCACTCCTGACTCCTGTGTGCGTCCTCTCTCACTCAGTGGGCCCTACAAAGCCTTTTTTTTTTTTTTTTTTCCTAAATTCTCCCTGAAACAATCATTTCATTTTATTTGTTTTATAAATTCTTCTGTAAAAAATAATTTTTTTTTAATTTTTTTTTTTTCTGAAGTCTCCCTTTTAAAAAAAACAAACACAAATCAGTGGGAGATAAATATTTACATTTGCGCTTCAGTGACAGTCCTGCGTGTGTGCCATCTCATTTGTTGCCAACAACAACAGAGTGTGTAACATTGTGGCTGATTTTCGTTGTGGTCTCACCCACCTGTAAAGGGGTAGCTAAATCATACTGAAGTTATAGCTCACCGTGTAAGTTGTGTGACAGCAACAAATACCGTTCGTTTGGTAACGTTTTTAAAACAATGAGGAAGTCTGGTGGAAGAGGTCGTGGCCGGGGGCGTTCATTGTCAGCTGGTAATGAGGGTAGTGGTAGTGTTGGAGCATCAGGTGGTCGTGGGAAAAAAAATATTGCACCTAAGTCTGGAGCTGTGGAGCCAGGTTCGTCGTCTGGCTACACAAGGCCTCGAACCCTCCCTTTTCTGGGAGTAGGAAAACCGCTTTTAAAGCCGGAGCATCAAGAGCAAGTTTTGGCTTATCTTGCTGACTCAGCCTCTAGCTCTTTTGCCTCCTCTCGTGAAACTGGTAAAAGTAAAAGCAGCGAGTCGTTAGTGGATGTTCACGGTCAGGGACAAGTCGCTTCCTTGTCCTCTTCAGCAAAAACAACAACAGAGAGGAATGCAGCAGGCGACACAACGGGTTACTCCATGGAGCTCTTTACACATACCGTCCCTGGCTTAGAAAGTGAAGCAGTTAACAGTCCATGCCCATTACAAGTTGAATCTGACATGGAGTGCACTGATGCACAGCCACAGCCAGACTACTATGCTGGTCCTTTGACTCAGACCACAACATTGCCCTCGCAGGGTGCTGATCAAGAATCAGACCCTGATGAGACTATGTTGCCCCATCACGAACGCTATACCACCGACCGACACGGTGACACAGACGAAGTTGCACACGAGCTACAAGAAGAGGTAATAGATGACCCAGTTCTTGACCCCGATTGGCAGCCATTGGGGGAACAGGGTGCAGGCGGCAGCAGTTCTGAAGCGGAGGAGGAGGGGCCGCAGCAGGCATCAACATCGCAACAGGTTCCATCTGCCGGGCCCGTATCTTGGCCAAAACGCGTGGCAAAGTCAAAACCTGTTGGAGGACAGCGTGGCCATCCGGTTAAAGCTCAGTCTGCAATGCCTGAAAAGGTATCCGATGCTAGAAAGAGTGCAGTCTGGCATTTTTTTAAACAACATCCAATTGATCAGCACAAAGTAATCTGTCAAAAATGTTCAACTACCTTAAGCAGAGGGCAGAATCTGAAAAGTCTCAATACAAGTTGCATGCATAGACATTTAACCACCATGCATTTGCAAGCTTGGACTAACTACCAAACGTCCCTTAAGGTTGTAGCACCCTCGGCCAATGAAGCTACTCATCAACGCAACATCCCTTCCGGCAGTGTAGGGCCACCATTTTCTGCACCACCTGCAGTATCTGTGCAGGTTTCTTTGCCAGGCCAAAGCAGTCAGGGTCAGGGAATCTCCAGTTTCGTAGTAGGAAACACTGCATCTAGGGCACCGGCGGCAACAATACCATCTCCCACCGTCTCTCAGTCTGCCATGTCTACCGGCACCCCCGCTAGTTCCACGATCTCCAGCTCTCCAGTCCAGCTCACCCTACATGAGACTATGGTTAGAAAAAGGAAGTATTTAGCCTCGCATCCGCGTACACAGGGTTTGAACGCCCACATAGCTAGACTAATCTCGTTAGAGATGATGCCCTACCGGTTAGTTGAAAGCGAAGCTTTCAAAGCCCTGATGGACTACGCTGTACCACGCTACGAGCTACCCAGTCGACACTTTTTTTCCAGAAAAGCCATCCCAGCCCTCCACCAGCATGTTAAAGAGCGCATCGTCCATGCACTCAGGCAATCTGTGAGCACAAAGGTGCACCTGACAACAGATGCATGGACCAGTAGGCATGGCCAGGGACGTTACGTGTCCATCACGGCACACTGGGTAAATGTGGTGGATTCAGGGTCCACAGGGGACAGCAAGTTTGGGACAGTTCTGCCTAGCCCACGGTCTAGGAAACAGTTGGCTGTAGCCGTTCGCACCCCCTCCTCCTCCTCCTCGTCCTCCTGCAGAAGCGAGAGCTCGTCCACAGACCGCAGTCGCACAACCACTCCATCCGCAGCTGCCACTGTTGCACACCAGGTCTCCCATTATGGGGCAGCTACTGGCAAACGTCAGCAGGCTGTATTGGCTATGAAGTGTTTGGGCGACAACAGACACACCGCGGAAGTTCTGTCCGAGTTCTTGCAGCAAGAAACGCAGTCGTGGCTGGGCACTGTAGATCTTGAGGCAGGCAAGGTAGTGAGTGATAACGGAAGGAATTTCAGGGCTGCCATCTCCCTTTCCCAACTGAAACACATTCCTTGCCTGGCTCACACCTTAAACCTGGTGGTGCAGTGCTTCCTGAAAAGTTATCCGGGGTTATCCGACCTGCTCCTCAAAGTGCGTGGACTTTGCGCACATATCCACCGTTCGCCTGTACACTCCAGCCGTATGCAGACCTATCAGCGTTCTTTGAACCTTCCCCAGCATCGCCTAATCATAGACGTTGTTACAAGGTGGAACTCAACACTGCACATGCTTCAGAGACTGTGCGAACAGAGGCGGGCTGTTATGTTTTTGTGGGAGGATACACATACACGGGCAGGCAGTAGGATGGCAGACATGGAGTTGTCAGGTGTGCAGTGGTCGAAGATTCAAGACATGTGTCAAGTCCTTCAGTGTTTTGAGGAATGCACACGGCTGGTTAGTGCAGACAACGCCATAATAAGCATGAGCATCCCCCTAATGTGTCTGCTGATGCAAAGTTTGACGCACATAAAGGATCAGGCGTCTGCACCAGAGGAAGAGGAAAGCCTTGATGACAGTCAGCCATTGTCTGGTCAGGGCAGTGTACAGGACGAGGTAGCGGGCGAAGAGGAGGTGGAGGATGAGGAGGATGATGGGGATGAGTATATTTTTAATGAGGAAGCTTTCCCGGGGTCATTGGAAATTGGTGGCGTGGCAAGGGCGGGTTCTGGTTTTTTGAGGGACACAAGTGACGTAGATTTGCCTGCAACTGCTCCTCAACCAAGCACAACCGCAGATTTGACAACTGGAACTTTGGCCCACATGGCGGATTATGCCTTGCGTGTCCTCAAAAGGGACACACGCATTACAAAAATGATGAACGATGACGATTACTGGTTGGCCTGCCTCCTTGATCCTCGCTATAAAGGCAAATTGCAAAATATTATGCCACATGAGAACTTGGAACTAATATTAGCAACAAAACAATCAACTCTTGTTGACCGTTTGCTTCTGGCATTCCCTGCACACAGCGCCCGTGATCGTTCTCACACGAGCTCCAGGGACCAGCAGACCAGAGGTGTTAGAGGGGCAGAAATCAGAAGTGGCGTTGGCCAGAGGGGTTTTCTGACCAGGTTGTGGAGTGATTTTGCTATGACCGCAGACAGGACAGGTACTGCAGCATCAATTCAAAGTGACAGGAGACAACATTTGTCCAGTATGGTTACAAACTATTTTTCATCCCTTATCGACGTTCTCCCTCAACCGTCATTCCCATTTGATTACTGGGCATCCAAATTAGACACCTGGCCAGAATTGGCAGAATATGCATTGCAGGAGCTTGCTTGCCCGGCAGCTAGTGTCCTATCAGAAAGAGTATTCAGTGCTGCAGGTTCAATACTAACTGAAAAAAGGACTCGTCTGGCTACCCAAAATGTAGATGATCTAACCTTCATTAAAATGAACCACAACTGGATTTCGAAATCTTTTGCCCCACCTTGCCCGGCTGACACCTAACTTTCCTATGAAAAGGTCTTGCCTGTGGACTCTTCTGAATGACTTTTCCAATCTCGTAATTTTCTGCACCTGATTGTCCAGCATACGACATGTTTACTCCTAACAAAATGGCCAAACTCCCCACACGGGGCCGTGGTATCGCCACTTTGCGCCAGCACCCGTGAGAGTGCTGTTTGTCTGAAGAGGTGGGTGTGCCCGCTTTTGGTCGACGGCACTGCCACTGGGTCCCTCATAGTACAATAAAGTGTCTCTGGCGGTGGTGGTGCGCACCCAACGTCAGACACACCATTGTAATATGAGGGGCCCTGGGCCTGTACCGCCGGCCACAAGACAGTTCCCCCCCCCAGCTCAAACAGTGCTCTACCACTAGCAAAATTATCTCTCACAGCTTCACCAATGTTTAGTCTATGCGCTGACATCCTTCAATGCCTGGCACTGACAATACCATTGTTTTGACATTTTTGTTATGTTAGGCCTTCGAAGCCTGTCTGCGGTCCGTTCTTTCTACAACTACTACACTGACCAGGCCACTGCTGGCCGTGTTCCCCTGGAACCAATTTAAACTTGCCTACAGCCAGCCCAATTTTGTTATGTTAGGCCTTCTTAGCCTGTCTGCCGTCACTCCTTCCACTAGACTTCCACTGACCAGACCACTGTTGCCCGTGTACCCCTGGAACCAATTTTAAATTGCCAACAGCCAAATGTTATTATGTTAGGCCTTTGATGCCTGTCTGCCGTCACTCCTTCCACTAGACTTCCACTGACCAGACCACTGTTGCCCGTGTACCCCTGGAACCAATTTTAAATTGCCAACAGCCCAATGTTATGATGTTAGGCCTTTGATGCCTGTCTGCCGTCACTCCTTCCACTAGGCCTCCACTGACCTGTCTACTGCTGCCCGTGTTCCCATGGAACCAATTGTAAATTGCCTACAGCCAGCCCATTTTATTACGTTAGGCCTTCGAAGCCTGTCTGCGGTCCCTCCTTCCACTAGGCCTCCACTTACCTGTCTACTGCTGCCCGTGTTCCCCTGGAACCAATTTTAAATTGCCTACAGGCAGCCCAATTTATTATGTTAGGCCTTCGAAGCCTGTCTGCGGTCCCTCCTTCCACTAGGCCTCCACTTACCTGTCTACTGCTGCCCGTGTTCCCCTGGAACCAATTTTAAATTGCCTACAGCCAGCCCATTTTATTA
Source organism: Ranitomeya imitator (assembly GCF_032444005.1). NCBI lineage: Eukaryota > Metazoa > Chordata > Amphibia > Anura > Dendrobatidae > Ranitomeya > Ranitomeya imitator. Next base: position 761,664,944 of record NC_091284.1, on the reverse strand, counting down.
TGTTAGGCCTTCGAAGCCTGTCTGCGGTCCCTCCTTCCACTAGGCCTCCACTGACCTGTCTACTGATGCCCGTGTTCCCCTGGAACCAATTTTAAATTGCCTACAGCCAGCCCATTTTTTAAAATGTTAGGCCTTCGAAGCCTGTCTGCGGTTCCTCCTTCCACTAGGCCTCCACTTACCTGTCTACTGCTGCCCGTGTTCCCCTGGAACCAATTTTAAATTGCCTACAGGCAGCCCAATTTATTATGTTAGGCCTTCGAAGCCTGTCTGCGGTCCCTCCTTCCACTAGGCCTCCACTTACCTGTCTACTGCTGCCCGTGTTCCCCTGGAACCAATTTTAAATTGCCTACAGCCAGCCCATTTTATTATGTTAGGCCTTCGAAGCCTGTCTGCGGTCCCTCCTTCCACTAGGCCTCCACTTACCTGTCTACTGCTGCCCGTGTTCCCCTGGAACCAATTTTAAATTGCCTACAGGCAGCCCAATTTATTATGTTAGGGCTTCGAAGCCTGTCTGCGGTCCCTCCTTCCACTAGGCCTCCACTGACCTGTCTACTGCTGCCCGTGTTCCCCTGGAACCAATTTTAAACTGCCTACAGGCAGCCCAATTTATTATGTTAGGGCTTCGAAGCCTGTCTGCGGTCCCTCCTTCCACTAGGCCTCCACTGACCTGTCTACTGCTGCCCGTGTACCCCTTGAACCAACATCATAAAATAAAAAAAAAAGTATTTTGCTTATAAAAAAGAAAATACTGGTGAGATATCAAATGCAGACATTTTAACATTAAAAACAAACACACAACTAAAATCTGGTACAGTACTAAAAATGGCCACCAGCTACAATTACTTTATCCTGCAAGTATTTAACTGAAAGGTTTTTTAAATTGAAAACACAGATATGGCATCCACCGAGTGTTGTCCTGTCGCGTCTTCTTTATATTATTGCCGAGAAGATGCAAAACAATGAAAATAATAAAATCATTAATTACCAAAATAATAGAGAAAGTCAACACCACATTGCAAATAAACATTCATTCCAAATAAAGAAGCAGGGCGCGTCCGAGGGTGAGTATATACCTAATAAGAATATAATCACCCTCGGACGCGCAATGCTTATTTCCAACAGCCTTCCTTCCTAAGAATCAGCCCTTCCGTGGTGTAGAGAGACGTTGTGTTACACTTCAAGGTGTTCCCCAGGTTGTCTTTCCTGAGCTTCGATCTTCCGGCTCTCGTTTAGTAGTTCTTGGAAACTACACTGCATTAGGCCTTCAAATTGGGTATGGGGTGTAGAGAGAGGGTGTGTTACACTCCAAGGTGTTCCCCAGGTTGCCTTTCCTGAGCTTCGATCTTCCGGCTCTCGTTTAGTAGTTGTTGGAAACTACGCTGCATTAGGCCTTCAAATTGGGTATGGGGTGTAGAGAGAGGGTGTGTTACACTCCAAGGTGTTCCCCAGGTTGCCTTTCCTGAGCTTCGATATTCCGGCTCTCGTTTAGTAGTTCTTGGAAACTACACTGCATTAGGCCTACAAATTTGGTATGGGGGAAACATTGGCGCATCTGCGGTCCCTCCTTCCTCTAGGCCTCCACTGACCTGTCTACTGCTGCCCGTGTTCCCCTGGAACCAATTTTAAATTGCCTACAGGCAGCCCAATTTATTATGTTAGGGCTTCGAAGCCTGTCTGCGGTCCCTCCTTCCACTAGGCCTCCACTGACCTGTCTACTGCTGCCCGTGTACCCCTTGAACCAACATCATAAAATAAAAAAAAAAGTATTTTGCTTATAAAAAAGAAAATACTGGTGAGATATCAAATGCAGACATTTTAACATTAAAAACAAACACACAACTAAAATCTGGTACAGTACTAAAAATGGCCACCAGCTACAATTACTTTCTCCTGCAAGTAGTTAACTGAAAGGTTTTTTAAATTGAAAACACAGATATGGCATCCACCGAGTGTTGTCCTGTCGCGTCTTCTTTATATTATTGCCGAGAAGATGCAAAACAATGAAAATAATAAAATCATTAATTACCAAAATAATAGAGAAAGTCAACACCACATTGCAAATAAACATTCATTCCAAATAAAGAAGCAGGGCGCGTCCGAGGGTGAGTATATACCTAATAAGAATATAATCACCCTCGGACGCGCAATGCTTATTTCCAACAGCCTTCCTTCCTAAGAATCAGCCCTTCCGTGGTGTAGAGAGACGTTGTGTTACACTCCAAGGTGTTCCCCAGGTTGCCTTTCCTGAGCTTCGATCTTCCGGCTCTCGTTTAGTAGTTGTTGGAAACTACGCTGCATTAGGCCTTCAAATTGGGTATGGGGTGTAGAGAGATGGTGTGTTCCACTCCAAGGTGTTCCCCAGGTTGCCTTTCCTGAGCTTCGATCTTCCGGCTCTCGTTTAGTAGTTCTTGGAAACTACACTGCATTAGGCCTTCAAATTGGGTATGGGGTGTAGAGAGAGGGTGTGTTACACTCCAAGGTGTTCCCCAGGTTGCCTTTCCTGAGCTTCGATCTTCATGCTCTCGTTTAGTAGTTGTCGGAAACTACGCTGCATTAGGCCTACAAATTGGGTATGGGGTGTAGAGAGAGGGTTTGTTACACTCCAAGGTGTTCCCCAGGTTGCCTTTCCTGAGCTTCGATCTTCCGGCTCTCGTTTAGTAGTTGTTGGAAACTACGCTGCATTAGGCCTTCAAATTGGGTATGGGGTGTAGAGAGAGGGTGTGTTACACTCCAAGGTGTTCCCCAGGTTGCCTTTCCTGAGCTTCGATCTTCCGGCTCTCGTTTAGTAGTTCTTGGAAACTACACTGCATTAGGCCTTCAAATTGGGTATGGGGTGTAGAGAGAGGGTGTGTTACACTCCAAGGTGTTCCCCAGGTTGCCTTTCCTGAGCTTCGATCTTCCGGCTCTCGTTTAGTAGTTCTTGGAAACTACACTGCATTAGGCCTACAAATTGGGTATGGGGTGGAGAGAGATGGTGTGTTCCACTCCAAGGTGTTCCCCAGGTTTCCTTGCCATTGCTTCGGTCTTCCAACTCTCGTTTAGTAGTTGTAGAAAAGTACACTGCATTAGGCCTACAAAATGGGTATGGGGTGGAGAGAGATGGTGTGTTACACTCCAAGGTGTTCCCCAGGTTGCCTATCCTGAGCTTCTATCTTCAGGCTCTCATTAAATTGTGGTTAAATGGAACAACTGCATTTGGCGTACTAGTTGGTTTGGGGCCTACTATCGGTGTCTGCCACTCCTTGCTGTTCTCCTGGTTTCCTGTCCTGAAATTCCATTTTCAGGCTCTCGTTAAGTAGTTGTTAATGTTAGACTGCATTTGGCCTACTAGTTGGGTTGGGGCCTACTATCGGTGTCTGCCACTCCTTGCTGTTCTCCTCCACTGAACAAAGCTGTGCCGCCTGTTTACTACGGTTGCCAATTTTGAACTGCATTTCGACTACTTACTGATTTGGCCCTACTCTCTGTGTCAGCCTCTCATTCCAGTTGTCCTCCACTGCAATGCCCCCTGGTTATTCCTGTGTTACCAATTTTGAACTGCATTTAGCCCACTTTATTCTTTGGGCCTATATCTGTGTTTCCACTTCATCGTGCCCATTGCCCAGCCAGTGATAGATGAGTCTGCTGGTACATTGACCCATAACGCAACATTCCCCGTGCATGCTACACAACAACATTGTGACCCTGCTGAAAGTCAGGTTGCTCTTCCCGCATACCATACCACCTTACACGGGGACAAAGAGGAAGGTGCAGATGAAAGTGCAGGTTCCTTCATCAGGTGGGGGGAGGAATACTAGTTGGCGACGTCACTGGCACAGGGCCTCTCATAGTACGCAAAAGTGTTGCTGCCGGTGGGAGGCGCCCCCGCCGTGCAAACACACCGCTGTACTTTGAGGGGCCCTGTGCCAGTGCCAATGCCAACAAGTGGGCCCCCCCTGCTTGCTCAGGATCACAGCACTTGCAAAGTTGAAATACTTACCTCTCCCTGCTCCACTGCCGTGACGTGGTCCAGATTTCCTGGGCCCACTAATTACTTGAACCAGCCCTACCCCACACAACTTTAGCCAAATGACCCCCAATTTCAAATGCCTTCCAATTATTATAAGGTAAATTACGCTTGACAAGCTTCATTAAGAAGAATGGATGGTTTTGACATTAAAATGGGCACTCTAGGTGTTTTCCTGGCCCCCACTCACTGCCGACTATGCTGCCCCATTGACTTGCATTGGGTTTCGTGTTTCGGTCGATCCCGACTTTTCGCCATAATCGGCCGATTTCACTCGACCCGACTTTTGAGATAGTCGGGTTTCACGAAACCCGGCTCGACTCTAAAAAGGTCAAGGTCGCTCAACTCTACTGCCCCATGATCCAATCCTGCCCCATGTCTTTCATTCTGCCCCTTGTCTCCAATCATGCCCCGTGTCTACATTCTGCCCATGCCTCCAGTCCTGCCCCTAGTGTGTCCAGCATATTACCCCCAGTGTGTCCAGCAATCTGCCCCATTATGTCCAGCATATTGCCCCAGTGTCCAGCAATCTGCCCCAGTGTGTCCAGCATTGCCCCCAGACAGTGTCTCCAGCATATTGGGGTGGCACGGTGGCGTAGTGGTTAGCACAGCAGCCTTGCAGCGCTGGAGTCCTGGGTTCAAACCCCACCAAGGACAACATCTGCAAAGAGTTTGTATGTTCTCTCCGTGTTTGCGTGGGTTTCCTCCGGGCACTCCGGTTTCCTCCCACATTCCAAAGACATACTGATAGGGAATTTAGATTGTGAGCCCCATCTGGGACAGTGATGATAATGTGTGCTAAATGTAAAGCGCTGCGGAATATGTTAGCGCTATATAAAAATAAAGATTATTATTATTATATTGCCCCCAGGCAGTGTCTCCAGCATATTGCCCCCAGTGTGTTCAGCAATCTGCCCCAGTGTTTCCAGCATTGCCCCCCAGACAGTGTCTCCAGCATATTGCCCCCCAGTGTGTCCAGCAATCTGCCCCAGTGTGTCCAGCATTGCCCCCAGACAGTGTCTCCAGCATATTGCCCCCCAGTGTCTCCAGCAATCTGCCCCAGGGTCTCCAGCATTGCCCCAGTGTCTCCAGCATTGCCCCAGTGTCTCCAGCAATCTGCCCCAGTGTCTCCAGCAATCTGTCCCAGTGTCTCCAGCAATCTGCCCCAGTGTCCTCCAGCATTGCCCCAGTGTCCTCCAGCATTGCCCCAGTGTCTCCAGCAATCTGCCCCAGTGTCTCCAGCAATCTGCCCCAGTGTCCTCCAGCAATCTGCCCCAGTGTCCTCCAGCAATCTGCCCCAGTGTCCTCCAGCATTGCCCCAGTGTCCTCCAGCAATCTGCCCCAGTGTCCTCCAGCAATCTGCCCCAGTGTCCTCCAGAGATCTGCCCCAGTGTCCTCCAGCAATCTGCCCCAGTGTCCTCCAGCAATCTGCCCCAGTGTCCTCCAGCATTGCCCCAGTGTCTCCAGCAATCTGTCCCAGTGTCTCCAGCAATCTGCCTCACTGTCCTCCAGCAATCTGCCCCAGTTTCCTCCAGCATTGCCCCAGTGTCTCCAGCAATCTGCCCCAGTGTCTCCAGCAATCTGCCCCAGTGTCTCCAGCAATCTGCCCCAGTGTCCTCCAGCATTGCCCCAGTGTCCTCCAGCATTGCCCCAGTGTCCTCCAGCATTGCCCCAGTGTCCTCCAGCATTGCCCCAGTGTCCTCCAGCATTGCCCCAGTGTCCTCTAGCAATCTGCCCCAGTGTCCTCCAGCAATCTGCCCCAGTGTCTCCAGCATTGCCCCAGTGTGTCGTCCAGCATTGCCCTCAGTGTGTCCACCGTTATCAAAAAAAACAAAACAAAAAACAAACAAACAGAGTCTCCTCACCTGACCTGGCGCTCCAGCGGCGAGCTCCCTCCAACAGAGCACACTCGCCGGCGACTGACAATGACGTCAGACGCCGGCGACGTGTGCGCCTGCGGCCGACTTCAGCTGCCAGCCTCCAATTAGCTGGCGGCTGTTGTTGTTGTTAACGCGCCCGCTCGTCAATAGGAAACCGCCGCAGCGCCGGAAGGGGCCCGGTGAGCAGATGAGATGGGGCCCGATGCGCGCCCCCTCTCTCTGCCCACCGGGTTCGGGGGCCCATAAATGCCGGTGGGCAGTCACAGATGATTAGCAGAGGGTCAATCTGTGCGGTAGCCCAGGGCCCCCCCAAACCACTGGGCCCTGGGCTACCGCCCATATTGACCCTCTGATAATCCGCCCCTGCTTGCCATAACACAAATTCTAACAGTCTGTTCAGTAGGACTATCAGCTGTGTATCCACCAGATTTCTGCGCAACACAACTGATGGTCCCAACCTCATTTATAAGGTAAGAAATCCCACTTATTAAACCTGACAGGGCACACCTGTGAAGTGAAAACCATTCCCGGTGACTACCTCTTGAAGCTTGTCAAGAGAATGCCAAGAGTGTGCAAAGCAGTCATCAAAGCAAAAGGTGGCTACTTTGAAGAAACTAGAATATTAGACATAATTTCAGTTCTTTCAGTTGTAATTCCACATATGTCAATTCATAGTTTTGATGCCTTCAGTGTGAATGTACAATTTTCATAGTCATGAAAATACAGAAAAATCTTTAAATGAGAATGTGTGTCCAAACTTTTGGTTTGTACTTTGTATCCTGTATTATATAACAGTATATACTATATACCACTGTACACTGCACCCAAAGACATGTATAATGCAGGATAACAGTATATATTATATCCCCTGTACACTGCACCCAGCAATATATATCCTGCATTATAAAACAGTATATACTATATACCACTGTACACTGCACCCAAAGACATGTATAATGCAGGATAACAGTATATATTATATCCCCTGTACACTGCACCCAGCAATATACTGTATATCCTGCATTATATACAGTGCCTTGCGAAAGTATTCGGCTCCCTGGAACTTTTCAAACTTTTCCCACATATCATGCTTCAAACATAAAGATACCAAATGTAAATTTTTGGTGAAGAATCAACAACAAGTGGAACACAATTGTGAAATTGAACGAAATTTATTTCTTATTTTAAATTTTTGTGGAAATTCAAAAACTGAATATATAGCCAATATATATTATTAGAGATGTGCGAATTTGATCGGGTCAGGGCTTATTCGGCAAGCTATGGCGCTGTGTGACAGTCACGACACATGCATGTAGAATCCAACAAACAGGCTCTCCATGCATGTGTTGTGAATGTCACATAGCTGCGACACATGCAGCTGTGGAGTCGATCAACTGATCAGCCGGCGCTATCCAGGAGCCGGGTTTCCTCTGCAGCTTATTCGGTAAGTGCTATAGCTTGCCGAATAAGCCTTGACCCAATCAAATTCGCTCATCTCTATATATTATATCCCACATTACACTATAGTCAGTATTAGGGTTGAGCGACTTTTACTTTTTCAGGATCGAATCGGGTTTCGCGAAACCCGACTTTGTCAAAAGTCGGGTCGGGTGAAATCGGCCGATCATTGCGAAAAGTCGGGGGGCTGACTGAAACACGAAACCCAATGCAAGTCAATGGGGAATAAAAGTCGGCAGTGTGTGGAGGACAGAAAAACACCTACAGAGCCCATTTTAATGTCAAAAACATCAATTCTTGTTACTTAAGCTTGTCAATCTTAACCTTATAATAATAGTTAGGTATTGAAAATTGGGGGTCATTTGGTTAAAGTTGTGGGGGGGGGGAGGGGAGGGCTGGCTCAATTTTTTCTTGGGCCCAGGAAATGTGTAATACGTCACGGCGGTGGAGCAGGGAGAGGTAAGTATTTCAACTTTGCAAGTGCTGTGATCCTGAGCAAGCAGGGGGGCACACTCGTTCGCATTGCCACTGGCACAGGGCCCCTCAAAGTACGGCGTTGTGATTGACGGTGGGGGCGCCTCCCACCGGCAGAGACACTTTTGCGTACTATGAAGGGCCCTGTGCCAGTGACGTCGCCAATGAGTATGCCCCCCCACCTGTTGAAGGAACCTGCACTTTCATCTGCACCTTCCTCTTTGTCCCCATGTAAGGTGGTATAGTATGCGGGAAGGGGAACCTGAGTTTCAGCAGGGTCAGATTCAGGCTGTGTAGAGTGCAAGGGGAATGTAGTGGTCTGTGTCAATGTACCAGTAGACTCATCTAGCAGTGGCTGGGCAATGGGCAGGAATGAGGAGGAAACACAGATATAGGCCCAAAATAAAAAAAGTAGGCTAAAAGCTGTTAAAAATTGGTAACAGGAGTAAACAGGCGGCATTGGTTTGTTCAGTGGAGGAGAACAACAATCAGCGGCAGACACCGTTAGTAGGCCCAACCAAACAAGTAGGCCAAATGCAGTTTCATATTCTAAATATAAGCCGAAAGCCAGAAGATTGAAGCTCAGCTTTGTGTAGTAGAGGAAAACAAGAGGCAGCAGCAGACAATGTTACTAGGCCCAAACCAAGAACTAGGCCAAATGTAGTTTCATATTGTTGTTACAGGCCGAAAGCCTGAAGCTTCAAGCTCAGCTTTGTTTAGTAGAGGAAAACAAGAGGCGGCAGCAGACAATGTTACTAGGCCCAACCCAACAAGTAGGCCAAATGCAGTTTAATATAAAAAATATTTAAACGAAAGCCTGAAGATTGAAGCGCAAGAAAAATAAACCAGGAGAACACCAAGGAGCGTTAGACACCGTTAGTAGGCCCCAACCCAACAAGTAGGGCAAATGCAGTTTAATATTTGAAACAGGACAACAGTTGAAGTTCAGCTTTGTTCAGTGAAGGGAAAAAAAGATGCAGCGGCAGACACCGTTATTACGCCCAAATAATAAAGACAGTGGTAGTAGGCGCAAAGTATTAAATGGAGTCCAGGGCCCCTGTATATTTTAACTATCATCTATCATTTCAAATAATTCGTATTGGCAGTGCCATTTCAGGTTTTACCCGCACAGACTACACAGTGGTGGAGCTAGGAGAGGTAGTATTGCAAGTGGTAGAGCACAGTTCAATCTGGGGGGGGAACACTCTCTCGTGGGCGGCGGTACTGGCACAGGGCCCCTCATATTACGACGGTGTAATATGAGTTGTGGTTCAGTGTCTCCCCCCCAAAAATGAGGAAGTCTGGTGGAAGAGGCCGTGGGCGGGGGTTGCCAGCTGGTACTGATGGTGCTGGTGGTGTTGCATCTCATGGTAGTAGCAAAAGCACAGTAGCACCTAAGGCTGGAGGTGTTCAGCCTGCGTCATCGTCTGGCTACACAAGGCCTCGAAGGCTCCCTTACCTGGGAGTAGGAAAACAGCTTTTAAAGCCGGAGAAGCAGGAAAAAGTGTTGTCTTTCCTTGCTGACTCACCCTCTAGCTCTTTCGCCTCCTCTTCCCAAAGTTCTAAATGTAAGAGCAGCCAGTCGTCAGTGGATGCTCCCGGTCAGGAAAAAGACGTTTCCTTGTGTCCTTCTCCCAAACCAAAAGTGAAGGATGCAGCAGGCGACACTACAGGTTACTCCATGAAGCTCTTTACACATACCGTGCCTGGGTTCGAAAGGGAAATTGTACACTGCCAATTACAAGAAGAATAGGACATGGAGTGCACTGATGAACAGCCACAGCTAGATTGTGATGCTGTTCCACTGACTGATCACTACATTGCCCTCGCAGTTTACTGAGCCAGAATGTGACCCTGATGAGACTATGGTGCCCTGTCCCGAACGCTATAGCACCTTACACGGTGACACTGAGGAAGGTGCACATAACATTGAGGAGGAGGTGATAGATGACCCAGTTGTTGACCCAGATTGGCAGCCATTGGGGGAAGAGGGTGCCGCTGCCACTAGCTCAGAAGCGGAGGAGGATGATCCACATCAGCCATCTACATTGCAACAGCTGTCATCTGGCAGGTCCGTATCAGGCCAAAAATGTTTGCGAAAAACAAAAACAGTGTTAGGAGAGCGTGGTCATTCGGTGAAAGTAGCACAGCGCACAATGCCTGAAAAGGTTTTCGATAGTAGGAAGAGTGTAGCGTAGCAATTTTTTCACCAAGATCAGAATGATCAGTCAAAAGTTATCTGTAAGAAATGCTCCAAGACCTTTAGCAGAGAGAAGAATCTTCAAAATTTAAATACAACGTGCATGCTTAGACATTTAACCACCATGCACTTGCAAGCCTGGACTAACTACGAAACGTCCCGTACCGTTGGTTCACCTGCTCGGAGTGAAGGTAGTCAGCAATGCTACATTGCTTCCCTCACTGTAAGCCCACCGGTTAGGACACCACCAGCAGCAAATGTGGAGGTATCGTCGTAAGGCCAAAGCAGTCAGGGAATCACAAGGTTATTGGTAGGAAAGACTCTATGTTGGGCAACAACAAGAATACCATAACAAACTCTCTCTCAATCCGCCATGTCCGCCACCACCACCACCGCTAGTTCCGCCATATGCAGCTCTCCAGTCCAGCTCACCCTACAAGAGACTCTCGTTAGGAAAAGAAAGTACTCATCCTCTCATCCGCGTACACAGGATTTGAATGCCCACATTGCTATACTAATCTCATTACAGATGATGCCCTACTGTTTGGTTGAAAGTGAAGCTTTCATAGACCTGATGGCCCACGCAGTACCACGCTATGACCTACCAGTCGACATTTCTTTGCGAGAAAAGCCATCCCAGCCCTCCACCAGCATGTCAAAGACCGCATTGTCCATGCCTTGAGGCAATCAGTCAGTGGAAAGGTGCACCTCACAACAGATGCATGGACCAGTAGGCATGGCTGGGGACGTTACGTGTCCATCATGGCGCACTGGGTTAATGTGTAGGATGCAGGGTCCACAGGGGGCAGCCATAATGCGACAGTTCAGCCTATCCCACAGTCTCAGGAAAAAGTTGGCATACGGCGTTCACAACTCCTCCTCCTCCTCCAGAAGCAAAAGCTCGTGTACAGAGTGCAGTCGCCCTACCACTCCATCCGCAGCTGCCAGTGTTGCACACGGGGTGTCCCATTATCAAACAGCTAGTGGTAAGCGTCAGCAGGCTGTGTTGCAAATGAAGTGTTTGGGCGACAACAGACACACCGCGGAAGTACTGGTGGAGTACTTGCAGCAACAAACTCAGTCATGGCTGGGCAGTATACATCTTGAGGCAGGCAAGGTATTCAGTGATAACGGAAGGAATTTTATGGCTGCCATAGCCCTTTCAGAACTGAAACACATACCTTGCCTGGCTCACACCTTTAACCTGGTGGTGCAGGGCTTCCTCAAAAATTATCCAAAGTTACCAGCCCTGCTCCTGAAGGTGCGAAGACTTTGCTCGCACATCCGCCGGGTGCCCATACACTCCAGCCGTATGCTGAACCATCAGCGATCGCTGAATCTTTCCCAGCACCGCCTAATAATCGACGTTGCAACAAGGTGGAACTCCACACTGCACATGATTCAGAGGCTGTGCGAACAGAGGCGTGCTGTTATAAATTTGTGGGGGGATACACGGGCAGGCACTTGGATGGCAGACATGGAGTTGTCTGGTGTGCAGTGGTCGACGCCATCATAAGCATTAACATCCCACTTATGCGTCTGCTGATGCAAAGTTTGACGCACATTAAGGAGCAGGCGTCTGCAGCCGAGGAGGAGGGAAGCCTTGATGACAGTCAGCCATTGTCTGCTCAGGGAACTGTGCAGGACGAATTGGCGGACGAAGAGGATGAGGAGGAGGATGATGGGGATGAATATGTATGGGAGGAGGATGATTCTCAGGTGGCAATAGAAACTGGTGGCATTGCAAGGTCTGGTACAGGTTTATTGCGGGACACTTGTGATGTTGATTTGCAAGAAAGTGGGCCTTAACCCAGCAGAAACAGTTAATTCACACCTGGAACATTGGCCCACATGGCTAAGTATGCCTTGCGTATCCTAAAAAGGGACCCCCGCATTTTTAAAATGATGACCGATGACGACAACCGGTTGGCCTGCCTCCTGGATACAAGATATAAAGGAAAACTGCAAAATATCATGCCACATGAGAACCTAGGTCAAATATTGGCTACCAAACAAGCAACTCTTGTAGACCGTTTGGTTCAGGCATTCCCAGCACACAGCGCCGGTGATGGTTCTCACACGAGCTGCAGGGGGCAACATGGCAGAGGTGCTAGAGGTGCAGAAATCCGAAGTGGCGTTGGACAGAGGGGTTTTACGACAAGGTTGTGGAATGATTTCGCAATGACCGCTAACACGACAGGGACAGCTGCATCGATTCAAAGTGACAGGAGACAGCATTTGTGCAGTATGGTTACAAACTACTTTTCCGCCCTTATCGATGTTCTCCCTCTCAGGTCATTCTCCTTTGATTACTGGGCATCTAAACTAGACACCTGGCCTGAATTGCCAGAATATGGATTACAGAACCTCGATTGCACTGCTGTCAGTGTGCTTTCAGAAAGAGTGTTCAGTGCTGCTGGTTCAATACTGACCAAAAAAAGGACACGTCTGGCTACCAAAAATGTTGATGATCTAACCTTCATTTAAATTAACCAATCATGGATTTCACATTCTTTTGCCCCACCTTCCCCTGCTGACACGTAGCTTGCCTGAAAGATGCCTTGCTTTTGGGGGGGACACAGAACCCCAACTCTGGCCCTGTGGTATAACACAACACTATGAACGTGGAAGAAAGTGTCTGCCTGATATACGACGCACTAGCAGTACAGCTGAATATACACTGTGTGAGAATTTTAATCTCCCTTTTTTTGGGGGGGAGACACAGAAGCACAACTCTGGCCCAGTGGTATAACAGTAAACTATGAACGTGGCAGAAAGTGGCTGCCTGATATATACGACACACTAGCAGTACAGCAGAATATACACTGTGTGCGAATTTTAATCTCCCTTTTTTTTGGGGGGAGACACAGAACCACAACTCTGGCCCAGTGGTATAACAGTAAACTATGAACGTGCCAGAAAGTGGCTGCCTGATATATACGACACACTAGCAGTACAGCAGAATATACACTGTGTGCGAATTTTAATCTCCCTTTTTTTGGGGGGAGGAGACACAGAAGCACAACTCTGGCCCAGTGGTATAACAGTAAACTATGAACGTGCCAGAAAGTGGCTGCCTGGTATATACGACACACTAGCAGTACAGCAGAATATACACTGTGTGCGAATTTTAATCACCCTTTTTTTTTGGGGGGGAGACACAGAAGCACAACTCTGGCCCAGTGGTATAACAGTAAACTATGAACGTCCCAGAAAGTGGCTGCCTGATATATATGACACACTAGCAGTACAGCAGAATATACACTGTGTGCGAATTTTAATCTCCCTTTTTTGGGGGGGAGACACAGAAGCACAACTCTGGCCCAGTGGTATAACAGTAAACTATGAACGTGGCAGAAAGTGGCTGCCTGATATATACGACGCACTAGCAGTACAGCAGAATATACACTGTGTGCGAATTTTAATCTCCCTTTTTTTTGGGGGGAGACACAGAAGCACAACTCTGGCCCAGTGGTATAACAGTAAACTATGAACGTGGCAGAAAGTGGCTGCCTGATATATACGACGCACTAGCAGTACAGCAGAATATACACTGTGTGCAAATTTTAATCTCCCTTTTTTTGGGGGGGAGACACAGAAGCACAACTCTGGCCCAGTGGTATAACAGTAAACTATGAACGTGGCAGAAAGTGGCTGCCTGATATATATGACACACTAGCAGTACAGCAGAATATACACTGTGTGCAAATTTTAAAGGGAACCTGTCACCCCGTTTTTTCAGATTGAGCTATAAATACTGTTAAATAGGGCCTGCGCTGTGCGTTACTATAGTGTATGTAGTGTACCCTGATTCCCCATGTATGCTGAGAAATACATTACCAAAGTCGCCGTTTTCGCCTGTCAATCAGGCTGGTCTGGTCAGGTGGGCGTGTTCACAGCGCTCTTTTCTTCTCCAGCTTTCCGTTGGTGGCGTAGTGGTGTGCGCATGTCCAAGGTCCGAATTCCCTGCGCCCACGTGAAGACACAGCGCGCGATCTGCGCTGTAATCCCTTGCATCGGTGGGGGCGGCCATCTTCCTGGGGCCGCGCGTGCGCAGATGGAGTGCTCTGCTGCACGGGGCTTCAGGAAAATGGCCGCGGGATGCCGCGCGTGCGCATTAGAGATCGCGGCGGCCATTTTCCCAAAGCCGAGTTTGCATCTCGGCTTTGGAAAAATGGCCGCCGCGATCTCTAATGCGCACGCGCGGCATCCCGCGGCCATTTTCCTGAAGCCCCGTGCAGCAGAGCACTCCATCTGCGCACGCGCGGCCCCAGGAAGATGGCCACCCCCACCGATGCAAGGGATAACAGCGCAGATCGCGCGCTGTGTCTTCACGTGGGCGCAGGGAATTCGGACCTTGGACATGCGCACACCACTACGCCACCAACGGAAAGCTGGAGAAGAAAAGAGCGCTGTGAACACGCCCACCTGACCAGACCAGCCTGATTGACAGGCGAAAACGGCGACTTTGGTAATGTATTTCTCAGCATACATGGGGAATCAGGGTACACTACATACACTATAGTAACGCACAGCGCAGGCCCTATTTAACAGTACTTATAGCTCAATCTGAAAAAACGGGGTGACAGGTTCCCTTTAATCTTCCCTTTTTTTGGGGGGGAGACACAGAAGCACAACTCTGGCCCAGTGGTATAACAGTAAACTATGAACGTGGCAGAGAGTGGCTGCCTGATATATATGACACACTAGCAGTACAGCAGAATATACACTGTGTGTGAATTTTAATCTCCCTTTTTTTGGGGGGGAGACACAGAAGCACAACTCTGGCCCAGTGGTATAACAGTAAACTATGAACGTGGCAGAAAGTGGCTGCCTGATATATACGACACACTAGCAGTACAGCAGAATATACACTGTGTGCGAATTTTAATCTCTCTTTTTTGGGGGGGCGGAGACACAGAACCACAACTCTGGCCCAGTGGTATAACACAACACTATGAATGTGCCAGAAAGTGGCTGGAATTATTATTTAAAAAAAAAAAAATAACAAGCTCCCTACAATGAGCTCAGGACAAGTATGGCAGCAATAAAAAGGACTGCTTAACACAAAAATGTGGACAAATAAACAAGATAGGTAACTGTGCAGAAAGGAGCAACAGGAATTTTGCTTTAAAAAAAGCAGTTGGTTTGCACAGCACCGTGCACACAGCTATGCAGCTGCTGCACTAAAATACGACCTCCACTGTCCCTGCACAAAAAGGTGGTGTGGGACAGTGAAAATCGCTCCAGCGCAAGCGGTTTGGGGGTTTATATTTCCTCCCTAACTCTGTCCCTGCTTCTGACTAACTGCAGCAACACCTCTCCCTATGCTCAGATCGGCAGAAGTAAGATGGCGGTCGGCGTGCACGCCCCATTATACCCCCTGTGGCGCCACAGACAGCAAGCCAATCACTGCCATGCCCTTCTCAAAGATGGTGGGGACCGAGACCTATGTCATCACGCTGCCCACACTCTGCGTCCTCCTTCATTGGATGAAAAACGGTGGTGACAGCGTCATATGAAACGCGACTTTGGTGCTCTGATCGTGTACCGCATGGCCGATCCCACTGTAGGATCGGTTCGGGTTTCATGAAACCCGACTTTGCCTAAAAGTCGCCGATTTATGAAAATGACCGATCCGTTTCGCTCAACCCTAGTCAGTATATGTTATATCCTAGATTCAGGGCTGCCACTTGGAATTTCAGGGCCCCATACTGGCAAAATTTTCAGGGCCCCCTTGAGACTCCGCCCAGGCTCTACCCCAGCCCCGCCTCTACTCCTCGAACTGTCCACAGTCCCACCGCTCTCTCTTGGAAAAACTCCACTTCTCACCAATTACACATTAACAGTTCCCATCACCAGATCACATATAGCCAGGAGCTTTTGTTTTGGCCAAAAAAAATCTCTAATCTGCCACCACGACAAGGTAGACTCTTTTGGCCGGGCCCTACTCTATGCTAACTTATAAAAAAAATGTTAAGATATGCAATACAATTTAGGTATATATTTATTTTTCAATTTTGAAAATGACCAATAATATTACATCCAAAGGGACAAATACCACCGCACCATGACCAGACACCATATTACCACCACATAGAGACCTATAATACCACATACAAGGAACAAATACTGCAACACCATGTCCAGATCACATATTACCACCAAAGTGACTGAATAAGTAACACATACAAGGAACAAATACTATGGCACCATGTCCAGATCACATATTACCACTACATGGTGACCAATAATACCACATACAGGGAACAAATACTGCCACACCAAGTCCAGACCACATATTACCACCACATGGTGACCAATAATACCATATACAGTGATCAAATACCGCAACACCATGATCAGACCACATATTACCACCACAGTGACCGAATAGCACATACAAGGGACAAATTCCCCACACCATGGCCGGACAACATAGTGACTGAATACCACAATACTGATCATTAATAAAAAAAAACACAATACTATCACCATAAGTGCCATTATACACAGGAAATCTGTACTTATTATGCAATGTCTGTGTACAGTGATCACCGGTGATATTATACATATGAGCTCTGTATATAGTGTCAGTGTACAGGTAATACAGTGATCACTGGTGACATTGTACACAGGATCTTTGTACAGGTCCTTCTCAAAAAATTAGCATATAGTGTTAAATTTCATTATTTACCATAATGTAATGATTACAATTAAACTTTCATATATTATAGATTCATTATCCACCAACTGAAATTTGTCAGGTCTTTTATTGTTTTAATACTGATGATTTTGGCATACAACTCCTGATAACCCAAAAAACCTGTCTCAATAAATTAGCATATTTCACCCATCCAATCACATAAAAGTGTTTTTTAATAACAAACAAAAAAACCATCAAATAATAATGTTCAGTTATGCACTCAATACTTGGTCGGAAATCCTTTGGCAGAAATGACTGCTTCAATGCGGCGTGGCATGGAGGCAATCAGCCTGTGACACTGCTGAGATGTTATGGAGGCCCAGGATGCTTCAATAGCGGCCTTAAGCTCATCCAGAGTGTTGGGTCTTGCGTCTCTCAACTTTCTCTTCACAATATCCCACAGATTCTCTATGGGGTTCAGGTCAGGAGAGTTGGCAGGCCAATTGAGCACAGTAATACCATGGTCAGTAAACCATTTACCAGTGGTTTTGGCACTGTGAGCAGGTGCCAGGTCGTGCTGAAAAATGAAATCTTCATCTCCATAAAGCATTTCAGCCGCTGGAAGCATGAAGTGCTCCAAAATCTCCTGATAGCTAGCTGCATTGACCCTGCCCTTGATGAAACACAGTGGACCAACACCAGCAGCTGACATGGCACCCCACACCATCACTGACTGTGGGTACTTGACACTGGACTTCAGGCATTTTGGCATTTCCTTCTCCCCAGTCTTCCTCCAGACTCTGGCACCTTGATTTCCGAATGACATGCAAAATTTGCTTTCATCAGAAAAAAGTACTTGGGACCACTTAGCAACAGTCCAGTGCTGCTTCTCTGTAGCCCAGGTCAGGCGCCTCTGCCGCTGTTTATGGTTCAAAAGTGGCTTTACCTGGGGAATGCGGCACCTGTAGCCCATTTCCTGCACACGCCTGTGTACGGTGGCTCTGGATGTTTCCACACCAGACTCAGTCCACTGCTTCCTCAGGTTCCCCAAGGTCTGGAATCGGTCCTTCTCCACAATCTTCCTCAGGGTCCGGTCTCCTCTTCTCGTTGTACAGCGTTTTCTGCCACATTGTTTCCTTCCAACAGACTTACCATTGAGGTGCCTTGATACAGCACTCTGGGAACAGCCTATTTGTTGAGAAATTTCTTTCTGGGTCTTACCCTCTTGCTTGAGGGTGTCAATGATGGCCTTCTTGACATCTGTCAGGTCGCTAGTCTTACCCATGATGGGGGTTTTGAGTAATGAACCAGGCAGGGAGTTTATAAAAGCCTCAGGTATCTTTTGCATGTGTTTAGAGTTAATTAGTTGATTCAGAAGATTAGGGTAATAGGTCGTTTAGAGAACCTTTTCTTGATATGCTAATTTATTGAGACAGGTTTTTTGGGTTATCAGGAGTTGTATGCCAAAATCATCAGTATTAAAACAATAAAAGACCTGACAAATTTCAGTTGGTGGATAATGAATCTATAATATATGAAAGTTTAATTGTAATCATTACATTATGGTAAATAATGAAATTTAACACTATATGCTAATTTTTTGAGAAGGACCTGTATATAGTGTCAGTGTACAGGTAACACACTGACTCACCAGTGACGTCTCTAGGTGAAGTACTTCAGCTTCGCTTTTCATCTTCATCCAGCACAGACCGCCATCACGTATTCCAGCCAGGACTCGTCTCTGCAAGAAATAACACAGTTATCTAGAGCTCCGCTTGCAGAACACATTATTTAATTTTTTCCCAACTTCTACAATACACCAGATGAAAAAAAAGAGGCGCAGTAACAGAACCGCCCCCTCCCCCCCCATTCAAAACAGTATCCTCAAAAGATAAAATAAATACATCATTGCAGTAATAATATCCCTTAATTAGCCCCTATGGTATTAATATCCCCCATCCTGGCCCCGTGTATCTCATTCCTGGCTCCAGCCATATGTTCTCCTATGCTGCCCTCATGATCTCCCCATCCTGCCCTATGATCCTGCCCCATCTGTTACATGATCCTACCCCATCTGTCCCATGATCCTGACCCATCTGTCCCATGATTCTGACCCATCTGTCCCTTGTTCCTGCCACCCCATCTGTCTTCATCGTATCCATCCTGCCCCATGATCCTGCACAATGTGTCTCCATCCTGCACTGTGATCCTGCCCCATATTGCAGCTCCATTTGTTTTCATCCTGCCCCGTGTCTCCCATCCTGCCCTCTGTGTCTCACATCTAGCCCCCTGTGTCTCACATTCTGCCCCCTGTATCTCACATTCTGTCCCCTGTATCTCACATTCCTCCCCCTGTGTCTCACGTTCTTCCCCCTGTGTCTCACGTTCTGCCCGGTCTCACATCCTGTCCCCGTGTCTCACATTCTGCCCCCTGTCTCACATTATACCCCTTGTGTCTCACATTCTGCCCCCGTGTCTCACATTCTGCCCCCCTGTTATGAACTGGTGGTTTAGGAGCAACATGGGACGAGCTCTGAAGGAGGTGGTACCTGTACTGACCGCAGTCCCTAAGCGCAACACAACACTAGAAGTAGCCGTGGGATGCTCCTGTCACTCCCTAGGCACCTCGTCACAGCCTGAGAACTAACTACCCCTAAAGATAGAAACAGGAAAACTATCTTGCCTCAGAGAAAATCCCCAAAGGATAGATAGCCCTCCACAAGTAATGACTGTGAGTGGAGAGGGAAAAGACATACACAGAATGAAACCAGGATGTAGCACAGGAGGCCAGTCTAGCTAGATAGATAGGACAGAATAGAATACTGTGCGGTCAGTATAAAAAACTACAAAAATCCACACAGAGTTTACAAAAATCTCCACACCTGACTAAAGGTGTTGAGGGTAAATCTGCTTCCCAGAGCTTAACTGAATTAATCCATACTGACAAGCTGGACAAAACATAGAATGTACGGAACGAATAAGTCCACAACATGTGGACAGAAAAGAGCAAAGCAAGGACTTATCTTTGTTGAACTGGTCAGGATAACATGGAAATCCAAGAGAGATGTGAATCCAACCAGGAACCATTGCACAAGTGGCACTGGCTGAAGGAAGAGCCAGGCATAAATAGCTGAGCAGAAAGACAATCAGTGGAAGCAGCTGCAGACTGCTAAATCCAAGGAGCAGCCATACCACTTAAAACCACCGGAGGGAGCCCAAGAGCAGAACTCACAAAAGTGCCACTTACAACCACCGGAGGGAGCCCAAGAGCGGAATTCACAACACCCCCCTGTGTCTCACATTCTGACCCCTTGTGTCTCACATTCTGCCCCATGTCTCACATTCTGGCCCTCTGTCTCACATCCTGCCCCCTTGTGTCTCACATCCTGCCCCCGTGTCTCACATTCTGCCCCCGTGTCTCACATCCTGCCCGTGTCTCACATCCTGCCCCCGTGTCTCACATCCTACCCTTGTGTCTCACATCCTGCCCCCGTGTCTCACATCCTGCCCCGTGTCTCACATTCTGCCCCCTGGGTCTCATATTCTGCCCCGTGTCTCACATCCTGCCCCCGTGTCTCACATTCTGCCCCACTGTGTCTCATATCCTGCCCCCCTGTATCACATCCTGCCCCCGTGTCACATTCTGCCCCCCTGTGTCTCACATCCTGCCTTGTGTCTTACATCCTGCCCCCCATGTCTCACATTCTGCCCCCTGTGTCTCACATCCTGCTCCCGTGTCTCACATCCTGCTCCCGTGTCTCACATCCTGCCCCCGTGTCTCACATTATACCCCGTCTCTCACATTCTGCTCCCTGTGTCTCACATTCTGCCCCCGTGTCTCACATTATTCCCCATGTCTCACATCCTGCCCCGTGTCTCACATTCTGCCCCTGTGTCTCACATCCTGCCCCCTTGTGTCTCACATCCTGCCCCCCGTGTCTCACATTCTGCCTCTGTCTCACATTCTGCCCCGTGTCTCACATCCTGCTCCCGTGTCTCACATCCTGCCCCCCTGTGTCTCACATTCTGCCTCTGTCTCACATTCTGCCCCGTGTCTCACATCCTGCCCCCGTGTCTCACATCCTGCCCCCGTGTCTCACATCCTGCCCCCGTGTCTCACATCCTGCCCCCGTGTCACACATCCTGCCCCCGTGTCTCACATCCTGCCATCTCACATCCTGCCGTGTCTCACATCCTGCCCCCGTCTCACATCCTGCCCCGTCTCTCATATCCTGCCCCCCTGTGTCACATTCTGCCCCCCTGTGTCTCACATCCTGCCTTGTGTCTTACATCCTGTCCCCCATGTCTCACATTCTGCCCCCTGTGTCTCACATCCTGCTCCCGTGTCTCACATCCTGCTCCCGTGTCTCACATCCTGCCCCCCTGTGTCTCACATTCTGCCCCCTGTCTAACATTATACCCTGTGTCTCACATTCTGCTCCCTGTGTCTCACATTCTGCCCTGTGTCTCACATTCTGCCCCCTGTGTCTCACATCCTGCCCCGTGTCTCACATCCTGCCCCTGTGTCTCACATCCTGCCCCCTTGTGTCTCACATCCTGCCCCCTTGTGTCTCACATCCTGCCCCCCGTGTCTCACATTCTGCCCCTGTGTCTCACATTCTGCCCCTATGTCTCATCCTGCCCCCGTGTCTCATATCCTGCCCCCGTGTCTCACATCCTGCCCCCCTGTGTCTCACATCCTACCCTTGTGTCTCACATCCTGCCCCCGTGTCTCACATCCTGCCCCGTGTCTCACATTCTGCCCCCTGGGTCTCATATTCTGCCCCGTGTCTCACATCCTGCCCCCGTGTCTCACATTCTGCCCCACTGTGTCTCATATCCTGCCCCCCTGTATCACATCCTGCCCCCGTGTCACATTCTGCCCCCCTGTGTCTCACATCCTGCCTTGTGTCTTACATCCTGCCCCCCATGTCTCACATTC
The DNA here is from genome assembly GCF_032444005.1 of Ranitomeya imitator. NCBI lineage: Eukaryota > Metazoa > Chordata > Amphibia > Anura > Dendrobatidae > Ranitomeya > Ranitomeya imitator. The sequence goes on along the minus strand of NC_091284.1, from coordinate 761,643,338 downwards.
TGCCCCCTGTGTCTCACATCCTGCTCCCGTGTCTCACATCCTGCTCCCGTGTCTCACATCCTGCCCCCGTGTCTCACATTATACCCCGTCTCTCACATTCTGCTCCCTGTGTCTCACATTCTGCCCCCGTGTCTCACATTATTCCCCATGTCTCACATCCTGCCCCGTGTCTCACATTCTGCCCCTGTGTCTCACATCCTGCCCCCTTGTGTCTCACATCCTGCCCCCCGTGTCTCACATTCTGCCTCTGTCTCACATTCTGCCCCGTGTCTCACATCCTGCTCCCGTGTCTCACATCCTGCCCCCCTGTGTCTCACATTCTGCCTCTGTCTCACATTCTGCCCCGTGTCTCACATCCTGCCCCCGTGTCTCACATCCTGCCCCCGTGTCTCACATCCTGCCCCCGTGTCTCACATCCTGCCCCCGTGTCACACATCCTGCCCCCGTGTCTCACATCCTGCCATCTCACATCCTGCCGTGTCTCACATCCTGCCCCCGTCTCACATCCTGCCCCGTCTCTCATATCCTGCCCCCCTGTGTCACATTCTGCCCCCCTGTGTCTCACATCCTGCCTTGTGTCTTACATCCTGTCCCCCATGTCTCACATTCTGCCCCCTGTGTCTCACATCCTGCTCCCGTGTCTCACATCCTGCTCCCGTGTCTCACATCCTGCCCCCCTGTGTCTCACATTCTGCCCCCTGTCTAACATTATACCCTGTGTCTCACATTCTGCTCCCTGTGTCTCACATTCTGCCCTGTGTCTCACATTCTGCCCCCTGTGTCTCACATCCTGCCCCGTGTCTCACATCCTGCCCCTGTGTCTCACATCCTGCCCCCTTGTGTCTCACATCCTGCCCCCTTGTGTCTCACATCCTGCCCCCCGTGTCTCACATTCTGCCCCTGTGTCTCACATTCTGCCCCTATGTCTCATCCTGCCCCCGTGTCTCATATCCTGCCCCCGTGTCTCACATCCTGCCCCCCTGTGTCTCACATTCTGCCCCCGTGTCTCACATCCTGCCCCCGTGTCTCATATCCTGCCCCATCTCTCACATTCTGTCCCGTGTCTCACATTCTGCCCCGTGTCTCACATCCTGCCCCGGTGTCTCACATTCTGCCCCACTGTGTCTCATATCCTGCCCCCCTGTATGACATCCTGCCCCCCTGTGTCACTTTCTGCCCCCCTGTGTCTTACATCCTGCCCCCCGTGTCTCACATTCTGACCCCTGTCTCACATTATACCCCGTGTCTCACATTCTGCTCCCTGTCTCACATTCTGCCTTGTCTCACATCCTGCCCCCATGTCTCACATTCTGCCCCACTGTGTCTCACATCCTGCCCCCCTGTATGACATCCTGCCCCCCTGTGTCACATTCTGCCCCCGTGTGTCTTACATCCTGCCCCCCGTGTCTCACATTCTGCCCCCTGTCTCACATTATACCCCCTGTGTCTCACATTCTGCCCCCGTTTCTCACATTCTGTCCCCGTGTCTCACATTCTGCCCCCGTGTCTCACATTCTGCCACCGTGTCTCACATTCTTCCCCATGTTTCACATCCTGCCCTTGTGTCTCACATCCTGCCCCCCGTGTCTCACATTCTGCTCCTGTCTCACATTCTGCCCCATGTCTCACATTCTGCTCCCGTGTCTCACATCCTGCCCCACGTGTCTTACATCCTGCCCCCCTGTGTCTCACATTCTGCCCCTGTGTCTCACATCCTGCCCCTGTGTCTCACATCCTGCCCCCGTGTCTCACATCTTGCCCCCCTGTCTCACATCTTGCCCCTCTGTCTCACATTCTGCCCCCGTGTCTCACATCCTGCCCCCGTGTCTCACATCCTGCCCCCTGTGTCTCACATTCTGCCCCGTGTCTCACATTCTGCCCCATGTCTCACATCCTGCCCCCGTGTCTCACATTCTGCCCCACTGTGTCTCACATTCTGCCCCCCTTTGTCACATTCTGCCCCTCTGTGTCTCACATCCTACCCGTGTCTTACATCCTGCCCCCCATGTCTCACATTCTGCCCCCTGTGTCTCACATCCTGGCCCCGTGTCTGACATCATGCCCCCATGTCTCACATCCTGCCCGTGTCTCACATTCTGCCCCCCTGTGTCTCACATCTGGCCCTGTCTCACATCCTGCCCCCTGTGTCTCACATTCTGCCCCATGTATCTCACATTCTTCCCCTGTGTCTCACATTCTGCCCCGTCTCACATTCTACCCCTGTGTCTCACATCTTGCCTCTCTGTCTCACATTCTTCCCCCGTGTCTCACATTCTACCCCGTGTCTCACATCCTACCCCGTGTCTCACATCCTGCGCCCTGTGTCTCACATCCTGCATCTCGTGTCACATCCTGCGCCCTGTGTCTCACATCCTGCCCCTCTGTGTCTCACATTCTGCCCCCCTGTGTCTCACATTCTGCCCCCCGTGTCTCACATTCTGCCCCCCCGTGTCTCACATTCTGCCCCCCATGTCTCACATTCTGCCCCCCGTGTCTCACATTCTGCCCTGTCTCACATTCTACCCCTGTGTCTCACATCTTACCTCTGTCTCACATTCTTCCCCCGTGTCTCACATTCTACCCCGTGTCTCACATCCTGCGCCCCGTGTCTCACATCCTGCGTCTCGTGTCACATCCTGCGCCCTGTGTCTCACATCCTGCCCCTCTGTGTCTCACATTCTGCCCCCCCTGTGTCTCACATTCTGCCCCCGTGTCTCACATTCTGCCCCCGTGTCTCACATTCTGCCCCCCCCGTGTCTCACATTCTGCCCCCCATGTCTCACATTCTGCCCCCCGTGTCTCACATTTTGCCCTGTCTCACATTCTACCCCCGTGTCTCACATTCTGCCCCCCGTGTCTCACATTCTGCCCCTTGTCTCACATTCTGCCCACCGTGTCTCACATTCTGCCCACCGTGTCTCACATTCTGCCCCCCGTGTCTCACATTCTGCCCACCGTCTCACATTCTGCCCACCGTGTCTCACATTCTGCCCCCCGTGTCTCACATTCTGCCCCCCCCGTGTCTCACATTCTGCCCCTTGTCTCACATTATGCCCTCCTGTGTCTCACATTCTGCCCCTTGTGTCTCACATTTTGCCCCTTGTCTCACATTATGCCCCCCTGTGTTTCACATCGTGACCCCGTGTCTCACATTCTGCCCGCTGTGTCTCACATTCTGCCCCCCGTGTCTCACATTCTGCCCCCCGTGTCTCACATTCTGCCCCCCGTGTCTCACATTCTGCCCCCTGTGTCTCACATTCTGCCCCTTGTCTCACATTATGCCCTCCTGTGTCTCACATTCTGCCCCTTGTGTCTCACATTTTGCCCCTTATCTCACATTATGCCCCCCTGTGTCTCACATCATGACCCTGTGTCTCACATTCTGCCCGTGTCTCACATTCTGCCCCATGTCTCACATTCTGCTCCCGTGTCTCACATCCTGCCCCACGTGTCTTACATCCTGCCCCCCTGTGTCTCACATTCTGCCCCTGTGTCTCACATCCTGCCCCTGTGTCTCACATCCTGCCCCCGTGTCTCACATCTTGCCCCCCTGTCTCACATCTTGCCCCTCTGTCTCACATTCTGCCCCCGTGTCTCACATCCTGCCCCCGTGTCTCACATCCTGCCCCCTGTGTCTCACATTCTGCCCCGTGTCTCACATTCTGCCCCATGTCTCACATCCTGCCCCCGTGTCTCACATTCTGCCCCACTGTGTCTCACATTCTGCCCCCCTTTGTCACATTCTGCCCCTCTGTGTCTCACATCCTTCCCCGTGTCTTACATCCTGCCCCCCATGTCTCACATTCTGCCCCCTGTGTCTCACATCCTGGCCCCGTGTCTGACATCATGCCCCCATGTCTCACATCCTGCCCGTGTCTCACATTCTGCCCCCCTGTGTCTCACATCTGGCCCTGTCTCACATCCTGCCCCCTGTGTCTCACATTCTGCCCCATGTATCTCACATTCTTCCCCTGTGTCTCACATTCTGCCCCGTCTCACATTCTACCCCTGTGTCTCACATCTTGCCTCTCTGTCTCACATTCTTCCCCCGTGTCTCACATTCTACCCCGTGTCTCACATCCTACCCCGTGTCTCACATCCTGCGCCCTGTGTCTCACATCCTGCATCTCGTGTCACATCCTGCGCCCTGTGTCTCACATCCTGCCCCTCTGTGTCTCACATTCTGCCCCCCTGTGTCTCACATTCTGCCCCCCGTGTCTCACATTCTGCCCCCCATGTCTCACATTCTGCCCCCCGTGTCTCACATTCTGCCCCGTCTCACATTCTACCCCTGTGTCTCACATCTTGCCTCTGTCTCACATTCTTCCCCCGTGTCTCACATTCTACCCCGTGTCTCACATCCTGCGCCCCGTGTCTCACATCCTGCGTCTCGTGTCACATCCTGCGCCCTGTGTCTCACATCCTGCCCCTCTGTGTCTCACATTCTGCCCCCCCTGTGTCTCACATTCTGCCCCCGTGTCTCACATTCTGCCCCCCCGTGTCTCACATTCTGCCCCCCCGTGTCTCACATTCTGCCCCCCATGTCTCACATTCTGCCCCCCGTGTCTCACATTTTGCCCTGTCTCACATTCTACCCCCGTGTCTCACATTCTGCCCCTCGTGTCTCACATTCTGCCCCTTGTCTCACATTCTGCCCACCGTGTCTCACATTCTGCCCACCGTGTCTCACATTCTGCCCCCCGTGTCTCACATTCTGCCCACCGTCTCACATTCTGCCCACCGTGTCTCACATTCTGCCCCCCGTGTCTCACATTATGCCCTCCTGTGTCTCAGATTCTGCCCCCCGTGTCTCACATTCTGCCCCCCCCCGTGTCTCACATTCTGCCCCTTGTCTCACATTATGCCCTCCTGTGTCTCACATTCTGCCCCTTGTGTCTCACATTTTGCCCCTTGTCTCACATTATGCCCCCCTGTGTTTCACATCGTGACCCCGTGTCTCACATTCTGCCCGCTGTGTCTCACATTCTGCCCCCCGTGTCTCACATTCTGCCCCCCGTGTCTCACATTCTGCCCCCCGTGTCTCACATTCTGCCCCCTGTGTCTCACATTCTGCCCCTTGTCTCACATTATGCCCTCCTGTGTCTCACATTCTGCCCCTTGTGTCTCACATTTTGCCCCTTATCTCACATTATGCCCCCCTGTGTCTCACATCATGACCCTGTGTCTCACATTCTGCCCGTGTCTCACATTCTGCCCCATGTCTCACATTCTGCTCCCGTGTCTCACATCCTGCCCCACGTGTCTTACATCCTGCCCCCCTGTGTCTCACATTCTGCCCCTGTGTCTCACATCCTGCCCCTGTGTCTCACATCCTGCCCCCGTGTCTCACATCTTGCCCCCCTGTCTCACATCTTGCCCCTCTGTCTCACATTCTGCCCCCGTGTCTCACATCCTGCCCCCGTGTCTCACATCCTGCCCCCTGTGTCTCACATTCTGCCCCGTGTCTCACATTCTGCCCCATGTCTCACATCCTGCCCCCGTGTCTCACATTCTGCCCCACTGTGTCTCACATTCTGCCCCCCTTTGTCACATTCTGCCCCTCTGTGTCTCACATCCTTCCCCGTGTCTTACATCCTGCCCCCCATGTCTCACATTCTGCCCCCTGTGTCTCACATCCTGGCCCCGTGTCTGACATCATGCCCCCATGTCTCACATCCTGCCCGTGTCTCACATTCTGCCCCCCTGTGTCTCACATCTGGCCCTGTCTCACATCCTGCCCCCTGTGTCTCACATTCTGCCCCATGTATCTCACATTCTTCCCCTGTGTCTCACATTCTGCCCCGTCTCACATTCTACCCCTGTGTCTCACATCTTGCCTCTCTGTCTCACATTCTTCCCCCGTGTCTCACATTCTACCCCGTGTCTCACATCCTACCCCGTGTCTCACATCCTGCGCCCTGTGTCTCACATCCTGCATCTCGTGTCACATCCTGCGCCCTGTGTCTCACATCCTGCCCCTCTGTGTCTCACATTCTGCCCCCCTGTGTCTCACATTCTGCCCCCCGTGTCTCACATTCTGCCCCCCCGTGTCTCACATTCTGCCCCCCATGTCTCACATTCTGCCCCCCGTGTCTCACATTCTGCCCCGTCTCACATTCTACCCCTGTGTCTCACATCTTGCCTCTGTCTCACATTCTTCCCCCGTGTCTCACATTCTACCCCGTGTCTCACATCCTGCGCCCCGTGTCTCACATCCTGCGTCTCGTGTCACATCCTGCGCCCTGTGTCTCACATCCTGCCCCTCTGTGTCTCACATTCTGCCCCCCCTGTGTCTCACATTCTGCCCCCGTGTCTCACATTCTGCCCCCCGTGTCTCACATTCTGCCCCCCGTGTCTCACATTCTGCCCCCCATGTCTCACATTCTGCCCCCCGTGTCTCACATTTTGCCCTGTCTCACATTCTACCCCCGTGTCTCACATTCTGCCCCCCTTGTCTCACATTCTGCCCCTTGTCTCACATTCTGCCCACCGTGTCTCACATTCTGCCCACCGTGTCTCACATTCTGCCCCCCGTGTCTCACATTCTGCCCACCGTCTTACATTCTGCCCACCGTGTCTCACATTCTGCCCCCCGTGTCTCACATTATGCCCTCCTGTGTCTCAGATTCTGCCCCCCGTGTCTCACATTCTGCCCCCCCCCGTGTCTCACATTCTGCCCCTTGTCTCACATTATGCCCTCCTGTGTCTCACATTCTGCCCCTTGTGTCTCACATTTTGCCCCTTGTCTCACATTATGCCCCCCTGTGTTTCACATCGTGACCCCGTGTCTCACATTCTGCCCGCTGTGTCTCACATTCTGCCCCCCGTGTCTCACATTCTGCCCCCCGTGTCTCACATTCTGCCCCCCGTGTCTCACATTCTGCCCCCTGTGTCTCACATTCTGCCCCTTGTCTCACATTATGCCCTCCTGTGTCTCACATTCTGCCCCTTGTGTCTCACATTTTGCCCCTTATCTCACATCATGACCCTGTGTCTCACATTCTGCCCGTGTCTCACATTCTGCCCCCCGTGTCTCACATTCTGCCCACCGTGTCTCACATTCTGCCCACCATGTCTCACATTCTGCCCCCCATGTCTCACATTCTGCCCCTTGTCTCACATTATGCCCCCTGTGTCTCACATTCTGCCCCTTGTCTCACATTATGCCCCCGTGTCCCATATCCTGCCCCCCTGTGTCTCACATTCTGCCCCCTTGTGTCTCACATCCTGCCCCCCGTGTCTCACATTCTGCCCCTGTGTCTCACATTCTGCCCCTATGTCTCATCCTGCCCCCGTGTCTCATATCCTGCCCCCGTGTCTCACATTCTGCCCCCTGTCTCACATTATACCCCCTGTGTCTCACATTCTGCCCCCGTTTCTCACATTCTGTCCCCGTGTCTCACATTCTGCCCCCGTGTCTCACATTCTGCCACCGTGTCTCACATTCTTCCCCATGTTTCACATCCTGCCCTTGTGTCTCACATCCTGCCCCCCGTGTCTCACATTCTGCTCCTGTCTCACATTCTGCCCCATGTCTCACATTCTGCTCCCGTGTCTCACATCCTGCCCCACGTGTCTTACATCCTGCCCCCCTGTGTCTCACATTCTGCCCCTGTGTCTCACATCCTGCCCCTGTGTCTCACATCCTGCCCCCGTGTCTCACATCTTGCCCCCCTGTCTCACATCTTGCCCCTCTGTCTCACATTCTGCCCCCGTGTCTCACATCCTGCCCCCGTGTCTCACATCCTGCCCCCTGTGTCTCACATTCTGCCCCGTGTCTCACATTCTGCCCCATGTCTCACATCCTGCCCCCGTGTCTCACATTCTGCCCCACTGTGTCTCACATTCTGCCCCCCTTTGTCACATTCTGCCCCTCTGTGTCTCACATCCTTCCCCGTGTCTTACATCCTGCCCCCCATGTCTCACATTCTGCCCCCTGTGTCTCACATCCTGGCCCCGTGTCTGACATCATGCCCCCATGTCTCACATCCTGCCCGTGTCTCACATTCTGCCCCCCTGTGTCTCACATCTGGCCCTGTCTCACATCCTGCCCCCTGTGTCTCACATTCTGCCCCATGTATCTCACATTCTTCCCCTGTGTCTCACATTCTGCCCCGTCTCACATTCTACCCCTGTGTCTCACATCTTGCCTCTCTGTCTCACATTCTTCCCCCGTGTCTCACATTCTACCCCGTGTCTCACATCCTACCCCGTGTCTCACATCCTGCGCCCTGTGTCTCACATCCTGCATCTCGTGTCACATCCTGCGCCCTGTGTCTCACATCCTGCCCCTCTGTGTCTCACATTCTGCCCCCCTGTGTCTCACATTCTGCCCCCCGTGTCTCACATTCTGCCCCCCATGTCTCACATTCTGCCCCCCGTGTCTCACATTCTGCCCCGTCTCACATTCTACCCCTGTGTCTCACATCTTGCCTCTGTCTCACATTCTTCCCCCGTGTCTCACATTCTACCCCGTGTCTCACATCCTGCGCCCCGTGTCTCACATCCTGCGTCTCGTGTCACATCCTGCGCCCTGTGTCTCACATCCTGCCCCTCTGTGTCTCACATTCTGCCCCCCCTGTGTCTCACATTCTGCCCCCGTGTCTCACATTCTGCCCCCCCGTGTCTCACATTCTGCCCCCCCGTGTCTCACATTCTGCCCCCCATGTCTCACATTCTGCCCCCCGTGTCTCACATTTTGCCCTGTCTCACATTCTACCCCCGTGTCTCACATTCTGCCCCTCGTGTCTCACATTCTGCCCCTTGTCTCACATTCTGCCCACCGTGTCTCACATTCTGCCCACCGTGTCTCACATTCTGCCCCCCGTGTCTCACATTCTGCCCACCGTCTCACATTCTGCCCACCGTGTCTCACATTCTGCCCCCCGTGTCTCACATTATGCCCTCCTGTGTCTCAGATTCTGCCCCCCGTGTCTCACATTCTGCCCCCCCCCGTGTCTCACATTCTGCCCCTTGTCTCACATTATGCCCTCCTGTGTCTCACATTCTGCCCCTTGTGTCTCACATTTTGCCCCTTGTCTCACATTATGCCCCCCTGTGTTTCACATCGTGACCCCGTGTCTCACATTCTGCCCGCTGTGTCTCACATTCTGCCCCCCGTGTCTCACATTCTGCCCCCCGTGTCTCACATTCTGCCCCCCGTGTCTCACATTCTGCCCCCTGTGTCTCACATTCTGCCCCTTGTCTCACATTATGCCCTCCTGTGTCTCACATTCTGCCCCTTGTGTCTCACATTTTGCCCCTTATCTCACATTATGCCCCCCTGTGTCTCACATCATGACCCTGTGTCTCACATTCTGCCCGTGTCTCACATTCTGCCCCATGTCTCACATTCTGCTCCCGTGTCTCACATCCTGCCCCACGTGTCTTACATCCTGCCCCCCTGTGTCTCACATTCTGCCCCTGTGTCTCACATCCTGCCCCTGTGTCTCACATCCTGCCCCCGTGTCTCACATCTTGCCCCCCTGTCTCACATCTTGCCCCTCTGTCTCACATTCTGCCCCCGTGTCTCACATCCTGCCCCCGTGTCTCACATCCTGCCCCCTGTGTCTCACATTCTGCCCCGTGTCTCACATTCTGCCCCATGTCTCACATCCTGCCCCCGTGTCTCACATTCTGCCCCACTGTGTCTCACATTCTGCCCCCCTTTGTCACATTCTGCCCCTCTGTGTCTCACATCCTTCCCCGTGTCTTACATCCTGCCCCCCATGTCTCACATTCTGCCCCCTGTGTCTCACATCCTGGCCCCGTGTCTGACATCATGCCCCCATGTCTCACATCCTGCCCGTGTCTCACATTCTGCCCCCCTGTGTCTCACATTCTGCCCCATGTATCTCACATTCTTCCCCTGTGTCTCACATTCTGCCCCGTCTCACATTCTACCCCTGTGTCTCACATCTTGCCTCTCTGTCTCACATTCTTCCCCCGTGTCTCACATTCTACCCCGTGTCTCACATCCTACCCCGTGTCTCACATCCTGCGCCCTGTGTCTCACATCCTGCATCTCGTGTCACATCCTGCGCCCTGTGTCTCACATCCTGCCCCTCTGTGTCTCACATTCTGCCCCCCTGTGTCTCACATTCTGCCCCCCGTGTCTCACATTCTGCCCCCCCGTGTCTCACATTCTGCCCCCCATGTCTCACATTCTGCCCCCCGTGTCTCACATTCTGCCCCGTCTCACATTCTACCCCTGTGTCTCACATCTTGCCTCTGTCTCACATTCTTCCCCCGTGTCTCACATTCTACCCCGTGTCTCACATCCTGCGCCCCGTGTCTCACATCCTGCGTCTCGTGTCACATCCTGCGCCCTGTGTCTCACATCCTGCCCCTCTGTGTCTCACATTCTGCCCCCCCTGTGTCTCACATTCTGCCCCCGTGTCTCACATTCTGCCCCCCGTGTCTCACATTCTGCCCCCCGTGTCTCACATTCTGCCCCCCATGTCTCACATTCTGCCCCCCGTGTCTCACATTTTGCCCTGTCTCACATTCTACCCCCGTGTCTCACATTCTGCCCCCCTTGTCTCACATTCTGCCCCTTGTCTCACATTCTGCCCACCGTGTCTCACATTCTGCCCACCGTGTCTCACATTCTGCCCCCCGTGTCTCACATTCTGCCCACCGTCTTACATTCTGCCCACCGTGTCTCACATTCTGCCCCCCGTGTCTCACATTATGCCCTCCTGTGTCTCAGATTCTGCCCCCCGTGTCTCACATTCTGCCCCCCCCCGTGTCTCACATTCTGCCCCTTGTCTCACATTATGCCCTCCTGTGTCTCACATTCTGCCCCTTGTGTCTCACATTTTGCCCCTTGTCTCACATTATGCCCCCCTGTGTTTCACATCGTGACCCCGTGTCTCACATTCTGCCCGCTGTGTCTCACATTCTGCCCCCCGTGTCTCACATTCTGCCCCCCGTGTCTCACATTCTGCCCCCCGTGTCTCACATTCTGCCCCCTGTGTCTCACATTCTGCCCCTTGTCTCACATTATGCCCTCCTGTGTCTCACATTCTGCCCCTTGTGTCTCACATTTTGCCCCTTATCTCACATCATGACCCTGTGTCTCACATTCTGCCCGTGTCTCACATTCTGCCCCCCGTGTCTCACATTCTGCCCACCGTGTCTCACATTCTGCCCACCATGTCTCACATTCTGCCCCCCATGTCTCACATTCTGCCCCTTGTCTCACATTATGCCCCCTGTGTCTCACATTCTGCCCCTTGTCTCACATTATGCCCCCGTGTCCCATATCCTGCCCCCCTGTGTCTCACATTCTGCCCCCTTGTGTCTCACATCCTGCCCCCCGTGTCTCACATTCTGCCCCTGTGTCTCACATTCTGCCCCTATGTCTCATCCTGCCCCCGTGTCTCATATCCTGCCCCCGTGTCTCACATCCTGCCCCCCTGTGTCTCACATTCTGCCCCCGTGTCTCACATCCTGCCCCCGTGTCTCATATCCTGCCCCATCTCTCACATTCTGTCCCGTGTCTCACATTCTGCCCCGTGTCTCACATCCTGCCCCGGTGTCTCACATTCTGCCCCACTGTGTCTCATATCCTGCCCCCCTGTATGACATCCTGCCCCCCTGTGTCACTTTCTGCCCCCCTGTGTCTTACATCCTGCCCCCCGTGTCTCACATTCTGACCCCTGTCTCACATTATACCCCGTGTCTCACATTCTGCTCCCTGTCTCACATTCTGCCTTGTCTCACATCCTGCCCCCATGTCTCACATTCTGCCCCACTGTGTCTCACATCCTGCCCCCCTGTATGACATCCTGCCCCCCTGTGTCACATTCTGCCCCCGTGTGTCTTACATCCTGCCCCCCGTGTCTCACATTCTGCCCCCTGTCTCACATTATACCCCCTGTGTCTCACATTCTGCCCCCGTTTCTCACATTCTGTCCCCGTGTCTCACATTCTGCCCCCGTGTCTCACATTCTGCCACCGTGTCTCACATTCTTCCCCATGTTTCACATCCTGCCCTTGTGTCTCACATCCTGCCCCCCGTGTCTCACATTCTGCTCCTGTCTCACATTCTGCCCCATGTCTCACATTCTGCTCCCGTGTCTCACATCCTGCCCCACGTGTCTTACATCCTGCCCCCCTGTGTCTCACATTCTGCCCCTGTGTCTCACATCCTGCCCCTGTGTCTCACATCCTGCCCCCGTGTCTCACATCTTGCCCCCCTGTCTCACATCTTGCCCCTCTGTCTCACATTCTGCCCCCGTGTCTCACATCCTGCCCCCGTGTCTCACATCCTGCCCCCTGTGTCTCACATTCTGCCCCGTGTCTCACATTCTGCCCCATGTCTCACATCCTGCCCCCGTGTCTCACATTCTGCCCCACTGTGTCTCACATTCTGCCCCCCTTTGTCACATTCTGCCCCTCTGTGTCTCACATCCTTCCCCGTGTCTTACATCCTGCCCCCCATGTCTCACATTCTGCCCCCTGTGTCTCACATCCTGGCCCCGTGTCTGACATCATGCCCCCATGTCTCACATCCTGCCCGTGTCTCACATTCTGCCCCCCTGTGTCTCACATCTGGCCCTGTCTCACATCCTGCCCCCTGTGTCTCACATTCTGCCCCATGTATCTCACATTCTTCCCCTGTGTCTCACATTCTGCCCCGTCTCACATTCTACCCCTGTGTCTCACATCTTGCCTCTCTGTCTCACATTCTTCCCCCGTGTCTCACATTCTACCCCGTGTCTCACATCCTACCCCGTGTCTCACATCCTGCGCCCTGTGTCTCACATCCTGCATCTCGTGTCACATCCTGCGCCCTGTGTCTCACATCCTGCCCCTCTGTGTCTCACATTCTGCCCCCCTGTGTCTCACATTCTGCCCCCCGTGTCTCACATTCTGCCCCCCCGTGTCTCACATTCTGCCCCCCATGTCTCACATTCTGCCCCCCGTGTCTCACATTCTGCCCCGTCTCACATTCTACCCCTGTGTCTCACATCTTACCTCTGTCTCACATTCTTCCCCCGTGTCTCACATTCTACCCCGTGTCTCACATCCTGCGCCCCGTGTCTCACATCCTGCGTCTCGTGTCACATCCTGCGCCCTGTGTCTCACATCCTGCCCCTCTGTGTCTCACATTCTGCCCCCCCTGTGTCTCACATTCTGCCCCCGTGTCTCACATTCTGCCCCCCCCGTGTCTCACATTCTGCCCCCCATGTCTCACATTCTGCCCCCCGTGTCTCACATTTTGCCCTGTCTCACATTCTACCCCCGTGTCTCACATTCTGCCCCCCGTGTCTCACATTCTGCCCCTTGTCTCACATTCTGCCCACCGTGTCTCACATTCTGCCCACCGTGTCTCACATTCTGCCCCCCGTGTCTCACATTCTGCCCACCGTCTCACATTCTGCCCACCGTGTCTCACATTCTGCCCCCCGTGTCTCACATTCTGCCCCCCCCGTGTCTCACATTCTGCCCCTTGTCTCACATTATGCCCTCCTGTGTCTCACATTCTGCCCCTTGTGTCTCACATTTTGCCCCTTGTCTCACATTATGCCCCCCTGTGTTTCACATCGTGACCCCGTGTCTCACATTCTGCCCGCTGTGTCTCACATTCTGCCCCCCGTGTCTCACATTCTGCCCCCCGTGTCTCACATTCTGCCCCCCGTGTCTCACATTCTGCCCCCTGTGTCTCACATTCTGCCCCTTGTCTCACATTATGCCCTCCTGTGTCTCACATTCTGCCCCTTGTGTCTCACATTTTGCCCCTTATCTCACATTATGCCCCCCTGTGTCTCACATCATGACCCTGTGTCTCACATTCTGCCCGTGTCTCACATTCTGCCCCATGTCTCACATTCTGCTCCCGTGTCTCACATCCTGCCCCACGTGTCTTACATCCTGCCCCCCTGTGTCTCACATTCTGCCCCTGTGTCTCACATCCTGCCCCTGTGTCTCACATCCTGCCCCCGTGTCTCACATCTTGCCCCCCTGTCTCACATCTTGCCCCTCTGTCTCACATTCTGCCCCCGTGTCTCACATCCTGCCCCCGTGTCTCACATCCTGCCCCCTGTGTCTCACATTCTGCCCCGTGTCTCACATTCTGCCCCATGTCTCACATCCTGCCCCCGTGTCTCACATTCTGCCCCACTGTGTCTCACATTCTGCCCCCCTTTGTCACATTCTGCCCCTCTGTGTCTCACATCCTTCCCCGTGTCTTACATCCTGCCCCCCATGTCTCACATTCTGCCCCCTGTGTCTCACATCCTGGCCCCGTGTCTGACATCATGCCCCCATGTCTCACATCCTGCCCGTGTCTCACATTCTGCCCCCCTGTGTCTCACATCTGGCCCTGTCTCACATCCTGCCCCCTGTGTCTCACATTCTGCCCCATGTATCTCACATTCTTCCCCTGTGTCTCACATTCTGCCCCGTCTCACATTCTACCCCTGTGTCTCACATCTTGCCTCTCTGTCTCACATTCTTCCCCCGTGTCTCACATTCTACCCCGTGTCTCACATCCTACCCCGTGTCTCACATCCTGCGCCCTGTGTCTCACATCCTGCATCTCGTGTCACATCCTGCGCCCTGTGTCTCACATCCTGCCCCTCTGTGTCTCACATTCTGCCCCCCTGTGTCTCACATTCTGCCCCCCGTGTCTCACATTCTGCCCCCCCGTGTCTCACATTCTGCCCCCCATGTCTCACATTCTGCCCCCCGTGTCTCACATTCTGCCCCGTCTCACATTCTACCCCTGTGTCTCACATCTTGCCTCTGTCTCACATTCTTCCCCCGTGTCTCACATTCTACCCCGTGTCTCACATCCTGCGCCCCGTGTCTCACATCCTGCGTCTCGTGTCACATCCTGCGCCCTGTGTCTCACATCCTGCCCCTCTGTGTCTCACATTCTGCCCCCCCTGTGTCTCACATTCTGCCCCCGTGTCTCACATTCTGCCCCCCCGTGTCTCACATTCTGCCCCCCATGTCTCACATTCTGCCCCCCGTGTCTCACATTTTGCCCTGTCTCACATTCTACCCCCGTGTCTCACATTCTGCCCCTCGTGTCTCACATTCTGCCCCTTGTCTCACATTCTGCCCACCGTGTCTCACATTCTGCCCACCGTGTCTCACATTCTGCCCCCCGTGTCTCACATTCTGCCCACCGTCTCACATTCTGCCCACCGTGTCTCACATTCTGCCCCCCGTGTCTCACATTATGCCCTCCTGTGTCTCAGATTCTGCCCCCCGTGTCTCACATTCTGCCCACCGTCTCACATTCTGCCCACCGTGTCTCACATTCTGCCCCCCGTGTCTCACATTATGCCCTCCTGTGTCTCAGATTCTGCCCCCCGTGTCTCACATTCTGCCCCCCCGTGTCTCACATTCTGCCCCTTGTCTCACATTATGCCCTCCTGTGTCTCACATTCTGCCCCTTGTGTCTCACATTTTGCCCCTTGTCTCACATTATGCCCCCCTGTGTTTCACATCGTGACCCCGTGTCTCACATTCTGCCCGCTGTGTCTCACATTCTGCCCCCCGTGTCTCACATTCTGCCCCCCGTGTCTCACATTCTGCCCCCCGTGTCTCACATTCTGCCCCCTGTGTCTCACATTCTGCCCCTTGTCTCACATTATGCCCTCCTGTGTCTCACATTCTGCCCCTTGTGTCTCACATTTTGCCCCTTATCTCACATTATGCCCCCCTGTGTCTCACATCATGACCCTGTGTCTCACATTCTGCCCGTGTCTCACATTCTGCCCCATGTCTCACATTCTGCTCCCGTGTCTCACATCCTGCCCCACGTGTCTTACATCCTGCCCCCCTGTGTTTCACATTCTGCCCCTGTGTCTCACATCCTGCCCCTGTGTCTCACATCCTGCCCCCGTGTCTCACATCTTGCCCCCCTGTCTCACATCTTGCCCCTCTGTCTCACATTCTGCCCCCGTGTCTCACATCCTGCCCCCGTGTCTCACATCCTGCCCCCTGTGTCTCACATTCTGCCCCGTGTCTCACATTCTGCCCCATGTCTCACATCCTGCCCCCGTGTCTCACATTCTGCCCCACTGTGTCTCACATTCTGCCCCCCTTTGTCACATTCTGCCCCTCTGTGTCTCACATCCTTCCCCGTGTCTTACATCCTGCCCCCCATGTCTCACATTCTGCCCCCTGTGTCTCACATCCTGGCCCCGTGTCTGACATCATGCCCCCATGTCTCACATCCTGACCGTGTCTCACATTCTGCCCCCCTGTGTCTCACATCTGGCCCTGTCTCACATCCTGCCCCCTGTGTCTCACATTCTGCCCCATGTATCTCACATTCTTCCCCTGTGTCTCACATTCTGCCCCGTCTCACATTCTACCCCTGTGTCTCACATCTTGCCTCTCTGTCTCACATCTTCCCCCGTGTCTCACATTCTACCCCGTGTCTCACATCCTACCCCGTGTCTCACATCCTGCGCCCTGTGTCTCACATCCTGCATCTCGTGTCACATCCTGCGCCCTGTGTCTCACATCCTGCCCCTCTGTGTCTCACATTCTGCCCCCCTGTGTCTCACATTCTGCCCCCCGTGTCTCACATTCTGCCCCCCCGTGTCTCACATTCTGCCCCCCGTGTCTCACATTCTGCCCCGTCTCACATTCTACCCCTGTGTCTCACATCTTGCCTCTGTCTCACATTCTTCCCCCGTGTCTCACATTCTACCCCGTGTCTCACATCCTGCGCCCCGTGTCTCACATCCTGCGTCTCGTGTCACATCCTGCGCCCTGTGTCTCACATCCTGCCCCTCTGTGTCTCACATTCTGCCCCCCCTGTGTCTCACATTCTGCCCCCGTGTCTCACATTCTGCCCCCCGTGTCTCACATTCTGCCCCCCGTGTCTCACATTCTGCCCCCATGTCTCACATTCTGCCCCCCGTGTCTCACATTTTGCCCTGTCTCACATTCTACCCCCGTGTCTCACATTCTGCCCCCCGTGTCTCACATTCTGCCCCTTGTCTCACATTCTGCCCACCGTGTCTCACATTCTGCCCACCGTGTCTCACATTCTGCCCCCCGTGTCTCACATTCTGCCCACCGTCTCACATTCTGCCCACCGTGTCTCACATTCTGCCCCCCGTGTCTCACATTATGCCCTCCTGTGTCTCAGATTCTGCCCCCCGTGTCTCACATTCTGCCCCCCCCCGTGTCTCACATTCTGCCCCTTGTCTCACATTATGCCCTCCTGTGTCTCACATTCTGCCCCTTGTGTCTCACATTTTGCCCCTTGTCTCACATTATGCCCCCCTGTGTTTCACATCGTGACCCCGTGTCTCACATTCTGCCCGCTGTGTCTCACATTCTGCCCCCCGTGTCTCACATTCTGCCCCCCGTGTCTCACATTCTGCCCCCCGTGTCTCACATTCTGCCCCCTGTGTCTCACATTCTGCCCCTTGTCTCACATTATGCCCTCCTGTGTCTCACATTCTGCCCCTTGTGTCTCACATTTTGCCCCTTATCTCACATTATGCCCCCCTGTGTCTCACATCATGACCCTGTGTCTCACATTCTGCCCGTGTCTCACATTCTGCCCCCCGTGTCTCACATTCTGCCCACCGTGTCTCACATTCTGCCCACCGTGTCTCACATTCTGCCCCCCGTGTCTCACATTCTGCCCACCGTCTCACATTCTGCCCACCGTGTCTCACATTCTGCCCCCCGTGTCTCACATTATGCCCTCCTGTGTCTCAGATTCTGCCCCCCGTGTCTCACATTCTGCCCCCCCCCGTGTCTCACATTCTGCCCCTTGTCTCACATTATGCCCTCCTGTGTCTCACATTCTGCCCCTTGTGTCTCACATTTTGCCCCTTGTCTCACATTATGCCCCCCTGTGTTTCACATCGTGACCCCGTGTCTCACATTCTGCCCGCTGTGTCTCACATTCTGCCCCCCGTGTCTCACATTCTGCCCCCCGTGTCTCACATTCTGCCCCCCGTGTCTCACATTCTGCCCCCTGTGTCTCACATTCTGCCCCTTGTCTCACATTATGCCCTCCTGTGTCTCACATTCTGCCCCTTGTGTCTCACATTTTGCCCCTTATCTCACATTATGCCCCCCTGTGTCTCACATCATGACCCTGTGTCTCACATTCTGCCCGTGTCTCACATTCTGCCCCCCGTGTCTCACATTCTGCCCACCGTGTCTCACATTCTGCCCACCGTGTCTCACATTCTGCCCCCCATGTCTCACATTCTGCCCCTTGTCTCACATTATGCCCCCTGTGTCTCACATTCTGCCCCTTGTCTCACATTATGCCCCCGTGTCCCATATCCTGCCCCCCTGTGTCTCACATTCTGCCCCTTATCTCACATTATGCCCCCCTGTGTCTTACATACTGCTCCCCTGTGTCTCACATCCTGCCCCAGGCTTGCCGCAATCAATAAAAATAAAAAACAGCTTTCTCCCTATCTGGCCACAGTCCAGCGTCGATGTCCATCCCAGGCATTTCAACGTGGACTCGCCAGCAAATAACAATGACGTCATACGCCGGCGATGTGCGCGCTAACGTCAACTGCCATCCTCCAATTGGCTGGCGGCTTTAACTATTGCCATGCGGGCCCGCAAGGCAATAGAGTAAGCAAACCCGTGCCGCTGGGGCCTGATGGGCAGATGAGATGGGGGCCCGATGCGGGCCCCTTCTGCCAACCGAGCCCCATACACCAGTCAGGGCAGTAATGCCCTGATGGCGGCCCTGGCAGTCAGCGCTCACTGTGCTAGCGGGGATCTGACCACAGTTCAGCCCGGCTAGAAATGGTGACCGGAGCACAGTGACCGGAGGTATCCTCTATGATGTCACCTCTAGTCACTGAAGCTGCGCTCCCAAGCAACTCATTCACCAGTGGATTTCAGCCAGGACGGTATCATCTTAGCATCGTCCAGATTGAAAACTGTATATCCCCTAGATATGGATTATGGCGTGGGACACAGCGACGGACAGAGATGGTATATTATGCAAAATATAAAAACAACCCAGGGCGCTGCAATCAATCTCGGATCTTTGCAGCAAATAATAGGACAATACCACCCTTTTTGTTCAGTTTTAAACAATGTGTAGAAAAGATTTATATTTGCGCTAAAAGACCAGAGAATACAAAGTCCCAAACAAGTGTAAAAGTTGATGGGATCTAGAAATTGACAAAGTTTATACACAACTACAAAATGAGTATTAGATTACCTGTGCATGAGGGGATAACCACGTAGGGGTAATGGTCTCAAGCGGAAAAGGTCCCTACGATGTGCACGTGCTGTTACTTGTGTGCAGTTCAATATTCAAAAAAGTAGGGCTTTTTCACCAAAGGGATCAAGAGAACGGAATAAATTCCTTAATAGTGGGGCGTCTTCCCGACCGGTAACAGACGCCCCTATTCGTGTATGCCAAGTTGCCACGTGCAAGCAGTATCGGCAAAAAAAACGGCATGCAGCCACAAAAGGTGCAGGAGGCTGCAAGACCTTGCGTGACGTCACGGTCACGTGATACCTCACGTGACTGGCTATGGAGCGCCCGAAGAACCACAATCCAACGCATTTCGGAATACACTGATTCCTTCATCAGTGATGGTCCAGTCGTCGTTATGGGCACTTATATATCATACTGAAAGTTGATAATCCTGCATTATGTATTAAAGGCAAATAGTTCAATTTTGCTGTTTAGACCATTGGGCATTAAAGTGTTTATTACCGATCGCGGTGTTCCGGTGTTCTGGAAGGAGTCCCCGGATCCAAAATGGCTGCGGGGCTCCTTCCGGGTCCTTCACTGAGGTGGCTTGCCGGCTCCTGCTCTTAGAGTGTGACAGCTGCCAAACAAAAACCTGCTATAAAAACCCGCTATAAATAGTAAATCAAACCCCCCTTCATCACCCCCTTAGTTAGGGAAAAATAATAAAATTTAAAAAATGTATTTATTTCCATTTAGGGTTAGGGTTGGGGCTAACGTTAGGGTTAGGGTTGGGCCTAAAGTTAGGGTTAGGGTTGTGGCTAAAGTTAGGGTTAGGGTTGGGGCTAAAGTCAGGTTTGGGGCTAAAGTTAGGGTTGGGGCTAGGGCTGGGGCTAAAGTTAAGGTTAGGGTTGGGGCTAAAGTTAGGGTTTGGATTATGTTTACGGTTGGGGTTAGAATTGGGATTAGGGTTAGGGGTGTGTCAGGGTTAGGGGTGTGGTTAGGGTTATGGTTAGGGTTGAGATTAGGGCTGGTATTAGGGTAGGGGTGTGTTGGGGTTAGGGTGTGGTCAGGGTTATTGTTAGGATTAGGGGTGTGTTTGGGTTAGGGGTGTGGTTAGGGTTATGGTTGGGATTAGGCTTAGGGGTGCATTGGGGTTAGGGTTAGAGTTAGAATTGGGGGGGTTTCCACTCTTTAGGCACATCAGGGGCTCTCCAAACATGACATGGCGTCCAATCTCAATTTCAGCCAATTCTGGGTGAAAAAGTAAAACAATGCTCCTTCCCTTCTGAGTTCTCCCGTTCGCCCAAACAGGGGTTTACCCCAACATGGAGTATCAGGGTACTCAGGACAAATTGGACAACAACTTTTGGGGTCCAATTTGTCCTGTTACTATTTTTTGGGGGCGAAAAGATCATTTTTGTGAAAAAATATGATTTTATTTTTTACAGCTGTACATTATAAACTTCTGTAAAGTACTTGGGGGTTCAAAGTGCTCACCACACATCTAGATTAGTTCCTTAGGGGGTCTACTTTCCAAAATGGTGTCACTTGTGGGAGGTTTACACTGTTTAGGCACATCAGGGGCTCTCCAAATGAGACATGGTGTCCGATCTCAATTCCAGCCAATTTTGCATTGAAAAGTCAAACTGTGCTCCTTCCCTTCCGAGCTCTGCCATGCGCCCAAACAGTGGTTTACCCCCACACACGGGGTATCAGCGTACTCAGGACAAATTGCACAACAACTTTTGGGGTCCAATTTCTCCTGTTACCCTTGGTAAAATAAAACAAATTGGATCTGAAGTAAAAATTTTGTGAAAAAAAGTTGCTGTATATACTCGAGTATAAGCCGAGATTTTCAGCCCATTCTTTTGAGCTGAAAGTCCCCCTATCGGCTTATACTCGAGTCATACCCAGGGGTCGGCAGGGGAGGGGGAGCGGGGGCTGTCTAATTATACTCACATGGTACCGCTCATTACAGTAATGAATATGCGGCTCCACCTCCCATAGGGGTGGAGCCGCATATTCATTACTGTAATGAGCAGTAACGGTGACCGCTCAGTACAGGAAGAAGCTGCGGCGCCGGGAAGCCAGGGACCTGCAGGAACCGCGCCAGGAGCAGGTGAGTATAATGTGGAGGGGGAACGCAGTACAATATTCACCTGCTCCCCATTCCGGCGCCGCTCCGTCTTCAGCGTCTTCTGCAGTGATGCTCAGGTCAGAGGGCGCGATGACGTGGTTAGTGTGCACCCTCTGCCTGAACGTCAGTGCAGAAGACGCTGAAGATGGAGCGGCGCCGGAACGAAGTCAGGTGAATATTGCAAGTGCCGGGGGACTGAGCGATGGAGAGGTGAGTATGTGATTTTTTTTTATCAGCAAATGGGGCAAGTGTCTGTATGGAGCATCTTATGGGGCCATAACGTTTATGCAGCACTATATGGGGCAAGTGTCTGTATGGGGCCATAATCAACGTTTGTGCAGCACTATATTGGACAAGTGTCTGTATGGGGCCATAATCAACGTTTGTGCAGCACTATATGGTATGGGGCAAGTGTCTGTATGGCGCATCTTATGGGGCCATAAAGTTTGTGCAGCATTATATGGGGCAAGTGTCTGTATGGGGCCATAATCAACTTTTGTGCAGCACTATATGGGGCAAGTGTCTGTATGGAGCATCTTATGGGGCCATAATTAACGTTTGTGCAGCATTGTATGGGGCAAATGTCTGTATGGAGTATCTTATGGGGCCATAACATTTGTGCAGCACTATATGGGGCAAATATCTCTATGGAGCATCTTATGGGGCCATAATCAACATTTGTGCAGCATTATATGGGGCAAATGTCTGTATGGAGTATCTTATGGGGCCATAATTAACGTTTGTGGAGCATTATATGGGGCATGTGTCTGTATGCAGCATCTTATGGGGCCATAATGAAGGATTGTGCAGCACTATATGGGGCAAATATCTTTATGGAGCATCTTATGGGGCCATAATTAACGTTTGTGGAGCATTATATGGGGCAAGTGTCTGTATGGGGCATCTTATGGGGCCATAATCAAGGTTTGTGCAGCACTATATGGGGCAAATATCTTTATGGAGCATCTTATGGGGCCATAATCAAAATTTGTGCAGCATTATATTGGGCAAATGTGTCTATGGAGCATCTTATGAGGCCATTATTAACCTTTATGCAGGATTATATGGGGCCTATTTTAATATGGAGCATCTTATGGGGCCATCATAAACTTTATGGAGCATTATATGGGGCTCCTGATTCAATATGGATATTCAAAAACACTTATTCTACTGATGTCTCAATTAATTTTACTTTTATTGGTGTAACAACTCTGCTGGCATCACGTCATGGCCTCACATCTCTCACACTATCTTACTCACTGCTCCAGGTCATGATGTGGTTTCTGTTTCATGCCAGCTCCATGTTCTGTGTCTCTGCTCTCTGCATGCCTCATGGCTATGTGTATAGGGGGCCGGCGCCTGAACTCTCTGGTTCTTATAGGAATCAGGTGCATCTGTCTAATCAGTTCCTGACCAATTATCAAGAGGCCTCCTGTATATAGTGCTGCTCCACCCTGTGGTCTGGGCCTGTGCAATGTGTTAGCTCAGTTTGTTTCTTGCTTCTGAGTTTGCCAGGTCCTGCTCTGAGTTACTCCCTCTCTGGAGGCTTTTCTCTGTGCTATTGCCTTGATCTTGTAGTCCGCCCTCCAGGAGGCAGAATATCCTGGTCCCTGTGTCTTTGTCCCTGTGTCTTGTTCCATTGCCTTGTCTGTACTTTGTCTTTTCTCGGTCTCCTTGTCTGTGGCTTCCTTCCCTGCTGTGTCTTTCCTTGTGTTCTCAGTCTGCTTACACTCCGCACTCTTGCAGCTCTGCCCTCTCTGTATCTTGGTGGCTTTGCCGCTGCTCCGCACTCCTGCGGTTCTGCTCCGTTCTACTCTGCTCCGCTCCCGTTGCTGCAGAAACCTTTTGCTGCAGTTCCTCTCTGCAATCCTTGCAGTTCCACTCTGCTTAGCTTCTGCAGTATCTCTTGCTGCAGCTTCTCTCCACATTCTTTGTGGCTCTGCTCAGCTTTTGTTGCTACGCTATCTCTTGCTGCTTTTCCACTCCTATCTGCAGTCTTGCACTCCTCTCCTGTGTGAACAGGTCCAAACCTGTTTCTTCATACCTCATTCCTTTCTGCTTGTTTCCTTTCCTGCTCCTCCTGTGTGAACAGGTCCCTACCTGTTCCTTCATATTTCATATCTGTTCCTGCACCTCCAGTGTGAACAGGTCCCTCCAAACTATATATCTGTACCTGCACCTCCAGTGTGAACAGGTCCCTACCTGTTCCTCCAAACTACATATCTGTTCCTGCACCTCCAGTGTGAACAGGCCCCTACCTGTTCCTTCATATACCACATCAACCAATCCTGTGTTCCTGCCAGTCCTGCCATTCCTGCCCTGCCTTCCAGTCCTGTGTTCTCTGCAGTGCCTCCCAATCCTGTGTTCCTGCCGTTCCTGCCCTGCCTTCCAGTCCTGTGTTCCTGCTGTCCTAGCCAGTCTTGTGTTCTCTGCCGTGTCTCTGCCAGCCTACTCGTCTGAGTTCCAGCCGTGCTCTTCTGCCAGTCCTGCCTAATGCCCGCACCAATCCTGGTGTTCCTGTCTCCCAAGTGGGATCAGCAGCCACAGCCAGACACCACCCTGGAGTAGCACCTGGCAGCTGCCTGCTGCACAAGCCTGACCTCACCATCAGAGGCTCCAGTGAAAACCCAGGCAGCTGTCATAGTTACGCCCCTTCCAGGGTAGTCTGGTTTGTGGCACAGTGGGGCCACAAACCCCCCGAGCTCACGCCCACCAGTCAGGGCGTGAGCGTGACAGTTTGCACAGGCCATGGCCTCCGCTGTATCCCATGTCCTACCGCTCTCAGAGCATGATGAACTTTCTCTCTACCAGTATGAGCAAGCTGAAGAATTTGTTCCGCCCTGTGTCGTTCCAATTGAGGAGACCTCGGGCCAAATCATAGTTTCAAATGCTCTCTACAACCAACTTCTGGCCTATGAGGAAGAGCACAACCCAGCAGACCCACCTAGGTTCTATGGGAATCCAGAGGAATGCCAAAGCTTCCTGGAACAGTGCTTGCGCTACATCCTGCAGAATGCAGCTTGTTTTCCCTCTGACCTGATTAAGGTGGGCTACATCATATCCTACCTAGCAGGAGATGCTTTATTATGGATTTGTCCCCTCTGGGAAGCAGGGGATCCTATCATCATGAGTCTTGGGGCCTTCCGTAAAGTCTTTGACATGCCTCGTCCTGCTGCTCCTGTAAAGTCTTCCCCATCTAGATCCGAGAGGCGCTCCAGACGGGCGAAACCCGTGAAGAAACCTCCACATCAAGCCATGATCGTCTGTGATCCTCCAGTTCCTCTACCCGTTAAAGCAGCTACTCAAATAGAACCCAAAAAGACTGTCAAGAGTGGACTGGCAAAGCACCAGTCTAAGACCAGTCGTAAGAAGGCCTTACTATGTCGCTGCTGTTGTGAGGGACACCTGGATAGCCTCTGTCCAGGGGATCTAAAGCTCCAAAACCTCGGGCCAGTAGGAGAGACTGCCCTTGGTGAGAATAATTCCCTTCCGCTAAAGTCGGTGTCTGTTCCGGTGCCTTGTGGGAGCTTCGGCCCTGCAGATATATTCAAGCTGCTAACCAGACGGAGTCTAAATGTGGTTCCTGTTCCACTACTCCAGAATCCTGTGAAGGTGTTTGGTGATGCTCGAGCCCTACTTATGAACAGTCCAGTGTTGAAGGGACAACTACAGCTCCAAATCGGAGCATTGTATGCGGAGAAATTTGTTTTCCACTTGTTGACCAGTCCGCCCGTCGGTCGTTCTGAACCGGATACTCTGCTGCCCGTTCCGGCCCGAAGACCCAGCGTGGTTCTGCGTTTGGAACTATCAAGTCTCCAGAAGTTTCTTGTTCCTAATCTGCAAGGTCAATGTACAGTGTTGATATCTTCTCCACCTAATCAGCTGGCTATTGAGTCACAGTGTGCTGACCTCACTGAAGTAAAGGAAGCAGTGGCGTCCTCTCCGCACACCTCCAGTGACCAGTTCCCAGAAACATCCCTGTTGCTTAAAAAATTTTCTCTGAACTTTGGGAAGAAGATGCTTCCTGTAATGATGCCTTCAGATTCCATGTGGCAGGTGGATGAAGAAGTTGAAGCTGAAGCTCTTGCATCTCTGTTCTTCACCAATCCGGAGGAAGAGATGGTCCAGTTTTGTCTGAGTAACAAGCTGATGGGGCTTCCTGAATGTATGCCTTCTGCTTCCAAGTGGCTACTTGATACTAAGACAGAGACTTACTCATCCTCTAATCTAGAAGAGGAGGTCCATTTTTTTCAGGGTACCAGGCTGAAGATGTTTCCTGTATGTATGCCTCCAGTTTCCATCTGGCTATTTGGTGAAGATCCCAAGACAGAAGTATTCTCATCTCTGCTTCCCACCGGTCTAAAGGAGAAGGTCCAATTTTCTTGTAATGATGGGCTTAAGTTGGATCCAGTGAACGTGTCTTCAGTTTCCAAGGAATCACATTATGTTGTGGTCAAATCGCAAGCTTCCAAGTCCCTGCTTTCAATTAACCAGGTGAAAGAAGTCCTGGCCCTTGCATCTTCTGTGTGGGAAGCTGATCTTACTGGACTCAAAGAGACTGGGCAACCTGAGATCTCTAATGTCTCATATACCTCATTCTACCAGAGGAATGTTGTGATGGCTCTGACTATGTGTGCTCCTATCCTTCTTCTACAAGTTATTCTGGCGGGCTTGAAGAAGAGGGGCCGTAAAGGGAGGGTACTGTAACAACTGTGCTGGCATCACGTCATGGCCTCACATCTCTCACACTATCTTACTCACTGCTCCAGGTCATGATGTGGTTTCTGTTTCATGCCAGCTCCATGTTCTGTGTCTCTGCTCTCTGCATGCCTCATGGCTATGTGTATAGGGGGCCGGCGCCTGAACTCTCTGGTTCTAGGAATCAGGTGCATCTGTCTAATCAGTTCCTGACCAATTATCAAGAGGCCTCCTGTATATAGTGCAGCTCCACCCTGTGGTCTGGGCCTGTGCAATGTGTTAGCTCAGTTTGTTTCTTGCTTCTGAGTTTGCCAGGTCCTGCTCTGAGTTACTCCCTCTCTGGAGGCTTTTCTCTGTGCTATTGCCTTGATCTTGTAGTCCGCCCTCCAGGAGGCAGAATATCCTGGTCCCTGTGTCTTTGTCCCTGTGTCTTGTTCCATTGCCTTGTCTGTACTTTGTCTTTTCTCGGTCTCCTTGTCTGTGGCTTCCTTCCCTGCTGTGTCTTTCCTTGTGTTCTCAGTCTGCTTACACTCTGCACTCTTGCGGCTCTGCCTGCTCTGTATCTTGGTGGCTTTGCCGCTGCTCCGCACTCCTGCGGTTCTGCTCCGTTCTACTCTGCTCCGCTCCCGTTGCTGCAGAAACCTTTTGCTGCAGTTCCTCTCTGCAATCCTTGCAGTTCCACTCTGCTTAGCTTCTGCAGTATCTCTTGCTGCAGCTTCTCTCCACATTCTTTGTGGCTCTGCTCAGCTTTTGTTGCTACGCTACCGCTTGCTGCTTTTCCACTCCTATCTGCAGTCTTGCACTCCTCTCCTGTGTGAACAGGTCCCAACCTGTTTCTTCATACCTCATTCCTTTCTGCTTGTTTCCTTTCCTGCTCCTCCTGTGTGAACAGGTCCCTACCTGTTCCTTCATATTTCATATCTGTTCCTGCACCTCCAGTGTGAACAGGTCCCTACCTGTCCCTCCAAACTATATATCTGTACTTGCACCTCCAGTGTGAACAGGTCCCTACCTGTTCCTCCAAACTACATATCTGTTCCTGCACCTCCAGTGTGAACAGTTCCCTACCTGTTCCTCCAAACTACATATCTGTTCCTGCACCTCCAGTGTGAACAGGTCCCTACCTGTTCCTCCAAACTACATATCTGTACTTGCACCTCCAGTGTGAACAGGCCCCTACCTGTTCCTCCAAACTACATATCTGTACCTGCACCTCCATTGTGAACAGGCCCCTACCTGTTCCTTCGTATACCACATCAACCAATCCTGTGTTCCTGCCAGTCCTGCCGTTCCTGCCCTGCCTTCCAGTCCTGTGTTCTCTGCAGTGCCTCCCAATCCTGTGTTCCTGCCAGTCCTGCCCTGCCTTCCAGTCCTGTGTTCCTGCTGTCCTAGCCAGTCCTGTGTTCTCTGCCGTGTCTCTGCCAGCCTACTCGTCTGAGTTCCAGCCGTGCTCTTCTGCCAGTCCTGCCTAATGCCCGCACCAATCCTGGTGTTCCTGTCTCCCAAGTGGGATCAGCAGCCACAGCCAGACACCACCCTGGAGTAGCACCTGGCAGCTGCCTGCTGCACAAGCCTGTCCTCACCATCAGAGGCTCCAGTGAAAACCCAGGCAGCTGTCATAGTTATGCCCCTTCCAGGGTAGTCTGGTTTGTGGCACAGTGGGGCCACAAACCCCCCGAGCTCACGCCCATCAGTCAGGGCGTGAGCGTGACAATTGGTATCTATTTTTACTTTTGACATTTACCGGTAGCTGCTGCATTTCCCACCCTAGGCTTATACTCGAGTCATTAAGTTTTCCCAGTTTTTTGTGGCAAAATTAGGGGGTTCGGCTTATACTCGAGTATGTACGGTAAATGTTCAATTTTTTTTAAACATTCCAAAAATTCCTGTGAAGCACCTGAAGGGTTAACAAACTTTTTGAATGTGGTTTTGAGCACCTTGAGGGGTGAAGTTTTTAGAATGGTGTCACTTTTGGGCATTTTCTGTCATATGGCCCCTCAAAGTCACTTCAAGTGTGATGTGGTGCCTAAAAAAATGGTTTTGCAAATTTTGTTGTAAAAATGAGAAATCGCTGGTCAACTTTTAACCCTTATAACTTCTTAACAAAAAAAAAAAAAGCAGACATGTGAATAATGTTATTTATTTACTATTTTGTATGATATGACTCTCTAAGGGCATAAAAACTAAAAGTTTAAAAATTGCAAAATGTTAGAAATTTTCGCCAAATTTCCGTTTTTTTCACAAATAAACGCATGTCAAATTGAAGAAATTTTACCACTATTATAAAGTACAATATGTCACGAGAAAACAGTCTCAGAATCACCAGGATCCGTTGAAGCGTTTCAGAGTTATTACCTCATAAAGGGTCAGTGGTCAGAATTGAAAAAAATGGCTTGGTCAGGAAGTTGAAAACAGGCTTCGGGGTGAAGGGGTTAATGCCCAAGGGTCTAAACAGCGAAATTGAACTATTTGCCTTTAATACATTATTATTATTTATTTGCATTAAAAAAAAAGGAGAAGGTATTCACCGATCTGTAAAGTTCTCTTGCTTTATTAAATTTCCGTTAAGAGTTCATGGCCAGGAGAGTGAGGACAGGCGCTCGTGTGAGCATTACTTGACGACGGCCGTTTCACGCTCTATCCGCGCTTCCACGGCTCAGTATGTGAAAGGACATGTGGGGAGAGGCAATATACTTCAGCCACAGCATACTCCTTCCCCCCACAAAAACTCCTCCCATCACGTCATAGGATACAAACTTAAATCAGTGAATTAAAACATAATTAAAAACAAAGCATCCATTGCACCATACATTAGAAAGATGACATTGTCACCAAAGCAGGGAAATAATTATTTACATTTGCAATTTCTAACACCATTTGCAAAACTAACACATAAATTGAGATCGACTTCCCACATATTTAGAATGCACAATACCTAAAACCCATATCTATGTTCGGTCACAAAAATACCGACATATCCAGTTTGTCATTTAATCCCATCGGACCCATCGCGTTAGTGCGCATGATCCATTTCGCCTCATGTCTAAGAAGGAGATTGTTCCAGTCCCCACCCCGTATAGGTGAGTAGACCCTCTCAATCCCCGCAAATGACAGGACATTAGAGTTTCCCCATGTATTTCTTTTACATGAATGATTAACCTAGAAACTCCTTTACCCGAACCAATTGACTTGTAATGTTCCCGAAATCGCACATACATCGGACGTATTGTTTTTCCAATGTAATAGTACTTACCAGGGTAGAAGAGCACATAAACTACATGGTCTGTCTTACAAGTGATGATATCTGTAACCAGATGTTCTATGGCCTTCATACGTAACACCCGACTAGTGTCGTGATGTTTACAGAAGGGGCAATGCCCGCATTTATAATTACCCTTGGGGACCCCCATTCTTAGCCAGTTTTTATCTTGTCTTTCTATGCGTTTTCTCACCAATTTATCCCTTAGTCTAGTGCTACGTCTATTCGATATTACGGGACCCCTAGCTATTATCTCCGCTATATCTTTGTCCCTTTCTAAAATGTGCCAATTCTTTCTTATAGATGAACGTATCTGTTGATCCATAGTACTATACTGAAAACATAAAATAAACCTCCTTCCTTTATCTTCCTTCCTATTCCTAATCAATGCTCTAATTTCTGAGACTCCCGCATCCTTCACTGTATCATCCCTCACTTTCTCAAATGCTGTTCGTAAAAGTTCTTCTGGGTACCCCCTATGTCTGAACCTATTGTGCAGTTCTGCCGATTGTCTCAAAAAACCTTCCTCTGTATTGTTAAAGGGCCACTTTCACCCCCTCCAGCCGTTATAAACTAAAAGAGCCACCTTGTGCAGCAGTAATGCTGCATTCTAACAAGGTGGCTCTTTTAGTTTTTTGTTCATGTATTCCCAAAATAAAGCGCTTTGAAACTTATCCAAAATACCTCTCTTTGTCCATGGAGGCGGGTCCTCACTCCCCAGCTTGAACCGGTACTCTGCCGTCACTCACGTCTTCAGGGGCTTTCGGCGCCGCCCCCTCAACGCTTTTTTCGCTTCAAAACCGGCGCCTGCACTGTGTACAACTGTGTGGGGCAGGCGCAGTAAGCTCTGGCCGTCTGACGTCCCAGCCAGGCTTGCAGACTGCGCCTGTGCAGACAGTGCGGCCACCCACCTTGGGAATCCCAGCCCCGCACTGTGCATAATGCATAACACACTGTACATATCCCCAAAGTACACAAGTTTGTTAGTTCTCCCCCTGGGCACCCCATCGTGTCTGGGATAGGTTCGCTCACTGAGCCCCTGTCTCAGTACATAGATTGGTTGCTACGCCCATTATTGAAAGACATGCCTTCATATCTCAAGGACACAAATGCTTTTCTGAGGAACGTGCAGCAATTCACATGGCAATCGAATTTTGCTTTGGCATCAATCGATGTCGAGAGCTTATATACTAAAATCCCTCAAACATTGGGAGTGCAAGCTATTGAACAGATATTGAGTACTGTGGGGAAATGTCGACACTTTGTAGATTTTGTTTGTGAAAGGATGAGATTAGCATTGTCTCACAATGCTTTCACGTTTATGGATAAATGGTATCGGCAAGAGGTCAGGACAGCAATGGGGACTCCGGCAGCTTGCACATTCGCAAATTTGTTTTTAGGATTTTTTGAGGAGAGGTACATATACTCTATAGATAACAGATTTGTGAGGCACATTAAACTCCATTTAAGATTTGTCGATGACATATTCATCGTGTGGGATGGACCTGCTGATACTTTCCATGAATTTGTGGCTCATCTCAACATGCATAATACGATGAATATGGCATTTACAGCTGTGTACGGGGGGCAACAGTTAGAGTTCCTTGCCGTATTGGTGGAAATAAGAGGGATCCATCTGTACATCAATTTACCGCAAACCCACAGCGACTAATGCGATGATGCCTTATGATAGCAGTCACTCTGGACATACAAAGCGTTCTTTACCTTATAGCCAATTTTTAAGGGTCAGAAGAGTTAACAATACAGAGGAAGGTTTTTTGAGACAATCGGCAGAACTGCACAATAGGTTCAGACATAGGGGGTACCCAGAAGAACTTTTACGAACATCATTTGAGAAAGTGAGGGATGATACAGTGAAGGATGCGGGAGTCTCAGAAAATAGAGCATTGATTAGGAATAGGAAGGAAGATAAAGGGAGGAGGTTTACTTTCTGTTTTCAGTATAGTACTATGGATCAACAGATACGTTCATCTATAAGAAAGAATCGGCACATTTTAGAAAGGGACAAAGATATAGCGGAGGTAATAGCTAGAGGTCCCGTAATATTGAATAGACGTAGCACTAGACTGAGGGATAAATTGGTGAGAAACCGCATAGAAAGACAAGATAAAAACTGGCTAAGTATGGGGGTCCCCAAGGGTAATTATAAATGCGGGCATTGCCCCTTCTGTAAACATCACGACACTAGTCGGGTGTTACGTATGGGGGCCATAGAACATCTGGTTACAGATTTAATCACTTGTAAGACAGACCATGTAGTTTATGTGCTCTTCTGCCCGTGTAAGTACTATTACGTTGGAAAAACAATACGTCCGATGTATGTGCGATTTCGGGAACATTACAAGTCAATTGGTTCAGGTAAAGGAGTTCCTAAGTTAATCACTCATGTAAAAGAAATACATGGGGAAAGCCTAATGTCCTGTCATTTGCGGGGATTGAGAGGGTCTACTCACCTATACGGGGCGGGGACTGGAACAATCTCCTTCTTAGACATGAGGCGAAATGGATCATGCGCACTAACGCGATGGGTTTGATGGGATTAAATGACAAACTGGATATTTCGGTATTTTTGTGACCGAACGTAGATATGGGTTTTAGGTATTGTGCATTCTAGATATGTGGGAAGTGGATCTCAATTTATGTGTTAGTTTTGCAAATGGTGTTAGGAATTGCAAATGTAAATAATTATATCCCTGCTTTGGTGACAATGTCAACTTTCTAATGTATGGTGCAATGGATGTTTTGTTTTTAATTATGTTTTAATTCACTGATTTAAGTTTGTAGCCTATGACGTGATGGGAAGAGTTTTTGTGGGGGGGGGGGGGGGAGTATGCTGTGGCTGGTGTTATGATGCGGTGGTCTAGGAGCAACATGGAACGAGCTCTGAAGGAAGTGGTAACTGTACTGACCGCAGTCCCTAAGCTCAACACAACACTAGAAGCAGCCGTGGAATGCTCCTAACTCTCCCTATGCATCTCGTCACAGCCTAAGAGCTAACTACCCCTAAAGACAGAAGCAGGAAAACTATCTTGCCTCAGAGAAAATCCCCAAAGGATAGATTAGCCCCCCACAAATAATGACTGTGAGTGGAGAGGGAAAAGACATACACAGAATGAAACCAGGATGAGCACAGGAGGCCAGTCTAGCTTGATAGATAGGACATGATGGAATACTGTGCGGTCAGTATAAAACACTACAAAAATCCACGCAGAGTTTACTAAAAATCTCCACACCTGACTAAAGGTGTGGAGGGTAAATCTGCTTCCCAGAGCTTCCAGCAAGACAGAATTAATTCATACTGATAAGCTGGACAAACATAGAAAGCACTGAACGGATAAGTCCACAATCTGTGAACAGAACAGAGCAAGTAAGAACTTAGCTTTGCTGAACTGGTCAGGAAAACAGGGAAATCCAAAGAGATGTGAATCCAACCAGAAACCATTTACAAGTGGCACTAGCTGAAGGAACAGCCAGACCTAAATAGCCGAGCAGAAGAGAAGATAAGTGGAGGCAGCCGATGACAGCTAACTCCAAGGAGCAGCCATACCACTTGAAACCACAAGAGGAAGCCCAAGAGCAGAACTCACAAAAGTGCCACTTACAACCACCGGAGGGAGCCCAAGAGCGGAATTCACAACAGTACCCCCCCCTTGAGGAGGGGTCACCGAACCCTCACCAGAGCCCCCAGGCCGATCAGGATGAGCCAAATAAAAAGCACGAACCAAATCGGCGGCATGGACATCGGAGGCAACAACCCAAGAATTATCCTCCTGGCCATAACCCCTCCACTTGACAAGATACTGAAGCCTCCGCCTCGAAAAACGAGAATCCAAAATCTTCTCAACCTCATATTCCAACTCTCCCTCAACCAACACCGGGGCAGGAGGGTCAACCGAGGGAACAACGGGCACCACATATCTCCGCAACAAAGATCTATGGAAAACATTATGAATGGCAAAAGAGGCTGGAAGAGCCAAACGAAACGACACCGGATTAATAATTTCAGAAATTTTATAAGGACCAATAAACCGAGGCTTAAACTTAGGGGACGAAACCTTCATAGGAACATGACGAGAAGACAACCAAACCAAATCCCCCACACGAAGCCGGGGACCAACACACCGACGGCGGTTAGCAAAATGCTGAGCCCTCTCCTGAGACAACGTCAAATTGTCCACCACAGGAGTCCAAATCTGCTGCAGCCTGTCCACCACAGAATCAACACCAGGACAATCAGAAGGCTCAACCTGCCCAGAAGAAAAGCGAGGATGAAAACCAAAATTACAAAAGAAAGGAGAAACCAAAGTAGCCGAACTAGCCCGATTATTAAGGGCAAACTCGGCCAAAGGCAAGAAAGACACCCAATCATCCTGATCAGCAGACACAAAGCATCTCAAATAGGTCTCCAAGGTCTGATTAGTTCGCTCAGTTTGGCCATTAGTCTGAGGATGAAACACCGAAGAAAAAGACAAATCAATGCCCAGCCTAGCACAAAAGGACTGCCAAAATCTAGAGACAAACTGAGAACCTCTGTCAGACACAATATTCTCCGGAATGCCATGCAAACGAACCACATGCTGAAAAAACAATGGAACCAGATCTGAGGAGGAAGGCAACTTAGGCAAAGGTACCAGATGGACCATTTTAGAGAACCGGTCACAAACAACCCAGATAACAGACATCTTCTGGGAAACAGGAAGATCCGAAATAAAATCCATGGAAATATGCGTCCAGGGCCTCTCAGGGACCGGCAAAGGCAAAAGCAACCCACTAGCGCGGGAACAGCAAGGCTTGGCTCGGGCGCAAGTCCCACAGGATTGCACAAAAGCACGGACATTGCGCGACAAGGACGGCCACCAAAAGGACCTAGCAACCAAATCTCTGGTACCAAAAATCCCAGGATGACCAGCCAACACTGAACAATGAACCTCAGAAATTACCTTACTTGTCCATCTATCAGGAACAAACAGCTTCCCCACAGGACAGCTGTCAGGCCTATCAGCCTGAAATTCCTGAAGCACCCGCCGCAAATCAGGAGAGATGGCAGAAAGAATCATCCCTTCCTTAAGAATGCCAACCGGTTTAAGGACTCCAGGAGAATCAGGCGAAAAACTCCTAGAGAGGGCATCAGCCTTAACATTCTTAGATCCCGGAAGATACAAGACCACAAAATCAAAACGGGAGAAAAACAGGGGCCATCGAGCCTGTCTAGGATTAAGCCGCTTGGCCGACTCGAGGTAAATCAGATTCTTATGATCGGTCAGGATCACAACGCGGTGCTCAGCTCCCTCAAGCCAATGTCGCCACTCCTCAAACGCCCACTTCATAGCCAACAACTCCCGATTGCCGACATCATAATTGCGTTCCGCAGGCGAAAACTTTCTGGAAAAAAAAGCACACGGTTTCATCAAAGAACCATCAGACTCCCTCTGAGACAAAATGGCCCCTGCCTCAATCTCAGAAGCGTCGACCTCAACCTGAAAAGGAAGAGAAACATCCGGCTGACGCAACACAGGGGCAGAAGTAAATCTGCGTTTAAGCTCCTGAAAGGCCTCAACAGCCGCAGAGGACCAATTCGTCACATCCGCGCCTTTCTTCGTCAAATCAGTAAGGGGCTTAACCACACTGGAAAAGTTGGCAATGAAACGGCGATAGAAATTAGCAAAGCCCAAAAATTTTTGAAGGCCCTTCACAGATGTGGGCTGAATCCAGTCATGAATAGCTTGGACCTTAAAAGGATCCATTGACTATGTACCCCTTGACAACCCCAACTAGTCACAGACATAGTTTTCCAATCCAGCACCGGATTATGTTCCTGTAACGATGGAAAACCCAGTACAACAACATCATGCAGGTTATGCAACACCAGAAAACGGCAATCTTCCTGATGTGCTGGAGCCATGTACATAGTCATCTGCGTCCAGTACTGAGGTTTATCCTTGGCCAAGGGTGTAGCATCAATACCCCTCAAAGGAATAGGGCTCTGCAAAGGCTGCAAGGAAAAACCACAGCGCCTGGCGAATTCTAAGTCCATTAAGTTCAGGGCAGCGCCTGAATCCACAAATGCCATGACAGAAAAGGACGACAATGATCAAATCAGGGTCACAGATAAGAGAAATTTAGGCTGTATAGTACTAATGGTAACAGACCTAGCGACTCTCTTAGTACTCTTAGGGCAATCAGAGATAACATGAGCCGAATCACCACAGTAAAAACACAGCCTATTCTGACGTCTGAATTCCTGCCGTTCCATTCTAGTCAAAATCCTATCACATTGCATAGGTTCAGGACTTTGCTCAGAGGATACTGCCATATGGTGCACAGCTTTGCGCTCGCGCAGACGCCGATCATTCTGAATGGCTAGAGACATAGATTCGCTCAAACCGGCAGGCGTAGGAAAGCCCACCATAACATCTTTAAGGGCTTCAGAAAGACCTTTTCTGAAAATAGCAGCCAGAGCCTCCTCATTCCATTTAGTGAGCACAGACCATTTTCTAAATTTCTGGCAGTATAATTCTGCCGCTTCCTGACCTTGACACAAGGCCAACAGGGTTTTTTCTGCATGATCCACAGAATTAGGTTCGTCATACAATAATCCGAGCGCTTGAAAAAATGCGTCTACATTCAATAATGCCGGATCCCCTGTTTCAAGAGAAAAAGCCCAGTCTTGAGGGTCACCACGCAGCAAGGATATGATGATCTTTACTTGCTGAATGGGATCACCAGAAGAACGGGGTTTCAAAGCAAAAAAACAATTTGCAGTTATTTTTAAAGTTCAAAAACTTGGATCTGTCCCCAAAAAACAAATCAGGAGTAGGAATTCTAGGCTCTAAAGCCGGAGTCAGGACAACATAATCTTGGATATTCTGTACTCTTGCAGCAAGTTGATCCACACGAGAAAACAAACCCTGAACATCCATGCCAGAGCATATATCCTAAACCACCCAGATAACAAGAGGAAAAAAAAAGAGACAAACCAGAGCACAGAAAAAAAAATGGTTCAGAACTTTCTTTTCCTTCTTTTGAGCTGCATTTAATTCATTTTTGGCCACTTGTACTGTTATGATGCGGTGGTCTAGGAGCAACATGGAACGAGCTCTGAAGGAAGTGGTAACTGTACTGACCGCAGTCCCTAAGCTCAACACAACACTAGAAGCAGCCGTGGAATGCTCCTAACTCTCCCTATGCATCTCGTCACAGCCTAAGAGCTAACTACCCCTAAAGACAGAAGCAGGAAAACTATCTTGCCTCAGAGAAAATCCCCAAAGGATAGATTAGCCCCCCACAAATAATGACTGTGAGTGGAGAGGGAAAAGACATACACAGAATGAAACCAGGATGAGCACAGGAGGCCAGTCTAGCTTGATAGATAGGACATGATGGAATACTGTGCGGTCAGTATAAAACACTACAAAAATCCACGCAGAGTTTACTAAAAATCTCCACACCTGACTAAAGGTGTGGAGGGTAAATCTGCTTCCCAGAGCTTCCAGCAAGACAGAATTAATTCATACTGATAAGCTGGACAAACATAGAAAGCACTGAACGGATAAGTCCACAATCTGTGAACAGAACAGAGCAAGTAAGAACTTAGCTTTGCTGAACTGGTCAGGAAAACAGGGCAATCCAAAGAGATGTGAATCCAACCAGAAACCATTTACAAGTGGCACTAGTTGAAGGAACAGCCAGACCTAAATAGCCGAGCAGAAGAGAAGATAAGTGGAGGCAGCCGATGACAGCTAACTCCAAGGAGCAGCCATACCACTTGAAACCACAAGAGGGAGCCCAAGAGCAGAACTCACAAAAGTGCCACTTACAACCACCGGAGGGAGCCCAAGAGCGGAATTCACAACAGGCTGGAGTATATTGCCTCTCCCCACATGTCCTTTCACA
This sequence comes from Ranitomeya imitator, assembly GCF_032444005.1. Lineage (NCBI taxonomy): Eukaryota > Metazoa > Chordata > Amphibia > Anura > Dendrobatidae > Ranitomeya > Ranitomeya imitator. The sequence continues at coordinate 761,606,159 of NC_091284.1, read as the reverse complement.
TACTGACCCGTGGAAGTGCGGATAGAGCGCGAAACGGCCGTCGTCAAGTAATGCTCACACGAGCTCCTATCCTCACTCTCCTGGCCATGAACTCTTAATGCAAATTTAATAAAGCAAGAGAACTTTACAGATCGGTTAGTGCCTTCTCCTTTCTTTTTTGATGCAAGTGAATTTACCTGTGGTTTTCTGGAAGAGCACCCGGAATCTTTAAGTATAGCGTAACCGTTTTGGTTGACAAATACACCTATGGGACATACAGGCTGCGTGTCGTACGTGGGAAGCAGTGCCGTCCACTTTTCTTTTTTACTCTATTGTTATTTATTTATATAGCACCATTAATTCCATGGTGCTGTACATGAGAAAAGGGGTTACATACAGGGTTATAGATATCGTTAACGGTAAACAAATTTACAATGATAGACTGGTACGGAGGAGAGAGGACCCTGTCCTTGCGGACTTACATTCTTCAGGATAATGGGGAAGAGACAGGAGGTCCTGGTGCTGCATCATTAGTGGTGGTGAGGCGGCAGCTCTGGTGGTGGTGAGACAGCAGCTCGGGTGGTTGGTGAGGCGGCAGCAATGGCTGTGGCAACACGGCAGCTCAGGTGGTTGGTGACGTGGTGGCAGCTCGGGTGGTTGGTGAGGCGGCAGAATGGTTATTGCAGGCTGTAGGCTTTCCTGAAGAGATGGGTTTTCAGGTTCCATCTGAAGGATCCGAGGGTGGTGGATAATTGGACGTGTTGAGGATTTTCAGAAAATTAAAAACATGCATAAGTGAACGCCTATATGACATTTCCAATACCAGGAACAATAATCATAATATATCCTGTGTAGTGAAACATTTCATAGATCATCACTCACATAACATCAATTCTTTGAAAATAATGGGTTTGGAGAAAATAAAAAAAAGCCTCGTGGTGGTGATATTACGAGGATTTTACTAACTCGTGAAGCATACTGGATTTTTAACTTGGAAACTAGATTCTCTGACAGATTGAACAAGAAAAACAAAATTATGTTTCATTATTAACAAAGCATAATTTATTATAGTTCATTTATTCTAATATATTTGTCTTTTCATGTTTTTGTGTATTTTTTTTTTTTTTTTAATTTCGTGATTGATATGTATTTTCTCTCTGCATTAGGACATTCGATCATGTGATTTTTAACTTGGAAACTAGATTCCCTGACGGATTGAACAAGAAAAATGAAATCTTGTTTCATTACTAACAAAGCATGATTTATTATAGTTCATTTATTCTAATGCATTTGTCTTTTCATGTTTTTGTGTATTTATTCTTGTTTTTTTCTAAATTTCGTGATTTATATATATTTTCTGCATCAGGACTTTCGATCATGTGATATGTTTCTAACATTTGATTGGTGTCAAGATCCTTTTAAATGTTTGTTGGGTCTATGGTAGAACAGCTTTGATAAAGACCGCAGTAACGGTCGAAACGTGTCGATTTCCTCACATGTGTAATAGTGATGTCCGAGGAGCTTTTTGTAATTTAATGTCATTGGATTAAAGCATTCATTTTATCAAGAAGGAGCTGGAACATTTTCCTCTTTTTTCATAAGTATTCAGACCCTTTGCTCAGTATTGAGTAGAAGCACCCTTTAGAGCTAGTACAGCCATGAATCTTCTTAGGAATAATGCAACAAGCTTTTCACACCTGGATTTGGACACAGGTTCAGTTACTGTACCGGCAGAAGCCTGCCGCTGGGGCCCAATGGGCAGATGAGATGGGGCCTGATGCGGGCCCTTCTGCTCACCGGGCCCCATATGCCAGTCAGGGCAGCTATGCCCTGATGGCGGCCCTGGCTGTGAGCGCTCACTGTGCCAGCAGGGATCTGATTGCAGTTCAGCACGGCTAGGAACGGAACGCAGCGACTGGAGGTATCCTCTAACTGTATATCCCCCAGAAATGGATTATGGCGTGGGACACAGCGACAGACAGGGATGGTATATTGTTGGTTTTTTATTTTACTTTTATTACAGGAGATCAAGGGCTTCGCTTGGATTAGGCGTTGCTGTAAGTATGGTTTAATTAAGAATAATAAAAGGTGTCTGTGTCATTTATTTTTCATATAAAAGACTATATCCTGGCTGTGTCTTCATTTAACATTACAACTATAGGATTAGTAATGGATAGGTGTCTTATAGACACTTCTCCACTACTAAGCCATGGGCTTGATGTCACCAGTGACATCAACCTCACAACTATTACCCCACGTGCCACCGCTACAGGGCAAGTGGGAAGAGCCGGGCAAAGCGCCAGAATTGGCGCATCTAATAGATGTGCCTTTTCTGGGCAGCTGCGAGCTGCTATTTTTAGGCTGGGGGGTCTATATCTATGGCACCAGCCTGAGAATACCAGCACCCAGCTGTGAGGTTTAGCAAGGCTGGTTGTCAAAAATGAAGGGGAACCCATGCCGTTTTTTTAAATTATTTATTTAGATAATTTAAAAATATGGCATGGGGACCCCTCTATTCTTGATATCCAACCTTACTGAAGCTGACAGCTGAGGGTTGCAGCCCCCAGCTGTGAGTTTTGTCTGGCTGGTTATCAAAAATAGGGGGGAACCCACGCCGTTTTTTTTAAAATTACCGTACTTATTTACAGCGCAGGAGCAACAGATGAATACTTGCATCCGCCACTCCTGCTGTCAGTTATTAGCAGCAGCAAGGGTAGGCTGATGGGAGTAATAGTCCCATCAGCCGCCGCCTGCTGTCTATATTACTTAAATGTAACTCTCATCATTCTCCCCTGCTCGCGCCGATCGCCGACAGAGCAGGGGAGAATGAGGAGAGCAGTGTTCAGTAACCGGCGCCGGGGAACAACACTTGCTGTACTCCAGTATGGAAGAAACTGCAAAAACGGTGGTTGGCTCTCAGAGACAAGGGCATGTGAGTACCCAGTGTGAGAGCACCGTAGAAGTCCAGCATAGCCCAGTTACCATAGAGCACGTCTTTTTGTGTATTCCAGGGATTATCCGCCCCTGCAGCAACTAAAAAAGATGGCAAGTCGGGGAAAAAATAGAAAATGCCCTATTTGCACCTCAAGGCTACCAGAGACCTGGCAAAATCCCCTCTGCGATGCATGCACCATGAGAGTCGTGGGGGAAGAACAAGCTGCACTTATGTGAAACATGAGGTCTATTATAAGGTAGGAGGTGCATTCTTCAGTATCTGGTCTAGTATGCCCTCAGACTGAACAATCGGTTCCCCAGGGGTCCCGTAAGAGACCAAGAGAATCTGACTTTTCATCAGAAGAGGATTTTTCCAAGTCTGAGATAGAGGAAGAGGGATCAGGCATGGATCCTCCAGAGAAGGGAAAGAGATATCTATTTTCCTCCGCGGACACGGACGAGCTCCTTGGTGCTGTAAGACACACTATGCAGATAGAGGAATCCCCAGCAACTCTCTCAGTACAGGATGAAATGTTTGGGGGACTACGTTCGCAGACTTCAAAGGTCTTTCCAGTTAACGCCCATATAAGTTCTATGATCCTAGAGGAATGGGAAGAGGCAGAAAAGAGACTGGCGATTCCCAGGGACTTTAGGCTGCGACTACCGTTTGATTCTGAGGAGATCAGGGTCTGGGAAGACATCCCTAAAATAGACATCCCGATAGCAAAGGTGTCCAAAAGAACGGCTATTCCTTTTGAGGACTTCTCCAGTCTGAAGTAACCGATGGACCGAAAGACTGATGTGCTTCTGAAAAGGGCCTGGGAGAGTTCAGCAGCAAAAATATCTGCTAACATACAGTAGCAGCAACATCTGTAGCACGTTCTATGCATTTATGGATAGATGATTTAGAGGAGCACCTGACATTTAAAACTCCTAGAGAATCTATCCTAAAGTCCCTTCCCCTATTGAAACTGGCAACTGGTTTCCTGGCAGACACTTCCACCGAGTCTGTCAGGTTTGCGGCCAGAAATCAATCACTGTCCAATGCAGCTCAAAGAGCCATCTGGCTAAAGAGCTGGTTGGGGGACACACAATCAAAAAAACAAGCTTTGCTCTATTCCTTTCTCAGGGGGGAAGGTATTTGGGCCCATACTATACGATGTCTTAGAAAATATCAGGACTAGGAAGTGGACCCTCTGGGTCACGACTTCAGAGCCCCCGAGGGCGAGTGAACCAGATGGTGCCACCCCCTGTACAGCGAGTGTTAGGGACAGGCTCAAGGAGGGTGAAGCCGCAACTGCCAGAGCCAAAGGGGCGACTGAAGATAGAACAGAGAGAGAACGGAGGACGAAGGGAAGATGGAGCTACTGAAGAGGCTAGAATGGCGGAGGCACTGGACAGATAGGGGCAGTAAAAGACAAAGTACTGACCGGAAAGATGAAGGCAAACGTAGACGAAAACAACGGAGACTCAGAACTAGCAGGCACAACAGGAACACAGGACTGGCAGGTATGGCAGGAACACGGAACTGGAAGCACAGCAGGAACACGGGACTGGAAGGCACAGCAGGAACACGGAACTGGAAGGCACAGCAGGAACACGGGACTGGCAGGCACAGCAAGAACACGGGACTGGAAGGCACAGCAGGAACACGGAACTGGAAGGCACAGCAGGAACGCGGGACTGGAAGGCACAGCCGGAACGCGGGACTGGAAGGCACAGCCGGAACGCGGGACTGGAAGGCACAGCCGGAACACGGGACTGGAAGGCACAGCCGGAACACGGGACTGGAAGGCACAGCAGGAACACAGGACTCAAAGGCACAGCAGACTGAGATAACCTAGAGACAAAGCAAGAGATGCACGGAGCATAGGAACCTAAGTGTGACAATCTGACTGCACTCTGATGAATATACAAAAAAGGTTGCACTCTATCGTGCAAAAGCATGTCTAATATGAAATATATGAAATATGAATAGCAAAATGGCTTTTGAACATTAGGAAAATATTTAAGAGACGCTTTGCACAGAATTTGATATAATCAAATAGTGTGAGCCCATCAACCAATCGTCAAGGTGGTCTCATAAAACTGATGGGTCCCTGATCTCCCTGTCCAAATGTGAACACTTACCGAAGGCCAATGTCTGTATGCATGGGTGAATGTGGACACCTCTGTTCAGCAAAGCCTACATATGGGTTGACCGGGACCAAGTGTGATGAGATGCAATTAAAAACCACATGGTGATGGGAGGAGTGCGCAGTCAGTCAGCTAACATAGAAATGACAGAAAAAAGACTCGCACATCCAAACTAGTGTGAATAGGTGCATACCAGGAGCAGCTACCTCCATACATAAATATACAAAAAAGGTTGCACTCTATCGTGCAAAAGCATGTCTAATATGAAATATATGAAATATGAATAGCAAAATGGCTTTTGAACATTAGGATAGAGTGCAACCCAGGCATACAGACATTGGCCTTCGGTAAGTGTTCACATTTGGACAGGGAGATCAGGGACCCATCAGTTTTATGAGACCACCTTGACGATTGGTTGATGGGCTCACACTATTTGATTATATCAAATTCTGTGCAAAGCGTCTCTTAAATATTTTTCTAATGTTCAAAAGCCATTTTGCTATTCATGCTTCATATATTTCATATTAGACATGCTTTTGCACGATAGAGTGCAACCTTTTTTGTATATTTATGTATGGAGGTAGCTGCTCCTGGTATGCACCTATTCACACTAGTTTGGATGTGCGAGTCTTTTTTCTGCACTCTGATGAAATCTGAGCGCAGTCCTATAGTGACCGTGAGGACGGAAGACTGAGACAATCTGACTGCACTCTGATGAAATCTGAGCGCAGTCCTATAGTGACCGTGAGGACGGAAGACTGTGACAATCTGACTGCACTCTGATGAAATCTGAGCGCAGTCCTATAGTGACCGAGAGGACGGAAGACTGTGACAATCTGACTGCACTCTGATGAAATCTGAGCGCAGTCCTATAGTGACCGTGAGGACGGAAGAACCGGACAGAGAGTGGACCCTCTGGGTCACGGTACTGATACACCCAGGGGCGAGCGAACCCGAGATGACAACCCCTATACAGGGATAGTTGGGGAGCAGGCCCGAGGGGAACAATACCGCAACAGCTGGCACCAAGAGGGACGGCTCTGGAAAGGACAGAAGGGAAGGACGGAAGTGGAGGAGAAATCCTGGGAATGAAAGTAAAAGGGAGAGGGGAGGAAGGGACGAACCAAGGGAGACAGGCTGGGAAAACGGAGGGAAGACAGGAGGAGAATGAGCCTGAGAAAACGGACCAGACCGGAGCAGAAAAGGATCTGAACCAGACAGAGACAGGGCCAAACGAAGGTACAAACTGCACACAACAATCAGGCACCTCCATTATGGAGGCGAGGCCTGATATAGCCCAAAGAAGTACCTGATTGGAGGAGACAGGAGCAGGGAGGGTCCGAAATGGTTAACTGGAGGAAGAAGTGCACGCTCGCGTCCTAAGGCGCATGTGTGGAGCAGGTACAGGACGGGAGGGAAGAGGAGCGCGCACCCCACGCCGAAATCCCCGAGCAGCAGGAAGAGGACGCGGGGAACTGGCGCTACACTGAGAGCGGCGAGGAGAAATGGAGAGAGCGGGACTGATAGGAGAAACGGCCGCAGCGTCAGAGGAGGACGGTATGACACTAAGGTGATGCTGGTAATAACCAGCAAACGCAATAGACGCAAAGGTGTCTTACCCTGGTCAGATGCAGGAGAGAAATACCTGATGGGCGCCACCATATTGGGGGCGGAGCCAGTGGGTCACGACCTCCCAGAAGCCCCGACGGGGAGAGGAGCACGTCTGCGCATGCGCGGACCGCTAAAGGGACGAACACCAGGGAATCCAGACGAAGAGGAGCGAGGTGGAGCGTCGGGAGCGCGCCGGCCGGAGAGGTAAGTATAGAACAGTGTAACAGTACCCCCTCTCTTACCCCCCCTCCCTTTAGAACTAGAAAGGAACCTCTTCAAGACTAGAGGAGCATTGATATTCTCAAGAGGCTCCCAAGACCTTTCCTCGGGTCCAAACCCCTTCCAATCAATCAAATAAAACGTCTTGCCCTTGACAGATTTCTTAGCAAGAATATTCTTAACTTCAAAAGAGGCATTGGAAGAAATAGGTTGGTGAGAACATGACGAAACAGAATGAAAATGATTAAAAATTGCGAGCTTGAGGAGTGATACATGAAAAGCATTAGGAATGCGTAGGGAAGCGGGCAATTTCAACTTGTATGCTACGTTATTAATTCGGCTAGAAACCTCAAAGGGACCAATGTAACGTGGACCTAACTTCTGAGAGGGAATTTTGAGTCGGATGTAGCGAGAGGAAAGCCAGACCTTATCGCCAGGTCGATAAGGAGGGACATCCAAACGCTTTTTGTCAGCATACCTGTTCATTCTGCTACTAGTCTTTTCAAGCGCCTCCTTAGGGTATGTTTCCACGTGCAGGAAACGCTGCGTGTCTGAAGCTGCATAGAGCCGCAGCGTCAGACACGCAGCGTCCAGATGTTACAGCATAGTGGAGGGGATTGAATGAAATCCCGTCTACACTATGCGTGGTAACACGCACGCGGCGGCCCTGCGACTCCGGACATGCTGCGCGTCTTTTCAGATCGCAGCATGTCCGTATATCTTGCGGCGACGCTGCGTCGCCGCAAGATATAGCACAGGGCCCTATGGTGGGGAGCGATGATGCCGGATGTGTGCTGTGAACACATCCGGCATCATAGCGTCCCAGAAAGGGGGCGGGGCTTACCGCAGAGCGGGTTTGCCGCTCCGACGATACCGCCGGCCATCCTGAACGTGGACACGCAGCCTTAGTCTCCTGCCAAATTTTGGAAAACTCCTGGGACAAGGAATCCGCCGACGGTACGCCTGAGGTGGGGGGGAACAGGGAGAGGAATGCTGGGATGTTGCCCAAAAACAATAAAAAAAGGAGACTTAGATGAAGATTCGCTAGTGTGGTTATTGTAGGCGAATTCTGCCCAGGGAAGAAGAGACACCCAGTCATGATGGTGAGCATTGGTAAAATGACGAAGATAAGATATGAGGATTTGATTTACACGCTCCACCTGACCGTTGGACTGGGGATGATAAGCAGAAGAAAAATCTAGCGATACCTTCGTAAGACCACAAAGGGCTCTCCAAAAACGGGAGGTAAACTGGACTCCTCGGTCGGAGACTATATGCTGAGGGAATCCGTGGAGTCGAAAAACTTGAAGTAAAAAGATCTTCGCTAGGTCAGGAGCAGATGGAAGACCAGGTAGAGAGATGAAGTGAGCCATCTTGGAAAATCTGTCCACCACCACCAAAATTGCAGTGCAATTAGAGGACTTCGGTAAGTCGGTGACAAAGTCCATAGCAATGAGTCCAGGGTACAGATGGCAAAGGAAGTGGAAGCAGAGAACCAGAAGGCAGCTGTCGAGGAACCTTGTTCCTAGCACACAAGGAACAGGAAGCAACAAAATCCAACATATCCTGGCGAAGAGAAGGCCACCAATAATGACGAGAAATCAAGGAGAGAGTCTTCTTACCTCCAACATGTCCAGCGAACTGAGAGGAATGACCCAACGTAAGACCTTCAACTTGTCGTGATTAGATACGAGAGTTTTTCCCGGAGGCGGCGTGATCACATCTAGAGGAGCCAAAGAAACAATCTTAGCTGGATCAAGAATGTGCGTAGGTCTCTCCTCTACATCTAACTGTTGAAAAGACCGTGACAGGGCGTCAGCTCTGATGTTCTTATCTCCAGGTCGAAAATGTAATTCGAAATCGAAACGTCCGAAGAACAAGGACCATCTGGCTTGTCGAGGATTCAGCCTTTAGGCTGACTGGACATAGGCTAGATTCTTGTGGTCAGTAAAAATGACGAAAGGATGAACAGCCCCTTCAAGAAGATACAGCCACTCCTCCAGGGCCAATTTGATGGCAAGCAATTCCTTGTCACCGATGGAATAATTACGTTCTGGAGGAGAAGATGCCTTGGAGAAAAAACCACAAGAGACTAATCGTCCCGAGTTAGACCTCTGTTATGTAGGCAATCCAGTGACACAGTGTGCCAGCAATCAGAGCACATACAGTGATCTGACAATAACCCAAAAACAATAGAACGAGCTCTGAGACGTGGAATCTCTGTAGACCGCAATACCTGAACCTATCCTAAACACAACTAAAGGCAGCTGTGGATTGCGCCTGACACTACCTATGCAACTCGGCACAGCCTGAGGAGCTGACTAGCCTGAAGATAGAAAAACAAGCCTGACTTGCCTCAGAGAAATACCCCAAAGGAAAAGGCAGCCCCCCACATATAATGACTGTTAGCAAGATGAAAAGACAAACGTAGGGATGAAATAGATTCAGCAAAGTGAGGCCCGATATTCTAGATAGAGCGAGGATAGCAAAGAGAACTTTGCAGTCTACAAAAAACCCTAAAGCAAAAAACCACGCAAAGGGGGCAAAAAGACCCACCGTGCCGAACTAACGGCACGGCGGTACACCCTTTGCGTCTCAGAGCTTCCAGCAAAACGAATTGACAAGCTGGACAGAAAAAGTAGCAACAAAAGCAAAGAAGCACTTATCTAAGCAGAGCAGCAGGCCACAGGAAAGATCCAGAAGCTCAGATCCAACACTGGAACATTGACAAGGAGCAAGGAAGACAGAATCAGGTGGAGTTAAATAACAAAGCAGCCAACGAGCTCACCAGAACACCTGAGGGAGGAAGCTCAGAAGCTGCAGTACCACTTGTGACCACAGGAGTGAATTCAGCCACAGAATTCACAACAGTACCCCCCCCTTGAGGAGGGGTCACCGAACCCTCACCAGAGCCCCCAGGCCGACCAGGATGAGCCACATGAAAGGCACGAACAAGATCTGGAGCATGGACATCAGAGGCAAAAACCCAGGAATTATCTTCCTGAGCATAACCCTTCCATTTAACCAGATACTGGAGTTTCCGTCTAGAAACACGAGAATCCAAAATTTTCTCCACAATATACTCCAATTCCCCCTCCACCAAAAGCGGGGCAGGAGGCTCAACAGATGGAACCATAGGTGCCACGTATCTCCGCAACAACGACCTATGGAATACATTATGTATGGAAAAGGAGTCTGGGAGGGTCAGACGAAAAGACACAGGATTGAGAATCTCAGAAATCCTATACGGACCAATAAAACGAGGTTTAAATTTAGGAGAGGAAATCTTCATAGGAATATGACGAGAAGATAACCAAACCAGATCCCCAACACGAAGTCGGGGACCCACACGGCGTCTGCGATTAGCGAAAAGTTGAGCCTTCTCCTGGGACAAGGTCAAATTGTCCACTACCTGAGTCCAGATCTGCTGCAACCTGTCCACCACAGAATCCACACCAGGACAGTCCGAAGACTCAACCTGTCCTGAAGAGAAACGAGGATGGAACCCAGAATTGCAGAAAAATGGAGAGACCAAGGTAGCCGAGCTGGCCCGATTATTAAGGGCGAACTCAGCCAACGGCAAAAAGGACACCCAATCATCCTGGTCTGCAGAAACAAAACATCTCAGATATGTTTCCAAGGTCTGATTGGTTCGTTCGGTCTGGCCATTAGTCTGAGGATGGAAAGCCGAGGAAAAAGATAGGTCAATGCCCATCCTACCACAAAAGGCTCGCCAAAACCTTGAAACAAACTGGGAACCTCTGTCAGAAACAATATTCTCAGGAATGCCATGCAAACGAACCACATGCTGGAAGAACAAAGGCACCAAATCAGAGGAGGAAGGCAATTTAACCAAGGGCACCAGATGGACCATTTTAGAAAAGCGATCACAGACCACCCAAATGACTGACATCTTTTGAGAAACGGGAAGGTCAGAAATGAAATCCATCGAAATATGTGTCCAAGGCCTCTTTGGGACCGGCAAAGGCAAAAGCAACCCACTGGCACGTGAACAGCAGGGCTTAGCCCTAGCACAAATCCCACAGGACTGCACAAAACTACGTACATCCTGTGACAGAGATGGCCACCAGAAGGATCTAGCCACTAACTCTCTGGTACCAAAGATTCCAGGATGACCAGCCAACACCGAACAATGAAGTTCAGAGATAACTTTACTAGTCCACCTATCAGGGACGAACAGTTTCTCCGTCGGACAACGATCAGGTTTATTCGCCTGAAAAATATCTGCTAACATACAGTAGCAGCAACATCTGTAGCACGTTCTATGCATTTATGGATAGATGATTTAGAGGAGCACCTGACATTTAAAACTCCTAGAGAATCTATCCTAAAGTCCCTTCCCCTATTGAAACTGGCAACTGGTTTCCTGGCAGACACTTCCACCGAGTCTGTCAGGTTTGCGGCCAGAAATCAATCACTGTCCAATGCAGCTCAAAGAGCCATCTGGCTAAAGAGCTGGTTGGGGGACACACAATCAAAAAAACAAGCTTTGCTCTATTCCTTTCTCAGGGGGGAAGGTATTTGGGCCCATACTATACGATGTCTTAGAAAATATCAGGACTAGGAAGTGGACCCTCTGGGTCACGACTTCAGAGCCCCCGAGGGCGAGTGAACCAGATGGTGCCACCCCCTGTACAGCGAGTGTTAGGGACAGGCTCAAGGAGGGTGAAGCTGCAACTGCCAGAGCCAAAGGGGCGACTGAAGATAGAACAGAGAGAGAACGGAGGACGAAGGGAAGATGGAGCTACTGAAGAGGCTAGAATGGCGGAGGCACTGGACAGATAGGGGCAGTAAAAGACAAAGTACTGACCGGAAAGATGAAGGCAAACGTAGACGAAAACAACGGAGACTCAGAACTAGCAGGCACAACAGGAACACAGGACTGGCAGGTATGGCAGGAACACGGAACTGGAAGCACAGCAGGAACACGGGACTGGAAGGCACAGCAGGAACACGGAACTGGAAGGCACAGCAGGAACACGGGACTGGCAGGCACAGCAAGAACACGGGACTGGAAGGCACAGCAGGAACACGGAACTGGAAGGCACAGCAGGAACGCGGGACTGGAAGGCACAGCCGGAACGCGGGACTGGAAGGCACAGCCGGAACGCGGGACTGGAAGGCACAGCCGGAACACGGGACTGGAAGGCACAGCCGGAACACGGGACTGGAAGGCACAGCAGGAACACAGGACTCAAAGGCACAGCAGACTGAGATAACCTAGAGACAAAGCAAGAGATGCACGGAGCATAGGAACCTAAGTGTGACAATCTGACTGCACTCTGATGAATATACAAAAAAGGTTGCACTCTATCGTGCAAAAGCATGTCTAATATGAAATATATGAAATATGAATAGCAAAATGGCTTTTGAACATTAGGAAAATATTTAAGAGACGCTTTGCACAGAATTTGATATAATCAAATAGTGTGAGCCCATCAACCAATCGTCAAGGTGGTCTCATAAAACTGATGGGTCCCTGATCTCCCTGTCCAAATGTGAACACTTACCGAAGGCCAATGTCTGTATGCATGGGTGAATGTGGACACCTCTGTTTAGCAAAGCCTACATATGGGTTGACCGGGACCAAGTGTGATGAGATGCAATTAAAAACCACATGGTGATGGGAGGAGTGCGCAGTCAGTCAGCTAACATAGAAATGACAGAAAAAAGACTCGCACATCCAAACTAGTGTGAATAGGTGCATACCAGGAGCAGCTACCTCCATACATAAATATACAAAAAAGGTTGCACTCTATCGTGCAAAAGCATGTCTAATATGAAATATATGAAATATGAATAGCAAAATGGCTTTTGAACATTAGGATAGAGTGCAACCCAGGCATACAGACATTGGCCTTCGGTAAGTGTTCACATTTGGACAGGGAGATCAGGGACCCATCAGTTTTATGAGACCACCTTGACGATTGGTTGATGGGCTCACACTATTTGATTATATCAAATTCTGTGCAAAGCGTCTCTTAAATATTTTTCTAATGTTCAAAAGCCATTTTGCTATTCATGCTTCATATATTTCATATTAGACATGCTTTTGCACGATAGAGTGCAACCTTTTTTGTATATTTATGTATGGAGGTAGCTGCTCCTGGTATGCACCTATTCACACTAGTTTGGATGTGCGAGTCTTTTTTCTGCACTCTGATGAAATCTGAGCGCAGTCCTATAGTGACCGTGAGGACGGAAGACTGAGACAATCTGACTGCACTCTGATGAAATCTGAGCGCAGTCCTATAGTGACCGTGAGGACGGAAGACTGTGACAATCTGACTGCACTCTGATGAAATCTGAGCGCAGTCCTATAGTGACCGAGAGGACGGAAGACTGTGACAATCTGACTGCACTCTGATGAAATCTGAGCGCAGTCCTATAGTGACCGTGAGGACGGAAGAACCGGACAGAGAGTGGACCCTCTGGGTCACGGTACTGATACACCCAGGGGCGAGCGAACCCGAGATGACAACCCCTATACAGGGATAGTTGGGGAGCAGGCCCGAGGGGAACAATACCGCAACAGCTGGCACCAAGAGGGACGGCTCTGGAAAGGACAGAAGGGAAGGACGGAAGTGGAGGAGAAATCCTGGGAATGAAAGTAAAAGGGAGAGGGGAGGAAGGGACGAACCAAGGGAGACAGGCTGGGAAAACGGAGGGAAGACAGGAGGAGAATGAGCCTGAGAAAACGGACCAGACCGGAGCAGAAAAGGATCTGAACCAGACAGAGACAGGGCCAAACGAAGGTACAAACTGCACACAACAATCAGGCACCTCCATTATGGAGGCGAGGCCTGATATAGCCCAAAGAAGTACCTGATTGGAGGAGACAGGAGCAGGGAGGGTCCGAAATGGTTAACTGGAGGAAGAAGTGCACGCCCGCGTCCTAAGGCGCATGTGTGGAGCAGGTACAGGACGGGAGGGAAGAGGAGCGTGCACCCCACGCCGAAATCCCCGAGCAGCAGGAAGAGGACGCGGGGAACTGGCGCTACACTGAGAGCGGCGAGGAGAAATGGAGAGAGCGGGACTGATAGGAGAAACGGCCGCAGCGTCAGAGGAGGACGGTATGACACTAAGGTGATGCTGGTAATAACCAGCAAACGCAATAGACGCAAAGGTGTCTTACCCTGGTCAGATGCAGGAGAGAAATACCTGATGGGCGCCACCATATTGGGGGCGGAGCCAGTGGGTCACGACCTCCCAGAAGCCCCGACGGGGAGAGGAGCACGTCTGCGCATGCGCGGACCGCTAAAGGGACGAACACCAGGGAATCCAGACGAAGAGGAGCGAGGTGGAGCGTCGGGAGCGCACCGGCCGGAGAGGTAAGTATAGAACAGTGTAACAGTACCCCCTCTCTTACCCCCCCTCCCTTTAGAACTAGAAAGGAACCTCTTCAAGACTAGAGGAGCATTGATATTCTCAAGAGGCTCCCAAGACCTTTCCTCGGGTCCAAACCCCTTCCAATCAATCAAATAAAACGTCTTGCCCTTGACAGATTTCTTAGCAAGAATATTCTTAACTTCAAAAGAGGCATTGGAAGAAATAGGTTGGTGAGAACATGACGAAACAGAATGAAAATGATTAAAAATTGCGGGCTTGAGGAGTGATACATGAAAAGCATTAGGAATGCGTAGGGAAGCGGGCAATTTCAACTTGTATGCTACGTTATTAATTCGGCTAGAAACCTCAAAGGGACCAATGTAACGTGGACCTAACTTCTGAGAGGGAATTTTGAGTCGGATGTAGCGAGAGGAAAGCCAGACCTTATCGCCAGGTCGATAAGGAGGGACATCCAAACGCTTTTTGTCAGCATACCTGTTCATTCTGCTACTAGTCTTTTCAAGCGCCTCCTTAGGGTATGTTTCCACGTGCAGGAAACGCTGCGTGTCTGAAGCTGCATAGAGCCGCAGCGTCAGACACGCAGCGTCCAGATGTTACAGCATAGTGGAGGGGATTGAATGAAATCCCGTCTACACTATGCGTGGTAACACGCACGCGGCGGCCCTGCGACTCCGGACATGCTGCGCGTCTTTTCAGATCGCAGCATGTCCGTATATCTTGCGGCGACGCTGCGTCGCCGCAAGATATAGCACAGGGCCCTATGGTGGGGAGCGATGATGCCGGATGTGTGCTGTGAACACATCCGGCATCATAGCGTCCCAGAAAGGGGGCGGGGCTTACCGCAGAGCGGGTTTGCCGCTCCGACGATACCGCCGGCCATCCTGAACGTGGACACGCAGCCTTAGTCTCCTGCCAAATTTTGGAAAACTCCTGGGACAAGGAATCCGCCGACGGTACGCCTGAGGTGGGGGGGAACAGGGAGAGGAATGCTGGGATGTTGCCCAAAAACAATAAAAAAAGGAGACTTAGATGAAGATTCGCTAGTGTGGTTATTGTAGGCGAATTCTGCCCAGGGAAGAAGAGACACCCAGTCATGATGGTGAGCATTGGTAAAATGACGAAGATAAGATATGAGGATTTGATTTACACGCTCCACCTGACCGTTGGACTGGGGATGATAAGCAGAAGAAAAATCTAGCGATACCTTCGTAAGACCACAAAGGGCTCTCCAAAAACGGGAGGTAAACTGGACTCCTCGGTCGGAGACTATATGCTGAGGGAATCCGTGGAGTCGAAAAACTTGAAGTAAAAAGATCTTCGCTAGGTCAGGAGCAGATGGAAGACCAGGTAGAGAGATGAAGTGAGCCATCTTGGAAAATCTGTCCACCACCACCAAAATTACAGTGCAATTAGAGGACTTCGGTAAGTCGGTGACAAAGTCCATAGCAATGAGTCCAGGGTACAGATGGCAAAGGAAGTGGAAGCAGAGAACCAGAAGGCAGCTGTCGAGGAACCTTGTTCCTAGCACACAAGGAACAGGAAGCAACAAAATCCAACATATCCTGGCGAAGAGAAGGCCACCAATAATGACGAGAAATCAAGGAGAGAGTCTTCTTACCTCCAACATGTCCAGCGAACTGAGAGGAATGACCCAACGTAAGACCTTCAACTTGTCGTGATTAGATACGAGAGTTTTTCCCGGAGGCGGCGTGATCACATCTAGAGGAGCCAAAGAAACAATCTTAGCTGGATCAAGAATGTGCGTAGGTCTCTCCTCTACATCTAACTGTTGAAAAGACCGTGACAGGGCGTCAGCTCTGATGTTCTTATCTCCAGGTCGAAAATGTAATTCGAAATCGAAACGTCCGAAGAACAAGGACCATCTGGCTTGTCGAGGATTCAGCCTTTAGGCTGACTGGACATAGGCTAGATTCTTGTGGTCAGTAAAAATGACGAAAGGATGAACAGCCCCTTCAAGAAGATACAGCCACTCCTCCAGGGCCAATTTGATGGCAAGCAATTCCTTGTCACCGATGGAATAATTACGTTCTGGAGGAGAAGATGCCTTGGAGAAAAAACCACAAGAGACTAATCGTCCCGAGTTAGACCTCTGTTATGTAGGCAATCCAGTGACACAGTGTGCCAGCAATCAGAGCACATACAGTGATCTGACAATAACCCAAAAACAATAGAACGAGCTCTGAGACGTGGAATCTCTGTAGACCGCAATACCTGAACCTATCCTAAACACAACTAAAGGCAGCTGTGGATTGCGCCTGACACTACCTATGCAACTCGGCACAGCCTGAGGAGCTGACTAGCCTGAAGATAGAAAAACAAGCCTGACTTGCCTCAGAGAAATACCCCAAAGGAAAAGGCAGCCCCCCACATATAATGACTGTTAGCAAGATGAAAAGACAAACGTAGGGATGAAATAGATTCAGCAAAGTGAGGCCCGATATTCTAGATAGAGCGAGGATAGCAAAGAGAACTTTGCAGTCTACAAAAAACCCTAAAGCAAAAAACCACGCAAAGGGGGCAAAAAGACCCACCGTGCCGAACTAACGGCACGGCGGTACACCCTTTGCGTCTCAGAGCTTCCAGCAAAACGAATTGACAAGCTGGACAGAAAAAGTAGCAACAAAAGCAAAGAAGCACTTATCTAAGCAGAGCAGCAGGCCACAGGAAAGATCCAGAAGCTCAGATCCAACACTGGAACATTGACAAGGAGCAAGGAAGACAGAATCAGGTGGAGTTAAATAACAAAGCAGCCAACGAGCTCACCAGAACACCTGAGGGAGGAAGCTCAGAAGCTGCAGTACCACTTGTGACCACAGGAGTGAATTCAGCCACAGAATTCACAACAGTACCCCCCCCTTGAGGAGGGGTCACCGAACCCTCACCAGAGCCCCCAGGCCGACCAGGATGAGCCACATGAAAGGCACGAACAAGATCTGGAGCATGGACATCAGAGGCAAAAACCCAGGAATTATCTTCCTGAGCATAACCCTTCCATTTAACCAGATACTGGAGTTTCCGTCTAGAAACACGAGAATCCAAAATTTTCTCCACAATATACTCCAATTCCCCCTCCACCAAAAGCGGGGCAGGAGGCTCAACAGATGGAACCATAGGTGCCACGTATCTCCGCAACAACGACCTATGGAATACATTATGTATGGAAAAGGAGTCTGGGAGGGTCAGACGAAAAGACACAGGATTGAGAATCTCAGAAATCCTATACGGACCAATAAAACGAGGTTTAAATTTAGGAGAGGAAATCTTCATAGGAATATGACGAGAAGATAACCAAACCAGATCCCCAACACGAAGTCGGGGACCCACACGGCGTCTGCGATTAGCGAAAAGTTGAGCCTTCTCCTGGGACAAGGTCAAATTGTCCACTACCTGAGTCCAGATCTGCTGCAACCTGTCCACCACAGAATCCACACCAGGACAGTCCGAAGACTCAACCTGTCCTGAAGAGAAACGAGGATGGAACCCAGAATTGCAGAAAAATGGAGAGACCAAGGTAGCCGAGCTGGCCCGATTATTAAGGGCGAACTCAGCCAACGGCAAAAAGGACACCCAATCATCCTGGTCTGCAGAAACAAAACATCTCAGATATGTTTCCAAGGTCTGATTGGTTCGTTCGGTCTGGCCATTAGTCTGAGGATGGAAAGCCGAGGAAAAAGATAGGTCAATGCCCATCCTACCACAAAAGGCTCGCCAAAACCTTGAAACAAACTGGGAACCTCTGTCAGAAACAATATTCTCAGGAATGCCATGCAAACGAACCACATGCTGGAAGAACAAAGGCACCAAATCAGAGGAGGAAGGCAATTTAACCAAGGGCACCAGATGGACCATTTTAGAAAAGCGATCACAGACCACCCAAATGACTGACATCTTTTGAGAAACGGGAAGGTCAGAAATGAAATCCATCGAAATATGTGTCCAAGGCCTCTTTGGGACCGGCAAGGGCAAAAGCAACCCACTGGCACGTGAACAGCAGGGCTTAGCCCTAGCACAAATCCCACAGGACTGCACAAAACTACGTACATCCTGTGACAGAGATGGCCACCAGAAGGATCTAGCCACTAACTCTCTGGTACCAAAGATTCCAGGATGACCAGCCAACACCGAACAATGAAGTTCAGAGATAACTTTACTAGTCCACCTATCAGGGACGAACAGTTTCTCCGTCGGACAACGATCAGGTTTATTCGCCTGAAATCTTTGCAACACTCGCCGCAAATCAGGGGAGATGGCAGACACAATGACTCCTTCCTTGAGGATACTCGCCGGCTCAGATGAACCCGGAGAGTCGGGCACAAAACTCCTAGACAGAGCATCCGCCTTCACATTTTTAGAGCCCGAAAGGTACGAAATCACAAAATCGAAGCGGGCAAAAAATAACGACCAACGGGCCTGTCTAGGATTCAAGCGCTTGGCAGACTCGAGATAAGTAAGGTTCTTATGATCAGTCAATACCACCACGCGATGCTTAGCTCCTTCAAGCCAATGACGCCATTCCTCGAATGCCCACTTCATGGCCAGCAACTCTCGGTTGCCCACATCATAATTACGCTCAGCAGCCGAAAACTTCCTGGAAAAGAAAGCACATGGTTTCAACACTGAGCAACCAGAACCTCTCTGTGACAAAACCTCCCCTGCTCCAATCTCAGAAGCATCAACCTCGACCTGGAACGGAAGAGAAACATCTGGTTGACACAACACAGGGGCAGAACAAAAACGATGCTTCAACTCCTGAAAAGCTTCCACAGCAGCAGAAGACCAATTAACCAAATCAGCACCCTTCTTGGTCAAATCGGTCAATGGTTTGGCAATGCTAGAAAAATTACAGATGAAGCGACGATAAAAATTAGCAAAGCCCAGGAATTTTTGCAGACTTTTCAGAGATGTCGGCTGAGTCCAATCCTGGATGGCTTGGACCTTAACCGGATCCATCTCGATAGTAGAAGGGGAAAAGATGAACTCCAAAAATGAAACTTTCTGCACACCGAAGAGACACTTTGATCCCTTCACAAACAAAGAATTAGCACGCAGGACCTGGAAAACCATTCTGACCTGCTTCACATGAGAGTCCCAATCATCTGAGAAGATCAAAATGTCATCCAAGTAAACAATCAGGAATTTATCCAGATACTCACGGAAGATGTCATGCATAAAAGACTGAAACACAGATGGAGCATTGGCAAGTCCGAACGGCATCACTAGATACTCAAAATGACCCTCGGGCGTATTAAATGCAGTTTTCCATTCATCTCCTTGCCTGATTCTCACCAGATTATACGCACCACGAAGATCTATCTTAGTGAACCAACTAGCCCCCTTAATCCGAGCAAACAAGTCAGATAACAATGGCAAGGGATACTGAAATTTAACAGTGATCTTATTAAGAAGGCGGTAATCAATACACGGTCTCAGCGAACCATCCTTCTTGGCTACAAAAAGAACCCTGCTCCCAGTGGTGATGATGATGGGCGAATATGTCCCTTCTCCAGGGATTCCTTCACATAACTGCGCATAGCGGCGTGTTCAGGCACGGATAAATTAAATAATCGACCTTTAGGGAATTTACTACCAGGAATCAAATTGATAGCACAATCACAATCCCTATGCGGAGGTAGGGCATCGGACTTGGGCTCTTCAAATACATCCTGATAATCAGACAAGAACTCTGGGACCTCAGAAGGAGTGGATGACGAAATAGACAAAAATGGAACATCACCATGTACCCCCTGACAAGCCCAGCTGGATACCGACATAGAGTTCCAATCCAATACTGGATTATGGGTTTGCAGCCATGGCAACCCCAACACGACCACATCATGCAGATTATGTAGCACCAGAAAGCGAATAACTTCCTGATGTGCAGGAGCCATGCACATGGTCAGCTGGGTCCAGTACTGAGGTTTATTCTTGGCCAAAGGTGTAGCATCAATTCCTCTCAACGGAATAGGACACCGCAAAGGCTCCAAGAAAAACCCACAACGTTTAGCATAATCCAAATCCATCAGATTCAGGGCAGCGCCTGAATCCACAAACGCCATGACAGAATACGATGACAAAGAGCATATCAAGGTAATGGACAGAAGGAATTTGGATTGTACAGTACCAATGACGGCAGACCTATCGAACCGCTTAGTGCGCTTAGGACAATCAGAAATAGCATGAGTGGAATCACCACAGTAGAAACACAGACCATTCAGACGTCTGTGTTCTTGCCGTTCAACTCTGGTCATAGTCCTATCGCACTGCATAGGCTCAGGTTTAATCTTAGACAATACCGCCAAATGGTGCACAGATTTACGCTCGCGCAAGCGTCGACCGATCTGAATGGCCAAAGACATAGACTCATTCAAACCAGCAGGCATAGGAAAACCCACCATGACATCCTTAAGAGCCTCAGAGAGACCCTTTCTGAACAAAGCTGCCAGCGCAGATTCATTCCACAGAGTGAGTACTGACCACTTCCTAAATTTCTGACAATATACTTCTATATCATCCTGACCCTGGCACAAAGCCAGCAAATTTTTCTCAGCCTGATCCACTGAATTAGGCTCATCGTAAAGTAATCCGAGCGCCAGGAAAAACGCATTGACATTACTCAATGCAGGGTCTCCTGGCGCAAGAGAAAATGCCCAGTCCTGAGGGTCGCCGCGCAAAAAAGAAATAATAATCAAAACCTGTTGAATAGGATTACCAGAAGAATGAGGTTTCAAGGCCAGAAATAGCTTACAATTATTTTTGAAATTAAGAAACTTAGTTCTATCACCAAAAAACAAATCAGGAATAGGAATTCTTGGTTCTAACATAGATTTCTGATCAATAGTATCTTGAATCCTTTGTACATTTGTAACGAGATTATCCATTGAAGAGCACAGACCCTGAATATCCATGTCCACACCTGTGTCCTGAAACACCCAAATGTCTAGGGGAAAAAAAAGACTGAACACAGAGCTGAGAAAAAAAAATGATGTCAGAACTACTTTTTTCCCTCTATTGAGAATCATTAGGTTGGCTCCTTGTACTGTTATGTAGGCAATCCAGTGACACAGTGTGCCAGCAATCAGAGCACATACAGTGATCTGACAATAACCCAAAAACAATAGAACGAGCTCTGAGACGTGGAATCTCTGTAGACCGCAATACCTGAACCTATCCTAAACACAACTAAAGGCAGCTGTGGATTGCGCCTGACACTACCTATGCAACTCGGCACAGCCTGAGGAGCTGACTAGCCTGAAGATAGAAAAACAAGCCTGACTTGCCTCAGAGAAATACCCCAAAGGAAAAGGCAGCCCCCCACATATAATGACTGTTAGCAAGATGAAAAGACAAACGTAGGGATGAAATAGATTCAGCAAAGTGAGGCCCGATATTCTAGATAGAGCGAGGATAGCAAAGAGAACTTTGCAGTCTACAAAAAACCCTAAAGCAAAAAACCACGCAAAGGGGGCAAAAAGACCCACCGTGCCGAACTAACGGCACGGCGGTACACCCTTTGCGTCTCAGAGCTTTCAGCAAAACGAATTGACAAGCTGGACAGAAAAAGTAGCAACAAAAGCAAAGAAGCACTTATCTAAGCAGAGCAGCAGGCCACAGGAAAGATCCAGAATCTCAGATCCAACACTGGAACATTGACAAGGAGCAAGGAAGACAGAATCAGGTGGAGTTAAATAACAAAGCAGCCAACGAGCTCACCAGAACACCTGAGGGAGGAAGCTCAGAAGCTGCAGTACCACTTGTGACCACAGGAGTGAATTCAGCCACAGAATTCACAACAGACCTCTATAGAAGTACAGCTCTGGCTCCGATAGAGGACGCATCCACCTCTAGAATGAATGGCCTATTGGTATCTGGTCGATGAAGCACCGATGCAGAAGCAAACTCTTGCTTCAGAGTTTGGAAGGCTGTTTCAGCCTCCAGTGGCCAAAGATTAGGATCGACCCCCTTGCGGACCAAAGCAGAGATTGGCTTAGACAGAGAGGAGAAGTGAGGAATAAATTGCCTGTAGAAATTGGCAAAGCCAAAAAATCGCTGAATAGCCTTTACCCTTGATGGACGGGGCCAATTCAGAACGGCAGACACCTCAGGATCCATCTTCAGACCATCCTCGGAAACGATATAACCCAGGAAAGGCACGGAAGACTGTTCAAAGACGCATTTTTCAATTTTAGCGAAGAGATGATTCTCCCTTAGACGAAGTAAGACTCGGCAAATGTCTCATCGATGGGTGGAAAGATCAGGAGAGAAGACGAGGATGTCATCCAAGTAGACCACAACACTGGTATAGAGACAGTCTCGAAAGATGTCATTGACGAACTCTTGGAACACTGCAGGTGCATTACAAAGCCCAAAAGGCATTACCAAATACTCGTAGTGTCCATCCCGAGTGTTGAATGCGGTCTTCCATTCGTCTCCCGCACGGATGCGAACCAAGTTGTAGGCTCCCCGAAGGTCAAGCTTGGTGAAGATTCGTGCTCCTCTCAGACGGTCAAAAAGTTCAGAGATTAGAGGTAAGGGGTATTTGTTCTTCACAGTGATGTTATTTAATCCCCTGTAATCAATACACGAGCGAAGAGTACCATCCTTCTTCTTCACAAAAAAGAAACCTGCCCCAGCTGGAGAGGAAGATTTCCAAATAAAACCTCTAGCGAGGTTCTCCTGAACATAGTCCGACATAGCTTAAGTTTCTGCAGGCGAGAGAGGATAGATTCTTCCTCTAGGAGGCGTGGCACCAGGAACGAGATCTATAGGACAGTTGTAGGGTCGATGCGGAGGAAGAGACTCTGCCTCCTTCTTATCAAAAACATCCGAAAAAGAAGAAAAAGCAGAAGGCAACCCGGCGGGAATGGGAGAGGGACAGGAAACACCCACAGGACGCACCGGCAGCAGACAACGAGACCGACAGGAATCTCCCCAACGAACAATGTTGCCCTTATGCCAATCTAGAAAAGGTTCGTGGAGTCGCAGCCACGGAAGGCCGAGGAGAATAGGATGAGAAATGTTGGCTAAAACGAAGAACGAGATTTTCTCCCTATGAAGAGCCCCTACCTGAAGCTCTACCAAGTGCGTAACTTGAGTTATGGTTTCTTGCAAGGGTCTTCTGTCAACAGAAGCGAGAAGAAGAGGATTCTGTAAAGCCCTTACGGGAACTGAGAATTTAATTACCTCCTCCAACTTAATAAAATTTCCCGCTGCACCCGAGTCCAAATAAGCCTCAAGAGAAAAACGTTTACCAAGAACATGTAACAAAACGGGCAGAATGAGGGGTTGAGAGGTTTCACATACACCTAGGGAGACCTCTCTTACCAGACCTAGGCGGAGGAGTTTTCCGGACGGTCTGGGCAGGCACGGAGATGTGAGGAACTTCCACAGTAAAAACAAAGACCCTGGAAGCACCTCTCCTTGCGACGTTCGGAGAGTTTAACACGATCAAGTTGCATAGGCTCTGGAGTGTAAACAGAAGTAGAGACCCGGGGACGTGGACTGGGAGGCCTACGGGGAGTCATAGAAGAACGAGGAAATTTTCTCTCCCGAGCTCATTCCTGAAAGCGAAGATCTATTCGTGTTGCCAAGGCAATTAAATCCTCCAAATTAGTTTGAGTATCTCGACCTGCTAATTCATCTTTAACATGGCTAGAAAGCCCCCGCCAGAAAGCCCCTACTAACGCCTCATTATTCCAGCCCAGGTCGGAAGATAAGGTCCGAAACTGGATAGCGTATTGTCCAACAGTTAAAGACCCCTGCAGTAAATTAAACAATGCCTCAGTGGTTGAGGCCAAGCGACCCGGTTCATCAAAAACCCGACAAAAAGTCTCTAGAAATGGAGTGAGCTGAAGAACCACTGGATCATCCCGCTCCCAAAAAGGATTAAACCATGCCAAAGCATCTCCCTCCAAATGAGAAACAATAAAAGCCACCTTGGCCCGATCCGTAGGATACTGCATAGGGAGGAGTTCAAAATGAAGACTGCAATGATTGAGAAATCCCTGACATAGTTTGGGATCACCATTAAAGCGAGGAGGCTTGGCCAAACGAGGAGTGGGATGAGGAGCTAGAGCTGGTGAAGGACCGGACGCGGCTGCCTGAAGAGAAAGAAGACGATTATCAATAGAAGCCATATACCCCAGAATATGGGACTGAGCGTCACGCTGCTGTGCCAGTTCTTGCAAACTGGCCAGCAGGGAGGCATTCCCCGGATCAGAGGACTGGAGAGCAGAGAGATGGAAGTCCATAGACTTCATAAAGGACATCATCCGAGTCTGGTTCTCCCGCAGGAAAACAAGCTCTTTCTGAGCAGCTGCAGCTCCAGCGGGATCCATGGCCTTTGCGTACTATCAGGAATAGGAAGTGGACCCTCTGGGTCACGACTTCAGAGCCCCCAAGGGCGAGTGAACCAAATGGTGCCACCCCCTGTACAGGGAGTGTTAGGGACAGGCCCAAGGAGGGGTAAGTCGCAACTGCCGGAGCCAAAGGGGCAACTGAAGATAGAACAGAGAGAGAAAAGAGGACGGAGGGAAGATGGAGCTACTGAAGAGGCTAGAATAGCGGAGGCACTGGACAGATAGAGTGTTGTGAGTTTTGTTTTTGGGCTCCCTCTGGTGGTTACTGATGGTACTGGGTGATTTGTGTTCTGCTGTCTCTGGTGTCCACCTGTTCTACTAGGATTTGGGAGTTTCCTATTTAACCGGGCTTTCTTGTCATTTCCCCGCCGGCTATCAAGGTTATCAGAGTGTTTTGTTACCTCAGCTTCTGGCTTCAGTAATCTTCAGGACAAGCTAAGTTTTTGATTTTCTTGTTCCACGTTTTGCTTTATTTTTGTCTTGTCCAGCTTGCATATAATTGTTTCTTTGCTGCTGGTTGCTCTAGTGGGCTGTAATTGCTCCTCATGTTCCATGAGTTGGAACATGAGTTCAAGTAATTGCAGGATGGTTTTTTTGAAGGGTTTTTTGCTGACCGCGCAGTTTACTTTTGTATCCTCTGCTATCTAGTTTTAGCGGGCCTCATTTTGCTGAATCTGTTTTCATACTGTGTATGTGCCTTCCTCTCATTTCACCGTCATTATATGTGGGGGGCTGCTATTTCTGTGGGGTATTTCTCTGGAGGCAAGAGAGGTCTGTGTTTCTTCTAATAGGGGAAGTTAGATCTTCGGCTGGTGCGAGACGTCTAGGATCAACGTAGGCACGTTCCCCGGCTATTGTTATTTGTGTGTTCAGGTTTAGGGTCGCAGTCAGCTCAGGTTCCATCACCCTAGAGCTCGTTGGTGCTTGTCCTTTTGTGATTCCCTGCCATTGGAATCATGACAGTATAGCCGGCCAAAATGTTTGGGCTGAAGTAGGAGGAAAAGTAGTCTGAGGAAGTTTTTTTTTTTCTTCTCTCCTCTGAGGTTGCTGCCTAGCCTTAATTGCAGCCTGGCTGATTTTTTTTTTTTTTCCTCCTCTTAATCCTTGAATGGCTCTGACCTTAGCTGTTTATCATGGACGTCCAGAGTTTAGCTTCCAGCTTGAATAATCTTGCTGTTAAGGTTCAAAATATACAAGATTTTGTTGTACATGCTCCTATGTCTGAACCTAGAATTCCTATTCCAGAGTTCTTTGCTGGAGATAGATCTAGTTTTCTGAATTTTAGGAACAATTGCAAGCTGTTCCTTTCTTTGAAATCTCGCTCTTCTGGAGACCCTGCTCAGCAGGTTAAGATTATTATATCTTTCCTGCGGGGTGACCCTCAAAATTGGGCATTTGCATTGGCACCAGGGGATCCTGCGTTGCTTAATGTGGATGCGTTTTTTCTGGCATTGGGTTTGCTCTATGAGGAACCTAACCAGGAGATTCAGGCTGAAAAAGCTTTATTAGCTCTCTCTCAGGGGCAAGATGAAGCAGAAATATATTGTCAAAAATTTCGGAAATGGTCAGTGCTTACTCAGTGGAATGAGTGAGCCCTGGCTGCAAAGTTCAGAGATGGCCTTTCTGAGGCCATTAAAGATGTTATGGTGGGGTTCCCTGCGCCTACGGGTCTGAATGAGTCTATGACTATGGCTATTCAGATTGATCGGCGTTTACGGGAGCGCAAACCTGTGCACCATTTGGCGGTGTCTTCTGAACAGGCACTTGAGACAATGCAATGTGATAGAGTTCAGTCTAGAAGTGAACGGCAAAACTATAGGCGGAAAAATGGGTTGTGCTTTTATTGTGGTGATTCAGCTCATGTTATATCAGCATGCTCTAAACGCACAAAAAAGGTTGATAAGTCTGTTGCCATTAGTACGTTACAGTCTAAGTTCATTCTGTCTGTGACTCTGATTTGCTCATTATCATCCATTTCCGTCGATGCCTATGTAGATTCAGGCGCTGCCCTGAGTCTTATGGATTGGTCATTTGCCAAGCGATGTGGGTTTAGTCTTGAGCCTCTGGAAGTCCCTATTCCTTTGAAGGGAATTGACTCTACACCTTTAGCTATGAATAAACCTCAGTACTGGACACAAGTGACCATGCGTATGACTCCCGTTCATCAGGAGGTGATTCGCTTCCTGGTATTGTATAATTTACATGATGTTCTAGTACTTGGTCTGCCATGGTTACAAACTCATAATCCAGTCCTTGACTGGAAAACAATGTCTGTGTTAAGCTGGGGATGTCAGGGGGTTCATGATGATGCACCTCCGATTTCTATCGCTTCATCTACTCCTTCTGAGGTTCCTGTATTTTTGTCTGATTATCGGGATGTTTTTGAGGAGCCTAAGCTCAGTTCGCTTCCTCCTCACAGGGATTGCGATTGTGCTATAGATTTAATTCCTGGTAGTAAATTTCCTAAAGGTCGTTTGTTCAATCTGTCAGTGCCAGAGCATACTGCTATGCGGGATTATGTTAAGGAGTCCTTGGAAAAGGGACATATCCGTCCATCTTTGTCCCCTTTGGGAGCAGGTTTTTTTTTCGTGGCCAAAAAAGATGGGTCCTTGAGGCCTTGTATAGATTATCGTCTTTTGAATAAGATTACCGTAAAATATCAGTATCCTTTGCCTTTGTTGACTGATTTGTTTGCTCGCATTAAGGGGGCTAAATGGTTCACTAAGATTGATCTTCGGGGTGCGTATAATCTTATACGAATAAAGCAAGGTGATGAGTGGAAAACCGCATTTAATACGCCTGAGGGCCATTTTGAGTATTTGGTAATGCCTTTCGGACTTTCTAATGCTCCTTCAGTCTTCCAGTCCTTTATGCACGATATTTTCCGTGAATATCTGGATAAATTTATGATTGTGTATTTGGATGATATTTTGGTTTTTTCTGATGACTGGGAGTCTCATGTTCAGCAGGTCAGGAAGGTGTTTCAGGTCCTGCGGGCTAATTCCTTGTTTGTAAAGGGCTCAAAGTGTCTCTTTGGAGTCCAGAAGATTTCTTTCTTGGGGTATATTTTTTCCCCTTCTACTATTGAGATGGATCCCGTCAAGGTTCGGGCTATTTGTGACTGGACGCAGCCTGCATCTCTTAAAGGGAACCTGTCACCTGAATTTGGTGGGACTGGTTTTGGGTCATATGGGCGGAGTTTTTGGGTGTTTGATTCACCCTTTCCTTACCCGCTGGCTGCATGCTGGCTGCAATATTGGATTGAAGTTCATTCTCTGTCCTCCATAGTACACGCCTGCACAAGGCAAGATTGCTTTGCGCAGGTGTGTACTATGGAGGACAGAGAATGAACTTCAATCCAATATTGCAGCCAGCATGCAGCCAGCGGGTAAGGAAAGGGTGAATCAAACACCCGAAAACTCTGCCCATATGACCCAAAACCAGTCCCGCCAAATTCAGGTGACAGAGTCCCTTTAAGAGTCTGCAGAAGTTCTTGGGCTTTGCTAATTTCTATCGTCGTTTTATAACTAATTTTTCTAGTGTTGTTAAGCCTTTGACGGATTTGACTAAGAAGGGTGCTGATGTTGCTGATTGGTCTCCTGCGGCTGTGGAGGCCTTTCAGGAACTTAAACGCCGGTTTTCTTCTGCTCCTGTGTTGCGTCAGCCTGATGTTTCGCTTCCTTTCCAAGTTGAGGTTGATGCTTCCGAGATTGGAGCGGGGGCGGTTTTGTCACAGAGAAGCTCCGATTGCTCGGTGATGAAGCCATGTGCGTTCTTTTCTAGAAAATTTTCGCCCGCTGAGCGGAATTATGATGTGGGTAATCGGGAACTTTTGGCCATGAAGTGGGCATTTGAGGAGTGGCGTCATTGGCTGGAGGGTGCTAGACATCGTGTGGTGGTCTTGACTGATCACAAAAATCTGATTTACCTTGAGTCTGCCAGGCGTCTGAATCCTAGACAGGCTCATTGGTCACTGTTTTTCTCTCGTTTCAATTTTGTGGTTTCATACCTGCCAGGTTCAAAGAATGTGAAGGCGGATGCTCTTTCTAGGAGTTTTGTGCCTGACTCCCCTGGAAATTCTGAGCCCACTGGTATCCTTAGGGATGGGGTGATTTTGTCGGCCGTCTTCCCAGACTTGCGATGTGCTTTGCAGGAGTTTCAGGCGGGTAAACCTGATCGTTGTCCGCCTGAGAGACTGTTTGTTCCGGATAGTTGGACCAGTAGAGTCATCTCCGAGGTCCATTCTTCTGCGTTGGCAGGTCATCCTGGAATATTTGGTACTAGAGACTTGGTGGCCAGGTCTTTTTGGTGGCCTTCCTTGTCGAGGGATGTGCGTTCTTTTGTGCAGTCTTGTGAGGTTTGTGCTCGGGCTAAGCCTTGCTGTTCTCGAGCCAGTGGATTGTTGTCACCTTTGCCTATCCCGAAGAGGCCTTGGACGCACATTTCCATGGACTTTATTTCGGATCTCCCTGTCTCTCAAAAAATGGCTGTCATCTGGGTTGTGTGTGACCGCTTTTCTAAAATGGTTCATCTTGTACCCTTGCCTAAGTTGCCTTCCTCCTCTGAGTTGGTCCCTCTGTTTTTCCAGAACGTGGTTCGTTTGCATGGGATTCCGGAGAACATCGTTTCTGACAGGGGATCCCAGTTTGTGTCTAGATTTTGGCGGACGTTCTGTGCTAAGATGGGCATTGATTTGTCCTTTTCGTCTGCATTCCATCCTCAGACGAATGGCCAGACGGAGCGAACTAATCAGACCTTGGAAACTTATTTGAGGTGTTTTGTTTCTGCTGATCAGGATGACTGGGTTACCTTTTTGCCGCTGGCCGAGTTTGCCCTTAATAATCGGGCTAGTTCTGCTACCTTGGTTTCTCCTTTCTTTTGTAATTCGGGGTTTCATCCTCGTTTTTCCTCTGGTCAGGTGGAGCCTTCTGATTGTCCTGGAGTGGACATGGTGGTGGATGGGTTGCATCGGATTTGGAGTCATGTGGTGGACAATTTGAAGTTGTCCCAGGAGAAGGCTCAGCAGTTTGCTAATCGCCGTCGCCGCGTGGGTCCTCGACTTCGTGTTGGGGACTTGGTGTGGTTGTCTTCTCGTTTTGTTCCTATGAAGGTCTCTTCTCCTAAGTTCAAGCCTCGGTTCATCGGTCCTTATAGGATCTTGGAAATTCTTAACCCTGTGTCGTTTCGTTTGGATCTCCCGGCATCGTTTGCTATTCATAATGTGTTCCATCGGTCGTTGTTGCGGAGGTATGAGGTACCTGTTGTTCCTTCGCTTGGGCCTCCTGCTCCGGTGCTGGTGGAGGGAGAATTGGAGTATGTTGTAGAGAAGATCTTGGATTCTTGTGTTTCCAGACGGAAACTCCAATATTTGGTCAAGTGGAAGGGTTATGGTCAGGAGGATAATTCTTGGGTGGTTGCCTCTGATGTTCATGCTGATGATTTGGTCCGCGCTTTTCATAGGGCTCATCCTGGTCGCCCTGGGGGTTCTCGTGAGGGTTCGGTGACCCCTCCTCAAGGGGGGGGTACTGTTGTGAGTTCTGTTTTTAGGCTCCCTCTGGTGGTTACTGATGGTACTGGGTGATTTGTGTTCTGCTGTCTCTGGTGTCCACCTGTTCTATTAGGATTTGGGAGTTTCCTATTTAACCGGGCTTTCTTGTCATTTCCCCGCCGGCTATCAAGGTTATCAGAGTGTTTTGTTACCTCAGCTTCTGGCTTCAGTAATCTTCAGGACAAGCTAAGTTTTTGATTTTCTTGTTCCACGTTTTGCTTTATTTTTGTCTTGTCCAGCTTGCATATAATTGTTTCTTTGCTGCTGGTTGCTCTAGTGGGCTGTAATTGCTCCTCATGTTCCATGAGTTGGAACATGAGTTCAAGTAATTGCAGGATGGTTTTTTTGAAGGGTTTTTTGCTGACCGCGCAGTTTACTTTTGTATCCTCTGCTATCTAGTTTTAGCGGGCCTCATTTTGCTGAATCTGTTTTCATACTGTGTATGTGCCTTCCTCTCATTTCACCGTCATTATATGTGGGGGGCTGCTATTTCTGTGGGGTATTTCTCTGGAGGCAAGAGAGGTCTGTGTTTCTTCTAATAGGGGAAGTTAGATCTTCGGCTGGTGCGAGACGTCTAGGATCAACGTAGGCACGTTCCCCGGCTATTGTTATTTGTGTGTTCAGGTTTAGGGTCGCAGTCAGCTCAGGTTCCATCACCCTAGAGCTCGTTGGTGCTTGTCCTTTTGTGATTCCCTGCCATTGGAATCATGACATAGAGGCAGTAAAAGACAAAGTACTGACCGGAAAGATGAAGGCGCATGTAGACGAAAACAACGGAGACTCAGAACTAGCAGGCACAACAGGAACACAGGACTAGCAGGTATGGCAGGAACACGGGACTGGAAGCACAGCAGGAACACGGGACTGGAAGGCACAGCAGGAACACGGAACTGGAAGGCACAGCAGGAACACGGAACTGGAGGGCACAGCAGGAACGCGGGACTGGAGGGCACAGCAGGAACGCGGGACTGGAAGGCACAGCAGGAACGCAGGACTGGAAGGCACAGCAGGAACACGGAACTGGAAGGCACAGCAGGAACACGGAACTGGAAGGCACAGCAGGAACACGGAACTGAAGGGCACAGCAGGAACGTGGGACTGGAAGGTACAGCAGGAACACGAGACTGGAAGGCACAGCAGACTGAGACAATATAGAGACAAAGCAAGAGATGCACGTAGCCTAGGAACCTAACGTGATGCTGGTAATAACCAGCAAACGCAATAGACGCAAAGGCGTCTTACCCTGGTCAGATGCAGGAGAGAAATACCCGACGGGCGCCGGCTTTCACAAAATGCCGTCAGAGTCCCCAGCACCACAGAGTACCGCCGAACCTGACAAACCAGCGTGGGATGGGATTTCCTAGAGGCCACTGCCTCACAGCAATAGATGTGAGGGGGCTCTAGGCATTCAGAAAATGTTGGCAGAGCCCCCACACCACGAGCACCGCCGAACATGCCACACCAATCTGGGATGGGAGTCATATCGCTGGACCACCGAACACCCCCTGTGACCACGCTCCACCAGCACTGCCGATCCCCCCCAGTAAGCTGATTTTGGACTGTAAGACGGACCCCCATTTGACACATTAATTTTTTTCCCTATTATCCTTCTGAAAATTTGGGGTGCGTCTTATGGTCCAGTGCGTCTTATAGTCTGAAAAATACGGTATGTTTTTTTAAAGAAAATGGACCACTCCATCACCGGAGAGTATATGTTTACTTTAATAAGTAATAAGTAGCTGCTGACACATCTTACAAGTTTGAGAAAATCATACAGTATATGAAGAAAAGTGTTGAGAGACAACACTTAACAGGGATTGTCCAGTCCTATGATAATGATTGTTTATCCTTAGGATAGGTCATCAATATCAGATTGGTGAGGGTCTGACATGCGGCAACCCTTCTAATCAACAGTTATTAGCTCTGGCAGCACCCCAATGTAGAAATGACACAGTTGCACTGATCTGCACATCTGTCTCCATGCTCTAAAATCTGAACATATAATAGATATGACTTTGGGCATTCTCTGGGATGGGCCAACCGTATGTGCCACTGGTTGATTGAAATTCCTGTATGAGAGTTCTGGGGTATGTGCACTGTGGTAGGTAATAAAAATGCATGCCAGATATCACGTCTTTTATCGCACATTCTCGGGATTTAGACTACAGGGAGAGTGCAGAAAGTTCTTGGCATGGACATCAATAATGCCTCTGTGGATGTGATATCGGCAAAAAGGGAGTACCATAATATTACACACGTGGTCAAAATTGTTGATACACCTTGTTTAATGACAGAAAAACCCACAATTGTCACAGGAATAATTTGAATCTGACAAAAGTAATAATATCTAAAAAAAATCTATCAAAAATGATCAAATGAAAGTCAGATATTGTTTTTCAACCATGCTTCCACAGAATTTAAAAAAATAAAACTCATGGACAGAAATGATGGTACCCTTAACTTAATATATTGTTGCACAACCTTTTGAGGCAATCACTGCAATCAAACGATTCCTGTAACTGTCAATGAGACTTCTGCACCTCTCGACAGGTATTTTGGCCCACTCCTCAAGAGCAAACTGTTCCAGTTGTCTCGTGTTTGAAGGTTTCTTTTTCCAAACGGCATGTTTCAGCTCTTTCCAAAGATGCTCAATAGGGTTTAGGTCAGGGCTCATAGAAGGCCACTTCAGAATAGTCCAATAATTTCCTCTTAGCCATTCTTGGGTGTTTTTAGCTGTGTGCTTTGGGTCATTATCCTGTTTCAAGACCCATGACCTGCGACTGAGACCAAGCTTTCTTACACTGGGCAGCACAGTTCTCTCTAGAATCCTTTGATAGTCTTGAGATTTCATTGTACCCTGCACAGATTCTAGACACCCTGTGCCAGATACAGCAAAGCAGTCCCAGAACATAACAGAGCCTCATCCATGTTTCACAGTAGGCACAGTGTTCTTTTCTTGATATGCTTCATTTTTCCATCTGTGAACATAGAGCTGATGTGCCTTGGCACAATGTTCCATTTTTCTCTCATCTGTCCATATGACATTCTGCCAGAAGCTTTGTGGCTTGTCAGTATGTAGTTTGGCAAATTTCAGTCTGGCTTTTTTATGATTTTCCTTTAACAATGGTGTCCTCCTTCATTGTCTCATACAGCGACGATCTGACACTGATGTTCCTAGAGCTTGACGTTCACCTTTAATCTCTTAAGAAGTTTTTCTGGGCTCTTTGTTACCATTCGTATTATCCATCTCTTTGATTTGTCATCAATTCTCCTCTTGCGGCCTCGTCCAGGGATGGTGGTTACAGTCCCATGGATCTTAAATTTCTGAATAATATGTGCAACTGTAGTCACAGGAACATCAACCTGCTTGGAGATGGTCTTCTAACTTTTACCTTTAACATGTTTGTCTATAATTTTCTTTGTAATCTCCTGAGACAACTCTTTCCTTTGCTTCTTCTGGTCCATGTTGAGTGTGATACACACCATGTCACCAAACAGCACAGTGAGTATCTGTAGCCCTATATACAGGCCCACTCACTGATTCCAAGACTGTAGACACCTGTGATGCTAGTTAGTGGACACACCACGATTTAACATATCCCCTTTGTCACATTAATTTCTGGGGTACCATTATTTCTGTCCAGGCCTATTTCATGAGTTTTATTTATTTTTTTTATTCTGTGGAAGCATGGTTGAAAAGCAATATCCGACTTTCATTTGTTCATTTTCATAGATCTTTTATTATTACTTTTGTCAGATTCAAGTTATTTCTGTGACGTGACCATTGTGGGTTATTCTGTCATTAAACGAGGGGTACCAAGAATTTTGACCACGTGTGTATATAGTGATTTTTGCCAAAATGCAGTGAACTTTAGAGTAACAATGGGGATGATAGGTATTAATGATAAAAGACACATGCCACATGGTTTTAAGAGTATAAGGGTGAATCCTGCTGACAGTTCTATTCAAAATATAGACGAGGACACTGATATATTAAACAGAAGTTCATGTGATGACTGTAAAAACAAATCTCACAGGTTGTTCTGTTCCTGTGGTACTGCTGTGGCCTTACAAAAAAAATGTGTGTGTGTGTGTGTATGTATGTATGTGTGTATGTATGTGTATGTATGTGTGTGTGTGTATGTATGTATGTATGTATGTATGTGTGTATGTGTGTGTGTGTGTGTGTGTGTGTCCAGGATTGGCATCTGGACCGTCGCAGCTACAGCCAAAAAATTTTGCACAGTCACACGTCTGGACCTCGAGAGCGTCATAGGCTATGTTGTGAGGCGAAATTTTAACCCGGCGCTTTCCAATTCACCAAACAATTTTGCCCCTATCTACATAATGGGGAAAAAGTGAAAAGAAAAGTGTTGGAGGCAAATTGACAGCTGCCAGATGTGAACAAGGGGGACATAAAGAATGAGAGCGATGGCGCCAAAGAGTATATACCATACAGTTGCTAAGGTGGGGCCCCGACATGGGATACTCACCACACACGGGGATATGAACACACACACAAAATGCGCCACACACTACCACGTGCTTGAACACATATACCACCCTCAGGACACATTTCACCACACATACACCAACCTCGCCACATAAAAGTCGAAACACAAAAGTCACCGCTCAAAACTCGCCACGCGCAAAATTCGCCACATGCAAAACTAGGCTCACGCAAAACTAACCACACATGCAAAGCTCAGCTCATGGAAAACTCGCGATATGCAAAACTTGCACACGCGGAAAAATTGCCACATGCACAAAAGTTGCAACACATGCAAAAGTTCCCTCGCACAAAACTTGCACATACTCAAAATGCACCGCACATAAAACTCACCATGCGCAAAACTTGCTGCACACAACTTGCTACACTAACCAGTCACATGCAACTCGGCACACAAAAAGTTGCTACACGCATGTCGCCACACAAAACTCATCTCACAAAAGCCGCTACGTGCATGTCGCCACACGCAACTCAACACACACAACTTGACACATGAAACTCGCCCTAAAACATATACAAGTCTGGTATTATCTTTCAAAAATAAAAATCTGATTAATAAGCAGACAAACTACAAGAACAACAAATGTACCATATAGGAAATATGGCAGCTGTCAGTCACATGACCTGTCTATTATGTGTATGTGTGAGCTAATATATACTGCCAGGGGGAGGGCTTCCTGTTGGCTGGGGATTTATCAGGCTGCCAATTTAGCTTACAAATAGTGAGGTAAAAATACTGACCAAATAACGTGTGAACAAGGTATGATACAGGAGGAGATGACATACAGGTATATACTATATACAGGAGCAGATGACACACAGGTATATACTATATACAGGAGATGACTTACAGGTATATACTATATATAGGAGTAGATGACATACAGGTATATACTATAAACAGGAGGAGATGACACATGTATATACTATATACAGGAGGAGATGACATACAGGTATATACTATATAAAAGAGGAGATGACATACAGGTATATACTATATACAGGAGATGACATACAGGTGTATAATATATATAAGGGAGATGACAAACGTGTATATACTGAGGGGAAAATGAGAGGTGTGAGGTGAAAATGAAAAGGTGTGAGTGCAAAATGAGAGGAGTGATGGGAAAATAGTGGAGTGATCGGAAAATGACAGATGTGAGGTCGGGGGGAATGAGAGGAGTGAGGGGGGAATGAGAAGAGTGAGGGGGAAAATGAGAGGTGTGAGGGAGAAAATGAGAGATGTGAGCGGGAAAATGAAAGATGTGAGGGGGAAAATGAAAGATGTGAGGGGGAAAATGAGAGGCGTGATGGGAAAATAAGAAAAGTGAAGTGCTATAACTAACCACAGATATTTACTATGCCCAGGCAACGCTGTGCTCTTCTGCTAGTAGAAACATATAGTGCAAAAGAAAAATGCAAATTCATAGGGAAACATGGCTAACAAACAACCTAAAGGTGCATTAACACAGGCCGGTAAAATTCTAATGTTAACAACCCATCCTTCATGATAATTGTGTAGTAAGAATGGGTTGAGCCACTGAACAATGTGTCCAAAATGCTTGTTCATTATGCATGAAATCATTTATATGAGCAAAAAATTCTGGGTCATTTTTCAGAAATAGTGTAATGTAAATGAAGACTGTTAAAACATTCAACAATTAAACCGGCACAAAAATGAGGAGAGCAGCACAGTGACGTTTTCATCGAGTTCCGAGGCAATTGTTCAGCAGCATTTGGAGAATTGGAATGACTACATAACCTTGGAATATTGTTCATTATTATTATTACTAATCCTATTCTTCAAATAAAACTGGGTAAATTGATCAACGAACATTTTTGTTACGGAACTGCAACACAGAACTAGGACAGAAGGGGGAAAACTGACCCTGCACTGAGACTAGGCTGATACCCTACGATGGAGTGGGCGACCCATTCCTTGCGAATAGACCCACCGACGATCCTAGGTTAATCTCAGCGAAGACCTATAGATAAGGGGAAGGAGGTCCCTAAAAGATCTAAGGACTGGGTATAAAAAAAACAGGTCACCTCCTAATAGAAATCACAGAGAAGGCTGCAGAAACCAACTGAAAACAGAAACTAAGGATAGCAGAACCAGAGATCCCAGAGCTGCATAAAAACCAACAGAGAAAGCTATCAAAGCACCTAGCCAGAACTCTAGCGGATTAACACTGATGTCCAGCAAAGAATGGGAGGCAGGTGCTGGGTAATAAAGGGTGATACAATCACCTGACCTAAGGCATCCCAGCACCAGAGGGAAAAGACCAGCAGCCAGAAAACCACAACAAGATGGCAGATGGTCAAAAACAAAACAGATTCTAACAATTTTATTGGTAATTCGATAAAATTTTCTTGAACAGCATTAACGGAAATGTTTTTACAACACTATGAATTTATTGTATTCAAAATTAATACTATCACTTGTGGGATTTGAACATTAAAGACAAATATATTTCCGATTGTCTGTGTAATCAGTGTACGATACATAACAATCAAAATTCAACCCTTCCAATTCCCGATTCTTGCACTAGAGAAACACTTCACTGACAAGTTACTATCACATCGTTCGTCGTTTAACCCCTTAAAAACCGTGTTTATGCCTTTTAACGGTGGAAGTAAAGAGACCTTATTCCTCAGCGCCGCTTTTTAAAGGCACTGAGAAATAAGGGTATAGAACCCCCCAGCGCCGGAAAACCTGGGGTAGCTGAGACCCCAGAGAACATTATTCGGGTCAGTTTTTACTGTCCTCAGTGATGTGATCGCCGTTATTCACCAAATAAAGGAGATCGCAAAAAAAAGTCAGATTTCCCATTTATTTCTCTCTCCTGTGATATGATCTAGCATACCAGAGGAGAGAGATATAGGGTCCTCAGAGCCCTCCTCAGTACCTTCGCCTTCCCCGGCCCCTCAGCTCCATCCCCCAGTCCTCCACGTCATCTGCCCAGAAGAAATTGGCAGGAGCATGCATAGTGCACCCGCCGAGATCTGCCGGCTGGCACCTGGCAACAATAGATTTTTCCTATTGGTTCATTTTGATCACTGTGATAGACCCTATCACAGAGATAAAAATAAAAAAAAATAGCAAGTCAAACTCCCTTTTATCACCTCCTTAGTTAGGTAAAAATAATAAAATTAAAAAAATGTATTTTTTTCCATTAGGGTTAGGGTGTTGGTGTTAGGGTGGTGTTGGGTTAGGGTTGTGGCTATGATTGGGATTACGGTTAGGGTTGGGATTAGGGTTGTGGTTAGGGTTATGGTTGGAATTAGGAGTGTGTTGGGGCTCTGTTAGGGTTGGAGTAAAAATTGGGGGGGTTCCACTGTTTAGGTACATCAGGAGGCCTCCAAACGCGGCGCCTGACATTGATTCCAGACAATTTTGCTTTCAAAAAGTAAACGGTGCTCCCTCCCTTCTGAGCCCTGCTATGCACCGAAACAGTGGCTTTCCCCCACATACGGAGTAGCGGTGAAATTGCACAACAAATTTAGTGTTAGGTCTCGAGTTCCCGCTTCTGCACAGGGGGAATCTCGAGCCATCTCCGCTGCGGTCTCCCATTCTTATCCAGCCAAAGTGGAGTCTGCTCAGCAGGGACGTCGGTCCCAGCGTCTTGCTCAGTCTCACTCTGTACAGAGAGTTACTGCTGCTTCTTCAGCTTCTGCCATTAAAGCCAGTGCTGGTCAGCAGCGAGCAGACTTCTCTGGGACTAAGTCCTTGTCTGCACACACTGAGCATGCCCAGGGCAAGATCTCCCGTTGGAGATCGAGGGTCATGTGCTCAGGCCCTGCAGCACATTCCATTGGTCCTCTTGGCAGGTCTTGGAAGGGCAAAGTTTCTGTGGCCACTTCCTGTGCTGCAACTATATAAACTGCGCATGACCGCACGGCCATGCGCTAGTGTACATTTGCATACGTGTGTTTGTTGTGAGTGCAAGTCGTCCTTGGATACCCCTTCCCTATTGAATGTCTGTTCGCGGAAGGTGTATGGTTGCTATCTAGCGCCCGACTTATCCTACAGCACAAATCACACATTACAGCGTCCAGTTGCTGTGACCGCCAGTACGGCGCCGTGCACTTCCTCTGTGCTCTCCTTACCCAAGCCTGGGTGGTTTGTGGCGTTCGTCAGTGCGGCACCGCATGCACTCTTGTGCCCTAAATATTGTTATTTTCCTTACACACCCAGTTGCGGTGTTGTGCCAGCAAGGGTCTAATCGGACTTCAATCCTAGTTGGGGTTGAGTTCGCTGACTACTTGCTCGCGCTCTATGTGCGGTACCGCGATCCTGTGACGCCACAGGATCGCTTCCTTCACGCTGGGTGAAGTCTAACCCACGTGTGTATACTTATGAGTACTGCCATATAGTCCGTCATTACTTGGCAGCAGGTTCCATCTCTGCACGGTGGACCCCGGGCTGCGAACGCACCATACTCTATCTGTATCATTATTTGGTGCGTTCCGCTAGCCCTAACATTTAGTGGTCCATTTTCTCCTGTTATCCATGTGACAAAGTTTGGGTCTAAAGTAAATTATTTGTGAAAAAAGTAAATTGTTAATTTTTATCTTCCACAGTGCTTTAGTTCTCGTGAAGCATCAGTAGGGTTAATAAACTTCTTGAGTGTGGTTTTGAGCACCTTGAGGGGTGCAGTTTTTTGAATGGTGTCTGTTGTGAATTCTGTGGTCAAGCTCCCTCCTGTGGTCATGAGCGGTACTTCGGCTGGTTCTGTCTATGAGCTTCCTCTGGTGGATGTGAGTGGGGCTGCGGCTTCTGAGTTTCCTTCCTCAGGTGACGAGGTTAAGTCGTTAGGTGCTGCTCTATTTAACTCCACCTAGTTCTTTGTTCCTGGCCTCCAGTCAATGTTCCAGTATTGGTTTTGCTCTCTCCTGGATCGTTCTTGTGGCCTGTCTGCCCAGCATAAGCTAAGTTCTGCTTGTGTTACTTTTGTTTGCTATTTTTTCTGTCCAGCTTGCTATATTGGTTTGTCTTGCTTGCTGGAAGCTCTGGGACGCAGAGGAAGCACCTCCGCACCGTTAGTCGGTGCGGAGGGTCTTTTTGCGCCCTCTGCGTGGTTGTTTGTAGGTTTTTGTGCTGACCGCAAAGCTATCTTTCCTATCCTCGGTCTATTTAGTAAGTCGGGCCTCACGTTGCTAAAATCTATTTCATCTCTGTGTTTGTGTTTTCATCTTTGCTCACAGTCATTATATGTGGGGGGCTGCCTTTTCCTTTGGGGAATTTCTCTGAGGCAAGGTAGGCTTATTTTTCTATCTTCAGGGCTAGCTAGTTTCTCAGGCTGTGCCGAGTTGCATAGGGAGCGTTAGGAGCAATCCACGGCTACCTCTAGTGTGGTGTGATAGGATTAGGGATTGCGGTCAGCAGAGTTCCCACGTCTCAGAGCTCGTCCTATGTGATTAGCAACTATCAGGTCATTTTCTGTGCTCGTAACCACCAGGTCCATTGGGGTTCTGAATCACCTGTTCATAACAGGTGTCACTTTTTGGTATTTTCTGTCACTTAATTTTGTTGGAAAAATGAGAAATTGCTAGTCAACTTTTTACCCTTATAACGTCCTAAAAAAAAAATGTATCCAAAATTGTGCTCATGTGACGTTGACATGTGGGAAAAGTTTTTTATTAACTATTTTGTGTGACAAGACGCTCTGTTTTAAGGGTACAAAATGATCATTTTGAAAATTGCAACATTTTTTCACCAAATTTCCTTTTTTTCATAAATAAACGCAAGTCATATCAAAGAACTTTTACCACTAACATGTCACTAAAAACAATCTCAGAATCAGTGGAATCCGTTGAAGCGTTCCAGAGCTATAACCTCATAAAGTAACATAGTATCATAGTAACATAGTTAGTAAGGCCGAAAAAAGACATTTGTCCATCCAGTTCAGCTTATATTCCATCATAATAAATCCCCAGATCTACGTCCTTCTACAGAACCTAATAACTGTAAGATACAATATTGTTCTGCTCCAGGAAGGCATCCAGGCCTCTCTTGAACCCCTCGACTGAGTTCGCCATCACCACCTCCTCAGGCAAGCAATTCCAGATTCTCACTGCCCTAACAGTAAAGAATCCTCTTCTATGTTGGTGGAAAAACCTTCTCTCCTCCAGACGCAAAAAATGCCCCCTTGTGCCCGTCACCTTCCTTGGTATAAACAGATCCTCAGCGAGATATTTGTATTGTCCCCTTATATACTTATACATGGTTATTAGATCGCCCCTTAGTCATCTTTTTTCTAGACTAAATAATCCTAATTTCGCTTATCTATCTGGGTATTGTAGTTCTCCCATCCCCTTTATTAATTTTGTTGCCCTCCTTTGTACTCTCTCTAGTTCCATTATATCCTTCCTGAGCACCGGTGCCCAAAACTGGACACAGTACTCCATGTGCGGTCTAACTAGGGATTTGTACAGAGGCAGTACAATGCTCTCATCATGTGTATCCAGACCTCTTTTAATGCACCCCATGATCCTGTTTGCCTTGGCAGCTGCTGCCTGGCACTGGCTGCTCCAGGTAAGTTTATCATTAACTAGGATCCCCAAGTCCTTCTCCCTGTCAGATTTACCCAGTGGTTTCCCGTTCAGTGTGTAATGGTGATATTGATTCCTTCTTCCCATGTGTATAACCTTACATTTATCATTGTTAAACCTCATCTGCCACCTTTCAGCCCAAGTTTCCAACTTATCCAGATCCATCTGTAGCAGAATACTATCTTTTCTTGTATTAACTGCTTTACATAGTTTTGTATCATCTGCAAATATAGATATTTTACTGTGTAAACCTTCTACCAGATCATTAATGAATATGTTGAAGAGAACAGGCCCCAATACCGACCCCTGCGGTACCCCACTGGTCACAGCGACACAGTTAGACACTATACCATTTATAACCACCCTCTGCTTTCTATCACTAAGCCAGTTACTAACCCATTTACACACATTTTCCCCCAGACCAAGCATTCTCATTTTGTGTACCAAACCTCTTGTGCGGCACGGTATCAAACACTTTGGAAAAATCGAGATATACCACATCCAATGACTCACCGTGGTCCAGCCTATAGCTTACCTCTTCATAAAAACTGATTAGGTTGGTTTGACAGGAGCGATTTCTCATAAACCCATGCTGATATGGAGTTAAACAGTTATTCTCATTGAGATAATCCAGAATAACATCCTTCAGAAACCCTTCAAATATTTTACCAACAATAGAGGTTAGACTTACTGGCCTATAATTTCCAGGTTCACTTTTAGAGCCCTTTTTGAATATTGGCACCACATTTGCTATGCGCCAGTCCTGCGGAACAGACCCCGTCGCTATAGAGTCCCTAAAAATAAGAAATAATGGTTTATCTATTACATTACTTAGTTCTCTTAGTACTCGTAGGTGTATGCCATCCGGACCCGGAGATTTATCTATTTTAATCTTATTTAGCCGGTTTCGCACCTCTTCTTGGGTTAGATTGGTGACCCTTAATATAGGGTTTTCATTGTTTCTTGGGATTTCACCTAGCATTTCATTTTCCACTGTGAATACCGTGGAGAAGAAGGTGTTTAATATGTTAGCTTTTTCCTCGTCATCTACAACCATTCTTTCCTCACAATTTTTTAAGGGGCCTACATTTTCAGTTTTTATTCTTTTACTATTGATATAGTTAAAGAACAGTTTGGGATTAGTTTTACTCTCCTTAGCAATGTGCTTATCTGTTTCCTTTTTTGGCAGCTTTAATTAGTTTTTTAGATAAAGTATTTTTCTCCCTATAATTTTTTAGAGCTTCAATGGTGCCATCCTGCTTTAGTAGTGCAAATGCTTTCTTTTTACTGTTAATTGCCTGTCTT
The DNA here is from genome assembly GCF_032444005.1 of Ranitomeya imitator. Classification (NCBI taxonomy): domain Eukaryota; kingdom Metazoa; phylum Chordata; class Amphibia; order Anura; family Dendrobatidae; genus Ranitomeya; species Ranitomeya imitator. The sequence continues at coordinate 761,563,615 of NC_091284.1, read as the reverse complement.
GCTTCTTTGTTTAGCCACATTGGGTTTTTCCTATTTCTAGTCCTTTTATTCCCACAAGGTATAAACCGCTTACACTGCCTATTTAGGATGTTCTTAAACATTTTCCATTTATTATCTGTATTCTTATTTCTGAGGATATTGTCCCAGTCTACCAGATTAAGGGCATCTCTAAGCTGGTCAAACTTTGCCTTCCTAAAGTTCAGTGTTTTTGTGACTCCCTGACAAGTCCCCCTAGTGAAAGACAGGTGAAACTGTACAATATTGTGGTCGCTATTTCCTAGATGCCCGACCACCTGCAGATTTGTTATTCTGTCAGGTCTATTAGATAGTATTAGGTCTAAAAGTGCTGCTCCTCTGGTTGGATTCTGCACCAATTGTGAAAGATAATTTTTCTTAGTTATTAGCAGAAACTTGTTGCCTTTATGGGTTTCACAGGTTTCCGTTTCCCAGTTAATATCCGGGTAGTTAAAGTCCCCCATAATCAGGACCTCATTATGGGTTGCAGCTTCATCTATCTGCTTTAGAAGTAGACTTTCCATGATTTCTGTTATATTTGGGGGTTTGTAACAGACCCCAATGAGAATTTTGTTACCATTTTTCCCTCCATGAATTTCAACCCATATGGACTCGACATCCTCATTCCCTTCGCTAATATCCTCCCTTAAAGTGGACTTTAGACAAGACTTTACATAGAGACAAACCCCTCCTCCTCTCCGATTTTTACGATCCTTTCTAAACAGACTGTAACCCTGTAAGTTAACTGCCCAGTCATAGCGTTCATCTAACCATGTCTCGGTTATTCCCACTATGTCAAAGTTACCTGTAGATATGGTCGGAATTGAAAAAATTGGCTTGGTCATTAAGAACAAAATTGGCTCGGTCACTAAGGGGTTAATCATCTGTTTATGTAAACAAACCATAACTTTCAAGATTCACAAATGGTCTTCTGAATGAATGGGCAAAATTCCCTTTTACACACAACAAAATGGTGTAGAAAGTCTTCCCAGGAAAGTGAAAAATGTTTTAACAAAAAAAGAAGGGAAGTTACCAATTCCATATTAATACCTATATATTTGAATGGGATGTCATAAAACCGTGTGTAGATGAAATGTGTAGGTCTTCGTTTAATTTTTCCATATACTAAACCATTAAAGCAAACCATCAGAGTGCTATAGGGTTCCTAAAAAGTGGAGTATTCTAGATTGTGCTTGTGAAAAATTGTCTAGAAACATAGTCCCCACATGTGTTGCAATATTATTAACCCCTAAAGTGAGTAAATAGTACATCATAAGCACGAGGAGGTACATGACATGCAATTACATTATGGTGATAATACAGGAGCTGTACTTAGACTTTTACCAAGAGGTGCCAGCTTTGACTAGTATCTGTTTTTCTGCAATAATAGCGACCACTTCATCTAATGCCTCATTCAGACGTCAGTAAAAGTGTTTTTCACAGATAGAACCCTTTTCCAGTGGAGCAGTCTAGTGGTGAACCAGTACGGGAGAGGATGGAGGAAGCAAAGTGCGGCGCCCCAGGGTCCTGGTCGTCGCAGTGGTATAACTTTCCTCTCGGGGAGAGTGATGCTACGTTTGGAGGCAAAGAAGGATAACTGCATCCAGGTATCACAAACATGCAACACATTTCACACTCCAGGCCACCAGGGGGAGCTCCTGCTCCTATTTGTTAGGTCACTCCCCACATTGGTAAAACTGGTGACCTGTAGGGAAAGTTAGTCAGTTGCTGGCTGAGCTCCGCTCAGGTAGTTGGTCCCTGACAGGGGTGGGATCCTGTCAGAGAACGAAGGAGAAGGACACAGAGCTGTGCATGCCCTCAGAGCTGCAGCTCCTAGAAAGAGAAACAGAAGGCATAAATGTATTGCAGCGAGCGTGAAGGAAGTCGTAGCAAAGGAGTGGATACCAGAAGGTGACCAGCCCTACACAGGCTGCCTCCTTCTGAGGCGCAGAATGCCAGTAGCCGGAACACCGAGGGAGTAACGACCTTTATGCCTTGCTCCAGAGACCGGCAGGACAGCTAATTTCACATTACCTGTCCGCCCTACACCCAGGAGGCACGGTGGCAACCTTTGGAGGCTGGGGCATGATAGAGACCCTATAAACCGCCTCAAGCCACCAGTCATACGGGTTTGTCCTATCCTATATGGGGGACAGAGAGAGAGACATTACATCTGTGAGGACCTTATGTGAATCCTTAGGCATTAAGGAACTACAACACCATGGCACTAGAGGAAATCTACAGATTTCCACCTGGACAAGGGGACTCTGGACTTGCCTCCAAACCAGCCGGACTCTGCCTGCCCTGTGATCTGGTGCCCTGGACTGTGGATGCTGGAGTCTTCAGTAAAGGTAACGAGACTGCAACCTTGTAACATAGTAACATAGTAACATAGTTAGTAAGGCCGAAAAAAGACATTTGTCCATCCAGTTCAGCCTATATTCCATCATAATAAATCCCCAGATCTACGTCCTTCTACAGAACCTAATAATTGTATGATATAATATTGTTCTGCTCCAGGAAGACATCCAGGTCTCTCTTGAACCCCTCGACTGAGTTCGCCATCACCAACTCCTCAGGCAAGCAATTCCAGATTCTCACTGCCCTAACAGTAAAGAACCCTCTTCTATGTTGGTGGAAAAACCTTCTCTCCTCCAGACGCAAAGAATGCCCCCTTGTGCCCGTCACCTTCCTTGGTATAAACAGATCCTCAGCGAGATATTTGTATTGTCCCCTTATGTACTTATACATGGTTATTAGATCGCCCCTCAGTCGTCTTTTTTCTAGACTAAATAATCCTAATTTCGCTTATCTATCTGGGTATTGTAGTTCTCCCATCCCCTTTATTAATTTTGTTGCCCTCCTTTGTACTCTCTCTAGTTCCATTATATCCTTCCTGAGCACCGGTGCCCAAAACTGGACACAGTACTCCATGTGCGGTCTAACTAGGGATTTGTACTGAGGCAGTATAATGCTCTCATCATGTGTATCCAGACCTCTTTTAATGCACCCCATGATCCTGTTTGCCTTGGCAGCTGCTGCCTGGCACTGGCTGTTCCAGGTAAGTTTATCATTAAGTAGGATCCCCAAGTCCTTCTCCCTGTCAGATTTACCCAGTGGTTTCCCGTTCAGTGTGTAATGGTGATATTGATTCCTTCTGTGTCCTCGTTCTTCACTGCGCCATTCATCATTCACCATCTACACACTGGGAAGCCCTGGGGATATACTTCAACTGTGGGAAGGTATACCATCTAGCTGCCATAACATCACCTCAGCGGACCCCTTAAAGCAGCGTCGGTCACCCTGACCGAATACCACAGGTGGCGTCAGGAACACAAACCTTATCCCTTTAAAGACCTTTCTTTTTTACACGGATGTCCCAGGGCCACGGACCGGGTCAGCCACCGTGACATCCCCCTGTCAACCGAAGGACCCGGTACCGAGTACCCCACAGCCCCATGGGGCGCTCCACATGCAGTCAGGGGGTGCCTCTGCATCGTACTTTTCCCGGGATTTTCCCTAAAAAAAGGGTGTGTGTTTTTTGTGTGGAAAAAGGGACATTTTATTGGGGCCTGTCCTATGATGCTAAAAACAAAAGGAGACTAGTTTAACCCTTGGTAGTCAAGAGTGGAATAAGCAAGTCCAGTCCGATTATCACAGGGTGTAACAAACCTTTGAGTACCCCAACTTCATGGGACTCAGTTCCCCGGTTTGCTTTTATCAACACTGCCGGCCAGGTAGTCCTTGGCGTCCCCATCAATACAGCAGAAGCCCACTTGTTTCCCTGGGATCAACTGGTGGGGTGTGTGTCCCTTATCAGTCTAAGAGTCCAGACACCAGCACCCCATTTATTGTCACGGGATATGCCTGCGGCCCCTCACTGGGCTGATAGTCCACACTGCAGGCGTGACAGGCATAATAAGACTCCCTAGGCTGCAGATCATCGGAGGACAAAGAGTGACTATACGTCCCGGACCGTGACATCTCCAGCAGAGCAAATCTTTAGTAACGACCTTTGATACCACCTCAGCGACCCCTTGGGATCCAGGACTACCCACAATGGTGGCTCTATTACCCCTCTTTTGGGACTCAGGCTCTCGCTGGGTATCCCAGTATGGAGATGCACCACCCGCTGGCTTTCTTTCTTGACCACCTGGTACTGTTCCACTAGGCCAACCAATTTGTCCGCATTATGGGGATCTCCATCGGCAATCCAGGTCTGCACCAGCTTAGGAAGGGAGTGCAAGAATCTGTCCATGACAACCCGCTTGACTATCTGGGCTGGAGGATTCCGGCTGCAACCATTTTTGCACAAGATGCAGTAAATGAAACATTTGGGATTGAAGCGGGATGTCCCCATAATATGCCCAGTGGCAAACCCATTGTGCTCTGAAGGACAGTCACTCCCGTACGTGCCAAAATTTCAATTTTTAATTTGGCATACTCCTGCGCCTCCTGTGATAACAAATCATAATAAGCCAGTAGCACAGGGGGTCAGCACCTTCGCTCAATGCTCTGGTGGTAGCGCCTCACGCTCTGCTACCCGCTCAAACAGTCAAAAATGCTTCCACATTATCACCCCACTGTGATTTTTTTGCATGGCTTGTCTTACCGACTTCTGGATGTATGTGTCATCACCTGGACTTAGAGGAGTGGAGGCCGGCCTTCCACGATCTGCCTCTGCAAGCAAGTTAATCTGCTGCTGTTGTATTTGTTGTATAAGCAGCTTATTTGTCTCCTGTTGCGCCTTATGTTGCTGCTGTAACTGGTGCTGCTGAGCTTGTACCAGATGCTTAAGCAGATCATTCATTTTGCCTGGCTTTGTATGCTGGCTTGTGGCCGTCTTCATCCAGGATATGCAGTACCTCTTGTAGCCATCACACATGTTCGCCGGGAACACTGCCGGCACTTCTAACACCACCTGTGTTAGATCGGCTCACTTGGCTGTACACGGAGGTAAACACGGGAACACTGTCTCTTTAAGAACTTCCTTTGGTTTATTTTAGGCAGCATAAACCACAGTGCAGTAAAATAAATACAGCCTCTGGGCAAAACAGGAAGACAAAACAAAATGGTAGCACAAAGCACAGATCTTCTGAGAGCAGTGTTCCTCCCGCTCAACGCTAGTAGAACACACACAGTTCAGGTTGGTTCCAGCACAACCACTTCTCTGGAGTGTTCCTCTTCAGACACTGAACACTGCTGCCTTTGGAGGCCAGCTACTTTAGCCCCGGACCACACCCTGGAGATAAGGTGAACATCCTCTCACCCACTATATGGATGTCCACATAAACTCAGTCCATTATACAAATTAGCTTTTAAATCCTCACCACACTTAGTGTGCTGTAGGAAAATCTCTGGATTTTATATCGCCGACGCCATTAAGCGTAGTGAAACATATCTCCCCTCCAGCACTTTACCAGTGACTTTGTCACAGCTTGGACATATTTCTGTCGTGCCTCCAGGATGGGGTTGAGCAGGCTTTGTTATTGCTGAGTGTGGGTTGTGACTTGGTGTAAGTTTACATGAGCCCCTTCGTGGCGGTAAAATTATCAATTTGGCGTGTATGTTGCCAAAGACAAACTTGCCCTCCGAGGGTCGGAGGTGCATACCATTTCAGATTCCGGATGTTACACATGTTTTATGGTTTTAACCCCTTTCTGACATTGGACGTACTATCCCGTCGAGGTGGGGTGGGCCCCTATGACCACGGACGGGATAGTACGTCCAGCGCGATCGGCGGCGCTCACGGGGGGAGCGCGGCCGATCGCGGCCGGGTGCCAGCTGCCTATCGCAGCTGACATCCGGCACTATGTGCCAGGAGCGGTCACGGACCACCCCTGGCACATTAACCCCTGGCACACCGCGATCAAAGATGATCGCGATGTGCCGGCGGTGCAGGGAAGCATCGCGCAGGGAGGGGGCTCCCTGTGGGCTTCCCTGAGCCCCCCGCAGCAACGCGATGTCATCGCGTTGCTGCAAGGGTCTTACCTCCCTCCCTGCCTGCTCCAGACCCAGATCCAAGATGGCCGCGGGTCCGGGTCCTGCAGGGAGGGAGGTGGCTTCACAGCGCCTGCTCAGAGCAGGCACTGTGAAGGCTGTACTGCTCTAAGTGAGATCAGTGATCTGACAGAGTGCTGTGCACACTGTCAGATCACCGATCTGTGATGTCCCCCCCTGGGACAAAGTAAAAAAGTTTAAAAAAAAAATTCCAAATGTGTAAAAAAAAAATTAAAAAAATATTCCTAAATAATGAAAAAAAAAAAATGTATTCCCATAAATACATTTCTTTATCTAAATAAATAAAAAAAAACAATAAAAGTACACATATTTAGTATCGCCGCGTCCGTAACGGCCCGACCTATAAAACTGGCCCACTAGTTAACCCCTTCAGTAAACACCGTAAGAAAAAAAAAAAAACGGGGCAAAAAACAACGCTTTATCATACCGCCGAACAAAAAGTGGAATAACACGCGATCAAAAAGACAGATATAACTAACCATGGTACCGCTGAAAGCGTCATCTTGTCCCGCAAAAAACAAGCCACCATACAGCACCATCAGCAAAAAAATAAAAAAGTTATAGTCCTGAGAATAAAGCGATGCAAAAAAAATTATTTTTTCTATAAAATAGTTTTTATCGTATAAAAGCGCCAAAACATAAAAAATGATATAAATGAGGTGTCACTGTAATCGTACTGACCCAAAGAATAAAACTGCTTCATCAATTTTACCAAACGCAGAACGGTATAAACGCCTCCCCCAAAAGAAATTCATGAATAGCTGGTTTTTGGTCACTCTGCCTCACAAAAATCGGAATAAAAAGCGATCAAAAAATGTCACGTGCCCAAAAATGTTACCAATAAAAACGTCAACTCGTCCCGCAAAAAACAAGACCTCACATGACTCTGTGGACCAAAATATGGAAAAATTATAGCTCTCAAAATGTGGTAATGCAAAAAATATTTTTTGCAATAAAAAGCGTCTTTCAGTGTGTGACGGCTGCCAATCATAAAAATTTGCTAAAAAACCCACTATAAAAGTAAATCAAACCCCCCTTCATCACCCCCTTAGTTAGGGAAAAATTAAAAAAATGTATTTATTTCCATTTTCCCATTAGGGCTAGGGTTAGGGCTAGGGTTAGGGCTAGGGTTAGGGTTAGGGTTAGGGCTAGGGTTAGGGTTAGGGCTAGGGTTAGGGTTAGGGCTAGGGCTACAGTTTGGGTTGGGGCTAAAGTTACAGTTAGGGTTTAGATTACATTTACAGTTGGGAATAGGGTTGGGATTAGGGTTAGGGGTGTGTCAGGGTTAGAGGTGTGGTTAGGGTTACCGTTGGAATTAGGGTTAGGGGTGTGTTTGGATTAGGGTTTCAGTTATAATTGGGGGGTTTCCACTGTTTAGGCACATCAGGGGCTCTCCAAACGCGACATGGCGTCCGATCTCAATTCCAGCCAATTCTGCGTTGAAAAAGTAAAACAGTGCTTCTTCCCTTCCGAGCTCTCCCGTGTGCCCAAACAGCGGTTTACCCCAACATATGGGGTATCAACGTACTCAGGACAAATAGGACAACAACTGTTGGGGTCCAATTTCTCCTGTTACCCTTGGGAAAATACAAAACTGGGGGCTAAAAAATAATTTTTGTGGGAAAAAAAAGATTTTTTATTTTTACGGCTCTGCGTTATAAACTGTAGTGAAACACTTGGGGGTTCAAAGTTCTCACAACACATCTAGATAAGTTCCCTGGGGGGTCTAGTTTCCAATATGGGGTCACTTGTGGGGGGTTTCTACTGTTTAGGTACATTAGGGGTTCTGCAAACGCAATGTGACGCCTGCAGACCATTCCATCTAAGTCTGCATTCCAAATGGCGCTCCTTCCCTTCCGAGCCCTCCTATGCGCCCAAACGGTGGTTCCCCCCAACATATGGGGTATCAGCGTACTCAGGACAAATTGGACAACAACTTTTGGGGTCGAATTTCTCCTCTTACCCTCGGGAAAATACAAAACTGGGGGCTAAAATATAATTTTGGGGGGAAAGATTTTTTTTTTAATTTTCACGGCTCTGCGTTACAAACTGTAGTGAAACACTTGGGGGTTCAAAGCTCTCACAACACATCTAGATGAGTTCCTTAGGGGGTCTAGTTTCCAAAATGGTGTCACTTGTGGGGGGTTTCTACTGTTTAGGTACATTAGGGGCTCTGCAAATGCAATGTGAGACCTGCAGACCATTCCATCTAAGTCTGCATTCCAAATGGAGCTCCTTCCCTTCCGAGCCCTCCCATGCGCCCAAACAGTGGTTCCCCCCACATATGGGGTATCAGCGCACTCAGGACAAATTGGACAACAAATTTTGGGGTCCAATTTCTCCTGTTACCCTCGGGAAAATACAAAACTGGGGGCTAAAAAATAATTTTTGTGGGAAAAAATTTTTGTTTTATTTTTACGGCTCAACATTATAAACTTCTGTGAAGCCCTTGGTGGGTCAAAGCGCTCACCACACATCTAGATAAGTTCCTTAGGGGGTCTACTTTCCAAAATGGTGTCACTTGTGAGGGGTTTCTACTATTTAGGTACATTAGGGGCTCTGCAAACGCAACATGGCGTCTCATCTCAATTCCTGTCAATTTTGCATTGAAAAGTCAAACGGCGCTCCTTCCCTTCCGAGCTCTCCCATCCGCCCAAAGAGTGGTTTACCCCCACATATGGGGTATCAGCGTACTCAAGACAAATTGTACAACAACTTTTGGGGTCCAATTTCTTCTCTTACCCTTGGAAAAATTAAAAATTGGATGCGAAAAGATAATTTTTGTGAAAAAATATGATTTTTTATTTTTACGGTTCTACATTATAAACTTCTGTGAAGCACTTGGTGGGTCAAAGTGCTCACCACACCTCTAGATAAGTTCCTTAGGGGGTCTACTTTCCAAAATGGTGTCACTTGTGGGGGGTTTCAATGTTTAGGCACATCAGTGGCTCTCCAAACGAAACATGGCGTCCCATCTCAATTCCAGTCAATTTTGCATTGAAAAGTCAAATGGCGCTCCTTCGCTTCCGAGCTGTGCCATGCGCCCAAACAGTGGTTTACCCCCACATGTGGGGTATTGGCGTACTCAGGACAAATTGTACAACAATGTTTGGGGTCCATTTCCTCCTGTTACCCTTGGTAAAATAAAACAAATTGGAGCTGAATTAAATTTTTTGTGAAAAAAAGTTAAATGTTCATTTTTATTTAAACATTCAAAAAATTCCTGTGAAGCACCAGAAGGGTTAATAAACTTCTTGAATGTGGTTTTGAGCACCTTGAGGGGTGTAGTTTTTAGAATGGTGTCACACTTGGGTATTTTCTATCATATAGACCCCTCAAAATGACTTCAAATGAGATGTGGTCCATAAAAAAAATGGTGTTGTAGAAATGAGAAATTGCTGGTCAACTTTTCACCCTTATAACTCCCTAACAAAAAAAAATTTTGGTTCCAAAATTGTGCTGATGTAAAGTAGACATGTGGGAAATGTTACTTATTAAGTATTTTGTGTGACATATCTCTGTGATTTAATTGCATAAAAATTCAAAGTTGGAAAATTGCGAAATTTTCATAATTTTCGCCAAATTTCTGTTTTTTTCACAAATAAACGCAGGTACTATCAAAGAATTTTTACCATTGTCTTGAAGTACAATATGTCACGAGAAAACAATGTCAGATTCACTGGGATCCGTTGAAGCGTTCCAGAGTTATAACCTCATAAAGGGACAGTGGTCAGAATTGTAAAAATTGGCCCGGTCATTAACGTGCAAACCACCCTTGGGGGTAAAGGGGTTAAAAGAATGGTAATTTGTTAGAATAAAAGGAATAAAAGCTGTGGCCGACTCCGTTCCTCAAAAGAGTTATATGTCGTGTGCCTTATTGGGTTTATTACGGGAGGGGGGAATTTGTTCATTGGAAAGGTGCTTTTTAATGGTCTCCGCAGTAGTTAGGCCCATAGCAAAGACAAAGTTCTGGACAACCCCTTTCATTGGGCGATTTCCAAACTTAAAAAACAAAAACAAAACATTGCTTCTTTTTCAAAATGACTAATGGCTAAAAAGCCTATGCTTCTTAGGCTGCTGTCACACTATCAGTATTTGGTCAGTATTTTACATCAGTATTTGTAAGCCAAAACCAGGAGTGGGTGATAATACAGAAGTGGTGCATAGGTTTCTATTATACTTTTCCTCTAATTGTTCCACTCCTGGTTTTGGCTTACAAATACTGATGTAAAATACTGACCAAATACTGCTAGTGTGACAGCAGCCTAACGGTTGCACTGACAACAGTATCTTAAAGGGAACCTGTCACCCCGTTTTTTGAGATTGAGCTATAAATACTGTTAAATAGGGCCTGCGCTGTGTGTTACTATAGTGTATGTAGTGTACCCTGATTCCCCATGTATGCTGAGAAATACATTACCAAAGTCGCCGTTTTCGCCTGTCAATCAGGCTGGTCTGGTCAGGTGGGCGTGTTCACAGCGCTCTTTTCTTCCCCAGCTTTCCGTTGGTGGCGTAGTGGTGTGCGCATGTCCAGAGTTCCGACTTCCCTGCGCCCACGTGAAGACACAGCGCGCGATCTGCGCTGTAATCCCTTGCATCGGTGGGGGCGGCCATCTTCCTGGGGCCGCGCGTGCGCAGATGGAGTGCTCTGCTGCACGGGGCTTCAGGAAAATGGCCACGGGCAGCCGCGCGTGCGCATTAGAGATCGCGGCGGCCATTTTCCCAAAGCCGAGTTTGCATCTCGGCTTTGGGAAAATGGCCGCCGCGATCTCTAATGCGCACGCGCGGCTGCCCGCGGCCATTTTCCTGAAGCCCCGTGCAGCAGAGCACTCCATCTGCGCACGCGCGGCCCCAGGAAGATGGCCGCCCCCACCGATGCAAGGGATTACAGCGCAGATCGCGCGCTGTGTCTTCACGTGGGCGCAGGGAAGTCGGAACTGTGGACATGCGCACACCACTACGCCACCAACGGAAAGCTGGGGAAGAAAAGAGCGCTGTGAACACGCCCACCTGACCAGACCAGCCTGATTGACAGGCGAAAACGGCGACTTTGGTAATGTATTTCTCAGCATACATGGGGAATCGGGGTACACTACATACACTATAGTAACGCACAGCGCAGGCCCTATTTAACAGTATTTATAGCTCAATCTCAAAAAACGGGGTGACAGGTTCCCTTTAACAGGCAATGCAAGGCCCTTTCTAGTTAGGTAAGTGGCGCTGCAAACACAGATCTCTGCCGGCTAGTGCTGCAATTAAAAAACAAAGATACCATATTACAATGATTTATAAAAAGATGTTTATTGCAAATTCCTTCACTATAATTGTTTTTGTTTATCAATGGAGGTATTATTTAAGGGGTTAGACAAGGCACTGGATCATCCTATTGAGGGTGGTTAGATGGGTGCTGGTGCCATGAAGCAACTAAAAAATACCTACCTTTTATTCTTGTTATGTTGCCCCCCATTTTCTGTGTACACAACTACACTGTATATCCTGGATGCATTCATAAAATCAGATATTTACTTAGAGTGTCATTTCAGCATATGTCTTGCCTACAATGGGATAACATTTTCTTATTTGCATCTTAAGCTATGTGCACACAGTGCATTTTTTATGCGTTTTCGCAGCGTTTTTTCCGTGAGAAAATGGGCGAAAAATGCTATGGAATCCTTATGCAAGCTAATTCAATGACAATCCTGAAGTGTTGTGCACATGATCAGTAATTTTCCTATGAGTACTTGCAGTGCATTTTTTTTCTGAAGCATGTCAATTCTTTGTGCCCTTCTGCAGCGTTTTTCATCCATTGACTTCAATTGAGTCAGTCAAATCCGCAGCAAAAACGCAGGTATAAAAATATTTGCAGATTTGCTGAGTTTTTGTTTTGCGTTTTACCAGCTTCCTATAGTGTTTCCCATTCTGTCATCTGTGTGACAGTGTGGGAAACAACGGTGCGGTTGTTCTTATCGGCGTTAATACAACCGCCGGTAAGACCATCGGTCAGAGAGCTGCGGGGTTATGCTGTCAGATATCAGCGTGACCCTGCAGCTGTGACTGTCACCCGCGGCGGTGACCTGCGGTAAAAAGCTTACCGCAGGTCAGCAGGCGTGGGCTGATAAGACTAAGGCCTCTTTCACATTTCCGTGGTACGGGCCCGTCGCAATGCATCGGGCCGACGTACCGACGGACGTTGGGAAATTACTGCCCGACGTGGGCAACGGATGCAGTTTTTCAACGCATCCGCTGCCCATTCTGCAGTCTGGGGAGGAGGGGGCGGAGTTTCGGCCGCGCATGTGCGGTCGAAAATGGTGGACACGTCGCACAAAAAAAGTAACATTGAACTTGCACATTTGCAGGATCCGTTTTTGCCCATAACGACGAATTGCGACGGATGGCAAAAAACAGAAACGTGAAAGAGGCCTAAGGTTCCCATCGGGCTACGTCTGCTGTCCTGTCACTGATAACAGTAATAGCAGGTGCAGCTGATGGCAGACGTGGTCTCATCTGCCGGCGCCTGTGTTCACAGTTGAAAAAAAAGTTAAATAATTACATACATATTCACATAAAAATAAAAACCCATTATACTCAACTAACACCTAATCCCCGATGCCCTCGTCTCCTAGAAATAATGTAAAATAATAAACCAACATATAGTCCCCTTTCCACAGTATCCACGTAATCCCGAGTGTCCCTCGGCGATCTCACGTGTAGAACAACCGTTCTACAAGGCTGCTGGCGATATACTGACAGGAGGTAATCACTCCCGCAGTGTATCACTGAGCTGTCGTGAGAGCTCATCAGCTCCTATGCTCTCACTTACGGCACCACTGCGTGAGAACTTTCTCACACAGCAGTGGTGCCATGAGGGAGATCACCGGAGCTGCTGAACTCTGGTGAACTCTCACGGCAGCTCAGTGATACACTGCGGGAGCAACTACCTTCTGTCAGTGTATCGCCAATTGTCTTTGAAAGCAGTCACATCAGTGACTGCTCTCAAAGTGATCAGGATCGCCGTGAGACATTGTGGATTACCTTCTCTGTGGACTGATGATATATTGTGGTTTACTATTTTATTTTTGTTGCAGGAAACGTTGGCTTCGGTGGTTTAGGCATTTGGAAATTATTGTTTAATTAAGATTCATTAAAGGAGTCTGTGTCATTATTTCAAATAAAAGACTTTATTCTGTGTGTGTGTTTATACAATATCACTATGGGGTTACTAATGGATAGGTGTCTTATAGACACCTCTCCATTACTAACTTGTGGGCTTGATGTCACCTGACAATACAAAAGTGACATCAACCCCACAAATATAATCCCCACTTGCCACCGCTACAAAGCAAGTGGGAAGATCAAGGCTAAGCACCAGATTTGGCGCAACTTATAGATGCACCTTTTCTGGGCATCTGAGAGCTGATGTTTTTTGTCTGGGAGGGGGCCACTAGTCATGGCCCCTTCCTAGGCTATTAATATCAGCCCGCAATTATTTGTCTAGCCTTTGCTGGTTAGATTTTATAGGGGTCCCATGTCAATGTTTTTCTGGGATCCCCCTGTAAATTAGCCACTAAAGGCTAAGCAAACAGCTGTGAGCCGATATTAATAGCCTGGAAATCTTTGTGGCTATTGGCTTTTTCCCAGAATATTAACATCAGCTCTCAAGCTTTCCCTCAGCTGGTTATTAAAATTACACGGGAGCCCACGCAAATTTCTTTTCATTAAAATTAACAGTTGCTGTCTGGTTACAGCCTATGTACGTTCGTTCTGTTAAAGATCCTACATAGGCTGGTGACAATGTGTGTGTTTGGATGTGTGTGTTTACCTATCGGCTTAGTTATGAAGGTGTCAGGCTGACACCTTTTCATTACTAAGCCTAGAACTAGGTTGCAATGACAGCTGCTTACACCAAGCCCTAATCCCATTACCCTGATGCATCAGCATGAAAAATGTGATGTTAAACCAAAAAATTATGTCATAAAACTTTTTAAAAAATATATTTAGCTCAAAAAAGCATTCATTGCTGTAAAAAAAGCGTACAAAATCTCACCACAAATGCTGCAAAAACGTGCGTTTTTTTCCGCAGCGTTTTTCCTGCCAAGAGATGCAGAAACCTTGCAGAAATTTCTTCAAGCAAATACTCAACATGCACACATAGCCTTTAACTCTTCAATAATCGTCCACTAAGAAATTTCAGTCCAATAAATACATTGGAAGATCTAGTTCATACATCCCGCATACTGTACACATGTAAACAGGATATATTCACACATTGATTTTTTTAACCAAAAACCAGAGTGATGGCAGGAAAAACGCTGCGCCCCATACATGTGTCTGTTTTGCATTGTAACATGCATTTTAACAACAAAAACAAGGCTGCACCTTCGCAAAAAGGCAGCTTAGCTTAAAATAACAGCAGAAAATAAATGCAGGGTGAGATTTCAGAAATCTCATTGATTATGCTGGTGGTGTAAAACAAACTGTAAAGCAACAAACACGTAAAATACACAGCAAAATCGCCATGTGTGAACATACTCTTCTATCCTACTACCAATAAATTATACACCTAATTATGTAAGATTATTAGCCATTATCAAGATGATGAACAGAAACATACTGCTAGATACGTCTTAGGCTATGTGCCCACGTTGTGTGGGTCCACTGTAGATTTTTCCGCAGCGGATTCCAGCAGATTTGATAAATCCGCAGTGGAAAACCGCTGCGGATTTATCGTGGATTTACCGCGCATTTATTGCGGTTTCCACTGCGGATTTCCATAAGGGCAGTTGTAAACCCGCAGCGGAATCCACACAAAGAAGTGACATGCTGCGGAATGTAAACCGCTGCGTTTCCGCGCGTTTTTTTCCGCAGCATGTGCACAGCGTTTATTTATTTCCCATACATTTACATTGTACTGTAAACGCATGAGAAACTGCTGCGGACCCGCAGCTGCGGAAACGCTGCGGATCCGCAGCAAAATCCGCATTGTGTGCACATAAGAAGATGACTTCATACAATGCTGTCATGAGTGTTATAAGACAACCATTAACAAAACCACAACTAATCAAAGAACTGCATTTCTAAGCAACAAAGAGGTCCTCAGCCAATGCCCCAGAGAAATCGATAATGAGTCTGACATGTATAACCAGTAATCAATGACAAAGTCCTTATAATATACGGGAACTGGAGAAGCAGAAATGTGACTTATACTAGTGCCACCATCTGTCCAGCTAAGAAACTACTAGCCACATTTTCTATGATTTTTTTTTTCCATATGTATTTAGAAGTTGTGTTTACAGCAAGTCATTAGTGGTCCTGTACTGGTACACCATCATGCATTATTTTATTAGCTGCAACTAATTTAAATGTAGGGTTTTTACACCGTTTTGCAGCTTACATGTTGGTCTGATCTACAGTATAAGGCCGGCTTCACACTTGCGAGTTTTACGGACGTAAGAGCGCAGAAACTACGTCCGTAAAACTCGCAAAAAATACGGCACAATTATTCTCTATGCCCCTGCTCCTATCTGCCGTATTTTACTGATCAGTATTATACGGCTTTCTACGGCCGTACAAAATCGCAGCATGCTGCGTTTGTCACCGTACTGCGCAAGAAATACGCCAATGAAAGTCTATGGAAGCGTGAAAAATACGGATTTCACACGGACAAGCAGTGTGACTTGCGAGAAATACGCAGCGCTGTTAGAGAGAAAAGCCGGTAATTCAGTGCGGTGTACAGTAAAATCACACTGACAGCTTACAGTCCAATAGGTAGAATAAATGTGTACACATAGAATAGGTATATATATATATATATGTCAGTGAGACACATATATCTATATATATTACTATTTATTCCAGCGCTATACAGCTTGAAAGCCGGTAATTCAATTACCGGCTTTTTCTTTCTCCTTCCTAAAACCCGACATGATTTGAGACATGGTTTACATACAGTAAACCATGTCTTCTCTCCATTTTTTTGCAGATTCCACACTACTAATGTCAGTAGTGTGTATCTGCAAAATTTGGCCGTTCTAGCTCTTAAAATAAAGGGTTAAATGGCGGAAAAAATTGGCGTGGGCTCCCGCGCAATTTTCTCCGCCAGAGTAGTAAAGCCAGTGACTGAGGGCAGATATTAATAGCCTGGAGAGGGTCCACGGTTATTGCCCCCCCCCTGGCTAAAAATATCTGCCCCCAGCCACCCCAGAAAAGGCACATCTGGAAGATGCGCCTATTCTGGCACTTGGCCACTCTCTTCCCATTCCCGTGTAGCGGTGGGATATGGGGTAATGAAGGGTTAATGCCACCTTGCTATTGTAAGGTGACATTAAGCCTAATTAATAATGGAGAGGCGTCAATTATGACACCTATCCATTATTAATCCAATTGAATGAAAGGGTTAAATAAAACACAAACACATTATTTAAAATTATTTTAATGAAATAAAAACAATGGTTGTTGGAGTATTTTATTCTACGCCCAATCCAATCACTGAAGACCCTCGTTCTGTGAAAGAAAAAACATAATAAACCAACAATATACTTACCCTCCGCAGATCTGTAACGTCCAACGATGTAAATCCTTCTGAAGGGGTTAAAACATTTTGCAGCAAGGAGCTTTGCTAATGCAGGCTGCTCCTCGCTGCAAAACCCCGGGGAATGAGTCTAAATATAGATCAATGAGCTATATTTAGCTTCATTTGCGGTGAGGCGCCCTCTGCTGGATGTTCATAGATCGTGGGAAATTTCCTAGAAAGCTCCCAGGCTTTCTAGGCAAGTTCCCACGATCTATAAACATCCAGCAGAGGGCGCCTCACCGCAAATGAAGCTAAATATAGCTCATTGATCTATATTTAGACTCATTCCCCGGGGTTTTGCAGCGAGGAGCAGCCTGCATTAGCAAAGCTCCTTGCTGCAAAATGTTTTAACCCCTTCAGAAGGATTTACATCGTTGGACGTTACAGATCTGCGGAGGGTAAGTATATTGTTGGTTTATTATGTTTTTTCTTTCACAGAACGAGGGTCTTCAGTGATTGGATTGGGCGTAGAATAAAATACTCCAACAACCATTGTTTTTATTTCATTAAAATAATTTTAAATAATGTGTTTGTGTTTTATTTAACCCTTTCATTCAATTGGATTAATAATGGATAGGTGTCATAATTGACGCCTCTCCATTATTAATTAGGCTTAATGTCACCTTACAATAGCAAGGTGGCATTAACCCTTCATTACCCCATATCCCACCGCTACACGGGAATGGGAAGAGAGTGGCCAAGTGCCAGAATAGGCGCATCTTCCAGATGTGCCTTTTCTGGGGTGGCTGGGGGCAGATATTTTTAGCCAGGGGGGGGGCCAATAACCGTGGACCCTCTCCAGGCTATTAATATCTGCCCTCAGTCACTGGCTTTACTACTCTGGCGGAGAAAATTGCGCGGGAGCCCACGCCAATTTTTTCCGCCATTTAACCCTTTATTTTAAGAGCTAGAACGGCCAAATTTTGCAGATACACACTACTGACATTAGTAGTGTGGAATCTGCAAAAAAAATGGAGAGAAGACATGGTTTACTGTATGTAAACCATGTCTCAAATCATGTCGGGTTTTAAGAAGGAGAAAGAAAAAGCCGGTAATTGAATTACCGGCTTTCAAGCTGTATAGCGCTGGAATAAATATTAATATATATACATATATGTGTCTAATGACATATATATATATATATATATATATATATATACATATATATATATATATATATATATATAGACAGTATATATATATTTTTTTTTCTTTTTGGGACACATGGATCATTTCTATAGCGGTATGTTGGTTTTGCAAGCCTGCGAGAAAACCACGCAGTACGGATGCCATACAGATTACATACGGAGGATGCCATGCGCAAAAATCACTGACACACCCTGCCTACGGAGGAGCTACGGACCACTATTTTCGGGACATTTCAGCGTATTACGGCCGTAATATACGGACCGTATTTTCATACGCTGAGTGTGAAGCCGGCCTAATAAAGAGAATTCAGAGAGTACCTGTCCTTACACACCATAATGTCCAGTGTGAAGCTATACATGATGCCAAGTGAATGGCTACTTTTATTGTTCTTATACTATACCTTCTGAGTGTGAAACTTTTGTTTTAAGGATTAAAGGGCGCTCCTAAGTTTGTTTGTTTTTTAAGTCGATTTTCTTTTTTTATCTTGAAGTATTCGCTGATGCTTTTTCACCAAGTTCATCAAAATGGCGCACCTGGTTTATGAATTTTGTGCGGTCATAAACGGTCTTTTAATTTGTTATAACCATTTTTGTAACGTTTCAGAACAAAAATTCACAGATTTTGCAAAATGTCGAAAAAAAATGTCCCACAATTTTGTTTGTACATAAAATAACTCTAGAGGGAAGCGGAGTACATATGCAACACATTTTGCTTTTTTTTTGAAAAGTTGCAAATGATGAATTGAGCAAAAACATCTGGAAACCCTAAACCCCACCTATAGTGGTAGACTAAAACGGAAAAAAAAACAACATAAGAACACAAATAAGCTTCAAAAAAGAAATAGATGGAAAGATGAATTTGGTGTAAACCAAAAATAAGGCGAAAAAAACACCAAAGACTTGACAAAAAACAGACATAAAGGCAATAATGAATCGGGCCCTATCTGTCTCAATATTATTATGTATCGGCTAGGTCAGTAATCTGTGATGGCTGGACGGGATGCCTGTAAATCGCCTTACCTCCCGGTATCAATTATGATTAGCAGAGCTGGTATGTTAACCCCTTAGTGACAGAGCCAATTTGGTACTTAATGACCAGGCCAATTTTTGCAATTCTGACCACTGTCACTTTATGAGGTTATAACTCTGGAACGCTTCAACGGATCCCGCTGATTCTGAGATTGTTTTTTCGTGACATATTGTACTTCATGTTAGTGGTAACATTTCTTCGATATTACTTGCGATTATTTATGAAAAAAATGGAAATATGACGAAAATTTTTAACATTTTGCAATTTTCAAACTTTGTATTTTTATGCCCTTAAATCAGAGAGATATGTCACGAAAAATAGTTAATAAATAACATTTCCCACATGTCTACTTTACATCAGCACAATTTTGGAAACAAAATTTTTTTTTTGTTAGGGAGTTATAAGGGTTAAAAGTTGACCAGCAATTTCTCATTTTTACAACACCATTTTTTTTTAGGGACCACATCACATTTGAAGTCATTTTGAGGGGTCTATATGATAGAAAATAACCAAGTGTGACACCATTCTAAAAACTACACCCCCTCAAGGTTCTCAAAACCACATTCAAGAAGTTTATTAACCCTTTACGTGCTTCACAGGAACTGAAACAATGTGGAAGGAAAAAATGAACATTTAACTTTTTTTTGCAAACATCTTAATTCAGAACCATTTTTTTTATTTTCACAAGTGTAAAAACAGAAATGTAACCATAAATTTTGTTATGCAATTTCTCCTGAATACGCCAATACCCCATATGTGGGGGTAAACCACTTTTTGGGCGCACCGCAGAACTTAGAAGTGAAGGAGCGCCGTTAGACTTTTTCAATGCAGAATTGGCTGGAATTGAGATCGGACGCCATGTCACGTTTAGAGAGCCCCTGATGTGCCTAAACAGTGGAAACTCCCCACAAGTGACACCATTTTGGAAACTAGACCCCTTAAGGAACTTATCTACATGTGTGGTGAGCACTTTGAACCCCCAAGTGCTTCACAGAAGTTTATAACGTAGAGCCGTGAAAATAAAAAATCGCTTTTGTTTACACAAAAATGATCTTTTCGCCCACAAATTCTTATTTTCACAAGGGTAACAGGAGAAATTAGACCACAAAAGTTGTTGTGCGATTTCTCCTGAATACGTCGATACCCCATATGTGGGGGTAAACCACTGTTTGGGCGCACCGCAGAGCTTGGAAGTGAAGGAGCGCCGTTTTACTTTTTCAATGTAGAATTGGCTGGAATTGAGATTGGACGCCATGTCGCGTTTTGAGAGCCCCTGATGTGCCTAAACAGTGGAAACCCCCAACAAGTGACCCCATTTTGGAAACTAGACCCCTTAAGGAACATATCTAGATGTGTGGTGAGCACTTTGAACCCCCATGTGCTTCACAGAAGTTTATAATGTAGAGCCGTGAAAAAAAAAATCGCATTTTTTCTACAAAAATGATCTTTTTGCCCACAAATTTTTATTTTCACAAGGGTAACAGGAGAAATTAGACCACAAAAGTTGCTGTGCAATTTCTCCTGAGTATGCTGATACCCAATATGTGGGGGTAAACCACTGTTAGGGCGCACTGCAGAGCTTGGAAGAGAAGGAGTGCCGTTTTACTTTTTCAATGTAGAATTGGCTGGAATTGAGATTGGACGCCATGTCGCGTTTGGAGAGCCCCTGATGTGCCTAAACAGAGGAAACCCCCCACAAGTGACCCGATTTTGGAAACTAGACCCCCCATGGAACTTATCTAGATGTGTGGTGAGAACCTTGAATGCCCAAGTGCTTCACAGAAGTTTATAATGCAGAGCCGTGAAAATAAAAAATATTTTTTTTTCCACAAAAAAGATTTTTTAGCCCCCAAGTTTTTATTTTCACAAGGGTAACAAGAGAAATTGGACCCCAGAAGTTGTTGTCCAATTTGTCCTGAGTATGCTGGTACCCCATGTGTGGGGGTAAACCACTGTTTGGGCGCACGGCAGAGCTCGGAAGGAAGGAGCGCCGTTTTGGAATGCAGACTTTGATAGAATGGTCTGCGGGTATTATGTTGCGTTTGCAGAGCCCCTGATGTACCTAACCAGTAGAAACCCTCCACAAGTGACCCCATTTTGGAAACTAGACCCCCCAAGGAACTTATCTAGATGTGTGGTGAGAACTTTGAATGCCCAAGTGCTTCACAGAAGTTTAGAATGCAGAGTCGTGAAAATAAAAAATATTTTTTTTTCCACAAAAAAGATATTGTAGCCCCCAAGTTTTTATTTTCACAAGGGTAACAGGAGAAATTGGACTGCAATAGTTGTTGTCCAATTTATCCCGAGTACGCTGATGCCCCATATGTGGGGGTAACCCACTGTTTGGGCGCACGGCAGAGCTCAGAAGGGAGGGAGCACCATTTGACTTTTTAAGCGCAAAATTGGCTGTCGTGTTTGGAGACCCCCTGATGTACCTAAACAGTGGAAACCCCCCAATTCTAGCTCCAACCCTAACCCCAACACACCCCTAACCCTAATCCCAACCTGATCCATAATCCTAATCACTAACCCTAACGATAATCCCAACCCTTACCCCAAAACAACCCTAATGTCAACCCTAACCATAACCCTAATCAAAACCCTAAATCCAACACACCCCTAATCCTAATCTCAACACTAACCTCAAAACTAACCCTAATCCCAATACACCCCTAATCACAACCCTAACCTTAACCCTAATCCCAAACCTAACCCTAATCCCAAGCGTAACCCTAATGCCAACCCTAACCCTAATACCAACCCTAATCCAAACCCTAACCCTAATCCCAGCTCTAACCCTAACTTTAGCCCCAACCCTAGCCCTAACTTTAGCCCCAACCCTAACCCTAGCCCTAAGGCTACTTTCACACTTGCGTCGTTTGGCATCCGTCGCAATCCGTCGTTTTGGACAAGAAACGGATCCTGCAAATGTGCCCGCAGGATGCGTTTTTTGCCCATAGACTTGTATTGCCGACGGATCGTGACGGATGGCCACACGTCGCGTCCGTCGTGCACTGGATCAGTTGTGTTTTGGCGGACCGTCGGCACAAAAAAAGTTCAATGAAACGTTTTTTTGTACGTCGCATCCGCTATTTTTGACCGCGCATGCGTGGCCGTAACTCTGCCCCCTCCTCCCCAGGACATAGATTGGGCAGCAGATGCGTTGAAAACCTACAACTGCTGCCCACGTTGTGCACAATTTTCACAACGTGCAACGGCCCCGTACCGACGTAAGTGTGAAAGAAGCCTAACCCTAAATTTAGCCCCAACCCTAACCCTAAATTTAGCCCCAACCCTAACCCTAAATTTAGCCCCAACCCTAGCCCTAACCCTAGCCCTAACCCTACCCCTAACCCTACCCTTACCCCTACCCCTACCCCTAACCCTACCCCTACCCCTAACCCTAACCCTACCCCTAACCCTACCCCTAACCCTAATTTTAGCCCCAACTGCTGTTCTCCTGCCGGCCGGCAGATGGCGGGCGCACTGCGCATGCGCCCGCCATTTTCTTCTGCCGGCGGCCAGGAGGAGCAGCAAGAGGATCCAGGGACACAGGTGAGTATTGTAGGGTCCCCGAATCCCCCTATTTCTCTGTCCTCTGATGTGCGATCACATCAGAGGACAGAGAATTACACTTTACTTTTTTTTTTTTTTTGGCGGTCGCCGGTAAACAGTTAATTACCGGCGATCGCAAAACAGGGGTCGGTAAAACCGACCCCGATCATGCTCTTTGGGGTCTCGGCTACCCCCGGCAGCCGAGACCCCAAAGATTCTCGCGGGGCCGGCCGGCGGGCGCACTGCGCATGCGCCCGCCATTTTTCAGATGGCGGCGCCCACCGGGAGCCACGAGGAGCATCGGGGGAGCTAGGTGAGTATTGGGGGGCCACCTGGGACCCCTTTTCTCTGTCCTCCGATGTGCGATCACATCGGAGGACAGAGAAATTAAAAAGAGATCGCGGGTTTTTTTTTGCGATCGCCGGTAAACGGTTAATTACTGGCGATCGCAAATGCGGAGTGGGTTAAAAAACCCCCGAATCATGTTCTCTGGGGTCTCGGCTACCCCCGGCAGCCGAGACCCCGGAGAAAATCGGCCTCAGGGGGGCGCTATTCACTTTTTCCACAGCGCCGTTAATTAACGGCGCTGTGGTTTAAGTACCCTTAGCGGCCGCCGTTAAAAGGCGTATCGGCGGTCGCTAAGGGGTTAACATTACGATGTGATACATGCACGACGCCTCATCAGCCCGTCCAATTAAAATAATAGCTGAGAAACGCAGGAGATAAGGAGATTCGTGAGCGTCCTTTCCCAAAAAATAATACTTGACAAATACATTTTGGTCTTTTTTTTACAATATAATGGAAAAGATATAGCAAGATATTTGCTGTACATTTAACAGACTAGTAGTAAAAGTTTACACACCAATTTTAACCTCCCATAAAAACGCAACTTACTTCCAGTTTTTTAAAACTTTGTTCCTTTATTTACTTTACTCACTCACATAATTTCCACAGCACTTTACAGACATCACAATCTTGGTTCCCATTGGGGCTGACTAACTAAACTTCCTATTGATATATTGATATGTCTTTGGTATATGGCAGGAAACTGGAGAATCAGGAGGAAACCCACGCAAACTCGGGGAGAACATACAAACTCCTTGTAGATGTCGTCCTTGGTGGGATCTTAACCTAGGACCCAGCGCTGCAAAAGCAACAGTGCTAACCACTGAGCCACTCACAAAAAATATATACATTTAGAAAACAACAAAAAACGGATGACTATTAAAGAATACGTTATGAATTAAAAATGTATTAGAAATCATACAGGATGGCTTGTCTTTCTCACTGTGTATATACAGGACAATCAATTTGCATTTCGCTCAAGGTACCATGTTTGTTAACCCCTTTTCTGACATCGGACGTACTATCCCGTCGAGGTGAGGTGGGCCCCCATGACCACGGACGGGATAGTACGTCCAATGCGATCGGCGGTGCTCACGGGGGGAGCGCGGCCGATCGCGGCCGGGTGTCAGCTGCCTATCGCAGCTGACATCCGGCACTATGTGACAGGAGCGGTCACGGACCGCCCCCGGCACATTAACCCCTGGCACACCGCGATCAAAGATGATCGCGATGTGCCGGCGGTGCAGGGAAGCATCGCGCAGGGAGGGGGCTCCCTGCGGGCTTCCCTGAGCCCCCCGCAGCAACGCGATGTGATCGCGTTGCTGCGAGGGTCTGCTCACCTCCCTCCCTGCTCCAGACCCGGATCCAAGATGGCCGCGGCATCCGGGTCCTGCAGGGAGGGAGGTGGCTTCACAGAGCCTGCTCAGAGAGTGCTGTGCAAACTGTCAGATCATCGATCTGTGATGTTCCCCCCTGGGACAAAGTAAAAAAGTAAAAAAAAATTTTTCCAAATGTGTAAAAAAAAAAAAAATATTCCTAAATAATGAAAAAAAATAATTTTATTCCCATAAATACATTTCTTTATCTAAATAAATACAAAAAACAATAAAAGTAAATATACTTAGTATCGCCGCGTCCGTAACGGCCCGACCTATAAAACTGGCCCACTAGTTAACCCCTTCAGTAAACACCGTAAGAAAGAAAAAAAAAGGAGGCAAAAAACGATGCTTTATTATCATACCGCCGAACAAAAAGTGGAATAACACGCGATCAAAAGGACAGATATAAAAAACCATGGTACCGCTGAAAGCGTCATCTTGTCCCGCAAAAAACGAGCCGCCACACAGCATCATCAGCAAAAAAATTAAAAATATACCCAAAACCGCGGCCTAAATAAGGGCACTTCCAAATATTACAAAGTATCAAATCAGAGAGAACACGGAAGCTTCTAGCCAATAAAAACATTAAAGTTTATTAATAATCCATTTAAAAACTAAACAAGTCCAATAGTACTCAATGGCGATACAGTGACAGAATCTACTGACTGCATGGGGTAAATACAACATAAGAAACCTATAATAATCAAATGATCCCAAGACCATAAATAGGTAGGCAAGTGATAGATCTTACATGTGCAAAAAATGATGTGACAAAGTTGTACACGCCCAACATACAAAGACAGGCTTTAACAGGTAAATTACCATATATATAGTTGATATAAATCATGCATGTATCACAATAAATAAAGCTTGAAGATATATGGGCTCAAATATGCTGCCTACAAGAATATGCACAAAAATGCCTAAGTTAGCAATCACAAATATGCTACACAAAACAGGAGTGATAGAAAATACATGGCAGAGACAACTACCTAAAGCTAAATTTGTAGCGATACTAACGATCCAAAGTGGAGTTTCTACACTCACTAGTATGGTAAGTATAAAGTGCTTGTCAGCGCTAAAATACAAGGCATGGGGATAGGTTAGGATGTATATTACCTGACATGCGGCTCAGTAGAAGGACCCCGACGCGTGTTTCGCGGTTAGGCTTCGTCCAGGGGGATAATCATACTGTCAGTGGCTATGTGGGGGTTTATATAGCGGTATGTATGCAGTGGTGGCAGCGGTTTGGAATGGCGCTCCCTTCAACACGCCGGCTCAGACGTCACTGCCGGTCAGCGTCACAAGGAGCTCGTCCACTCCCCAGCCCGACGCGTCAGAGCAGCGGGGCGGAGCGAGCCACAGAAGAGACGCGTCACCACAGCAACCCGACGCCGGGTGTATCAACGAGCGCTCACCGCATAGGTGAAATGGGAGCTAGGATATAAAGACAGGAGAGCTTCTGACTATGCTGCTAATAGAGGACATAAGTGAAAAAGTGCTGAAGTGCAATGTCTATAGTGCAGGTACAGATATTATACTGATAAAATATATCCCAAGAGGGATACATAGTGAACTAAGATAGAAATATATATCTATAGTGAACCTGTATTGTCATAATGTGCACTGATTAACCTAATAAATCACACCAAGATATAGCCTATGCCAATCTCTATAATACGGATACATGTAATGATAAGAACATACAAAAATGTATATAATAATCCAAAGAGGAGAATATACATCCAAGCGCATAATAACTTAAAGGAGAAAAGAAAAATATGTATAAACAACCCATAATACTATAGAGTACGCTAAGTGTTCTCATGTGTGAAAAATTATAATAATGTGCTAAATATCTAACATACAGAGGTCTTCCAAATATGGAAAGACTCCTATATCTAGTATAAAGACCTTATAAAAAATTAAATATATAGAAAATAAGAACAAAAAAAACCTTATATAAAGTGACACCAGAGGTCTTGCAAAAAATGCATATCTACCTCCCATGAATATCATGAAAAAATTGTATTAATAGATGTGATAAAAATATACAAATATTACCAGATATGCAAAATAGAGGTGCTATAATTACAACATACAAATATATATCTATAATTATAGTGTATATGAAAAATAGACAAAAAATTACAAACACAAAAATATTTATATAATAAAATAGTATAAAAATAAAAACACAATAACATATATATATATATATATATATATATATATATATGTAACATAAAAATTGTTGATAGAAGGATGTCCCAGCTCAATAGAATGACGTACTCCAATACATAAGGCCATACACCGCAGATCATCACATCAAATATAGTGGACTTATCAGGAGCTAAAAAAAACTAAAAAAAGAAGAATTAAAATCAAACATAAAAAAACGCTAAATAAACTATACATTAAAGAAAGGGGGCATAACTAAGCACCTCATTCAACCCCAGTGGTTGCACTGAATTGATTTTAGAAATCCAGCGGGCCTCCATTTGTGCAAGGTTTTTCCTCCAATTGCCTCCTCTTTGGTCAACAAAGACCTTATCTATTCCAATAATTTTAAGGAGCTTGGCATTACAGTTGTGATGGGTTTTGAAATGTCTTGCCAGTGGTTTTAGTACAGTCGTTTCATCAGCTTCTTCCGCTTTGGTGATATCTCTATAATGCTCTCTCACTCTAATTTTCAAAGCTCTCGATGTCAGTCCTACATATACTTTGGGACATGGGCACTGTGCATAATAGACCACCCCTGTTGTATTACAGGTGATGTGTTGAGTTATCCTGAACGTTTTTTTACCATCACTCGAGTTAAACGTAGATGCCGGGACTATATTTGGGCAAGAGATACAATTATTGCAGGGGAAACAGCCCCATTTTTGTCCTTTCGATCCAAATGCCTTCTCTATCTTGGGACCAGCATAGTAACTGTGCACCAATTGGTCCTTTAAATTACTCGATCTTCGGTAAGTGATAGATGGGTACTTTGGTAGATATTTAACCAGATCTTTGTCAGTTTGTAAAAGAGGCCAAAATTTTCTCAATACATTTCTCATCTGGCTCCATTGTTCAGTATATGTAGATATGAACCTCACCTTCTGTTCCACCTTCGGTTTGATTTTGGTTTTCATTAGAGTAGAGCGATATATATATATATGTTATTGTGTTTTTATTTTTATACTATTTTATTATATAAATATTTTTGTGTTTGTAATTTTTTGTCTATTTTTCATATACACTATAATTATAGATATATATTTGTATGTTGTAATTATAGCACCTCTATTTTGCATATCTGGTAATATTTGTATATTTTTATCACATCTATTAATACAATTTTTTCATGATATTCATGGGAGGTACATATGCATTTTTTGCAAGACCTCTGGTGTCACTTTATATAAGGTTTTTTTTGTTCTTATTTTCTATATATATAATTTTTTATAAGGTCTTTATACTAGATATAGGAGTCTTTCCATATTTGGAAGACCTCTGTATGTTAGATACAGTTAGGGCCAGAAATATTTGGACAGTGACACAAGTTTTGTTATTTTAGCTGTTTACAAAAACATGTTCAGAAATACAATTATATATGTAATATGGGCTGAAAGTGCACACTCCCAGCTACAATATGATAGTTTCCACATCCAAATCGGAAAAAGGGTTTAGGAATCATAGCTCTGTAATGCATAGCGTCCTCTTTTTCAAGGGACCAAAAGTAATTGGACAATGGACTCTAAGGGCTGCAATTAACTCTGAAGGCGTCTCCCTCGTTAACCTGTAATCAATGAAGTAGTTTAAAGGTCAGGGGTGGATTCCAGGTGTGTGGTTTTGCATTTGGAAACTGTTGCTGTGAGCAGACAACATGCGGTCAAAGGAACTCTCAATTGGTGTGAAGCAGAACATCCTGAGGCTGAAAAAAAAGAAAAAATCAATCAGAGAGATAGCAGACATGCTTGGAGTAGCAAAATCAACAGTTGGGTACATTCTGAGAAAAAAGGAATTGACTGGTGAGCTTGGGAACTCAAAAAGGCCTGGGCGTCCACGGATGACAACAGTGGTGGATGATCGCCGCATACTTAATTTGGTGAAGAAGAACCCGTTCACAACATCAACTGAAGTCCAGAACACTCTCAGTGAAGTAGGTGTATCTGTCTCTAAGTCAACAGTAAAGAGAAGACTCCATGACAGTAAATACAAAGGGTTCACATCTAGATGCAAACCATTCATCAATACCAAAAATAGACAGGCCAGAGTTAAATTTGCAGAAAAACACCTCAAGAAGCCAGCTCAGTTCTGGAAAAGTATTCTATGGACAGATGAGACAAAGATCAACCTGTACCAGAATGATGGGAAGAAAAAAGTTTGGAGAAGAAAGGGAACGGCACATGATCCAAGGCACACCACATCCTCTGTAAAACATGGTGGAGGCAACGTGATGGCATGGGCATGCATGGCTTTCAATGGCACTGGGTCACTTGTGTTTATTGATGACATAAGAGCAGACAAGAGTAGCCGGATGAATTCTGAAGTGTACCGGGATATACTTTCAGCCCAGATTCAGCCAAATGCTGCAAAGTTGATTGGACGGCGCTTCATAGTACAACTGGACAATGACCCCAAGCATACAGCCAAAGCTACCCAGGAGTTCATGAGTGCCAAAAAGTGGAACATTCTGCAATGGCCAAGTCAATCTCCAGATCTAAACCCAATTGAGCATGCATTTCACTTGCTCAAATCCAGACTTAAGACAGAAAGACCCACAAACAAGCAAGACCTGAAGGCTGCGGCTGTAAAGGCCTGGCAAAGCATTAAGAAGGAGGAAACCCAGCGTTTGGTGATGTCCATGGGTTCCAGACTTAAGGCAGTGATTGCCTCCAAAGGATTTGCAACAAAATATTGAAAATAAAAATATTTTGTTTGGGTTATGTTTATTTGTCCAATTACTTTTGACCTCCTAAAATGTGGAGTGTTTGTAAAGAAATGTGTACAATTCCTACATTTTCTATCAGATATTTTTGTTCAACCCTTCAAATTAAACGTTACAATCTGCACTTGAATTCTGTTGTAGAGGTTTCATTTCAAATCCAATGTGGTGGCATGCAGAGCCCAACTCACGAAAATTGTGTCACTGTCCAAATATTTCTGGCCCTAACTGTATTTAGCACATTATTATAATTTTTCACACATGAGAACACTTAGCGTACTCTATAGTATTATGGGTTGTTTATACATATTTTTCTTTTCTCCTTTAAGTTATTATGCGCTTGGATGTATATTCTCCTCTTTGGATTATTATATACATTTTTGTATGTTCTTATCATTACATGTATCCGTATTATAGAGATTGGCATAGGCTATATCTTGGTGTGATTTATTAGGTTAATCAGTGCACATTATGACAATACAGGTTCACTATAGATATATATTTCTATCTTAGTTCACTATGTATCCCTATTGGGATATATTTTATCAGTATAATATCTGTACCTGCACTATAGACATTGCACTTCAGCACTTTTTCACTTATGTCCTCTATTAGCAGCATAGTCAGAAGCTCTCCTGTCTTTATATCCTAGCTCCCATTTCACCTATGCGGTGAGCGCTCGTTGATACACCCGGCGTCGGGTTGCTGTGGTGACGCGTCTCTTCTGTGGCTCGCTCCGCCCCGCTGCTCTGATGCGTCGGGCTGGGGAGTGGACGAGCTCCTTGTGACGCTGACCGGCAGTGACGTCTGAGCCGGCGTGTTGAAGGGAGCGCCATTCCAAACCGCTGCCACCACTGCATACATACCGCTATATAAACCCCCACATAGCCACTGACGGTATGATTATCCCCCTGGACGAAGCCTAACCGCGAAACACGCGTCGGGATCCTTCTACTGAGCCGCATGTCAGGTAATATACATCCTAACCTATCCCCATGCCTTGTATTTTAGCGCTGACAAGCACTTTATACTTACCATACTAGTGAGTGTAGAAACTCCACTTTGGATCGTTAGTATCGCTACAAATTTAGCTTTAGGTAGTTGTCTCTGCCATGTATTTTCTATCACTCCTGTTTTGTGTAGCATATTTGTGATTGCTAACTTAGGCATTTTTGTGCATATTCTTGTAGGCAGCATATTTGAGCCCATATATCTTCAAGCTTTATTTATTGTGATGCATGCATGATTTATATCAACTATATATATGGTAATTTACCTGTTAAAGCCTGTCTTTGTATGTTGGGCGTGTACAACTTTGTCACATCATTTTTTGCACATGTAAGATCTATCACTTGCCTACCTATTTATGGTCTTGGGATCATTTGATTATTATAGGTTTCTTATGTTGTATTTACCCCATGCAGTCAGTAGATTCTGTCACTGTATCGCCATTGAGTACTATTGGACTTGTTTAGTTTTTAAATGGATTATTAATAAACTTTAATGTTTTTATTGGCTAGAAGCTTCCGTGTTCTCTCTGATTTGATACTTTAAAAAAATTAAAAAGTTATAGTCCTGAGAATAAGGCGATGCCAAAATAATTATTTTTTCTATAAAATAGTTTTTATCGTATAAAAGCGCCAAAACATAAAAAAATGATATATATGAGGTGTCGCTGTAATCGTACTGACCCGAAGAATAAAACTGCTTTATCAATTTTACCAAACGCGGAACGGTATAAACGCCTCCCCCAAAAGAAATTCATGAATAGCTGGTTTTTGGTCATTCTGTCTCACAAAAATCGGAATAAAAAGCGATCAAAAAATGTCACGTGCCCGAAAATGTTACCAATAAAAACGTCAACTCGTCCCGCAAAAAACAAGACCTCACATGACTCTGTGGACCAAAATATGGAAAAATTATAGCTCTCAAAATGTGGTAACGCAAAAAATATTTTTTGCAATAAAAAGCGTCTTTCAGTGTGACGGCTGCCAATCATAAAAATCCGCTAAAAACCCGCTATAAAAGTAAATCAAACCCCCCTTCATCACCCCCTTTGTTAGGGAAAAATAAAAAAAATGTATTTATTTCCATTTTCCCGCTAGGGCTAGGGTTAGGGCTAGGGTTAGGGTTAGGGCTAGGGCTAGGGTTAGGGCTAGAGTTTGGGTTGGGGCTAAAGTTACAGTTAGGGTTTAGATTACATTTACAGTTGGGAATAGGGTTGGGATTAGGGTTAGGGGTGTGTAAGGGTTAGAGGTGTGGTTAGGGTTACTGTTGGGATTAGGGTTAGGGGAGTGTTTGGATTAGGGTTTCAGTTATAATTGGGGGGTTTCCACTGTTTAGGCACATCAGGGGCTCTCCAAAAGCGACATGGCGTCCGATCTCAATTCCAGCCAATTCTGCGTTGAAAAAGTAAAACAGTGCTTCTTCCCTTCCGAGGTCGCCCGTATGCCCAAACAGGGGTTTACCCCAACATATGTGGTATCAGCGTACTCAGGACAAATAGGACAACAACTGTTGGGGTCCAATTTCTCCTGTTACCCTTGGGAAAATACAAAACTGGGGGCTAAAAAATAATTTTTGTGGGAAAAAAAAAGATTTTTTATTTTTACGGCTCTGCGTTATAAACTGTAGTGAAACACTTGGGGGTTCAAAGTTCTCACAACACATCTAGATAAGTTCCCTGGGGGGTCTAGTTTCCAATATGGGGTCACTTGTGGGGGGTTTCTACTGTTTAGGTACATTAGGGGTTCTGCAAACGCAATGTGACGCCTGCAGACCATTCCATCTAAGTCTGCATTCCAAATGGCACTCCTTCCCTTCCGAGACCTCCCATGCGCCCAAACGGTGGTTCTCCCCAACATATGGGGTATCAGCGTACTCAGGACAAATTGGACAACAACTTTTGGGGTTGAATTTCTCCTCTTACCCTCGGGAAAATACAAAACTGGGGGCTAAAAAATAATTTTTGGGGGAAAGATTTTTTTTTCTAATTTTCACGGCTCTGCGTTACAAACTGTAGTGAAACACTTGGGGGTTCAAAGCTCTCACAACACATCTAGATGAGTTCCTTAGGGGGTCTAGTTTCCAAAATGGTGTCACTTGTGGGGGGTTTCTACGGTTTAGGTACATTAGGGGCTCTGCAAATGCAATGTGACACCTGCAGACCATTCCATCTAAGTCTGCATTCCAAATGGAGCTCCTTCCCTTCCGAGCCCTCCCATGCGCCCAAACAGTGGTTCCCCCCCACATATGGGGTATCAGCGCACTTAGGACAAATTGGACAACAAATTTTGGGGTCCAATTTCTTCTGTTACCCTCGGGAAAATACAAAACTGGGGGTTAAAAAATAATTTTTGTGGGAAAAAATTTTTCTTTTATTTTTACGGCTCTCCATTATAAACTTCTGTGAAGCCCTTGGTGGGTCAAAGCGCTCACCACACATCTAGATAAGTTCCTTAGGGGGTCTACTTTCCAAAATGGTGTCACTTGTGGGGGGTTTCTACTGTTTAGGTACATTAGGGGCTCTGCAAACGCAATGTGACACCTGCAGACTATTCCATCTAAGTCTGCATTCAAATGGCACTCCTTCCCTTCCGAGCCCTCCCATGCGCCCAAACAGTGGTTTCCCCCCACATATGGGGTATCAGCGCACTCAGGACAAATTGGACAACAAATTTTGGGGTCCAATTTCTCCTGTTACCCTCGGGAAAATACAAAACTGGCCCTTGGTGGGTCAAAGCGCTCACCACACATCTAGATAAGTTCCTTAGGGGGTCTACTTTCCAAAATGGTGTCACTTGTGAGGGGTTTCTACTATTTAGGTACATTAGGGGCTCTGCAAACGCAACATGGCGTCTCATCTCAATTCCCGTCAATTTTGCATTGAAAAGTCAAACGGCGCTCCTTCCTTTCCGAGCTCTCCCATCCGCCCAAACAGTGGTTTACCCCCACATATGGGGTATCAGCGTACTCAGGACAAATTGTACAACAACTTTTGGGGTCCAATTTCTTCTCTTACCCTTGGAAAAATAAAAAATTGGGGGCGAAAATATAATTTTTGTGAAAAAATATGATTTTTTATTTTTACGGTTCTGCATTATAAACTTCTGTGAAGCACTGGGTGGGTCAAAGTGCTCACCACACCTCTAGATAAGTTCCTTAGGGGGTCTACTTTCCAAAATGGTGTCACTTGTGGGGGTTTCAATGTTTAAGCACATCAGGGGCTCTCCAAACGAAACATGGCGTCCCATCTCAATTCCAGTCAATTTTGCATTGAAAAGTCAAACGGCGCTCCTTCCTTTCCGAGCTCTCCCATCCGCCCAAACAGTGGTTTACCCCCACATATGGGGTATCAGCGTACTCAGGACAAATTGTACAACAACTTTTGGGGTCCAATTTCTTCTCTTACCCTTGGAAAAATAAAAAATTGGGGGCAAAAATATAATTTTTGTGAAAAAATATGATTTTTTATTTTTACGGTTCTGCATTATAAACTTCTGTGAAGCACTGGGTGGGTCAAAGTGCTCACCACACCTCTAGATAAGTTCCTTAGGGGGTCTACTTTCCAAAATGGTGTCACTTGTGGGGGTTTCAATGTTTAAGCACATCAGGGGCTCTCCAAACGAAACATGGCGTCCCATCTCAATTCCAGTCAATTTTGCATTGACAAGTCAAATGGCGCTCCTTCGCTTCCGAGCTGTGCCATGCGCCCAAACAGTGGTTTACCCCCACATGTTGGGTATTGGCATACTCAGGACAAATTGTACAACAATGTTTGGGGTCCATTTTCTCTTGTTACCCTTGGTAAAATAAAACAAATTGGAGCTGAATTAAATTTTTTGTGAAAAAAAGTTAAATGTTCATTTTTATTTAAACATTCAAAAAATTCCTGTGAAGCACCAAAAGGGTTAATAAACTTCTTGAATGTGGTTTTGAGCACCTTGAGGGGTGTAGTTTTTAGAATGGTGTCACACTTGGGTATTTTCTATCATATAGACCCCTCAAAATGACTTCAAATGAGATGTGGTCCCTAAAAAAAAATGGTGTTGTAGAAATGAGAAATTGCTGGTCAACTTTTCACCCTTATAACTCCCTAACAAAAAAAAATGTTGGTTCCAAAATTGTGCTGATGTAAAGTAGACATGTGGGAAATGTTACTTATTAAGTATTTTGTGTGACATATCTCTGTGATTTAATTGCATAAAAATTCAAAGTTGGAAAATTGCGAAATTTTCATAATTTTCGCCAAATTTCCGTTTTTTTCACAAATAAACGCAGGTACTATCAAAGAATTTTTACCATTGTCATGAAGTACAATATGTCACGAGAAAACAATGTCAGATTCAGTGGGATCCGTTGAAGCGTTCCAGAGTTATAACCTCATAAAGGGACAGTGGTCAGAATTGTAAAATTTGGCCCGGTCATTAACGTGCAAACCACCCTTGGGGGTAAAGGGGTTAAAGGACTAGTTCTGCCATTAGGGAAAACATTAGTATTGAAAGATAGGAGACAAAAAAAGCGCAAATAGGGTCTTATCCTCAGGATTGTTTCTGATCAATTGTGAGAGAACTGCTCACCTGGTAGTACACAGTACAAGCGTGTAGTTGTCAGCTGCAGCAGATCCACAGGTCGGCGCTGCGACCTCTCAGAACCGTTATAATAGATGAAATGTGGATTACATCTGCGCTGCTGCGACAAATAATAGATCCAGATATACTTGTAAAATGTTCGGGTGGTTTATTCAACGCGTTTCGAAGCTCATGGCTTCTTCTTCAGGAAGTTTCCACACAAAGATACCTTTGTAATATCTTTGTGTGGAAACTTCCTGAAGAAGAAGCCATGAGCTTCGAAACGCGTTGAATAAACCACCCGAACATTTTACAAGTATATCTGGATCTATTATTTGTCGCAGCAGCGCGGATGTAATCCACATTTCATCTATTGTAACGATTAGGGAAAACATGAAACGTAACAAAATCCAAAAATTACTAGAATAACCAGTTACCCCCTTAATGACAGCCAATACGTCTTTTAAAGGGAACCTGTCACCCCTGTCAAAAACGGGGTGACAGGTTCCCTTTAAAAGACGTATTGGCGGCCATTTTCCTGAAGCCGAGATGCAAACTCGGCTTTGGGAAAATGGCCGCCGCGATCTCCATCCGCGGCCATTTTCCTGAAGCCCCGTGCAGCAGAGCACTCCATCTGCGCATGCGCGGCCCCAGGAAGATGGCTGCCCCCACCGATGACAAGGGTAATAGCGCAGATCGCGCGCTGTTTCTTCACGTGCGCGCAGTGGATTCTTCACTTGGAAATGCGCACACCACTACGCCACCAACGGAAAGCTGGGGAAGAAACAGCGATGTCACCACGCCCACCTGACCTGACCAGCCTGATTGACAGGCAAAAACGGCGACTTTGGTAATGTATTTCGCAGCATAGGTGGGGAATCAGGGTACACTACATATACTATTGTAACGCACAGCGCAGGCCCTATTTAACAGTATTTTTATCTCAATCTGAAAAAACGGGGTGACAGGTTCCCTTCAACTGACCTGAGATATAAGAGAATAGCCTCCCCATACAGGTGACAATCCAGCAGCTGGCGGCTGTACACTATAGCTGACAACTTGCTGTATCAGCCACGATCAATGTTGGCACCGTACATATCTGTTTAACCCCTTAGATGCTGCTGTCAATAGTGACTACATCATTATAAATGGTTAACAGATTGTGGAGGCTTCCTCTTTATCCCAATTGGTGCCCTCAGATCATGATTGTGTGGTCCTGATGTTTGCGATGGCAATTCATGACCAAATAGCGGCCTTAGAGTCTGTCGGCTGTTGTAACCTGTTCAGAAGTTACCGACATTTAGGTGGTAAAAATACACTTTTTTCATTTCTGTCATACCACTTTGCATTAATTCCTGTAGAGCACCTGAAGGGTTAATAAACTACCTGACAGCAATTTTCAATATGTCAGGGGGTGCTGTTTTTAAAATGGTATCACGTTTGGGGGTTTCCCAATATATGAGACCCCTAAAGTCAATTCAAACCTGGATAGTTCCCTAAAAAAATAAATGTTGTAAATTTCCTTGAAAAAATGAAAAATTGCTGCTACATTTTTAAACCTCCTAAAATGCTAACAAAATAAAATAACATTTTACAAATGGTGATGATGTAAAGCAGTCATGACGGAAATGTTATTTATTAATGGTTTGCTGTGGTATGAGCATCTGTATTAAAGGGATAATCATTCAAACTTTGAAAATTGCTAATTTTTTAACATTTTTCTCAAATTTTTGATATTTTCTATAAATAAACACAAAACATATTGACCTAAATTTACCATTATCATAAAGTATAATGTGTCACGAAAAAACAATCTCAAAATCACTGGGATTTGTTGAAGCGTTGCAGAGTTATTACCACATAAAGTGACACTGGTCAGATTTCAAAAATTTGGCTCCGTCACTAAGGGGTTACATCACTTGGCTTAACCCCTTTCTGCCAGCTGACGGAATAGTACGTCAGCTGGCAGATCCCCTGCTTTGAGGTGGGCTCCGGCGGTGAGCCCACCTCAAAGCTGCGACATGTCAGCTGTTTTGTACAGCTGACATGTGCGCGCAATGAGCGCGAGCGGAATCGCGATCCGCCCGCGCCCATTATCTAGTTAAATGCCGCTGTCAAGCGCTGACAGCGGCATTTAACTAGCGCTCCCGGCCGCGCGGCCGGAGGTGCTCGCGCCTCTGACCCCCGTCACATGATCGGGGGTCAGCGGTGCATTGCCATAACAACCAGAGGTCTCCTTAAGACCTCTATGGTTGTTGATGGCCGATTGCTTTGATTGCCACCCTGTGGTCGGCGTTCAAAGCAACCCTGCCTTTCTGCTACATAGAGGTGATCTGTACTTCACCTCTATGTAGCAGAGGCGATCGTGTAGTGCATGCTTCTAGCCTCCTATGGAGGCTATTGAAGCATGCCAAAATTAAAAACAAAAAAAGTGTTTAAAAATATATAAAAAAAAAATATATAAAAGTTTAAATCACACCCCTTTCGCCCCAATAAAAAAAAAACAATTAAAAAAAATCAAACATACACATATTTGGTATCGCCGCGTTCAGAATCACCCGATCTATCAATAAAAACAAAGGATTAACCTGACCGCTAAATGGCGTAGCCAGAAAAAAAATCAAAACGCCAAAACTATGTTTTTTTGGTCGCTGCGACATTGCATTAAAATGCAATAACGGGCGATCAAAAAAACGAATCTACACAAAAATGGTATCATTAAAAACGCCAGCTCGGCACGCAAAAAATAAGCCTTCACCTGACCCCAAGTCACGAAAATTGGAGATGCTACGGGTATCGGAATATCGTGCAATTTATTTATTTATTTTTTTTAGCAAACTTTGGAATTTTTTTTCATTACTTAGATAAAAAATAACCTAGACATGTTAGATGTCTATGAACTCGTAATGACCTGAAGAATCATAATGGCAGGTTAGTTTTAGCATTTGGTGAACCTAGCAAAAAAGCCAAACAAAAAACAAGTGTGAGATTGCACTTTTTTTGCAATTTCATCACACTTGGAATTTTTTTCCCATTTTCTGTTACAGGGCATGGTAAAACCAATGGTGTCGGTCAAAAGTACATCTCGTCCCACAAAAAATAAGCCTTCACATGGCCATATTGACAAAAAAATAAAAAAGTTATGGCTCTGGGAAGGAGGGGAGCGAAAAACGAAAATGAAAAAACGGAAAAAGCTCCAGGGGTGAAGGGGTTAAATAATTGAAGCTCTTCACAACCAGGCAACTTTTCTAGTTTTGAACTTTTGTTTTTTCCTCTCTTTCTTAATAAGTTTTATGTCCATAGCGCCAACATATTACGCAAAACAAGGTTTTTATTTTTCCTTCGACATTCATGTATGAAGGCTGGCATGTACAGTTGTGGCCAAAAGTATTGACACCCCTGCAATTCTGTCAGATAATACTCAGTTTCTTCCTGAAAATGATTGCAATCACAAATTCTTTGGTATTATTATCTTCATTTAATTTGTCTTAAATGAAAAAACACAAAAGAGAATGAAGCAAAAAGCAAAACATTGATCATTTCACACAAAACTCTAAAAATGGGCCAGACAAAAGTATTGGCACCCTCAGCCTAATACTTGGTTGCACAACCTTTAGCCACAATAACTGCAACCAACCGCTTCCGGTAACCATCAATGAGTTTCTTACAATGCTCTGCTGGAATTTTAGACCATTCTTCTTTGGCAAACTGCTCCAGGTCCCTGATATTTGAAGGGTGCCTTCTCCAAACTGCCATTTTTAGATCTCTCCACAGGTGTTCTATGGGATTCAGGTCTGGACTCATTGCTGGCCACCTTAGAAGTCTCCAGTGCTTTCTCTCAAACCATTTTCTAGTGCTTTTTGAAGTGTGTTTTGGGTCATTGTCCTGCTGGAAGACCCATGACCTCTGAGGGAGACCCAGCTTTCTCACACTGGGCCCTACATTATGCTGCAAAATTTGTTGGTAGTCTTCAGACTTCATAATGCCATGCACACGGTCAAGCAGTCCAGTGCCAGAGGCAGCAAAGCAACCCCAAAACATCAGGGAACCTCCGCCATGTTTGACTGTAGGGACCTTGTTCTTTTCTTTGAATGCCTCTTTTTTTTCTCCTGTAAACTCTATGTTGATGCCTTTGCCCAAAAAGCTCTACTTTTGGCTCATCTGACCAGAGAACATTCTTCCAAAACGTTTTAGGCTTTTTCAGGTAAGTTTTGGCAAACTCCAGCCTGGCTTTTTTATGTCTCGGGGTAAGAAGTGGGGTCTTCTTGGGTCTCCTACCATACAGTCCCTTTTCATTCAGACGCCGACGGATAGTACGGGTTGACACTGTTGTACCCTCGGACTGCAGGGCAGCTTAAACTTGTTTGGATGTTAGTTGAGGTTCTTTATTCAACATCCGCACAATCTTGCGTTGAAATCTCTTGTGAATTTTTCTTTTCCGTCCACATCTAGGGAGGTTAGCCACAGTGCCATGGGCTTTAAACTTCTTGATGACACTGCGCACGGTAGACACAGGAACATTCAGGTCTGTGGAGATGGACTTGTAGCCTTGAGATTGCTCATGCTTCCTCACAATTTGGTTTCTCAGGTCCTCAGACAGTTCTTTGGTCTTCTTTCTTTGCTCAATGTGGTAGACAGGACAGAGGTTGAGTCAACTTTAATCCATGTCAACTGGCTGCAAGTGTGATTTAGTTATTGCCAACACCTGTTAGGTGCCACACGTAAGTTACAGGTGCTGTTAATTACAAAAATTAGAGAAGCATCACATGATTTTTCGAACAGTGCCAATACTTTTGTCCACCCCCCTTTTTTATGATTGGTGTGGAATTATATCCAATTTGGCTTTAGGACAATTCTTTTTGTGTTTTTTTCATTTAAGACAAATTAAATGAAGATAATAATAACAAATAATTTGTGTTTGCAATCATTTTCAGGAAGAAACTGAGTATTATCTGACAGAATTGCATGGGTGTTAATACTTTTGGCCACAACTGTGTGACATTCATGCATTTCAAGTGGAGCGTTTCAATGACTCCATACATTTAATTGTGTAATATACTAGAAGGAGAAAAATATTCCACATGCGGCGAAACTGTGAAAAAGTGCAATTCCGCTATTTTTGTGGGGGGGTTTCATTTTACACCATAAGTTATAAGGTAAAGATAACCTGGGGCTGATTCTTCAGGTCAGTATGATTACGTTGATACCAAACATGCACAGTTTTTTTAAGTGGTGTGCTAGATTGGCTCCCTCTGCTGTTTAACGAGGTTAGTCACAAGAATGCTTTTAGTTTAAATTTTCAGCTGGTTTATTAAAACAGGCTTCATAAAACAGTCCAAACAAAAGAAACAGACATATTCAGTCTTCTTGACATAAACCAAACAGCACTTACTATAGGCTACTTTCACACTTCCAATTAATAGCAGAACCATGAAGCACTAGGGTAATTAATGATGAGGAGCTAATACCATTAGCTCTCCCTATACGCCCAACAGGCGTTATCCAACCGGGACTGCTCCAAGCAAAAAAACGGAGCATAGACATCCATAGAATCATAGTTATTAAAAAGGTATAATGTTTATTTATTAATTATATCAAAAATAGTAACAATGATGACACCAATATTAACATCAGACACATATGTCTAATATAAACAGTGCAGTAGGTGCTGTATGCACTCCGCACATACAGGAAGACATTTAAAAAGGAGACATGGTGATAGCCAGAACACAGGGAGGGATAAACGCTGTTCCAAATATCACATATATCTTCATATCATCCCTTATACCAGCACATATATAAGTCATTTGTCATTCTAGGGTCCCACCGGTTTCTCTTCCATATAACAAGCACAAGTGCATGGTGCCTATAATGCACCGTATATTAGATCCGGCTTACCCATAGTAATTCTGCTCGATAAGGTGTCCCCTCCTGGTGTGGCTCCCCTGGACGCGCGTTTCGCGTTCTATCGCTTTCTCAACATTTGATGCCAAATCGCTGAATGA
Source organism: Ranitomeya imitator (assembly GCF_032444005.1). Classification (NCBI taxonomy): domain Eukaryota; kingdom Metazoa; phylum Chordata; class Amphibia; order Anura; family Dendrobatidae; genus Ranitomeya; species Ranitomeya imitator. The sequence goes on along the minus strand of NC_091284.1, from coordinate 761,523,044 downwards.
GGTGGAGGCCAATGCTTTATCAGTGTTGGAGGATCTACTTATGGAGCAGCAACCTGGTTTTATAGGTAAATTCCCTTCTTCACTCATGCCCAGATCAACCACGTTCCCCCCCTTGTCACTATGCCCGCAAGTGGACATTTTTTGCAGACTCGTTATTGAAGATCTTACTAAGTTGTCACGAGGGGTGTACAATGATAATCTGACAATGAGTCAGAGGAAAGCATTAAAAGAGCTACAGGAGCTAGACTCCGTAGTAATTAAACCTGCTGATAAGGGGGGGAATGTGGTGATCTGGCCAACTGAGAAATATGAAAAGGAAGTTATGCGGCAATTGAGGAATAAGGACACATATCGTGTGTTACCTCAAAATCCCACTCAGATTTTTACTAGTAAATTGGCACGCATCCTGGATCTGGCGGGTGGGTCGGATATTGTCCCCAGGAAGGTACTTGATGGACTCATGCCGAAGTCCCCCAGGGTTGCTACCTTCTATGCCCTGCCCAAGGTGCATAAAGACGCTGTGAACCCACCCGGACGACCGATTGTCTCTGGCATAGGGGGGTTGTGCGACAATGTATGTAAATTTGTAGACTTCTACTTAAAACCTTTGGTTGAGACACTTCCCTCCTATGTCAGGGACACCACTGATGTGTTGAGGAGGGTGGATGGGTTGTCTCTCGAGGCGGGTATGATTCTGGTCACTATTGACATTGAGTCCTTATATACATCAATCAGACATGAGGACGGACAGAGGGCTGCTCGTTTCTTCCTCGAGAATGCCAACTGGGATGGACATGTAGTTGAATTTGTTTTGGAATTACTTGAATTTATTTTAACTCATAATTATTTTGTTTTCAAAGATAGGTTTTATTTACAGTTACAAGGTACGGCAATGGGCGCGGCGTGTGCTCCGTCATATGCAAACCTCTTTTTAGGGTTCTGGGAGAGACATATCTTCCAGGGGGACGGGGCACACGCCGCGGACCCGGTGGTGGGCTGGTTTCGCTACATTGATGTTTTGATGATCTGGAATGGTGGCGAAACCAGCCTATCCAAATTTATGCAGGAATTAAATCACAACAACTTTAATTTGAAATTCACATACTCCTGGCATAAAACCAAAATCGATTTTTTGGATATCACTATACATGTTGCCGAGGATGGTTCAATTGAGACGGATCTTTTTCGGAAGGAAACATCCGTCAATTCATTGTTACATGCATCCTCGGCACACAACTATTCTGTTATCAAAGCCATCCCAGTTGGCCAGTTCTTGAGGAACAGACAGGTATGCTCCACAGAGGCCCGCTTCGAGAGACAGTCCGCCATTCTATCGGAGCGTTTCCGGGCACGAGGGTACAGTCGTCGGAGCATCAGGGCAGGGTATGGAAGGGCAAAATCCACACGGAGGGAGGAATTGTTATTGCAGGGGAAAAAGTCAAGGGTGGATGAGGGGTCTGGGGTCAGATTCATCTCCACCTCAAACTGTCAATGGAACCGCATCCGGGAGATATTTAATAGACATTGGCCCGTATTACATACGGATGCCGTATTGGCCTCACATTTGACGAAATCTCCCCTGATGACTCAACGTAGGGGCAAGAACTTAAAAGATAATCTGGTGAGGAGCCACTACATAGCTAAAAGTAAAACTAGCAATTTCCTGGATGCGGGAAGTCCAAGACAGGGTTGCTACCCTTGCGGCTCATGTGTCGCGTGTCCGAATATCCTTAGATGTGGGACCTTCAGGAACTCAAATGGGATTTCATCTCATGCAATACGACATTTGTCGTTTACTATGCCACCTGTCCCTGCTCCCTGATCTATGTCGGTCTCACATCTAGGGAACTTAAAATTCGGACGCGCGAACATGTACGTGATATTCTGGCCGCAAAAGAGGCGGTAGATGTGTCGTGTCTAAAGACCCTACCTAAACACTTTCGAGCGTGTCATGGATCTGACCCCAGAGGCCTGAAAGTAAGAGGCATTGAGAGGATACGGGGTGGGATCAGGGGTGGCGACATGGTTAAAACACTTGCACAACGTGAGTGCAGGTGGATTGTCACCCTTGATACCCCAGCTCCGAAAGGATTGAATGAGAAACTTAGTTTCGCCCCGTTTCTCTGAATGCCTTGATTATATGGACCCATATGGAATGTCAATTTGAGGTACCATTTTCTGTATCGTTGTGCCTGTGCGGCTATGGATATTGAAGATATGACTAGATTTGACTATCATTCTCTCTCTGTGTCGATTTACCGCTCTATTTTAAATAATGTTATATTTATCTGTCTTGTGTTGTTGTTTATATTTTTTTAGTTTATCCTATAGATATGACCGCGACCCTAGATGTTTACTGGGCCGTATCGTATCTCTTCCCCCATGCACGCATACAACTTTATTTACACGGTTGAAACGAGGAGCAATAGAAAATGGGAATCAAGAAAAAGAATGAATATAAGGACAAAGAGAACAAAGTGAGGGAGAAAAAAAGAAAGAAAAGAAGCAAGGGAATATAGAGAATATAAGAAGAGTGGAGTTTTTTCCATCATTATATTCAATTTTTATTAGGTTGTTTAAATAGTTTTTATGTACATGTTTTATTCTCTTTTTGTAACACCATTGGTGGATTTCAAATTTAAATATGGATTGGTACTTTCAATTTAAATTGGATACGTGTTAGCACCGCAGCTGTGATGCTGTGGGTGTTGTATGTTATTCTGTACACACACTGTCACTATTGTGCACTGTATTAGTGCTATGTATGTATTGATGTCATTACTTTATAGGATTAGATTGGGTACATGCTATTGCCGCAGCTGCAACGCTGTAGGCATTGTATGTTACCCCCTATGCACACGTCTACTCTTTTATACTATAGTAGCACTATTAATTCACTGGTGTTCACTCTTTATGTGGGGGTTTGAGTATGTAGCCCTACGATCTCTAGTATAATGGCTGCGGCCGCGGTCTTCTTGAAAATGGCTGCCGGGTGTGCGCATGCCCGCTGTCGTCGGGGTGTCTGTATGTTGCTGAAGCCGTCTGGCTTAGCAGGGCGTGCGTCATATGACGTCAATGGGCGGACTTCCGCTTCACGCCCGCCCTGCTATGACGGCCGAGGCAGCAGCACGCCCTCGACGCCACCGCGCATGCGCCGCCAACCCGGCCCCATTTCCGCTTTTTACGCTATTTAAGATGCACGAGACTGGATAGATGTCAACCCTGTTGAGAAAGCGATAGAATGCGAAACGCGCGTCCAGGGGAGCCACACCAGGAGGGGACACCTTATCGAGCAGAATTACTATGGGTAAGCCGGATCTAATATACGGTGCATTATAGGCACCATGCACTTGTGCTTGTTATATGGAAGAGAGACCGGTGGGACCCTAGAATGACAAATGACTTATATATGTGCTGGTATAAGGGATGATATGAAGATATATGTGATATTTGGAACAGCGTTTATCCCTCCCTGTGTTCTGGCTATCACCATGTCTCCTTTTTAAATGTCTTCCTGTATGTGCGGAGTGCATACAGCACCTACTGCACTGTTTATATTAGACATATGTGTCTGATGTTAATATTGGTGTCATCATTGTTACTATTTTTGATATAATTAATAAATAAACATTATACCTTTTTAATAACTATGATTCTATGGATGTCTATGCTCCGTTTTTTTGTATTGATACTTTCACACTTCCGTTGTTTGGGTTACGTCGCAATGCGTCGTTTTGGAGAAAAAACGCATCCTGCAAATTTGCCCGCAGGATGCGTTTTTTCTCCATAGACTTGCATTAGCGACGTATGGCCACAAGCTTCTGCAAAGAGTGGTGGCTTGTCTTTTCACTTATTCACTGGTTTTATTACTGAACCGCACTTAACCATTAAGTATTTATTGCAAGTGACTGGTACTTCATACTACACACACTCTTTTAAACATTGTCTGAAGATAGGAGCAAGCAGATACCTGTCACTTGTGAAAATCAGGTATATTAAAGAAGACATTACCATGACAGGCTTTCCTAATATGAGGAAGGGGCACCAATTATATTTCAGAATTAAAAGGAATATACCATGCAATTCATGCTATCCAAACCATAGGCAGAATGAATGAGAGGCTGGCTGCAAAATTTCAGCCAGGTATATTTTTCTCTGAAACACTTCGGCGTTTCAGAAAATATGTAGATAGGATACTCAGTCGGGGATCATATTCAGAGACGAGACGGGTGATTGGCAGATCTCTAGCTACGGGAGAGACCCGTTAATCACATGGAACATCATAGTAACATAGTAACATAGTAACATAGTTAGTAAGGCCGAAAAAAGACATTTGTCCATCCAGTTCAGCCTATATTCCATTATAATAAATACCCAGATCTACGTCCTTCTACAGAACCTAATAATTGTATGATACAATATTGTTCTGCTCCAGGAAGACATCCAGGCCTCTCTTGAACCCCTCGACTGAGTTCGCCATCACCACCTCCTCAGGCAAGCAATTCCAGATTCTCACTGCCCTAACAGTAAAGAATCCTCTTCTATGTTGGTGGAAAAACCTTCTCTCCTCCAGACGCAAAGAATGCCCCCTTGTGCCCGTCACCTTCCTTGGTATAAACAGATCCTCAGCGAGATATTTGTATTGTCCCCTTATATACTTATACATGGTTATTAGATCGCCCCTCAGTCGTCTTTTTTCTAGACTAAATAATCCTAATTTCGCTAATCTATCTGGGTATTGTAGTTCTCCCATCCCCTTTATTAATTTTGTTGCCCTCCTTTGTACTCTCTCTAGTTCCATTATATCCTTCCTGAGCACCGGTGCCCAAAACTGGACACAGTACTCCATGTGCGGTCTAACTAGGGATTTGTACAGAGGCAGTATAATGCTCTCATCATGTGTATCCAGACCTCTTTTAATGCACCCCATGATCCTGTTTGCCTTGGCAGCTGCTGCCTGGCACTGGCTGCTCCAGGTAAGTTTATCATTAACTAGGATCCCCAAGTCCTTCTCCCTGTCAGATTTACCCAGTGGTTTCCCGTTCAGTGTGTAATGGTGATATTGATTCCCTCTTCCCATGTGTATAACCTTACATTTATCATTGTTAAACCTCATCTGCCACCTTTCAGCCCAAGTTTCCAACTTATCCAGATCCATCTGTAGCAGAATACTATCTTCTCTTGTATTAACTGCTTTACATAGTTTTGTATCATCTGCAAATATCGATATTTTACTGTGTAAACCTTCTACCAGATCATTAATGAATATGTTGAAGAGAACAGGTCCCAATACTGACCCCTGCGGTACCCCACTGGTCACAGCGACCCAGTTAGAGACTATACCATTTATAACCACCCTCTGCTTTCTATCACTAAGCCAGTTACTAACCCATTTACACACATTTTCCCCCAGACCAAGCATTCTCATTTTGTGTACCAACCTCTTGTGCGGCACGGTATCAAACGCTTTGGAAAAATCGAGATATACCACGTCCAATGACTCACCGTGGTCCAGCCTATAGCTTACCTCTTCATAAAAACTGATTAGATTGGTTTGACAGGAGCGATTTCTCATAAACCCATGCTGATATGGAGTTAAACAGTTATTCTCATTGAGATAATCCAGAATAACATCCCTCAGAAACCCTTCAAATATTTTACCAACAATAGAGGTTAGACTTACTGGCCTATAATTTCCAGGTTCACTTTTAGAGCCCTTTTTGAATATTGGCACCACATTTGCTATGCGCCAGTCCTGCGGAACAGACCCTGTCGCTATAGAGTCACTAAAAATAAGAAATAATGGTTTATCTATTACATTACTTAGTTCTCTTAGTACTCGTGGGTGTATGCCATCCGGACCCGGAGATTTACATAGTAACATAGTAACATAGTTAGTAAGGCCGAAAAAAGACATTTGTCCATCCAGTTCAGCCTATATTCCATCATAATAAATCCCCAGATCTACGTCCTTCTACAGAACCTAATAATTGTATGATACAATATTGTTCTGCTCCAGGAAGACATCCAGGCCTCTCTTGAACCCCTCGACTGAGTTCGCCATCACCACCTCCTCAGGCAAGCAATTCCAGATTCTCACTGCCCTAACAGTAAAGAATCCTCTTCTATGTTGGTGGAAAAACCTTCTCTCCTCCAGACGCAAAGAATGCCCCCTTGTGCCCGTCACCTTCCTTGGTATAAACAGATCCTCAGCGAGATATTTGTATTGTCCCCTTATATACTTATACATGGTTATTAGATCGCCCCTCAGTCGTCTTTTTTCTAGACTAAATAATCCTAATTTCGCTAATCTATCTGGGTATTGTAGTTCTCCCATCCCCTTTATTAATTTTGTTGCCCTCCTTTGTACTCTCTCTAGTTCCATTATATCCTTCCTGAGCACCGGTGCCCAAAACTGGACACAGTACTCCATGTGCGGTCTAACTAGGGATTTGTACAGAGGCAGTATAATGCTCTCATCATGTGTATCCAGACCTCTTTTAATGCACCCCATGATCCTGTTTGCCTTGGCAGCTGCTGCCTGGCACTGGCTGCTCCAGGTAAGTTTATCATTAACTAGGATCCCCAAGTCCTTCTCCCTGTCAGATTTACCCAGTGGTTTCCCGTTCAGTGTGTAATGGTGATATTGATTCCCTCTTCCCATGTGTATAACCTTACATTTATCATTGTTAAACCTCATCTGCCACCTTTCAGCCCAAGTTTCCAACTTATCCAGATCCATCTGTAGCAGAATACTATCTTCTCTTGTATTAACTGCTTTACATAGTTTTGTATCATCTGCAAATATCGATATTTTACTGTGTAAACCTTCTACCAGATCATTAATGAATATGTTGAAGAGAACAGGTCCCAATACTGACCCCTGCGGTACCCCACTGGTCACAGCGACCCAGTTAGAGACTATACCATTTATAACCACCCTCTGCTTTCTATCACTAAGCCAGTTACTAACCCATTTACACACAATTTCCCCCAGACCAAGCATTCTCATTTTGTGTACCAACCTCTTGTGCGGCACGGTATCAAACGCTTTGGAAAAATCGAGATATACCACGTCCAATGACTCACCGTGGTCCAGTCTATAGCTTACCTCTTCATAAAAACTGATTAGATTGGTTTGACAGGAGCGATTTCTCATAAACCCATGCTGATATGGAGTTAAACAGTTATTCTCATTGAGATAATCCAGAATAACATCCCTCAGAAACCCTTCAAATATTTTACCAACAATAGAGGTTAGACTTACTGGCCTATAATTTCCAGGTTCACTTTTAGAGCCCTTTTTGAATATTGGCACCACATTTGCTATGCGCCAGTCCTGCGGAACAGACCCTGTCGCTATAGAGTCCCTAAAAATAAGAAATAATGGTTTATCTATTACATTACTTAGTTCTCTTAGTACTCGTGGGTGTATGCCATCCGGACCCGGAGATTTATCTATTTTAATCTTATTTAGCCGGTTTCGCACCTCTTCTTGGGTTAGATTGGTGACCCTTAATATAGGGTTTTCATTGTTTCTTGGGATTTCACCTAGCATTTCATTTTCCACTGTGAATACCGTGGAGAAGAAGGTGTTTAATATGTTAGCTTTTTCCTCGTCATCTACAACCATTCTTTCCTCACTATTTTTTAAGGGGCCTACATTTTCAGTTTTTATTCTTTTACTATTGATATAGTTGAAGAACAGTTTGGGATTAGTTTTACTCTCCTTAGCAATGTGCTTCTCTGTTTCCTTTTTGGCAGCTTTAATTAGTTTTTTAGATAAAGTATTTTTCTCCCTATAGTTTTTTAGAGCTTCAATGGTGCCATCCTGCTTTAGTAGTGCAAATGCTTTCTTTTTACTGTTAATTGCCTGTCTTACTTCTTTGTTTAGCCACATTGGGTTTTTCCTATTTCTAGTCCTTTTATTCCCACAAGGTATAAACCGCTTACACTGCCTATTTAGGATGTTCTTAAACATTTCCCATTTATTATCTGTATTCTCATTTCTGAGGATATTGTCCCAGTCTACCAGATTAAGGGCATCTCTAAGCTGTTCAAACTTTGCCTTCCTAAAGTTCAATGTTTTTGTGACTCCCTGACAAGTCCCCCTAGTGAAAGACAGGTGAAACTGCACAATATTGTGGTCGCTATTTCCTAAATGCCCAGCCACCTGCAGATTTGTTATTCTGTCAGGTCTGGGAGAAGTCAGAAAGAGGCAGCACCAGACTAGTCTCGTCAGTGGCTATGGTTCTCCATCAGATCTTTTTTTTCTCACTGACAGACGGACACAGAAAAATCGGTCATCTGAACAGTCCTATAAGATAAGATGGGTCAGTGTTCTCTCCTTGTGCTATCCGATCAAAAATCATACAGCAAAAATCAGATTTACGTGCTCATATGCACAAGGCCTTAAAGTGGAAGCAATTTCTGTAGGCTTATCACTTACGGTGGATCTGTAGCAGCATATTTCAACGAGCTAATATGGGAGTTCTGACATTCACAACTCACCAGGTTACTATCTATTTTTAATCCGGATAAGACCCTATTGCGCTGACTGTCATTCCAGTTTTTACTTCACTCGTATCACTCCAGGGTGACAATCAGCTTTCAGCTGTAAAGCTTGAATTTTGAAAGAGAAAGTGACATGTTGCGGATTGTAATAACACACTACAGGTCAGTTTACGCAATGTAAAGAGAAATCACAATGGCCAATCACTTTTTCACACAAGGCCCTGTAGGTTTGGATTTCTTTTTAAACAAATACAGCACAAAAAGAGGATTCAGAGATCTTCCAAAAATGAAAAAAAAAAACACTAGCAAAAGGCAGAGGTGCTTACCTGCCCAGGCCTCCAAATGCACTATCAGGATGCAGTGGACCCAAGTAGCTAAGATGGCGGCAACACAGGTGCAAAACAGCATTAATCCTGTGGTCTACCGTCTGGCCCTTCCTCCACGCCTATGTATCACCGACACCTTTCATGTGTCCCTCCTTATGCCCGTATACATGTCCCGGTTTTCTGAGTCATCTGCCGGGACATCGGGTTCGTCTATGGACGATTACGAGGTGAACGCCATTTTGGGGTGCAAGGTGGTTCGTGGCAAAATTTTTTTTGGGGTGGACTGGAAGGGTTACGGTCCTGAGGATAGGTCCTGGGAGCCTGCTGAGCACATTCGGGCTCTGCAGCTCATTGCTGCCTTCGAACGTAGCGAGGCCCAAGGAGGGGGGCCCTAGGAGGGGGGGGTAATGTTAGGGGTCGAGTTCCCGTCTCTGCACAGGGGGAATCTCGGGCCATCTCCGCTGCGGTCTCCCATTCTTCTCCTGCCGCAGTGGAGCCTGCTCAGCGGAGACGTCGGTCCCAGTGTCTCGCTCAGTCTGACTCTGTACAAAGAGTTACTGCTGCTTTTCCTGCTTCTGCCATTGGAGTCAGTGCTGGGCAGCGGCGAGCAGACGCTTCTGGGACTAAATCCTGCTTTTCTTGTTCTGCGCATGCCCAGAGTAAGATCTCTCAGTGGAGATCGAGGGTCACATGATCAGTTTCTGCACGTAAGGCCATTGGTCCTTTCACGAAGATCCTGTAGGTGCTCACGCTCTGTGGCAGCCTCTCATTGGTCCTTCTAGGAAGGTCCTGTACGTGCTGCAACTATTAAAGGCTCGCATGGCCGCACGGCCATGCGCTAGTATTGTTCTATGTTATGTGCTTTGCGCCAGTGTGGTCACGTAAGAGTGTGTTCAGGGTCCCGGCTGAAATAAGCCCCTAGAATGCTGGCACCTCAGGCGAGGAGTTTTGTGTGCAAGCGTGAACACTGACTGCTCTCTGTTTGGGCAGTTAGCCTGTGCCTCTGTGAAGTCTAACAGGGCACAGTGCTTTGCTTTCACGGCTACTCGGTGAATTAACTGAGTTAGTCCATACCACCATACAGTGCCGCCGTTTGCTAGCAGCAGGTTCTCCTGCACGGTGGACCCCGGGCTGCACCAATAACAATAAAAACATCTATATTTACTCAATAACAATTAGTTTCGCCCATACTATTAGATCAGGCGGGCTGCCTAGCGCTATCCAGATGCATCCCATGTGAACAGACACCACAGTTTACAAGACCAAATAGGCCTAACTGCACCCCGAAAAATAAAGTGCAAAAAACACATAGAAATATGGGAGGTATTAGTTAATATTTTGGCCACTATCAGGATGCAGTGGACCCATGTAGTTAAGATGGCGGCAACACAGGTGCAACAATACAGATGAGACAACCACTCACAACCTGAAAATCCCAATGGGGGGGGGGGGTGGTAGCTTGGTATGTAATTGCACAAGGAAGACTTGTATGTGGCGCTGTTCACACAATAGAAATGCACAGCATCCAGGTTAACAGCCTATTAGTTACGCAACACAGGTGCAAAAATACCGATGATAATAAAGACCTTTATTTAAAAACTGCACTTTGTGTTTACTTGTGTTATCTTTGTCTAATATTTTAATTTGTTTGGTGATCTGAAACATTCAAGTGGGACAAACATGAATAAAATAGGAAATCAGGATGGGGGCAAACACTTTTTCACACAACTGCATATGGAAACTGAGCACCAGAGTGAAGCAAAGAAAATATTTATTCATGCAATTCAATAAATTCAGAAAATCAATCCAGAGTATTACCGTATATACTCGAGTATAAGCCGACCCGAGTATAAGCCGACCCCCCTAATTTTGCCACAAAAAACTGGGAAAACTTATTGACTCGAGTATAAGCCTAGGGTGGAAATGCAGCATTTACCGGTGAATTTCAAAAATAAAAATAGATCATTCTGGCCCTATAGCTGTGCCATATAGTGCTCTGCACTGTTCATATATCCCCATAACTGTGCCATATAGTGCTCTGCACTGTTCATTATTGCCCCATAGCTGTGCCATATAGTGGTCTGCACCGTTCATATTTCCCCATAGCTGTGCCATATAGTGGTCTGCACCGTTCATATTTCCCCATAGCTGCCATATAGTGCTCTGCACCGTTCATATTTCCCCATAGCTGTGCCATATAGTGCTCTGCACCGTTCATATATCCCCATAGCTGTGCCATATAGTGGTCTGCACTGTTCATTATTGCCCCATAGCTGTGCCATATAGTGCTCTGCACCGTTCATATTTCCCCATAGCTGTGCCATATAGTGCTCTGCACCGTTCATATTTCCCCATAGCTGTGCCATATAGTGCTCTGCACCGTTCATATTTCCCCATAGCTGTGCCATATAGTGCCCTGCACCGTTCATATTTCCCCATAGCTGTGCCATATAGTGCTCTGCACCGTTCATATTTCCCCATAGCTGTGCCATATAGTGCTCTGCACCGTTCATATTTCCCCATAGCTGTGCCATATAGTGCTCTGCAACGTTCATATTGCCCCATAGCTCTGCCATATAGTGCTCTGCACCGTTCATATTTCCCCATAGCTGTGCCCCATATAGTGCCCTGCACCGTTCATATTTCCCCATAGCTCTGCCATATAGTGCTCTGCACCGTTCATATTGCCCCATAGCTCTGCCATATAGTGCTCTGCGCCGTTCATTATTGCTCCATAGCTGCCATATAGTGCTCTGCACCGTTCATTATTGCCCCATAGCTGTGCCATATAGTGCTCTGCACCGTTCATATTGCCCCATAGCTATGCCACATAGTGCTCTGCACCGTTCATATTGCCCCATAGCTCTGCCATATAGTGCTCTGCACCGTTCATATTTCCCCATAGATGCTCCACATAAATCTGTGCCATTGCTGCTGCTGCTGCTGCAATAAAAAAAAAAAAGCCATACTCACCTCTCTTGCTTGCAGCTCCCAGCGTCCGGTCCCGGCGTCTCTCTGCTCTGACTGATCAGGCAGAGGGCGGCGCGCACACTATATGCGTCATCGCGCCCTCTGACCTGAACAGTCAGTGCAGATAGACGCCGGGAAGATGGAGCGGCGCCCGGCGGCTGGAACGTGGACAGGTAAATATGCGATACTTACCTGGTCCCGGCGTCCCGCTCCTTCTCCCGTACAGCTGGTCTTCGGTGCAGCAGCTTCTTCCTCTATCAGCGGTCACCGGCACCGCTGATTAGAGAAATGAATAGGCGGCTCCACCCCTATGGGAGGTGGAGCCGCTTATTCATTTCTCTAATGAGCGGTCCCACGTGACCGCTGAACAGGGGAAGAGCTGCAGCACCGAAGACCATGGGACGGCAGAGGGAGCGCCAGGATCGCTGGAAGCAGGTAAGTATGCCTCAGCGCCCTCACCCGCCGACCCTGCCACCCACCTTGACTCGAGTATAAGCCGAGAGGGGCACTTTCAGCCCAAAAATTTGGGCTGAAAATCTCGGCTTATACTCGAGTATATACGGTAATAATGTTTCGGCCCTGAATGTTGCGGATTGCTTGTGTAGGTTCATATGAAAAATATGTATACTGCTGTAGTTGGTGCGACATGCATGGCTGGTTGAATGGCGCTGTCATTCACCCAACAATGCATGTCGCACCAACCACAGCGGTATACATATTTTTCATATGAAGCAACCTCATCAATCTGCAACATTCATTGTAGTCGTGATGACTTCAATGCAGATTGTCAGCAAAGACGAGTGGTATCACTGGAGCCTTACAGTGTTGGAAAACAAGTACCGTATATACTCGAGTATAAGCTGACCCGAGAATAAGCCGACTCCCCTAATTTTGCCACAAAAAACTTGGAAAACTTAATGACACGAGTATAAGCCTAGGGTGCAAAATGCAGCAACTACTGGTAAATTTCAAAAACAAAAAACATTAAGTCAAATTAATTGAGACATCAGTAGTTTAAGTGTTTTTGAATATCCATATTGAATCAGGAGCCCCATATAATGCTCCATACAGTTCATGATGGCCCCATAAGATGCTCCACATTAAAATATGCCCCATATAATGCTGCACAAATTATGACCCCATAAGATGCTCCATAGACACATTTGTCCCATATAATGCTGCACAAATGTTATGACCCCATAAGATGCTCCATACAGATATTTGCCCCCATATAATGTTGCGCATGGCCCCATAAGATGCTCCATACAGATATTTGCCCCCATATAATATTGCTGTGATTAAAACAAAATAAAAAATCACACACTCACCTCCGGCACTTGCTATACTCACCTTTCCCGTTCCACTGTCAGCGCAAAGTACTGTGCGCAGGCGCCGGGAAAGGTCAGAGAGGCCCAGCGCCTGCGCACTGCAGTACTTTGCTCTGCCCTCAACAGGGCATATGCCTGCGCTGTAGCCGCAGCGTGAAGACCAGAAGAGGACGTCATCTGATGAAGATGGGAGGCGCCGGACCCGGACCTACAGCGGGAACGCCCCTGGGTGAGTATAATCTAACGTCTTTTTCTCATCTTTCAGGATACATCGGGGTCTTATCTACAGCATTCCAGAATGCTGTAGATAAGCCTCTGATGCCTGTGGGCTTACCTCACCCGCGATTTTCGGGGTGACAGGTTCCCTTTTAGAAGATCCAGACAGAAGGAAGTATAGCACTCATCTTCAGCAAACGTGGAATAGATTTATTTGTAGCACTTGAAACGTTTCAGTCCAAAGGGACTTTCATCAGTCACGTGCTAATGATAGCCAGTAGGGCTGTGTTCATGGGAAAAGAAACAGTACCCAATCAATGTACAAAGACGCCGCCACTCTATAGGGCACAAAGGATAGGAGTTGCGGTGGATTCCGTGTCTGGAGGTCGTGCCTCTTTTTCTCCTGTTACCATCATCCTCAGACTGCAGGTGTTTTACTTTATAGGTGGTCATCGCCCCACCATATTAGCACTCTGCCTAAGTTATATTACTCCTATCCTTTGTGCCCTATAGAGTGGCGGCGTCTTTGTACATTGATTGGGTACTGTTTCTTTTCCCATGAACACAGCCCTACTGGCTATCATTAGCACGTGACTGATGAAAGTCCCTTTGGACTGAAACGTTTCAAGTGCTACAAATAAATCTATTCCACGTTTGCTGAAGATGAGTGCTAGACTTCTTTTTTATTTGTATTGATGGTCTGGGAACCTAGTCTATGCACCATATAGTGACTGTGCACACGGTGTTTTCACTTACCTAAATCAGGTATGGCATGTGTTAGGCTGCTTTCAGACATCAGGTTTTTGGTTTCAGGCACAATACGGCAAATTTGCTAAAAATGGATCCGGTGTAAATAGTGAAAAAACGAGAGAGAGGGAGAGGGGAGAGAGAGAGAAAGAGAGAGAGAGATTTTTCTCCATGCTAGAATCAAAAACAAAGCTTTTGGGCATGCTCAGTGTGTTAAAAACGGATTCGGTCGCCGGAAATGTTCTTTCACACATCAGTTCCATGCGTTTATTGCCGGAAACGTCCCTTCAGGCTTTTTCGCCGGACACAAAAATTGTTGCAGGAGACGTTTTTTGTATCCGGCAAAAAAGCCTGAAGGGACGGATCCGGCACAAAACGGATAAAACGCATGTCCTTCAGGCACAATCCGGCAGTAATACAACTCTATGGGGAAAAAACGGATCAGGCATCAGAAAAAAACTGATCCAGATTGTGCCTGAAACTGCCGGATTGTGCCTGAAACCAAAAACCTGATGTGTGAAAGCAGCCTATGTTATGCCTGTGTTGGCTCCGGCCATATTGCCAGGTACTGCAAATTGTCAGGTGCAAAGAGAGGGAGGAAATATGGCTCTGTGAAATGCTCTAAATGTGGTGACTTTGGACATATTGCAAGGAACTGTTATTGCACAAGTAATTGTGATGGGTCTAGCAATACTGTCATGGAGCACAGGCATTTACACAGAAAAAATGGCATTTTCTCTCAGTCTCATGTGCCCTACCGTGTGCAGACACCTCAACATGGCCGATTACAACCAGGAAGGCTAGAGAGACCTTGATGTAAACTCAGTTTATCAGAGTTTCAATCAGGCCTCCAGCGTTTCTTATCGGTTGTTTTATTAGTTTCTTTTACTCTTCTTCTATTTGCTAAGTTTGCGCTTTTGCAATTTAAATGTATTGCTAGACCAGTGAGGTTCAGACAGGAGGCAGGAAGGCCTTATCTGAGGTTCAATGTGAATGCAATCATAACAGGATTTGGCCCCTTTCACACATCAGTTTTTTGCCATCAGTCGCAATCCGTCGAATTTTGAAAAAAAACGGATCGGACAATTGATGCCGCTGGATCCGTTTTTTTCTCATAGACTTGTATTAGCAACGGATTGCGACGGATGGCATTTCAAACATCAAAAATTGGTTGTCCGACGGCCAGAGACAACGGACAAAGTAATGTTTTTTGTGTAAGCCAAAAAAACGGACAGCAACGGATCCGTCGCCATCCTTCGTTTGCTAGAATGAAAGCCTATTGCGATGAATCCGTGATGGAATCTGGCGACGGATTCCGTTTTTTTAAATGAGCATGCTCCGATCCAATTAGCCAGATCCGCTAGTTGGATCCGTCCAAAAAACGAATCAGTCGCATCAGTTTTTCACAATCTGTGACGGATCCGTTGAGCCAATGGATTGTGACTGACGGCAAAAACTGATGTGTGAAAGGGGCCTTAGTGTGCTGGCTGTTTGCTGTTGTCTATTAGACCCCCTGTGAAGTAAATGAGGTGTATTTGCTGCTACTTTTATTTTTAGCTTTAGTTTTCCATAGAATTCATAATGATAAGAGTAACACAGATCGCAGGATAAGAGCCACATCCATGGATGCGGTGGTTTTGTTGGACTAAAGGTGGTTTCACACTTGCGTTTTTGTCTGCAGCGTTTTTTGCACAAAAAAACGCATGCGTTTTTTTCCCTATATTTAACATTGAAAACGCATGCTTTTTTTGTGTACGCGTTTGGTCGCGTTTTCAATCACATGCATTTTTTTACTGCATGCGTTCATTTTCAAAAATGCAACTTGTAGTATTTTTGAGAGGCGTTTTTTGGACACAAAAAAACGCATGCGTTTTCATGCGTTTTTGGGGGGTCAAAAAACACATTGGAGTCAATGGGAACGCATGCGTTTTTTTGTGCATGCGTTAAAAACGCATGCGTTTTTAAAAAAACAACATAAAAACACACTGATTAACCACCCCACACCATAAAATTGATAAAGGGATCCTACCCCTAACCCTAATCCCTTTAAGGGTAGGGTTAGGGGTAGGGTTAGGGGTAGGAGTAGGGTTAGGATCCCTTTAGGGTTAGGGTTAGGATCCCTTTAGGGTTAGGGTTAGGATCCCTACCCGTAACCCTAGCTCTTTCTGTTTATAGTGGGTTTTTTACTTTATTTTGATGATTGGCAGCTGTCACACATTTATCTGCATGCGTTTAAAAAACGCAAACGCATGAAAAAACGCATGTAAACGCGTCAAAACGCCGCTTTTTTTCACCACATGCAAAAACGCATGCGTCAAAAAAATGCAGCGTTTGCACGCGTTTACATGCGTTTTTTCACCATGCGTTTTTTTTTAAAAACGCATGCGTTTTGAAACACAAGTTTGAAACCAGCCTAAGATAGGTAGAGAGGTGTGGGTTCACCTAGGCCTTGAAGTTCAGCGGTTAATTTTGCTTGTTTGTTTTTAAAAAAAAATTTCCTGTGCATTTTGAATTGGATAAAGGTTGTTGTTACGTGAACTAATACAGGTGGAGAAGCATGGACAGATAACGGACGTATACGATGGAGTGTCGTGTTATACTGTGTGCTTAGACCTTGAAGTTTGGACGGATAACATTGCTTTGTTTAAAACATGATGCAGGATACAACTAAAAACAGTGTACCTTAGTTTGGCGTTTAGCATTCCTAAGGGTGTTAAGTAGCTGCGAGGGTTGTATGTTACTCTTTTGAATTGTTGAAAACTGGAAGGGGTGTCTGTATAGGAAACAGAAGCAACTGACTAGGAGCGTACTAAAGGAAAATTGCATTCATTTTGTGGGGTTCAGGAGAGTTGAGGCATTAGCTGACTTTCTGGGCAGCTCAAAAAAGGTTAACGGGGAATTCACCCTGAAGTAAAGAATGAGTGAGTTTGGTGGGGCAGGGAAGCATCAAATAAGGAAGATTATCCAGTGCCAGGATGGTTATTAACTGGGAGAACTCCCATGAGCATACCATTCCCTTAATCCCATTTTAGGTATTGTTGTATTGTAGAAGAGGACCTATCACTCCAGAGAATCGACTTCATCTTTGCCGAGATACCCCTGAGAGAATCAAGATCACTCTTCAGTTTGGTGTTGAGTTGAAACATCTCCTCTCAGATTTCAGCCATGAGGAGGAGACAGTAATAAAGCCCAAAGCTGCCTCTTCCTGTCATTTTCCTCCTGGCCATTACTATGTATATTGGACTGTTTCTGACGTGCAGGAGGACTAAAAGACTGGACACCCAACTGCAAAGAAGTCAGGCTGAGCACCATTAACTAAGCCGGAGAAAGGAGTTAAGGACATAAGAAAAATCCAGTCCTTTATGCCGTATCAAATATATATTATATACAGTACAGACCAAAAGTTTGGACACACCTTCTCATTTAAAGATTTTTCTGTATTTTCATGACTATGAAAATTGTAAATTCACACTGAAGGCATCAAAACTATGAATTTACACATGTGGAATTATATACTTAACAAAAAAGTGTGAAACAACTGAAAATATGTCTTATATTCTAGGCTCTTCAAAGTAGCCACCTTTTGCTTTGAGACTGCTTTGCACACTCTTGGCATTCTCTTGATGAGCTTCAAGAGGTAGACACCGGGAATGGTTTTCTCTTCACAGGTGTGGCCTGTCAGGTTTAGTAAGTGGGATTTCTTGCCTTATAAATGGGGTTGGGACCATCAGTTGTGTTGTGCAGAAGTCTGGTGGATACACAGCTGATAGTCCTACTGAATAGACTGTTAGAATTTGTATTATGGCAAGAAAAAAGCAGCTAAGTAAAGAAAAAACGAGTGGTCATCATTACTTTAAGAAATGAAGGTCGGTCAGTCCGAAAAATTGGGAAAACTTTGAAAGTGTCCCCAAGTGCAGTGGCAAAAACCATCAAGCGCTACAAAGAAACTGGCTCACATGAGGACCGCCCCAGGAAAGGAAGACCAAGAGTCATCTTTGCTTCTGAGGATAAGTTTATCCGAGTCACCAGACTCAGAAGTCACAGGTGAACAGCAGCTCAGATTAGGGAACAGGTCAATGCCACACAGAGTTCTAGCAGCAGACACATCTCTACAACAAATGTTAAGAGGAGACTTTATGAAGCAGGGCTTCATGGCAAAGTAGCTGCTAGGAAACCACTGCTAAGGACAGGCAACAAGCAGAAGAGACTTGTTTGGGCTAAAGAACACAAGGAATGGACATTAGACCAGTGGAAATCTGTGCTTTGGTCTGATGAGTCCACATTTGAGATCATTGGTTCCAACCATGGTGTCTTTGTGCGATGCAGAAAAGGTGAACGTATGGACTCTACATGCCTGGTTCCCACCGTGAAGCATGGAGGAGGAGGTGTGATGGTGTGGGGGTGCTTTGCTGGTGACACTGTTGGGGATTTATTCAAAATTGAAGGCATACTGAACCCGCATGGCTATCACAGCATCTTGCAGCGGCATGCCATTCCATCCGGTTTGCGTTTTGTTGGACCATCATTTATCTTTCAACAGGACAATGACCCTAAACACACCTCCAGGCTGTGTAAGGGCTATTTGACCAAGAAGGAGAGTGATGGGGTGCTACGCCAGATGACCTGGCCTCCACAGTCACCAGACTAAGTCCAATCAAGATGGTTTGGGGTGAGCTGGACCACAGAGTGAAGGCAAAAGGGCCAACAAGTGCTAGGCATCTCTGGGAACTCCTTCAAGACTGTTGGAAGACCATTCCCGGTGACTACCTTTTGAAGCTCATCAAGAGAATGCCAAGAGTGTGCAAAGCAGTCATCAAAGCAAAAGGTGGCTACTTTGAAGAACCTAGAATATAAGACATAATTTCAGTTGCTTCACACTTTTTTGTTAAGTATATAATTCCACATGTGTTAATTCATAGTTTTGATGCCTTCAGTGTGAATGTACAATTTTCAGTCATGAAAATTCAGAAAAATCTTTAAATGAGGTGTGTCCAAACTTTTGGTCTGTACTGTATAAAGATGTTATGTAAATTGATCGTTTTACTGCCTAGTAAATTCCATATGTGTGCATATAGACACTTTAGGTGTTGGTGCAGGACTACCTGTACATGGGCATGCTCCGTCCAAAATTAGTTCCTGTGAAGGTGTTCATGCATTTACAGCCGGTAGATACAGTAACTCCAACTGCACATGGATCAATAATCTGCATGTACATTAAGGATCAATAACAGCCATGCTATTTTAGCTTAATCTCTATATGCATTATAGAATTCTAATATGTCTTTTGTGTGAATGTGGACAAAGAGTAAAGTTCTTTAGGGACAGGCCCCCTCACCTAAGGTATTTGCCACTTTAATCCTTGTAATGGTGAAGTTCGTAAGGGATGGATTGAATGTCAGTTAGAATTAGACGGTGTTCTTTCCCGCAGTCAACTTAAGTATTGTAACATCACTCTCTACTTAAGAAATTTTGACCTGCCTAGTAAAGATCTGCGTATCTATCCATGGAGGAACCTCATCAACGATCTTCAATCAAGACTACAGGAGAAGTGCTTGATGGAAGTCGTTTCTGATGCATGTCTGATGAAAGTCGTTTCCAGTGCCTGAGTAAAGTTGTTTCCAGCGCCCGAGTCCACGAGGCTCAGAAAAAAACAACCTGTGACATCCAGCAGTCTCATCATGCCAGACATACTCAAAATCCTGTTGAATCAAGCTATAGGAGAGTAACGTGAAGTTTGGCAGGGTGACGGGTGCACACACTATGATGTTGACCGACCTATGGACTGTGAGGGTGAAGCCGTCCAGAGTCTGACCAGTCACAACTGGAGAAAGATGGCTTTGAGATAGGCGGATACCTGAAGATTGACAATGACATGAAAGCAGAAAAGACTGGAACAAAGAGACTGAAGACTGCAATAAGACTCCAAGAAAGAAGGTGTATTCTGTGGATGGAAATGTTTGGTTACGGTGAACGGCCGGGAGGAGCTGATGGCCGTGTTGATGAGGGCTAGGTACCTAAGTGCAGAATTATACTTCATTCCACCCTGAACTGTCACAATTTATAACTGGGGTTGATTAGGCAAATAAATCCCAGCACACCACTTCTCTCAAATTTAATTGTTGTGTTCTCGACAACAGGGGGATTGTAGAAGGGAAGTGCCCCAAAATGTACATCTTTATATAGAGATGTGTATATTTGTGCACATATCTATATATATAATTCTCCCACGTGTTCCCAGAAGTCCCCCTCCTCCAGCTTGCCTCTCTTGCTTCCTGGACATGAGGACCACATGGCTGAGTATAATCTGTAACCTCTTAGGCCTTAGGGATAGTGAGCCATAGTCGGGAGGGCTGATATTGTATGTGTGAATTGGGCAGTTAACTGTTGGTTTTCGCTGTGTGATATTGTTGTGATATTACTGTATTAGCGCTGTAGTATCAGTATTGTGTGTTTTATATATATATATAAATATATATATATATATATATACTAGCTATTGAACCCGTTCTACGCCCGGGTGGCGGGCATTTATATTGGTATATGGTCTCCATCCTGGTATGTGCTGCTCCATCCTGCGTCCCCATCCTGTCATGTGCTGCACCCATCCTGCGTCCCCATCCTGTCATGTGCTGCTCCCATCCTGCGTCCCCATCCTGTCATTTGCTGCTCCCATCCTGCGCCCCCATCCTGTCATGTGTTGCTCCCATCCTGCGCCCCCGTTGTCATGTGCTGCTGCCATCCTGCGCCCCCCTTCTGTCATGTGCGGCTCCCATCCTGCGCCCCCGTTCTGTCATGTGCTGCTCCCATCCTGCGCCCCCATCCTGTCATGTGCTGCTCCCATCCTGCACCCCCATTCTGTCATGTGCTGCTCCCATCCTTCGCCCCCGTTCTGTCATGTGCTGCTCCCATCCTGCGCCACCGTTCTTTAATTTGCTGCTCCCATCCATATGCCCCGTACGCTGCTCCATAAAGGTTTATGGCTCCCATAAGATGCTCCATAGTGTATGGCCCGTACGCTGTTCCATAAAGGATTTTGGCCCCCATAAGATGCTCCATGGTATATGCCCCCGTACACTGCTCCATTATGGTTTATGGCCCCCATAAGATGCTCCATAGTATATGCCCTGTACACTGCTCCATTATGGTTTATGGCCCCCATAAGATGCTCCATAGTATATGCCCCCGTACACTGCTCCATTATGGTTTATGGCCCCATAAGATGCTCCATACTCTATGCCCCGTACACTGCTCCATTATGGTTGATGGCCCCCTTAACATGCTCCATTCTATATGCCCCCGTACACTGTTCCATTATGGTTGATGGCCCCCTTAACATGCTCCATTCTATATGCCCCCGTACACTGCTCCATTATGGTTGATGGCCCCCTTAACATGCTCCATTCTATATGCCCCCGTACACTGCTCCATTATGGTTGATGGCCCCCTTAACATGCTCCATTCTATATGCCCCCGTACACTGCTCCATTATGGTTGATGGCCCCCTTAACATGCTCCATTCTATATGCCCCCGTACACTGCTCCATTATGGTTGATGGCCCCCTTAACATGCTCCATTCTATATGCCTCCGTACACTGCTCCATTATGGTTGATGGCCCCCTTAACATGCTCCATTCTATATGCCTCCGTATGCTGCTGCAATATATATTAAAAAAAAAAAAAAACATACTCACCTATCGTCGCTGGGCGCCGAGTGCTGGGGGGCCTGAGCAGGCTGGGACACCGGCGCGCTGTGGGGGTCAGGTGCCGGTATCGCCGCCAGCTCAGGCCCCCCAGCACTTACTATATTCACCTGTCCTCCGTTCCACCGCTGCGCGTCATCTCGCCCTCTGAACTGAAGGTCACAGGCCGAGGATCGGGAAGATGGCGGCGAGCAGCGGTGGAACGGAGGACAGGTGAATATAGCCGATACTCACCCTCCTGGCGGTCCCTGCTTCTCTGTTGGAGATCGCGGTGTGCGTCCAGTGTTAACGCATACCGCGATCTCCCGGGAGCGTCACTTTGTGAGGCCCAGACTGCGCCGGCGCTTGCGCAGTCTATAAAGGCTTCGGACAGAGTGACGCTCCCAGCGTTATATTTTATATATATATATATATATATATATATATATACCGTATTTTTCGGACTACAAGAAGCACATTTTTCCCAAAAAATGTAAGGGGAAAATGGGGGTGCGTCTTGTAGTCGCAATATACTTACATATCATGCGGCGGCGGTCCCGATGCAGCCTCCCTTCCCATGCTGGTGCGGCTGTGGCTGTGCTGCGGGCAGGGGCTGTGTTGCGGGGCTGTGGCAGCGGCTCTCTGGGCTCAGTGGGGGCTCCGACGGCATTTCGTCAAAGCCCGGAGGCCCCCCGCTCATCCGTGAATGGCAAGTTGCGGTGGCCTCCGAGAACATGGGCGCCGGGAAAATGGCCGCCGGGCCGGCGCACGCTTAGATTCAAATCTCGTCAATGAGATCTCGTCTCCCGAGATCTCGGGGCGAGATCTTGGCAACAAGATCTGAATCTGAGCGTGCGCCGGCCCGGCAGCCATTTTCCCGGCGCCCATGTTCTCGGAGGCCACCGCAACTTGCCATTCAAGGATGAGCGGGGGGCCTCCGGGCTTTGACAAAATGCCGTCAGAGCCCCCACTGAGCCCAGAGAGCCACTGCCACAGCCCCGCAACACAGCCCCTGCCCGCAGCACAGCTTGTGCCCCAGAGCCCAGCCACTGCCCGCAGCAAAGCTTGTGCCCCAGAGCCCAGCCACTGCCTGCAGCAAAGCTTGTGCCCCAGAGCCCAGCCACTGCCCGCAGCAAAGCTTGTGCCCCAGAGCCCAGCCACTGCCCGCAGCAAAGCTTGTGCCCCAGAGCCCAGCCACTGCCCGCAGCAAAGCTTGTGCCCCAGAGCCCAGCCACTGCCCGCAGCAAAGCTTGTGCCCCAGAGCCCAGCCACTGCCCGCAGCACAGCTTGTGCCCCAGAGCCCAGCCACTGCCCGCAGCACAGCTTGTGCCCTAGAGCCCAGCCACTGCCCGCAGCACAGCTTGTGCCCCAGAGCATAGCCTGTGCCCCGGAGCCCAACCACTGCCCCGGAGCCCAGCCGCTGCCCCGGAGCCCAGAGCCTCCACCCCTGCCCAAGCACAGAGCACCAGCCTGGGATGGGATTTCCTGGAGGCCAACGCACCAGCCTGGACCACCGAAAGGCCCCTGTGACCACTTCTCCACCTGTGGCGATCCCTTCACTGGTAAGCTGAATTTGGACTGTAAGACGTACCCCCATTTGAAACTTTTTTTTCCCTTATTTTTATTCTGAAAATTTGGGGTGCGTCTTATCGTCCGGTGCGTCTTATAGTCCGAAAAATACGGTGTGTATATATATATATATATATATATATATATATATATAGTTGCCAGCTTGGGTATAAATATATATGTATGTAATAGACTGTAGATTGTGTGTAATAAATATCCTTTACTGATACTCTGCTTTGTCTCAGCTAGTATATAAGGAAAAGATAACGTTGAGGCATTATTAATTGGATTATTAATTATTAATAGTCAAGTTCGGCGTTAGTAGTTAATATCGGACCTCAATAGAGGTTTCACGCCGTTTAAGGCGATAAAGGGGCAGGACGGCGTACTGGGACCCGCACCTGTCTCTGCCACTATAAAGGGGCCCTGGCTTTCCCTTATCTCAGGGGTACCTATAATGGTTAGGAGGCCTGAGCCGCCAACATATCCCTGTCTCCTGTGCAGACCCTATCAGTGGCCCCTTCTCCCCCCCAGGGAGGTGGACCGCACAAGTGTATTAATATGACAAGTAAACAGGGTATGTGTTGTGAGTTCTGTTTTTGGGCTCCCTCTGGTGGTTACTGATGGTACTGGGTGACTTGTGTTCTCTGCGGTCTCTGGTGTCCACCTGTTCCATCAGGTTATGGGAGTTTCCTATTTAACCTGGCTTTCTTGTCATTTCCTCGCCGGCTATCAATGTAATCAGTGTGTCTTTTTACCTCTGCTACCTGCGTCTGTAATCTTCAGGACAAGCTAAGTTTTGATTTTCCTGTTCCACGTTTTGCTTAATTTTTGTCTTAGTCCAGCTTGCAGATATGTGATTCCTTGCTGCTGGTTGCTCTAGTGGGCTGAAATTACTCCTCATGTTCCATGAGTTGGCACATGAGTTCAAGTAATTTCAGGATGGTTTTTTGAAGGGTTTTTCGCTGACCACGCAGTTCACTTTTGTATCCTCTGCTATCTAGCTTTAGCGGGCCTCATTTTTGCTGATTCTGTTTTCATAACTACGTATGTGCTTTCCTCTCATTTCACCGTTATTACATGTGGGGGGCTGCTATTTCTGTGGGGTGTTTCTCTGGAGGCAAGTGAGGTCTGTGTTTCTTCTAATAGGGGAAGTTAATCCTTCGGCTGGCGCGAGACGTCTAGGAATCATCGTAGGCACGTTCCCCGGCTACTGCTAGTTGTGTGTTTAGGTTCAGGATCGCGGTCAGCTCAGGTTCCATCACCCTAGAGCTTGTTTTGTTTTTGTGCTTGTCCTTTTGTGATCCCCTGCCATTGGGATCATGACAGGTATGCAGACAAGGTAACTAAAATCTCAAACTCACCAAATGCTCACACAGCCACAGAGGAAACACAGAGGAGGGAAGAAGGGGGAAAAAACTAGGAAGGAAAACAGGTTTAACATGCAACCAAAACAGCAGACATCAATCTCTGTAGATAAACCTCCAAACACCACGCTCCTTCCCACTTCAAGCCAGGCAGCAGAACTGATCACTGACAACAGTTGTAGTCAAAGCTGAGTCTATATAGGAGAGGAGATTACAAAAACCAATTCAGCTGAGACACCAAGCTCTCAGCAACTTCAGCAACAAGGTTTAACTCCTGCCCTGCTGGCACAAGACAGCTAGGTCAGAATTCAGAAGAGCTTCTGTTCTTCGTGTGTGAATGAGGCCCAGAGCGCTGCGGTTCTCTGGAACCTCTCTGTTGCGGTAGCCCCGTGACAAGAGGTTTAGGGAGTTTCTCCTTTAATAACTATAATTTTAGTATTTTTAGAGGGGAATCCTGTCCTTTAAAGGGAACCTGTCACCCCGTTTTTTCAAGAGGAGCTAAAAATAGTGTTAAATAGGGGCAGAGCTGTGCTTTACATTAGTGTATTTTGTGAGCCTTTATTCCCCACCTATGCTGCCGAAATACCTTTGTAAAGTTGCCGTTTTGGGCTGTCACTCACGCTGGTCAGGTCATAAGGGCGTGATGACAGCGCTGTTTCTCCCCCAGATCTCCGTTGGTGGCGTAGTGGTGTGCGCATGTCCAAGTGGCAAATCCACTGCGCAGCTTCAAGGAAAATAGCGCGATCTGCGCTATTCAGCCGTTTATCGGTGGGCGTGATGTGAGATACTTTGTCAAATGCTTTGCTGAAGTCAAGGTATACTATATCTACAGCATTTCCCTGATCCACCCACACAGTGATACTGTCATAGAAGGAAATTAAGTTAGTCTGACATGACTTATTAGTTACAAACCCATGTTGACTCTGGATAATCACTTCATTCTTATCCAGGTACTTACATACATGTTGTTTAATAATTTGTTTTTCTGGTATAGAAGTCAGACTCACCAGCCTATAGTTCCCCGGGTCTACCTTCTTCCCATTTTTGAAGATAGGATTGCGGGGGAATGACCCACTAGGAGAGCCCCTGAGGTGCCAGAACAGCAAAGCCCTCCATAAATTACCCCATTTTTACAAACTACACCTCTCAATGAACTCATCTAAGGGTGTAGTGATCATATTGACACCACGGGTGTGTCACAAAATGTTATACCAATGGGTAGTGAAGAAAAAAATAATTACATTTTAACTACAAAAATTTTGTTCTACCCGATTTTACATTTTCTCAAGAGGAAATAGGTAAAAATGGCACCCATTTGCCCCGCAATTTCTGCAGAACGTGGCAATACCCCATATGTGGCTGTACGATACTGCTTAGCCATACGGCGAGACTCGTGAGGGACCATTTTGGAAATTCTACCCCTTTGGGAATTTATCTACATACACTACGATTTCCAACTAAATCTCTGAATGACGTGATTCAGATGAAACCCCCCAGGGACCCATTCACTATAATGAGGCAGCAGAGTTACTCTGGACTCAGTCTGGCCAGTGTTCAGCGTTGTCATTCTTTTCAGAGGTGCACAAAATTGTGGTGGACCGTACTTTTATACACGCCTAAAAAGATGAATGACGCTAGAGCAGAGGTCCCCAACTCCAATCCTCAAGGCCCACCAACAGGTCATGTTTTCAGGATTTCCTTTGCATTGCACAGGTGATGCAATTATTACCTGGGCAAGACTAAGGAAATCCTATAAACATGACTTGTTGGTGGGCCTTGAGGACTGGAGTTGGGGACCTCTGCGCTAGAGCACAGGCCATATGGTGTCCACAGCGTCTCCATCTGCCTCATTATAGGGAATGTTCCGCCGGGGGTTCCATCTGAATCATGTATTTCATAGAGTTACACAGAACCCCCGGTGTATGCGCTCAGAGCAGAGCACAAGATAATTGTGAGCCGAGCCTTAATGCGATCTTTTGGAGGCAGAATGAACAAATCAACAGCAGGTGAAGAATTGGTTTTATTTATTTTGTAAGTAGTTCCTCGTTTGGTGTAAGTGATTAGATGACTTTATTCTCTCCGGTGCGATTAGGCTATGTGCCCACATATAATCAAAGAGTAAAAAGTGTACAAACTTTATTATAAACAAATCCATAAAAATACAGGGGATGTAACAGAGGTAAGCCAAGAATGGATGGGAATACACAAAGGCACCAGGCAACAACAGGTGTATGTGAATTTAAAGGTTAAATAGATTGCTCCATAATTAGTGTGTACCCAATAATGGTAATAATACAAAATCCAAAGTAAAAGTGCTTCCCCCCGGAAGAAGGCTTGAGCGCCGAAACGCGCGTTGGGGATGGTGGGTTTTGCAGGGCTCCAGGCACCTTCAGGTAAATACGATGATTGTATGATCAAGATTTGGAAACCTTTTCACTGGTCTCTAGATATGGTACACAGCACTCTTGGAGTCTCTTTTGCTCTGGTGTGTGCACTTTTACTTTGGATTTTGTATTATTACCATTATTGGGCACACACTAATTATGGAGCAATCTATTTAACCTTTAAATTCATATACACCTGTTGTTGCCTGGTGCCTTTGTGTATTCCCATCCATTCTTGGCTTAACTCTGTTACATCCCCTGTATTTTTATGGTTTTGTTTATAATAAAGTTTGTACACTTTTTACTCATTGATTCTTGGTGGTGCGTGTTCTCTATTTGAGTTTTGTTATTTTGGCACTGAATCTATTCTTGTCCTTTCCACATTTGATTTTTTTGTGGATATCGGCCTTGTATGTATAGGCTTTATGTGCCCACATTGCGGATTCGTGTGCGGATTTTTCTGCACCGTTTTTGAAAAATCCGCAGGTAAAACGCACTGCGTTTTACATGCGGAAATTACCACGGATTTCACCTGCGTTTTTACACCTGCGGATTCCTATTTTGGAGCAGGTGTAAAACACTGCAGAATCCGCACAAAGAATTGACATGCTGTTAAAAATAATCTGCAGCGTTTTCACGCGGTATTTTCTGCAGCATGTGCACTGCGGATTTGGTTTTCCATACGTTTACATGGTATTGTAAACCGGATGGAAAACTGCTGCGAATCCGCAGCATCTAATCCGTTGCGGATCCGCAGCCAAATCCGCAACGTGTGCACATAGCCCTTTAGCGATACCAGATGGATGTAATTTTTTTTACGTATGGCTACTGTCGCACAATAAAAGACGCCTTTTTTTTTTTTCAAAAGCTAGTTTTTGCATAGCCATATTTTTGAGAAATATAATTTTTCTATATTTTTGCAGAGTCGCGTTTTTATTGCTACCATTTTTGTGCACATGACATTTTTTAAT
This sequence comes from Ranitomeya imitator, assembly GCF_032444005.1. Taxonomy (NCBI): domain Eukaryota; kingdom Metazoa; phylum Chordata; class Amphibia; order Anura; family Dendrobatidae; genus Ranitomeya; species Ranitomeya imitator. The sequence goes on along the minus strand of NC_091284.1, from coordinate 761,494,972 downwards.
CGCTTTCTAGTCTGATTTTTGGGAGGCAGAATAAACCAAAACCAGGAATTAAGGAATATTTTGTATGCTGTTTTGCATGTGGTAAAAATGTTAAGGCAGCTTTATTCTTTGGGTCAGTACGATTACAGCGACACCCCATTTATACCTTTTTTATGTTTTGGCGCTTTTACACAATACCTATGTTTATAGAAAAAAATAATTATTTTTGCATCACGTTATTCTGCGAGCTATAACTATTCTTTTTTTCCTTCCTGCTGAAGGAGCTGTATGGCAGCTTGTTTTTTTTTTTTTTCATTAATCTGTGATTTTTTTAAACTTATTTTTACTTTTTTTTTTCAACTTAGTCCCTCTATGACAGTGTTTCTCAACTCCAGTCCTCAAGAGCCACCAACAGGTCATGTTTTCAGGATTTCCTTAGTATTGCACAGGTGATGGAATTTATGCTTGAGCAGGTGATGAAATTATCACATGTGCAATACTAGGGATATCCTGAAAACTTGACCCGTTGGTTGGTCTTGAGGACTGGAGTTGAGAAACACTGCTCTATGGGCAGTCTGTTCGCTTTATAAAGCAATGTACGAGCATTGCAATGGTTTATAAGTCAGTGCTGCTCTGACACAAGCTAATTAGACCATGCACTGGGCATAATCTAACTAGCTTGCTAGCCCTGGTGACCTGGATGTCATCATAACTACATCGGGTCACCATGGCAACGATCGCCCCTTCGCGATGACATGGTGGGGGGTGCCGATTGGAGGCGAGATGGAGCCCCCTGCCTTTTAAGTGCTGCGATCAATATCGATTGCAGCATTTAGAGGGTTAAAGTGCCAGGTGTCAGCTGTTCGATACGCTGAACACCCAGCAGCGATTGCACATGCACAGCTTCTGTGAGCGCAAAATCGCCAGGACGTATCCATATGTTAAAAGTCAGGAAATCCTTCCCAACCTGGACGTATGGCTACATCTAAGGTCGTGAAGGGGTTAAAAAAAAATAGGCTGGGGAAATAATTTGCACAGAGGCTCAAATATTCAATACATAGCCACTGTGGTTGTCTCTGCACCAAATCCGTCATGTCCATCATTCATGTAAGTACTCGAGCCAACAGTAAGGCCGGCGTCACACTTGCGAGTTTTACGGACGTAAGAGCGCAGAATCTACGTCCGTAAAACTCGCAAAAAATACGGCACAATTATTCTCTATGCCCCTGCTCCTATTTGCCGTATTTTACTGATCAGTATTATACGGCTTTCTACGGCCGTACAAAATCGCAGCATGCTGCGTTTGTCACCGTACTGCGCAAGAAATACACCAATGAAAGTCTATGGAAGCGTGAAAAATACGGATTACACACGGACAAGCAGTGTGACTTGCGAGAAATACGCAGCGCTGTTAGAGAGAAAAGCCGGCAATTCAGTGCGGTGTACAGTAAAATCACACTGACAGCTTACAGTCCAATAGGTAGAATAAATGTGTACACATAGAATAGGTATATATATATATGTCAGTGAGACACATATATGTATATATATTAATATTTATTCCAGCGCTATACAGCTTGAAAGCCGGTAATTCAATTACCGGCTTTTTCTTTCTCCTTCCTAAAACCCGACATGATTTGAGACATGGTTTACATACAGTAAACCATGTCTTCTCTCCATTTTTTTTGCAGATTCCACACTACTAATGTCAGTAGTGTGTATCTGCAAAATTTGGCCGTTCTAGCTCTTAAAATAAAGGGTTAAATGGCGGAAAAAATTGGCGTGGGCTCCCGCGCAATTTTCTCCGCCAGAGTAGTAAAGCCAGTGACTGAGGGCAGATATTAATAGCCTGGAGAGGGTCCACGGTTATTGGCCCCCCCCTGGCTAAAAATATCTGCCCCCAGCCACCCCAGAAAAGGCACATCTGGAAGATGCGCCTATTCTGGCACTTGGCCACTCTCTTCCCATTCCCGTGTAGCGGTGGGATATGGGGTAATGAAGGGTTAATGCCACCTTGCTATTGTAAGGTGACATTAAGCCTAATTAATAATGGAGAGGCGTCAATTATGACACCTATCCATTATTAATCCAATTGTAGTGAAGGGTTAAATAAAACACAAACACATTATTTAAAATTATTTTAATGAAATAAAAACAATGGTTGTTGCAGTATTTTATTCAACGCCCAATCCAGTCACTGAAGACCCTCGTTCTGTGAGTAAAAAAACATAATAAACCAACAATATACTTACCCTCCGCAGATCTGTAACGTCCAACGATGTAAATCCTTCTGAAGGGGTTAAAACATTTTGCAGCAAGGAGCTGTGCTAATGCAGGCTGCTCCTCGCTGCAAAACCCCAGGGAATGAGGCTAAAAATAGATCAATGATCTATATTTAGCTTCATTTGCGGTGAGGCGCCCTCTGCTGGCTGTTCATAGATCGTGGGAAATTACCTAGAAAGCTCCCTGGCTTTCTAGATAATTTCCCACGATCTATGAACAGCCAGCAGAGGGCGCCTCACCGCAAATGAAGCTAAATATAGATCATTGATCTATTTTTAGCCTCATTCCCTGGGGTTTTGCAGCGAGGAGCAGCCTGCATTAGCACAGCTCCTTGCTGCAAAATGTTTTAACCCCTTCAGAAGGATTTACATCGTTGGACGTTACAGATCTGCGAAGGGTAAGTATATTGTTGGTTTATTATGTTTTTTTACTCACAGAACGAGGGTCTTCAGTGACTGGATTGGGCGTTGAATAAAATACTGCAACAACCATTGTTTTTATTTCATTAAAATAATTTTAAATAATGTGTTTGTGTTTTATTTAACCCTTCACTACAATTGGATTAATAATGGATAGGTGTCATAATTGACGCCTCTCCATTATTAATTAGGCTTAATGTCACCTTACAATAGCAAGGTGGCATTAACCCTTCATTACCCCATATCCCACCGCTACACGGGAATGGGAAGAGAGTGGCCAAGTGCCAGAATAGGCGCATCTTCCAGATGTGCCTTTTCTGGGGTGGCTGGGGGCAGATATTTTTAGCCAGGGGGGGGCCAATAACCGTGGACCCTCTCCAGGCTATTAATATCTGCCCTCAGTCACTGGCTTTACTACTCTGGCGGAGAAAATTGCGCGGGAGCCCACGCCAATTTTTTCCGCCATTTAACCCTTTATTTTAAGAGCTAGAACGGCCAAATTTTGCAGATACACACTACTGACATTAGTAGTGTGGAATCTGCAAAAAAAAATGGAGAGAAGACATGGTTTACTGTATGTAAACCATGTCTCAAATCATGTCGGGTTTTAGGAAGGAGAAAGAAAAAGCCGGTAATTGAATTACCGGCTTTCAAGCTGTATAGCGCTGGAATAAATATTAATATATAAACATATATGTGTCTCACTGACATATATATATACCTATTCTGTGTGTACACATTTATTCTACCTATTCTACTGTAAGCTGTCAGTGTGATTTTACTGTACACCGCACTGAATTACCGGCTTTTCTCTCTAATATATGTGTCTACTGATATATATATATATATATATAAATAGACAGTATATATATATTTTCTTTTCTTTTTGGGACACATGGATCACTTCTATAGCGGTATGTTGGTTTTGCTAGCCTGCGAGAAAACCACGCAGTACGGATGCCATACGGATTACATACGGAGGATGCCATGCGCAAAAAACGCTGACACACCCTGCCTACGGAGGAGCTACGGACCACTTTTTTCAGGACTTTTCAGCGTATTACGGCCTAATATACGGACCGTATTGTTTTACGCTGTGTGTGACGCCGGCCTAATTCTTGCATCTATTGCGTGTGACTACTGATATAAATGATTGGCTGCAGCTGTCACATGAATAATGGATGTATGAAACCAAAGAGAACTTCCCCTGACGAAGCTGCTGTGGCAGCGATACGCGTGGGGCCTGCTTCCACCACACTCCCCCATTTCTGGGCTATTCTGCCCGTTTCCCCTGTTCATTCATAGGGAGTTTATTTACTTGCTATTTTTGGACTTCTGCCTCATATTTTTCTGCAGCACATCTCAGGATCCATCTCATCCAAGCACAGGTTGTATCCACAGGGTTGATGTACTTCATCGTCACCTTTATTTCAGGGGACAATATATATGGGTCACCCTCCTGGGCTATTTGCTCTTCATACCTGGGATAGTGGGTATATACATAGTGATGTTGTTGTCATATACAGTTAGGGCCAGAAATATTTGGACAGTGACACAATTTTCGCGAGTTGGGCTCTGCATGCCACCACATTGGATTTGAAATGAAACCTCTACAACAGAATTCAAGTGCAGATTGTAACGTTTAATTTGAAGGGTTGAACAAAAATATCTGATAGAAAATGTAGGAATTGTACACATTTCTTTAAAAACACTCCACATTTTAGGAGGTCAAAAGTAATTGGACAAATAAACATAACCCAAACAAAATATTTTTATTTTCAATATTTTGTTGCAAATCCTTTGGAGGCAATCACTGCCTTAAGTCTGGAACCCATGGACATCACCAAACGCTGGGTTTCCTCCTTCTTAATGCTTTGCCAGGCCTTTACAGCCGCAGCCTTCAGGTCTTGCTTGTTTGTGGGTCTTTCCGTCTTAAGTCTGGATTTGAGCAAGTGAAATGCATGCTCAATTGGGTTTAGATCTGGAGATTGACTTGGCCATTGCAGAATGTTCCACTTTTTGGCACTCATGAACTCCTGGGTAGCTTTGGCTGTATGCTTGGGGTCATTGTCCATCTGTACTATGAAGCGCCGTCCAATCAATTTTGCAGCATTTGGCTGAATCTGGGCTGAAAGTATATCCCGGTACACTTCAGAATTCATCCGGCTACTCTTGTCTGCTCTTATGTCATCAATAAACACAAGTGACCCAGTGCCATTGAAAGCCATGCATGCCCATGCAATCACGTTGCCTCCACCATGTTTTACAGAGGATGTGGTGTGCCTTGGATCATGTGCCGTTCCCTTTCTTCTCCAAACTTTTTTCTTCCCATCATTCTGGTACAGGTTGATCTTTGTCTCATCTGTCCATAGAATACTTTTCCAGAACTGAGCTGGCTTCTTGAGGTGTTTTTCTGCAAATTTAACTCTGGCCTGTCTATTTTTGGTATTGATGAATGGTTTGCATCTAGATGTGAACCCTTTGTATTTACTGTCATGGAGTCTTCTCTTTACTGTTGACTTAGAGACAGATACACCTACTTCACTGAGAGTGTTCTGGACTTCAGTTGATGTTGTGAACGGGTTCTTCTTCACCAAATTAAGTATGCGGCGATCATCCACCACTGTTGTCATCCGTGGACGCGCAGGCCTTTTTGAGTTCCCAAGCTCACCAGTCAATTCCTTTTTTCTCAGAATGTGCCCAACTGTTGATTTTGCTACTCCAAGCATGTCTGCGATCTCTCTGATGGATTTTTTCTTTTTTTTCAGCCTCAGGATGTTCTGCTTCACCTCAATTGAGAGTTCCTTTGACCGCATGTTGTCTGCTCACAGCAACAGCTTCCAAATGCAAAACCACACACCTGGAATCCACCCCTGACCTTTTAACTACTTCATTGATTACAGGTTAACGAGGGAGACGCCTTCAGAGTTAATTGCAGCCCTTAGAGTTCATTGTCCAATTACTTTTGGTCCCTTGAAAAAGAGGACGCTATGCATTACAGAGCTATGATTCCTAAACCCTTTTTCCGATTTGGATGTGGAAACTATCATATTGCAGCTGGGAGTGTGCACTTTCAGCCCATATTATATATATAATTGTATTTCTGAACATGTTTTTGTAAACAGCTAAAATAACAAAACTTGTGTCACTGTCCAAATATTTCTGGCCCTAACTGTATATGGATTGATGTGCACATAATTTCCAGTGCATATGCAGGACAATATTTATAGGTGTTATGACCTCATTATTATGAGGAGTTTCTATCTCTTGGAGTGTGGTTTTTTTTCGTACTAATTCATGTACCATGTTTTAAATGTTTTTATGTGTATATCTTTTGAGGTGCAATAAAGGTGTTTATATATATTTTCTATATTGATTGTGGTTGTGCATACTATACTAGTCTACTTTTTTCTCTTTGGTTTCATATGTTCATACATAGACTAGGTATTGCACCCCTTGATGATCATTATCTTTCCAGGATACTATAGTGCGCCCCTGTTTCTAACTTCCATTAATAATGGATGTGACATCAGTGCAGAATGCCATAGATGAGAAGATCTTGTAATTTAGAGTGTCCAAACATTTTATTCTGGGAAACATGGTTGCATGACAGCAGACTGTCTTCTGTAGCAATTGCTTGGTCATTGTCCTCACTATAATCACAGGCTGTGATAGAGAAGTGCAGCATCTCTTTATACAGTGTAGGACAGTGGCTAGAAAGTTCTGGGATCCTGGGCTCAAGTGCAGCCAAGGGCACCAGTAATGCAAGCATCTAACACCCCCCCAGTATATTTGTTTAGACCGTATATACAATTTATATAGCTATAAAAAAAAGTCTGATACTACAGTGTTATTACAGCATCACTCTAGTATTATTTTTATCAGCGCTGGAGTGGCGCTCTAAATGCAAGCCCCTTGCCTGCGGTGATATACTCAGCCTCCAGCGTCTTCATCGTTTTTCGGCACAAACTTGTTGGTGCAGATATGACTGGCCAGATGTCAGATCCTACATCACAAGCCCTCTATGTAAGTCCATAGGCACCAGAACGAGGCTCTCATAGACTTGTATATAAAAGTGACCCCCGAAATGCTCCATGAAACACTGGAGCTGCAGGAAGGTCACTTTTCGCCAGAGACCGATGAAGGCCGCGGCAGGCGAGTATGAGGCCGTGCCGGGAATGACGGCTGCATAGATTTCTACGAAGGCTTCACGCTCGGGCCATGAGATCTGCGCACTGCGATCCGTCATCTGACGCAGCCTGTACACATAGTGTATAGGCAAATAAAGGCTTTGTAATTACGAAATGTGGGTGACTTTATACTGAAAACCTTTTTTTTAGAAAATTCGTCAAAGAGAGAACTCGCATATAGAAAAAAATCCTCTCATCTGTAGTAAGTGACAGAAATAAGGAGACTGGTTATTAGTTTGCACAAAACTAATGAATTAGCGAGCGCCATTTTGAAGAATGTGGCACAAAAATAAGACAACGAATACAAGACAAAAAGGTTAGCAAGTTACAAAAACCGCACTGATGACCCGGTCCTACACCGGCAGTGTGGACAGAGGCTGCACACGCCCGGGCACTCCGACTCCTCTCTCCTCGGTGACTCGCCCGCTTTCCCATTATTCCCTCTCATGAGGTTCTGTATGTCCCTCACACTTCTCCCACAATTACTACTAATCTCCATCCCTCCATGATGTGACCTTCTGGTTTCTCTTTTTTCCCTCACAGTCCGCCATTCCTGCACAGAGTCCCCGCCCTCACACGGTCCCTGCTGTACTCCGGCGCGCGCTGCCATAGCGACCCGTCGCAGCCAATCACTGTCCAAGCGCGCAGTGGCTGACGCACTTCCGGTGTTCTGTGGGTGACGTATTTCCGGTGCGACCATCATTCATCGCAGGCACCACGTTATCTGCCGCCACAACTCCGTTTCTTACTTCGCTGCCTACCGGATACTTTGCAGGTACTTTGGCCCCCGGTTATGTCCATAATTGAGACATTGCTCTTTTATATTCGTTCCTCCTTCTCCATATATTTAGCTGCCATGCTTTTATGGTTTTCTTTCTCTTCTGTCCTTTTTACAATCTTCTCCTTCCTCTCACGTGCCATTTTAGGGAATGGGCTATAAGCTGCGGTATTACGGTATGTGCACATGATGCGGATTTTGCTGCGGATCCGCAGCGGTTTCCCATGCTTTTACATTACAATGTAAACCTATGGGAAACAAAAAACGCTGTGCCCATGCTGCGGAAAAACTGCACGGAAACACAGCGTTTTATTTTCCGCAGCATGTCAATTCTTTGTGCGGAATCCGCAGCGTTTTTACATCTGCTCCAATAGAAAACTGCAGATGTAAATCCGCAGCGGAATCCACAATAGAAAACGCGATAAGTCTGCTGTAAAAACCGCATTGGGCGATTCTACGTGTGCACATACCCTTAAGCAATGTACAAGGCCTCATTGTTTCATGCCGAATGTCACATAAAGGGGTTGTCACCTTGCAATGTTCAGGCATGGCTGCAGAGTGTTAAATAATATACCATGTATATTCCCCTTCCCCTGGTCCATCGGCGAATCTCCTCCACCGCAGCGCTAACGTCATGTCAATAGCTCAGCGGTCGATCAGTGAGTTCTGCGGCTCTGCCTGTGTAGACGGGATGTTTCCTTCAGAGCTGCGCAGCTCACTGATCGGCTGTTGTGCTGTCAGCGTGACGTCAGCACCGCAACTAATGCCCGCTACCGGGGGGATCGGCGGAGACTCGCACAGTTTATCTTTATTTTAACAATCTTCAGCTGGGTCAAAACTTTGTCCTAAAGTGAACAACCCCTTTAAATGAAGTCTGATACCCCCAAGACACTAATTATATGGGTATGTGCACATGTAGAAGGGTCCACTGCGGATTTTTCCGCAGCGGATTTGATAAATCCGCATTGAAAAACCGCTGCGGTTTTTACTGTGGATTTATCGCGTTTTCTATTGCGGATTTACATCTGCAGTTTTCTATTGGAGCAGATGTAAAAACGCTGCGGATTCCGCACAAAGAATTGACATGCTGCGGAAAATAAAACGCGTTTCCACGCGTTTTTTTTCCGCAGCATGGGCACAGCTTTTTTTGTTTCCCATAGGTTTACATTGTACTGTAAACTCATGGGAAACTGCTGCGGATCCACAGTAAAATCTGCATCGTGTGCACATACCCTATCAGTTTGTTTAATGTCATATCTGTAATATGGATTCTAGTGGTTAAGTCCCAGCAAAAAGATTTATTAGGCTAATGAGAGAGTTTCAATGCGCCCTCAACTGGGCTCAGTGCACAGTTACCCCACACCCTATTTGCTTGCTGAGCATCGTCATGTCTTGATTTAAAGGAAATATGTCATCGGGTTTTAGCAATGTAATCTGAGTGCAGAATAATGTAGGAGTAGAGACCCTGATTACAGTGATGTCACTTATTGGGCTGGGTTTTGCTGTTTCAGCAGTCAGTGTTTTTTTTTTCAGTAGGAAGTTATCGTTATAAGACAACTTGGCACGTGCAGGGTAGTCCAACCACAACCCCGGCACTGATTAGCAGCTCTGTACAATATACACAGAGAGCTGTAGTGTGCACGGGGTTATCTACACAAATCAACTGAGCTCTGCCCAATCTGCAACAGGGAAAACTGAGTCAATCATAACTGCTGCACCCATTAATCTAAGTGACACATCGCTGGAATTTGGGTCTTTGTCCATACCGTATCCTTCTATCAGATTACATAGAAAAAACCTGCTGATAATTCCCTTTAATAAGGACGCAATCAGTGTGTCTGCACCTCCACAGAGCTGTGGCTGCAGACATTGATGGCTCCTATGTGAGCACGGCTAGGCTCCTGCGATACCCGTGCAGAGCTGCTGAATGAATTCGGGTGGCACTCTGACTGCTGTCAATCAGGATATCGCAGTGCCCAGGGTGTAATTGTGCATTGAGCACTTGGCCATTCATGCCATCTGACTTCACATTAATCGATCACTGATCTGTAAATATTTTGACGCAGACTGACTACACGTTAGGGTATGTGCACACATTTCCTGCAGATCCGCAGCGTTTTTTGCCTTGCAGAAACGCTGCAGATCCGCCAGTGATTTACAGTACAATGTAAATCAATAGGAAAAAAATGCTGTGCTAATGATGCGGAAAATTCCGTGCCGAAACGCTGCGGATTAAAAGAAGTAGCATGTCACTACTTTTGTGCGGATCTGCAGCATTTTTGCACCCATTCCTTTATAGAAATCCGCAGGGGTAAAAAACGTAGTAAATCCGCAAAAAAATCTGCACAAAAAAACGCATCAAATCCGCACCTGCTTTTTCTGCCAAGAGATGCAGAATCCGCACAAAAAAATCCTGAGGCTAATCCGCAACGTGGGCACATGGCCTTAGATACACACTGAACAATCTAATAGAATAGATCATTCCATGCTCATAGGCTGCCATTATTCTCTGCAGCAAAAGTCCTGCACATGATGACACGCTGCCAAGAATGATGATCTTATTTGCACCACGGTAATCATTTCACCTGATGAACGAGCATTTTGGGTGATTGGTAGCCAGTTTAAACTGCACAATTATTGTGAAGTGAGTTTCTAGAAATAATAATTGTGTGGTGTAAATTATTCTTTAGCTCTGCCCAGTGCCATTTTCATCTGTTTGTTGGTGTCTGACCCATCAAACTTTTGTTTATGACCTATCCCACACATAAGAACCCTTTCATTGACTATGAATCCTTACAAAAAAAAAAAATCAAATCCGTGCAACTGAAAAAGCACATTATTTCCATACCGCTGCAATTAGTTTGGATCAAACTGATATGACGAACCTTAGACTTAGCAGATTTTTTTTTTTATGTTTCGTCTATAAATCATAAATTCTATTGAGAAACAGCTGAGACATTAGTTAGCATGTAATCACAAGTATGCAAATCGCATACTTGCTGTCATGTGGCGACTGCCGGAATCGGCATACAGTGCCGAATTCTAGCAGGGTGTATATTAGACACCATTAGGATTTGGCATACTGCATGGCTTCCTGAAAATTTTTCTTTGGAGTACAACTCCTTTTAACTATTTGTAAAACAGTGCATGGATTTTCACTATGCTTTATCTCATTGCATTTAAGCCTTGATGTAATGAATAGCGCCAGTGTGATCAGATGTGCGTCAGCTTTGGGTCTGGTTTGTGTAATTTTTCAATTGAATTGTCGCAGAAGCAAGTCCCATTTATACAAGAGACATGAGCTATCAACCACAAACAGTGCTACCGATGCATGCAAAACTATTCAACCCCCATTGCAAATTGTTTATTAGCATTACATTTACAAGAATTCTGCTGCCCGCAATAAACTAATGAATCTGGAGCAATGTAAATGGCGCAGTACATGTCATATAACAGGTGATTTCTCCAAATTTTGCAGAAAATGCCACTTTTACAGATTACAGGACATTTAGACACTTAATCATCACTTATTTCCTCAAACTGGGTGCTAGAAAAGTATTGCAGTAGAGCAGTTTAAAAATGTAGCTACTTTTGCATTTACATTCCCATTTTGAGCAGTAGAAGGGACAACTTGGCTATGCATACTCCTCAAATTAATAGTGCCGGCATTTCTTATGTCAGAAATTTTACTCTGGTCTCTGACTGGAGTACATTCCTGGCGAGGAGCATGGAAGCCTCACTGATAAGATGAGCTGAATTTGGTAAGCTGTATGCATGTTTTAATGAATTTGGCTCATTTTATTTCTGCACGCTCCTCTTAGGGTATGTGCACACGATGTGGATTTTGCTGCGGATCCGCAGCGTTTCCGCAGCTGCGGGTCCCCAGCTGTTTCCCATGAGTTTACAGTACAATGTAAACCTATGGGAAACAAAAATCGCTGTGCACATGCTGCGGGAAAAAAACGCGCGGAAACGCAGCGGTTTACATTCCGCAGCATGTCACTTCTTTCTGCGGATTCCGCAGCGGTTTTACAGCTGCCCCAATAGAAATCCGCAGTTGTAAAACCGCAGTGAAATCCGCAGAAAAACCACGGTAAATCCGCAGCAGTTTTGCACTGCGGATTTATCAAATCCGCTGCGGAAAAATCCGCAGGGGACCAGAATACGTGTGCACATAGCCTTAATGACCGGAGTACAGATCGCCAGCTGTAATGAATTGGGGCCATAGACTCTTATGCAAACTATTTTGTTTGTATAAGACTCTTATGCAGTGCCTGGGTCCGCTTGAATTTTTCAAAAACTAATGATCGGAAAAGTTGCTTGTTTTTACCAGCACTTTGTAATTTTATACTTTAAAAAACTGAGAATTGGCACTGCATAATTAGGGGTTCGTCTGCGTCTCATACAGCGTAAATCGCTATATGACGCAGACTTCAGCACTAGGGTGAATAGAGCCTATGCATCCTGTTATCTTGAATAAGTAATGATAGGAACGCTCGTTTCTCAATATTGCTCAGGTTAACAATTCTGATCACCTGCCGAATGAGCAAAACGCTAATTTGTCAGGTGACATTTTCTTTTCTTTTACACCAAAGATCATCGATTTCGGCACCGCATCAGCCTGTGTAAACAGGAACTGTGCTGATGAAAACGATGGCTGCCTGTGCACTGAGCTATCTATTCCAGATCGCTCAACGCCTCATCTGTGGTGCGGTCTGTCTGTGTAAACAGGATATTGAATGATCGCTCATCAGCCAGCAAGGAGCTGATTGACGGTTGCTTGGTGCCACCAGTCAGACCTTAAGTGGCATAGCCTTATCTAGTATTGTATGCGCTGCTCATAAAGACAACAGTGAATTTCTCTCCTGAGATTGAGCCTTCAACCGGCGTTCTGCCCTATTGTTTTTCCTCTGTGTACATTAGACATTAGCTGCGGTGCGATGTGAAGCTGGCCTTCGATACCACCATTTTTGTTAAGGTCTTATATCTATACAGATCATAGAGAACCTTTGAAAAGCATCAGGATTCAGTGTTTAGTCTAAAGTCTGCAGATTTTAAGGGGAACCCGTCACCATGAAAATGCAGTCTAATGTGCAGTTGTCATTTTATAGAGCAGGGGGAACAGATTGATGTATAGGAGAGAGGGCAGATTATGAGCAGTCTAATGCTGGAAATCTGTGTGTCGGGTGCTGTTCCTTCTGGTGAAGTTCAGCCAAAGATTCAAAAAGAGGAAAGTAATCGGCAAATCCGTCAAACGATGTATACAAATTGTAACCAGCTTTATTGGAGATTCATTAAAGATATGGAGTCCAAGAATGTAGAAACCGGATGCATGTTTGGCATCCAAAGCCCTTAGTCATAGGATGACTAAAGGTACCGTCACACTCGGCAACTTTGCAAAGAGAACGACAACGATCCGTGACGTTGCAGCGTCCTGGATAGCGATTTCGTTGTGTGTGACACGCAGCAGCGATCTGGATCCCGCTGTGCCATCGCTGGTCGGAGCTAGAAGTCCAGAACTTTATTTCGTCGCCAGGTCGGCGTGTATCGTCATGTTTGACATCAAAAGCAACGACGCCAGCAACGAGCATTGGGCCCCTAGATGTGTGTCGGATCGGTACACTCCGGCTGTTTGACACGGAGCTAACAACCAGCGAGAACAAGAAGTGAGTCGCCGTTACGTCACTGGATCGCTCCTGCATCGTTCTGGAGTTGCTGTGTTTGACGTCTCTACAGCGACCTAAACAGCGACGCTGCAGCGATCTAGTTTAGGTCGGCTCGTTGGCTATATCGCTGCAGCGTCGCTGAGTGTGACGGTACCTTAAGAAACGTATGGATTTCTAAGGTCCTGCAATGCCCTGCACATGAGGAAAGATACAAAGCGAATCAGAAGAACTATACTACTTTTCTAATTGGAGGTATTTGTTAATATTATTACACCTACTACATGTTGGGATAGGATCTTGGAGATGGGAATAACCCTTTAAAGTGTAGCTTTAATTTTTATTTCATAAATTAGTAATACACCTAAAAATAAGTAACTTTGTAATATATCTTATCAGAGAAATCTGCTTCTTCCTCTGCCAGAATTGATCAGTCATAATCAAACTCCTCAGTTCTGGGGTAAAATCTATTTTCAGTGAAGACAGATTTTCCCATTATGGAGATGAGAGATGGCAGCTTCTGCTGATGAGATTCTATGTAGACGGAAGGAGGGAGAAGCTAGAGTCCGGGACTGTGGAGTCAGTAAGCTAAACCTCCGACTCCTCAATTTCCATGACTCTGACTCCACCAAAATGGGCTCCCACTCCACGACTCTGACTCCACAGCCCTGCCAGGACTGTGGAGTCATTAATCCAAGCCTCCGACTCCTCAATTTCCATGACTCCGACTCCACAGCCCTGCACATAGATGGCAGCTGCTACTGATGAGATCCTATCTCCAAAATGGGAACATCTGTCTTCTGAATACAGATTTTACCCCTGAGCTGAGAATTTTGATAATGACTGATCAATTCTGGTAGATTTCTCTAATAAGATATATTACAACGTTGCTTATTTTCATGTGTATTATTAATTTATGACACTTTTTTTTTTTTTAATGCCGGTTACTCTTTAAATCTCTGATGGCACATTCCAGTGAGTGTTATCTTGCTGTCGTTCTGCCGGACAGGAGAAGTATGAAGCTATGTAGCTCGGGTCTTGTGTAAGTTGCAGCTGTCGTATCGTGACCCTTCGTACGTATTAATAGTTTCGGATGGTGAAATGCACATCTAAACTGCTGGTGTAAAGTTACCTCCTCGCAGCAGCAATGGCTCCAGGAGCTCTCACTGCTGCTTGTTTCTCTGATTTGCTGGTCCATGTATGTAGTTGTCATCACTATGGTTCTGTTTTGTCCTAGTAAGTATATTGTCGCTCATTCTTCGTGCCTGTAAGGCTCGGTTTACATTCGAGGTGGATTTCTAAACTGAAATCTACGGCATGCGGATGAGATTTAAGTTAACTCACCCACTTTGCTGGTGATTTAAAATACTGCTGATTGTGTGCAAAATTGTAGCCATAAATTCAAGGATAAACACTTTACAATGCTATATTTACTGCTTTTCTTATGTGGGAATAAAACGATCAGGCATGTTGAATTCTAACAAGCTCGACCCTTCTTTTTTCTGCTATCGGCCATATGGGGGGTATCCATGTGTTAACAAAAAACAAACATATATATATATATATATCAGTAGACACATATATGTATATATATTATTACTTCATCCAGCGCTAGGTAGCTTAAAAGCCGGTAATTCAATTGCCGGCTTTTGCTATCTCCTTCCTAAACCCGACATGATTTGAGACATGGTTTACATACAGTAAACCATGTCTTCTCTCCATTTTTTTTGCAGATTCCACACTACTAATGTCAGTAGTGTGTATATGCAAAATTTGGCCGTTCTAGCTATTAAATTAAAGGGTTAAATGGCGGAAAAAATTGGCGTGGGCTCCCGCGCAATTTTCTCCGCCAGAGTAGTAAAGCCAGTGACTGAGGGCAGATATTAATAGCCCGGAGAGGGTCCATGGTTATTGCCCCCCCTGGCTAAAAACACCTGCCCCCAGCCACCCCAGAAAAGGCACATCTGGAAGATGCGTCTATTCTGGCACTTGGCCACTCTTCCCATTCCTGTGTAGCGGTGGGATATGGGGTAATGAAGGGTTAATGTCACCTTGCTATTGTAAGGTGACATTAAGCCAAATTAATAATGGAGAGGCGTCAATTATGACACCTATCGATTATTAATCCAATAGTAGTAAAGGGTTAAAAAAACAAACACATTATTAAAAATTATTTTAATGAAATAAAAACAAAGGTTGTTGTAATAATTTATTCTACGCTCAATCCATCTGAAGACCCTCGCTCTGTAACAAAAAAAAAAATAATATACATACCTTCCGAAGATCTGTAAGGTCCCACGATGTAAATCCATCTGAAGGGGTTAAAATATATATATATATATCTCTATTTATTCTATGTGTGCACATTTATTCTACCTATTCTACTGTAAGCTGTCAGTGTGATTTTACTGTACTACACCGCACTGAATTGCCGGCTTTTCTCTCTAACACCGCTGCGTATTTCTCACAAGTCACACTGCTAGTCCGTGTGTAATCCGTATTTTTCTGGCTTCCATAGACTTTCATTGGCGTTTTTTTTTTGCGCAATACGGTGACAAACGCAGCATGCTGCGATTTTCTATGGCCGTAGAAAGCCGTATAATACTGATCAGTAAAATACGGCAGATAGGAGCAGGGGCATAGAGAATAATTGGGACGTTTGTTAGGCGTGTTTTACGGACGTATTTTATGCGCTCATACGTCCGTAAAACTCGCTAGTGTGACGCCGGCTTTAGGGTGCGCTCACACTTGGCTTTAGGGTGCGCTCACACTTGGCTTTAGGGTGCGCTCACACTTGGCTTTAGGGTGTGCTCACACTCGCTGATCATGGCAGTCAGTCGGCTATATGTAAGCTGACTTGCTGTTTTAATGCCTCGTTTAGACCGGCCGACTTTACTTCCCATGTTCACAGAACAGTCATTAATATTCAGAATATCGCTGTTCTCAGCAGCACATGTGCTGTTTATATTTGCCGATGTGCTGCTGAGAGCAATGATTTCTATGAAAAGATCATTTCATCCGATGAACGAGAGTTTTGCTTGTTCTTCGGGCGATTGTCGGCCCGTTTATGTACGAGAATTGGAAAATAAACGTTCTGATACCACGCATTCTTGAATATAGTAATTTTTTAGATGGTGACCGATTTAATGTCCTAAACATTTAGACAAAGTATCTTTACGTGCCTTTCCCATTGTATGAACATGATGTTAATAACCTGTTCCACTCGCTTGTCTTTCAGAGTTCTGACATGTCCTATATGGTGCTGGCAGGTTACATGTGCTATGACAAAAAATAGCCAATGGGTCACCACAATGGCTTCCAGGACTCCCGGATCTACAGTGTCATTGGTTGGTCAAGGGTCATTTTTAGCTAAGCCCTCACTTCACGTGGTGGGGTACTTGGGAAAAGTTAGTGAAACATTTTTTTTTTTTTTGTTTTTTTTTTCTGCGCCACTTGTTTTTTTTTGTTTTCTTATCCACGGAGATCTTAAAAAAAAAAATATGTAAAAGGCGAAAGATAACCGCATACAATGTTACGATTGGTGACTCCAGTTTGTTACATTTCTGGTATTAATGGTGACAGCTGTCTACATGTATCTAAAAACCAATGTTTCTCTGTCCGTGTGTGTATTTATGCCGAGCTTTTAGTGTGAGCAGATTAGTACTTTACTCTTACTAAGGTTATATTCACGCCTGTGTAATACATGTGCAAATCCTGACCAGAGCGTGCGTCTCATCAGCTGTGACTGTGGTTGATCTTCTTGCACTGTCAGGTTGGGATTTGTGCTTGTATTACTGTGAAGTGAAAGTGGTTTAAAGCCCCCCATACACATTACACTACAGTCTCCTGAGCCCACCAATATCGCTGAGCTTATCCGAGGGGGTCTCCTGACTGTCCCTGCTATTGGATGATCTTTTTGTTCCTCGGGAGATAAGCCGTCACCAGAGGAGTCTGGCAGCGGGGCTCTCATAGAGGACACAGGGGTACTTGGCCGAGCATTCCTGTGTATGGGGCTGTCAGCCGAACAATGACTCGGACGACAACTGTCTAATGTGTATGACACGTAACACATTAAAACCATTGCAGAACTGCTACCTGTCCGCATCGGTCTACAAACAGCGATCCCAAATGTCTAACACTGTTATTGAGCAGCAGGCGATGCAGAGTGAAGCATTGCTGACCTGTTACACTCCCCGCCTTATCTAGCATTGATCCCCCGATGATTAACGCCGCTCTTCATTTATTTTCCTGTGGCGATGATGTGCTGTTCAATCATATGATTGCTGACTCCAGTGATTGGCTGCAGCGGTCATGTGCTTAACATACAAGCATTGCCGCTGAGGCCAGCAGTTCGCCAGTATCGGTCGGTCACATGGATGAACGGCACGTCACTTCTGCAGGAAAGTAAACCACGACCAATGGCCTCCACCAAAGCTTTTGCTCTGGAGTGTCTGGGAATTTACAAGCTAAGCTATGTTTAATTCTGTGTTTTGTAACATTTCCTGCTTGTATAATAGTGTTATTTCTGTTTTAGTTCCGTATCAGGAGGTGAGCGTGGCTGGTGCTGTCATGTGTACTTGTACTATCGGTTCTAAGTGATGGGAAGCTGCAAACGTGGTCCCAAATCACAGATTCCCCCACCAAAACAAATGGGCATTTGATAAAGGGGCTGTCCACCACTCAGACAACAGCCTCTCAGTTGCTATAGTCTCCTGTATAAAAAAAACAAAAACAAAAACAAACAGCCTATTCTTAACTATGGTGCCGGAGCCTTTCCTGCAACACCAGCGCCTGCTCTCACTTAATTTTTAAATCATATAATTTTTATTGAAAAACTCCAAATACAACTTTTCCATCTTTCAAATAACATAATTCCGTAGCATAAAACATAACCAAATAAACTCAATTTCAATGTTTCACTCACTTTAATCCAAAGGTTAGCGTACCAGAACTTTACTTGAACCCCATTGACAACAATGAGAACCAGGCTTTGACGCTCTCCTGTGTTTTGTGCTCTCGCCTTTGTTATGCGCGCTCGCCTTTGTTTCGCCCTGCTCCTCTCATATCTACTTCTGACAAAACTGACACCCAGAAGATCTGGAAGCTGCTGCTGTTCTGACCGCCTCCGAATGTCCGTTACATCTACAGGTAGTGAGAGTGAAGCAGCAGCTGACTGGCTGCAGGGCTCACATGACCTCATGTCAGATCCTATATTTACACAAGGGAATGTAGGAATTGAGAAGAAGTTGTCTTATTAGTGGACCATCCCTTTAAGTCTTACATATTTATATGTACACACTGAGCTCACACAAGACATAATTGGTAGAGATGAGCGAATAGGTTCAGATAACTCCTTATCCGAATAGCTATAGCGCTTACCGACTAGCTGCATTAGGAGCCTGGATATCTGGAACGCTCCCGATAATCAGGCTCTCCATACATGTGTTGGGACGGTCACACAGCCGCGACACATGTAGCTGCGGAGCCGAACAGCTGATTATCGGGAGCGCTCCAGATATCCGGGTTACCAAGGCAGCTATTTGGATAAGGAGTTATCCGAAGCTATTCGCTCATCCCTAATAATTGGGTGTATTGCTTATTTGGCTTAGTTGTCCAGATCGCACGTATCACCCAGCACAGAAAGTAATGTTTTTGTTTTTTTTCTAAGGCATTATTTGCACATCAGTACTTTGCATCGGTTCTACAGAGAGAGAAATTTATATTAGAAAGATTCCCTCTTGTTCTGTGGATTGCAACCACTCCATATTATGGTTTATCAATACTGATCAAAAATGCTGGCGTGTGAATAAGGCTTTATACAGATAAGTGCACCTCATAGCGCCACCTAATACGTTTAGATTGACTATAACTCCATAAGGATGTTTACATGGTATCTGATGATTATGATGTTGTGGAGATTTATCAAGAAGGGTTTAGAGGAAGATTGGAGCGATAGCAGACTCCACATGTGTTTTATGTTGCATACATAGGGTTTTCTTTGGTATCACTTTTTGAAATCGCGTCAGAACAAAAAGGTATAATGTGAAATGTGTGCCCGCATTGATCGAAACTTACACATTTCTTGTCCTCTCCAGAACTCTCTTAACATCAACTCTCCGCATGATGAATGGTGCCCGGTGTGCAAGACCACGGGCCAAACACAAGCCCTCAGGACATACCGCATCAATCTCACTCAGTCAATACTCCTCTGTCCTAACCCTCAGGTATGTCTCCTTTGTCTGTTGAGGATAAGGCTAGGTTCCCATTGCGTTAATGGGACCGCGCTAACGGTCCGTTAGCGCGCCCATTAACAGCAATGGGGACGCGCATCGCTAGCGCGTGCCATTTTCGGCACGCGCTAGCGATGTGCCGGCGTTTTGTGGCGCACCGCGGATGCTGCTTGCAGCGTCCGAGGCGCGCCCGAGGTCCGTTCCCCGCTCTCGCAGATCGGAGATCTGCGAGATCGGGAACGTTTAACACGACCCCTTTTAAAACATTGCGTTAACGCAATCCGCTAGCGCTAGGCGCTAAACGGATTGCTTTAACGCAATGAGAACCTAGCCTAAGGTGTTTAGAGTTTGGGGTGTCTAAATTTTCATCATATATGCCTTTAACCTTTTTCTGTTGTTTTTTTTTTTTTCCCTATAGTGTATTTATCCATTGGGATATACTCCCTTGGATAACCTAATTGCAAACACTGCTGACCTTAAGAAGAATAACAGCCCCAGAAAACCTAAAAAGCGCAACAGCTCCAACTCGTTTCCAACGCCACTCGTAGGCGAGAAAAGACCAAAAATTGATTTGCCTATCTCTGTTGACTCTCTCGCTGTTCAGGATGATATCTGTAACGCAGCACTTGAATCTCCACCACTGGAGTGGGAAATACATTCACCAACAAGATTACATCATGGTCAGAAGGATGGTACCGATCCTCCTATGCAGAATGGCTCGGGAACTGCTATCCCTTTAAGTAGTTCCGCTTTGTGGGATAAGTCTGGCTTTCCAGTTCTACCTACGGGATCTTTTAGTAGAAATGCACTTGATCAACCTGATGTGTTGCCTGCAGTACAAAATGGGCATCGAGAAGTATTGCAGAATGGAGAGCTAGAAGTTGTTAATACTTTAAATAATACTTCTCCTCTCTATCTCCCACTGGAGACTAACCTACGAGCAAACAAAGTGGCGAATACAGAGGAAAAGGTAATGACTGAGACTTTAAATAGAGAACATAAACTGAGTGTTCGGGCCTTCAGCCCAGACAGTATGTCCTCCGGTGTCACTCCACTTACAGAGCAGAACAGGGCGCAAGAATGTCAACTAATAGAAATTTCTTCTAAGGAGACGCCCGTCCCTCCATGCAGTAATATCATGTTTGATCTCGAATCTGAGTTACCACCGGGATGTAATGAACAACCTACAGAACATTTTGAGAAAATGGATGATTTGATTGATAAAGGAGATGTGAAAGATGTAGTTCCTCCCCTACCTCGGGATGCTCCTGTAGATGTAAGTGGAAATGCTGTCTTCTCTGAATTGCTGCTTGAAGAGTCTGAGCAACCAATGAATTTAAGCTCATTGTTGGACATATCACCTTCGGCGTGTCCAGAGCATGGTGTGCAAGATTGCAGTTTTGGAATTGCAAATTTATCAGAATCTCTTGAGTTAGTGCAAGAAAGTGGTGAAAAAACAGAAGATCGATCAGATTGGCTACAAGAGTGTCCAGAAGAAAGTCAACATTTTGGCAAGCCATTGTCCTCTCCATTGTCGGTGAACGGTGAGAAAAGTCAGCCTACCATCACATTGTATGAGTTGGAGAAGCAACTGACAGAAATTTTGTCTAAAGACAAGTCCGATACAGCATCTCTAGAAGCAATCGGATCTATGGTAACCACAGAAGATCCATCAGTACCAATTCCTAATTTGTCACTGTTACAAGAGATGGTTCAAAAGTGCCAAACCACTTATTCTGAAGAAAATGGTCCCTCTAATTTTTTACAAGATGTTTTGCCTGAGAGCAAAGTAGAAGACAACGCTTTGAAGAATACTTGTGACAACCATACAACTTGTTCTGTACAAGACCAGGTGTCTGCTGAGGCTGCAGTGATATCCTCGCCGGGCAATCAGTTGCCCAAGATACTTGATACAACTGACCCGTGTCCAGACAGTGACTTGGCATCTCCAATTGTCTCTTTACCGGATCATGAACATGTTTGCCATCCAGATAATGGTTCCGTAGAGAGAGTGTGTGAAGTTCTTGGCCCTTCAGAATCTATAAAAGATGACTATGATAAACACACGGATGGTAACTCTCAGAACAAAATGACATTGCTCAAGCCGCAAATTTTGTTAAAGGATTGCATGAAGTGTCATTGTGAAAAGAGTGTACCATCTCCGAGTTTGCACGAGGACTCTTGTGACAGTCCTCCTTCTTCACCTCCTTCTGTAGAGGGAGACCATTCCTATGCCAAACATCCGATGACAGAAGTGAAGGTCTTGTTACAGGACTACTTGAAGTGTCACTGTGGAAATACTCTAACGCTGAACAAAATTTCTGCATCTGAGGTTTGCACTGCCATGTGTGGGGTAAAGCCTTTTACAGACCATGAGACGGTGTCGGCACAGTCATACTGTCCTGAGGATTGTACTGCAGTTGTTACTATTGAAAATACAGCGGCCGCCCCATCACCTGACTGTGAATCACTGACATCCAAGAAGCAAAAGTTTTCTGAAAATGCAGTTTTACCTGACTTATTACTGGACATTCCGTCCAAGCACCGAATTGAAGAGTCTATGACGAAGGCCCCCAGTTTGGAGTACGATGCTACCAAGTCAGGTACGTGGCAGGATGGAAAAGTCAGCGAACACGATAACGCAATGGAAATATTACAGAACATTATTGAAGATGGCAGCAAAGCATCCGATACTTTGGAAACCTCAGTAAACAGTGATGAAGCTACAGCTGAAGATGGCGATGACGACATGGAAGCAGAAAGTGAAGGTACAGCACAAGGTGATAAAGTGCTGACGGCTAAAAAATTAAAGCCTGAGCAAAGGATGCTACAATGGAAGAACAAACATAACTTATGCTGGTTAGATTGCATATTATCAACCTTGGTCCATTCGGAGACTCTCAATAATTTTGTTGCCGAGGATTATGATACCAGCAAGGAGTCACTGATTCCCGATCTCTTCATGAGATATAATCAAGCCACTGGCATGTTTCTAGAGGGTCTTGCACTGAAGAAGAAACGGAAAGCAGGTGGGTGAAGTGGTGTAAACGTTGGCTAGGGGTGCATATTAATCCTAATTCCCTCTTAAACATGCACTCTCACAATGACTGAGTGTGCATTAGTCTAGTGGTAGATGTTGCTTATGACTAATATCGCAGTGCTTACATTTCAACTCATGGGTTGAGTAGATTGTGGTTGGTGGATTGAAAAAATAGACTTGGCCTTCAAGGTAAGTCACACACTGCAAATGATTTCACTCAGTACAAACTTCAAAGGCCTACAAATTTATCATCTGTGCTGTATTAGTGTTTCTACATGCACCATGTTAAAGAAGCCCTCCTCCTCCTCCCATCAAAGTCTTTATCTTCATCTATTGCAGTCATATTATATAGCACTGTGTACTTACAATTGCTCATTTTTGCCTTTCTAAAAGTTAATTCTTGTGTTTTCCATTAGGTCTATGTAGAAATAGGTTCTTGTCCCTGCAGAATCATTCCTCTCCTGACCCAGCTGCTCCCTCCTGCCCGGCACTTTTGCCGTGATGACTCATGCAGGGAAAATTGACCTCCTGTTGCTATATAGAGCTACGAATGATTCGGCTAATCCTGTTTTTAATCCTGTGTTGTCATAGGCCTAATGGAAAACGGAAGAATTAGCTGGGTAGAAAGGCAAAATGAGCAATTTTAAAGTACACAGTCTGTATAATAAGATGATTGCAATATATTAAGAGGATAAGAATTTTTATGGGAGGAGGAGGAGTGCTTTTTTAAGTAATACTGCATACTTTACAGTAAAATCGCATTACTACAGTAAAATCACATTACTACAAAATATACCCTTATGTCAAAAATCAGAACCTAGTCTCCCTGCTGTACCTGCAAGAATGCACACATGCAATCAGGCCTCATAAATACACTCCATGCGTACATGGACAAAAAGCGCAGCATATGCATGCAAAGCTGGAGCGGTGGTTGTAATTTGGATGGGGATCTCTCTCTCTCTCTCGTATAATATGTATTTGATACACCACCGATTTTTGCTAGTTCTCTCACCTACAAAGAATGGAGAAGTCTGTAATCTTTATCGTAGGTACACTTTAATTGTGAGAGGCAGAATCTTGAAAAATGCTGAAAATCGCATTGTAGGATTTTTACAGCATTAATTTGCTTTTTTTGCATGAAATAAATATTTGATACAATAGAAAAACAGAAATTAATATTTGGTGCAGAAACATTTGCTTGCAATTAGAGGTAAGACGTTTCCTGTAGTTCTTGACCACATTTGCACACACTGCAGCAGGGATTTTGGCCCACTCCTCCATACAAATTTTCTCCAGATCTTCCAGATTTTGGGCAATATTGAGTTTCATTCCCCCCCCCCCCTCAAAGATTTTCTATTGGGCTCAGGTCTGGAGTCTAGCTAGGCAACTCTAGGACCTTGATATGCTTCTTACAGAGCCACTCCTTAGTTGCCCTGGCTGTGTTTTCGGTTCATTGTCCTGCTGGAAGACCTGACCACGACCCATCTTCAGTGCTCTTACTGAGTGAAGGAGGATGTTGGCCAAACTTTTGAGATGCATGACCTCATCCATCCTCCTTCAATACGGTGCAGTCATCCTGTGCCCTTTGCAGAAAAGTTATGTGTTCCCCCACCATGCTTCACGGTTGGGACGGTATTCTTGGGAATGAACTCTGCCTTCTTCCTCCAAACACGGCGAGTGCAGTTGATACCGAAAAGATATTTTTTGTTCTCATCTGACCACATGAGCTTCTCCCATGCCTCCTCTGGAACATCCAGATGGTCATTGGCACATTTCAAACGGGCCTGGACATGTGCTGGCGTGAGCAGGGGGCCTTGTGGGCCCTGCAGGATTTTAATCCATAACTGTGTAGTGTGTTACTAGCGGTAATGTTTGTGTGTTTTGAAAAAAGGAAAAAAAAGAGCATGAACCGCACATCCCAAATTCATACTTTGATCTAAAGCCGCTAGGCAAAAATTTATATACTGAACATGAGGTTTTCAGTTTAACATTCTGATCAGACTGTATGAAGCCCACTGCCACTTCACGGCAAACCTCGTAGTGGGTCCTATCGCCCTAACGGAGCGGAGCCGTGCGGCAACCACCGCCACAGCGGCCACGCACCAGCAGGGCGGACGGCCTGTTGCCCCACAGCACCCATGCTGCAAGACTGAGTCCCCATGACTCCAGACCGCGCCGCTCCACCAGCACAAAGCCACAGCAACAATGGCCTCCACACAGCACCAGCACCAAAATGAAAGGAGCATTGAAACTCACCTTCCTCCAGCTCTTCAGTGAGAGCCAAAATGGGCTAGACCCCATACTTTGCAGTCTCCTGCTAATTAAAATCACCTGTGCCAAATGGGAGGAGTGCTGGTCCAAGAAAGAGACAAGAACATGCTTTGAAAAAAGGAAAAAAAAGAGCATGAACCGCACATCCCAAATTCATACTTTGATCTAAAGCCGCTAGGCAAAAATTTATATACTGAACATGAGGTTTTCAGTTTAACATTCTGATCAGACTGTATGAAGCCCACTGCCACTTCACGGCAAACCTCGTAGTGGGTCCTATCGCCCTAACGGAGCGGAGCCGTGCGGCAACCACCGCCACAGCGGCCACGCACGAGGTTTGCCGTGAAGTGGCAGTGGGCTTCATACAGTCTGATCAGAATGTTAAACTGAAAACCTCATATTCAGTTATATTAATTTTTGCCTAGCGGCTTTAGATCAACGTATGATTTTGGGATGTGCGGTTCATGCTCTTTTTTTTTTTCTTTTTTGCAAAGCATGTTCTAGTCTTCTTCTTGGACCAGCACTCCTCCCATTTGGCACAGGTGATTTTAATTAGCAGGAGACTGCAAAGTTAGGGGTCTAGCCCATTTTGGCTCTCACTGAAGAGCTGGAGGAAGGTGAGTTTAATTGCTCCTTTCATTTTGGTGTTGGTGCTGTGTGGCGGCCATTGTTGCTGTGGCTTTGTGCTGGTGGGGCGGCGCGGTCTGGAGTCTTGGGGACTCAGTCTTGCAGCATGGGTGCTGTGGGGCAACAGGCCGTCCGCCCTGCTGGTGAATGGCCGCTGTGGCGGTGGGCGCCGCACGGCTCCGCTCCGTTAGGGCGATAGGACCCACTACGAGGTTTGCCGTGAAGTGGCAGTGGGCTTCATACAGTCTGATCAGAATGTTAAACTGAAAACCTCATATTCAGTTATATTAATTTTTGCCTAGCGGCTTTAGATCAACGTATGATTTTGGGATGTGCGGTTCATGCTCTTTTTTTTTCTTTTTTGCAAAGAATGTTTGTGTGTTCCCAGCTCTCTTGAGGTCATTCACCAGGTCCTCCCGTGTAGTTCTGGGCTGATTCCTGACCTTCCTCAGAATAGTCATTACCCCACGAGGCAAGATTTTGCCTGGAGCCCCAGACCATGGAATAGTGATCTTGTGTTTCTTCCATTTTCTAATAATTGAGCCAACAGTTGTTGCCTTCTTACCAAGCTGTTTGCCCATTGTCCTTTAGCCCATCCCAGCCTTGTGCACGTCTGCAATTTTGTCCTTGTTGTCCATAGCCAGCTCATTGGCCTTGGCCATGGTGGAGAGGTTGTGGTGATTGAGTTTGTGAACAGGTCTCTTTTATACAGGTAATGAGGGCATAGTAGGAGGGCTTCTTAAAGAAAAACTAATAGGTCTGTAAGCCAGATTTCTTGCTAGTTGGTAAGTGATGAAATTCTTATTTCATACAATAAAATTCAAGTTTATTATTTTAAGAATGTGATTTTCTCTTTTTTTTATTTTTAGATTTTGTCTGACAGTTGAAGTGTACCTACGATAAACATCAGACCTCTCCATTCTTTGTAGGTGGGAAAACATACAGAATTGGCAAATACACTGCCGATATTTATAGTGAGCATACATACGCACGCGCATACATGTATAGCTTTATGTTGGCATTTGAAGATTTACTTTCCCCCACTCTGTTTTTCACAGATCACAGGCGACCAAAGTATGAGAAGTGTCTGCATGAGGTCAGAATAAGCATCTTTGAAAAACTGCAACCACTTTTGAAGTGCAAATTGGGTACGTATAAGAAAACGACTTAGATGTGCAATATGCTTTCATACATACAAACCTTTTGTGGACTGCACAATTCACGTCACTATAATAATTTTCATAGTAACAAAATAATTTAGTAAGGGCTAAATCTACATACTACCTGCCCTTACCTGCCCAAATATACACCCTCTTGAACACTAAACTTTGGTAGCAGTGGATCCACTTCAGATAAACCATTTCTCGCCATTTTAAAGTAGTTCTATTGGTGTCAAATCTTTGGAGAATTCTATGCTCCCACAAGATGTTCTCAAAAGCGAGCGACCTGCGGCCCGTACAATGAGAGATTAGAAGCCACAAGCTGCATTGTCACTACACAAGCTGTGTAGTGAGAACCCTTCTACATTCCGTGTATCTGAAACCGTGCACAATATCAAGCGTAGACACATATTATGTCACCAGTTGGCAGTTTCAGCCTGGATCCTTTCATCTTCATTTAAAGGGATATTTTGGGATGAGGCTTTAAGGAGTTTTCAGCTTTCTGGAATTTCTTGTGCTCCAGTTGCATTTTGCATTCCTGGACTGCAGTAATAGGAAAAACATAAGGGGTTGAAGACATGCACTTCTTCAAATTTTCTCTTAAGTCTAAAATAGTGCTCTAGTTTTATCTGTTCAGTAAATTAAAGGGAATCTGTCACCTACTTTTTCGTATATAAGCTGCGGCCACCGACATCAGGGGCTTATCTACAGCATTCTGTAATGCTGTAGATAAGCCACCCAACGATTGTAACCTGAAAGATAAGAAAAACGAGTTAGATTATACTGCCCTGGAGGGGGGGGGGAGGGTCTGATGGGCGTCGAGCGCCTCCCATCTTCATGCGATGACGTCCTCTTCATGTCGCGACTTCTCCGCCTGCGCAGAAGCCGCGACAGGAAGCAAGGAGGAGGACGACATCGCATGAAGATGGGAGGCGCTCGACGCCCATCGGACCCTCCCCCCCCCCTCCAGGGCAGTATAATCTAACTCGTTTTTCTTTTCTTTCTGGTTACATCTGGGGTGGGGGGGGATGCTGTAGATAAGCCCCTGATGGCGGTGGCCGCAGCTCATATACGAAAACGTAGGTGAAAGATTCCCTTTTAAAGAAGTGTTCCGCCTCCTCCCATCAAAGTTTTTATCCTAGGCTATGTGCCCATGTTGCAGAATCTAAGCAGAATTTTCCTTATCAAACCCGGACTCCCTTGGCAGGAAATCTGCTTGTGTTTTTCTAGCATTTTTTTTTTTCTGCGTTTTTATCACGTATTTGTTGTGTTTTATTTCCTATTTTTTTCACGCTTTTTTTTTCTGTGCGTCCCAATACAATTTTATAGCGGCGAAATCGCCGCGATTCTGCAAAATTTAATGAACATGCTGCGTTTTTTTCCCGTGAAGTGTTTCCGCTGCGGAAAAAAGCGCAGCATGGACACGACAATTGCAGAATGCCTTTAAAATAATGGGATGTGTTTTGTAAGTGGTTTTTAAGCATTTCCACAGCAGAAAAATGTGGCAAAAACGCAGGGTGGGCACATAGCCTAAATATATTTTGGCCTTTTTACCCAGTTAATTCTTCTTTTTCCATTAGGTCTCTGACCTCATGTGATTAAACACTGATTAACTGGATCCTTCTAAGCTCTATGTAGAAACGGGAGGTCTTTTTTTTTTTCTTTCTGAGCCAGTTGCTTCTCTTCCCTGCCAGCGAACTTTGCAGTGATGTAAAATTGTAGTTCTAATGATGACTTGTACAGGGAAAACTGACCTTTTTCTACATAGAGTGCTTCTTTAAGAACTTATTAACCTTTGCTTAGTTATGTAGTCTTTTCCTCCATGGATAGTCATGCTCTGGTCTATGTATATTTGCTTGTGTATCATTTAGGTTTTTTTTTTTTATTGTTACTTTGTGGCTGGTGTTGGTTCTTCCTAAGCTGCCTTTAGTATTATGTAGTGGTAACACCGAGCACCATAGTAAAAATGGCATTAGCTGACATTTTCCATCCCCTCCAATAATACTTGGATAAGCCTGACGACTTGCCTTCTAATACACCAACATATTCTACAAGGCTAGCGGTCACATTTTAACCCGTTCAGCACTAGGAGGCCATCTGTCACATAGGATTGAAGCTTTCATGTGCAGTTTATTTTTAATTAGGTGGCCCCCCCTTCATTGCAGGTGTCTGAGAAGTGACTTAACGTTTTTGGACATATCGGACAGCGTTCTAGTGTAAGTAGAATAACAACTGCAAGGTACGGAAAATAATGGGCTGTAGTGTAAAGCGAGCCTCGCTGGGAGGAATCCTCAGAGAGCGGTCCCTTCTTACACTGAGGGCAGATTACTTGTAAGAATGAGAGAAAAGATAGTCATAGGTGATCCTGGTGGAGTAAATGGACCTGGAGTAACCCGGACGCTGGGCACAGGGTGACTATACCTCAGGGTAAAGTGGAATTGTACACATTTTGCTAAGTTACACACAACAACAAAAAAGTTGCTGGCGTATTCTCCTGTGCAAAGTCTGCTCTGCCACCATATTTTATATCATACATATATATAATATATTTTATATTTCTCCTTCGCCTCATTGGGGGACACAACCATGGGTGTATGCTGCTGCCACTGGGAGGCTGACACTAAGTTAACAAAAAAAAATTAGCTCCTCTTCTGCAGTATACACCCTCGTGCTGGCTCCCAGAGAACCAGTTCTTGCTTAGTGTCCGTAGGAGGCACACGGGTCTGCTATTCAGACCCAAAACTCTTTATTATGTTGTTTTAAAATTTTTATTTATTTTTTAATTTTATTTTTTACAATAAATGAACGGGCGACGTACGGTATCCTTTCAAGACTCCAATCTCCCCGAACCATCAACAGGCGAGCACGGAGACTGTTGCCTCTCCGTATCCTCTCCTGCGACGTGGGATGCCATGCCTGAGCTGATTCTTGGGGGCGACTGGTCCCTTTAAGGGCACCGATCTCCCCACACCTTCAACGGACGAGCACATGGAGTGTCGCCTCCACTTATCCTATTCCACAGCCTGGCCTAATGCCGGACATTCAGCCCTGTCCCATCCTCTTGGATGTACAGAGGCCCCCACCTCCTGGTGTCCGAGCAGCCCCCACCACACCACCACTGGATGGTAGAAGGAGGCAGACGGTCCCTCTCCACCTCCCTTCTAAAGGGCTGGTGGATTTAGGGTTTTCCCCTTACCCCTGCACCATCCAAACCAGCAGCAGCATAGGAGAACCTGCAGCAAGCTGCCTTATCTGCCACCCAGCAGCTTCTCCGGGTAAGTGCTGGGGCTGGAGGGCTCCTTTCAGGCGGTCTGGGGCGGCGCTGGTTAATGGTGACCCATTTTAACTGGTGTGGCGCACATTCTGCCCCTTCCGATACAGGCTAGCACCGCAAATTTAGTCCCCGGCTTCGGCCCCGTACTAGGCCACAACCCTTATCTCTGCCCATGCGATGCGGAGGCTCCGCCCACCGATCCTGGGGCTTCTCGCACAGCACGAGAAGCGCCTCTGAGATCTCGGGGGGGGCCATCTTTCCAACCCCCCCCCCAGACCACCTCAGGACATACTAACTGCCATCAGGACTGGTAGCAAGTGTTCCCCGCGCAGGGGCCACGCAGTTGGAGAAAAGCAGGAGGAGCGGGGACACAGACCTGGGTAAGGGGGCGCTGCATTATGCATCTTCCTCCCTGCTGCAACCCCTTTTCTCAGCAGTATCCTTCTCTGTAGCCCCTAATATTACAGGGCCAGATAGAAGGGTACATCATGTCCCAGCCGAAGGCATCAAAAAAGTCTACACAAAAGAAACAAGGATCCCTAAAATATAACTTTTAATAAATAAAGTTAGAAATTATTCCAAAATTGGAGACAATGCAAATGGAAAAAGGCCAGCATCCGCTGATGAATCCCCGCCATTCCCACGGGGAATGGGCACTGTTAGGGATGTCATTCCTATATGAAGCTTCACTGGTGGCTCAGTTCGGACGGTGATCTCCGCCTTGGTTGTGGTGCAATACAGCTCAGATGAGTATATGATCACTGCAACCTATGTAATATGAATCTAACATCATTGCAACTATTTACTATATACGTTATAAGATTATGTATGAAGCCCTATTATGGGCAATACATGGTTAATGAGCTGTGGTTTTGCGGAGCCCTGTCCTTGACACTATTGTACATTATGTTGTTGAGAAGTACAATCTTTATAGAGTCTGACCGGTGGCTTTATGTGGATGGCTATCTCCGCTACGACTGTTACCCATTATAGTCCTAACGAACACAAGGTCATTTTACCATGCTATGCACAATCAGATGCTATTGTAATTGTGATTCTGTATAGCCCTTTTATGGGTAATGTATAGCTAAAGAGTTGTTTATTGCGGAGCTCCGTCCATATCTTTTTATTATTAAGTACTAGGGCAAATGAGACAAATGCACATCTTTTTGCAATTTATTTGCCCAGACTGCATTTAAACATTGGAGTTTCAATAGGGATATGTAGAGGTAAATTATCTGTTATATCCTCTATAGTAAGGATTAAATATCCCCTCTATTTAATTGTTTGTTTTTTGTTTTTCTTTTTTTTTTTTCAATTTTTATTTTTTTGCTTGTTTGTTTTTGCTTTTTTTTGGGCAATGGATGTATTGGGACACAATTCTAGTCACCATAGGGATATTAGGGCAAGCCGTCGTTGAGTGGGGGCGCCTACCGCTGAAACTTAGGGTGCCAACCTCTGCTGCCAGGCAGGGGTCAGTACAGTGGACCCGCAGGGCATAACAGGACATACTGTTAAGATATATTTTTCCCTATGGTAATTTATGTATATCTGCTGTTTTGTCTCCAATTTTGCAATAATTTTTTACTTTATTAAAAGTTATATTTTAGGGATCCTTGTTTCTTTTGGTTTTTGTGCTGTTCTAAGATCTTAATAGATTTGATTTGGTTGATAATCAAAAAAGTCTAACAAGACTATGGCTATATTCTTTACTTTGTGTTCCTCCTGCCAATCTGCATTTCCTAAGGCTCAGAGTTTGCCGCTCTGCAATGCCTGTGACCTCAACTGCGCTCAGGAGCCCTCTGCCGCCACCGAGCCCAGTGTACCTAGTCCCCCTGAGTGGGATTAGTCACTGTCTCAATCCATGGCTTCGCTGGCCAAAGCGATTGAATCCCTCTGTGATCCTTCGGGGGACCAGAGCGTTTGCTGTACTGATGTAGTCGGATCCTCCCCAAGCCGGAAGCAGTTGGTTAGCAGGGGCCAAAAGCACTCTAGAAGCCGTCAGGCATCTTGAAAGCAGATCCGTAGTACGTCTCCTGAGCAGACACGTGCTTTGTCGCCTCACAGCTCCTTTTCTCGCTCTCTCTCTCCAGAGTTCAGTAGTGAATGCGAATCTGACTGCGAATCTTATGGTTCCTTAGATCCGGATTCACCAGACTTTCAGAAGACAATGGATTCACTTATTGAGGCAGTCAACCAGGCTTTAATGGTTGAGGAAGATTCCGGCTCCACTCCGGATCAGGTCTTGTCCTTTAAGAGAACTAAACGCTCTCATAAGGCATTTGATATTCATCTTGAATTTAGAGCCATAGTTAATAGGCATAGAGAACACTCGGATAAACGCTTCACAGGACAAAGGCCTCTTGAAGCCAAGTATCCTCTTTCAGCTGATCTGAAAAAAGATTGGGTGGAATCTCTATGGTGGTAGACCCTCCAGTATCCCGCCTAGCATCCACAACTCTCCTGTCCGTGAATGGCTCATCCATCAAAATCCCATGGACCGTCAGATAGAAGGCTTGGCCCACTCTGTGCTTGAAAGGCCTCAGGCTCGGCCCTCTATCCATCCTTTGCCATAGCATGGGTAGCTAAGGCTATGGTTTTCTGGTCAGAGACCTTAGCCAATTCTCTTCGGAACACTAACCTTACTCCAGAGGCGGCGCACCTTGCCAACCAAATTTCCCAGGCAGGCGATTACCTGGTACATGCATCCTTGGATGCTGCATGTTGTGCTGCTCAGTCAGCAGCTAATGCCACCTCTATCAGAAGGTCATTATGGCTCAGAGAGTGGAAGGCGAACTCTGCATCAAAAGTCTCTCCCCTCCCTTCCTTATCAAACCGGTCGCTTATTTGGAGAAAAGCTGGATCAGATCATTTCCGATACTACGAGAGGAAAGAGTAAATTCCTTCCCCAGCAGAGACTTAGGCGTCCCTTTCACAGAGACAGCAACAAATCTGTTTCTGTTCCTTTCGCTCCACTCCAAGCTGGACCACTGCTTCGTCTGGTTCAGGACATTCTCCACGTAGAGATGGAGGAACTCGGGTCTCGTACAGGCCTAACCAGCACTGGAAGTCCCGACTCAAACAGTCGAGGCCTAAAGGACCTAGGTCCCAGAGATTTTCCTCACGCTCACTATCAGCGCTATCCAGTCTACACCGACAGGGTACGCGGGCACGTACTTCTCTTCAGGTCTGGCTTTCTGTCATCTCTGACAAGCGGGTCAGAGATCTGGTGTCGTCCAGATACAAGATCGACTTTGCTACGTGCCCCCCTTCATGTTGCTTTCCCTCTCGTCCTCATTGTTCGGGGCAAGGGCAAAGACTTTCTCCCGAGCCATAGACGCATTGCGTCACGATGGCATCATTGTCCCCGTCCCATAAAGCGAAAGGTTTCAGGGTTTCTATTCAAACTTTTTCGTCGTCCCAAAGAAGGACGGAAAGGTGAGACCCATACTAGACCTCAAACTTTTAAACAAGTTTGTCAAGGTCCGTCATTTCCGCATGGAATCTCTGCGTTCAGTTATCACTTCCCTGGAGGAAGGGGAATTCTTGGCCTCAATCGACATCCGAGACTCTTAGGACTCTTACTTAAACATTCCAATTTTTCCCTCTCACCAGAGATTCCTGCACTTCGCCATTCGCGACCAGCATTTCCAATTCACAGCCCTACACTTCGGCCTTGCTACTGCCCCCAGAGTGTTCACAAAGGTCATGGCGGCTGTCATGTCCATCCTGCACTCTCGGGACGTGATCATTCTGCCCTATCTGGACGACCTGTTGTTGAAAAGTCCATCCTTCCACGACTGCGTGGAGTCCATTCACATTACTTGCGATACTCTTTCTCGCCTGGACTGGCTGATAAACTTAAGCAAATCCTCTCCGGTCCCAGCCCAGCAAATCTCCTTTCTAGGAATGTCCCTGGACTCATCTCGGGGGTTGGTAATTCTCCCTCCAAGACAGTCTTGGCCCTTCAACGAGGAGCCAGAGTGCTTCGTCAGTCTACCCCTCACTCCACCCGGTTTGCAATGAGGGTACTAGGAAAGATGGTGGCCGCAAAGGAAGCGGTCCCCTTTGCGCTACTGCACCTTCGTCCCCTACAACATGCCGTTCTGGAAGCTTGGAACAGAAACCCTTTCTCCCTCGACCAAAGGTGCCGCTTATTCCAGCAGGTCAGACACTCTCAGGTGGTGGACATTAAACTCTTCCCTCAACTGTGGGAAGTCCTTTCTTCCCGTTCAATGGCTTGTGGTGACTACCGATGCCAGTCTTCAGGCTGGGGAGCAGTCTTCCGCCACCACACTGCTCAGGGCCACTGGACAATTCGGCAATCAAAGCTACTGATAAACATTCTGGAGATCTGTGCTATTCGACTGGCCCTGTAGCACTTCCATCACCTTCTGGTGGGTCACCCCATCCGTAACCAATCAGACAATGCCACGGCTGTCCCTTTCAACAATCAGGGGTACCCGCAGCAGGACAGCCATGTCCGAGGTAACTCGCATCCTTGGATGGGCAGAGAACAACCACTCAGTGATCTCAGTGGTACACATTCCAGGAGTGGAAAACTATACGGCGGACTTCCTTAGCCGTCAGGGTCTCACTTTGGAGCAGTGGGAGCTCCATCCGGAAGTCTTCTCCCAGATCTGTTTTCGCTGGGGGATCCCAGATGTGGACCTCATGGCTTCCAGACTGAATGCCAAGGTTCCCCAATTTATAGCGAGGTCTCGAGATCCAAGAGCCATTGGTGTCAGCGCTCTGGTTCTTTTATGGCACCAATTCCGCCTTCCGTACATTTTTGCTTCTCTACCGTTACTCACCAGAGTAATCGGGAAAATCAAGGAGGAAGGAGTACCAGTGATCCTGGTTGCTCCCGATTGGCCTCGCCGTGCATGGTTCGCAGAGTTGGTACGCCTAGTCGCCGACATACCCTGGAGACTGCCGGGTCGGCTAGATCTGCTCTCCCAGGGCCCCATCTACCACCAGAACTCAGGGGCCCTGTTTTTAACGGCGTGGCCATTGTGTCCTGGGTCTTGACCCAGGCTGGGTTTTCTCAACAGGTCATTTCCACCATGTTTAGTGCCCGTAAACCCTCTTCGGTACACATCTATCAGCGTACCTGGAAGACATTTTTTTTTCTTGGTGCAAGGATTGTGGTCTTTCTCCTCTCATCTTCTCAGTTCCTACTGGCCGGGCTGGACTCCGGTCTGGCACTCAGCTCTCTCGAGGGCCAAATCTCTGCTCTATTGGTCTTATTTCAGAGACGCATCACGTCAAGACTTCAGGTTAAGACTTTTCTTCAGGGGGTGTCACGTGTCGCTCCTCCCTATCGCATGCCTTTAGAGCCTTGGGACTTCAACTTGGTGCTAAGTGCCCTTGAGGAACCGCCCTTTGAACCGCTTCAGGACATTTCACTGGTCTTTCTGTCCTGGAAGGTTGCCTTCCTTGTGGCGATCACATCGATCAGACGTGTTTTAGAATTAGCAGCCTTATCCTGCCAAGCGCCTTTCCTTAACCTCTATCAGGACAAGGTTGTCCTCAGGCCGTCGCTGTCCTTTTTGCCAAAGGTTGTTTCGTCCTTCCATCTTAACGAGGACATTGTTATTCCTTCCTTTTGTCCGGCCCTATTCACAGAACTGAAAGTGCTCTCCACACTCTGGACCTAGTCAGGGCTCTGGGAAGGTATGTCTCAAGGACTGTTTCCTTCAGAAGAACAGATGCTCTGTTTGTTCTCCCGGAAGGTCACAGGGAAGGGTCTTGCCGCTTCTAAGGCCACGATATCTATGTGGATTCGTTCCCCCATCCAGGAGTCATATCGAGTCAGAAGTCATCCCATCCCAACAGGGATCAGAGCACACTCCACTCGGGCAGTGGGGGCTTCTTGGGCCATTCGGTATCAGGCACCGGTGGAGCAGGTTTGTAAACCTGCGACTTGGTCCAGTTTACATACCTTTGCAAAGCACTATAATATTCACTCTCAATCTTCAGTGGATGCGAGTCTGGGCAGAAGAATTCTGCAAGCAGCGGTGGCGCACATTTAGGCAGTTGTTGCATGAAGCCTAATCCTTTGTTGTTTTCCCATCTAGGGACTGCTGTGGGACGTCCCATGGTCTGTGTCCCCAATAAGGCGAAGGAAACATGGATTTTTGTGTACTCGCCATAAAATTCTTTTCTCCGAGCCACTCATTGGGGGACATAGCACCCTCCCTGTTAGCCTATCTGCTTATATGGCTTTTGCCTGTTCTTTTAAGTTGACATGATGTACTCTTCTATGTTATTACAATTTGTTCCTACTGCTTTTGCACAGAACTGGTTCTCTGGGAGCCAGCACGAGGTTGTATACTGCAGAGGAGGAGCTAACTTTTTTTGTGTTCACTTAGTGTCCGCCTCCTAGTGGCAGCAGCATACACCCACGGTCTGTGTCCCCCAATGAGTGGCTCGGAGAAAAGGATTTTATGTTGAGGACACAAAAATACCTGCTTTTTTAAAGATTATATATATATTTTTTTTTTTCAAACCACCATGGGCCCTTATTTATCCATGACTAGAGGGATTGTCCAGACGCTTTTTATTTTAGAGGAGAGAACTCGCAGGCTTTTCAGAATGTGCACAGACTGACACATTGATGACACCTTCAGTATATATATATAGGGCCATTGAGGCTGCAGCTTTCTGCATGAAGGTGTCATGACGCACAGATATGAGCAAAACCGTAGTAACCTTTGCAGTGTTGCTGCCAGCCACAGTAAGGTGTCTAATTTCACATAAATGTACATAATGTACTACCATCTGGTGCTGAATGGGTTAAGTGCACAGTGTAATGTAGAGGAATCTGCTGTTATTGCAAATGTATCTACATTTTTTATTTTTTTATTTTCTCCCACAGGTAAGAAAGAGAGCCCGGTCTTTGCGTTTCCTTTACTTCTTAAACTGGACCCCCTGACTGAGAACCTGTTCATGCATTCATTTATTTGGCACTTTCAGTGTGAGGTCTGTGAGTACAGCTACCAGCAGAGGTGAGTGCGAGGGCCACAGGGGCCAGTCTTGCCCCCTGTTACTGTGCACTAAACCTAATAAATGATTTGTAAACTGAAGATAATTGTTGGCACTGGACAGTGCAGTGTTTTCTGCATGATCCTGAAGCGAGCAGTCTTGTAGAAATCCTGCAGCAAACATGGGTTAAAGTTCTGCTGACTTCATAGTTTTATCAGCAGTAAATAGAAGAAGGGTTACTCATGTCCACGCTTGTCAAGTTCGTTTGTTACTCGTCATAGGATCAATATAGATCCTACTAGATGGTGGCCTGATTCTAAAGCATTGGGTATTATAGAATATGTATGTACGTCGCACTGTGAGTGGGAGTTAAGTTCCGCGCCAATGGTGATTATATGTGGCCAGCCGGGCGCGACCAATCAGCGAAGCATGGTTGAAATCCCGCACCAATTCGCGGCCAGACTGCGTTTTGCTGATTGGGCGCGGTTGGCCGGGCACGACTAATCACGAAGCGGTGTTTAAATCCCACGGCAATATCTGATTGGTCGCGGCCGGCCGCGTAGTATATAGCAGCCACGTAGTATATAGCACAGTGATGTAGTATATAACACAGCCCACGCAGTAGATGGCACAGCCATGTAGTATATAGCACAGTGATGTAGTATATAACACAGCCCATGCAGTAGATAGCACAGCCACGTAGTATATAGCACAGCCATGTAGTATATAGCAGAGGCATGTAGTATATAACACAGCGATGTAGTAAATAGCAGCCACGTAGTATATAACAAAGCCTCCGTAATATATAGGAGCCACGTAGTATATAGGAGCCACGTAGTATATAGCACAGCCCACGTAGTATATAGCTCAGCCCACGTAGTATATAGCACAGCCCATGTAGTATATAGCACAGCCACGTAGTATATAGCAGCCACATAGTATATAACACAGCCCACGTAGTATATAGCAGCCACGCAGTATATAGCAGCCACGCAGTGTATCACGCAGTATATAACACAGCCCACGTACTATATAGCCGTGTGTGCACCATATCCCTGTGAAAAAAAGAATTAAGATAAAAAAGTTATATAATCACCCTCCGTTGTCCAGCGAAGCTGTCCTGATGCACGTGATGCTGCCGCCAGCTTCCGTTCCCAGTGATGCATTGCGAAATTACCCAGATGACATAGCGGTCTCGCGAGACCGCTAAGTCATCTGGGTAATTTCGCAATGCATCTCTGGGAATGGAAGCTGCCGGCCACATCGCGAGGAGCGGGAAAGCTGCGGAGGCGACGGAAGGTGAGAATAGCATGATTTTTATTTTTTGTAATAATTTTTAACATTATACCTTTTTACTATTGATCATCAATAGTAAAAAGTTGGTCCGGGATGGGACGACACACTGGCGCTGACTGGAGGGGAGTAGGGAGAGGCCAATTCGCGGCCGGACTAAGCCTGTCACTGATTGGTTGCGGCCTGCAGGCCGCAACCAACCAGCGACATGGGATTTCCGTTACAGACAGACGGAAGTGACACTTAGAGGATTATATAGATAGATGTTATGTCCCAAAGTCAATCATAAACATCTAACACCATAGATAACAAAACCTTACAAACTTATACTATTCATTGTCTGGTTGTAAGTTTGGTGAAGCTCCTAAAATCTCTTGGTCCTATGTCACTTTTGGATCTTTCTGGACTTACTGGATTTTTACACTTGTAATTTTTCTCCAGAAATAACAATTCTTGAGCTCATTTTTAAGAACTTTTTCAATAGCTGTTCTTCTGTTGTTCTTCCTGGAAATTTCAGAATAATTTCATGTCAAGCTGTTGCCATTCCCCTTTAAAGGGGACCTGAAAGTGATATGTCGCCAGAAGATTGGGCCACATGTCAGGCTCTGGCTGTATGATGTCAGCCAGTAATTTTGACTCTGAACCGCTGCAGGATTTCTGAGAACGTACTGTAAAAGCCGCTAGGGACCGAGCCGCCCTGGAGACTATTCTGGGAAATGGAACCTATCAGCAGGATTCTCCAATATAAATTATGGCCAACAGCATACTAGAATGCAGGAAAGTCCCCAGTCTGAAGATCCCAAAAAGGACCATTTATTATACTCAGACGGCGCTGACCAGTCCGATAAATGTCTCTGGTCTTGATCCGGCACCTCATCTCTTCTTACGATCATCATTTTCTTTCCCTGCTTTTTGTTGATGACGCATTCTACGTCATCCACATAGTCTCCTCCATCGCACTGCTGCACAAGTGCACTTCTCTCCACCTTGCCGATGGCAGAGCAAAGTACTGTAGTGCGCATGCGCCGCGGCTTTACTTCTGGGTCTTCGGCCCTCTTTAGCCTTTCCTGGCGCACGTGCATTACAGTACTTTGCTATGTCCTTAGCAGGGCAGAGAGAGGTGCACAGGAGCGTGATGGGGACACCGTGTAGATGACGTAGGACGCGTCATCCACCTGAAGCAGGAAAGAGACCAGAGACGCCCATCGGACTGGACAGCGCCATCTGTGAGAATAATAAAGGTCTTTTTGTTTTGGATCTGCCGAGTGGATTGAGGACTTCTTTACGGCATTGCAGAATGGTGTAAACTGGAGGCCGTACTTATCTATTGGAAGATCCTGGTGACAGGTTCCCTTTAAAAAAAACAAACAAACAAAAAAAACAGCACTCCAATATTACATGTACAATTATATTTTACTTTTATGCATTGCCTGGATTTCATCGAACTTTATCAATTTTAATGCTGTTATCTGTCATTTCTTCCTCATTTTTAGATGCCAAAAATCATTGACCACGTTCACTAAGGTAGTTCCAGAATGGCATCCTCTGAATGCCGTACACCTGGGGCCATGCAATCGGTGCCGACACTCAAAGCAGAAACGGACAATGGTTCTGGAAAAGTAAGATGTTTCTCCTTTTTGTTTAAACAATACTTTTAAATTAGGAACCTTGAGACCTTGCAGAGTCACTTTGTACCTGTGGTCATTGTTTGCGTGCAACAAGGGGACTTTGTGATGGACGTCTCTTAGGAGAACGTGTTGCACTCAGGCTGCCTCCCTGTTGTAACAGTAGCTCCTCTACTTTTTTTTTTTTACCCTGCGCTCTCGTGCTGTTCTCCGGAGCTGTAGGACAGGATTTAATATGAGCAGGATCACTTCTGGCTTCTTCTCTAGCCATCCTGCCTATCACTAATGCCCTAGTGTCTGAACTCTCGCCTTTGTGGACAAAGCAGATTAGGAAATGTTACTTCATGGGCAGTTAATGATTGGCATGCATCATTTTTACATATCAATCACATCTGCTAATTTGCTACAATTTTCAGAAAAATTGCAACTTTTCTTATGCAAATGTTAAAAACTTTGATTAGCAGAGTAACTATTGGTAAAAAATCCAAAAACCTATCAATTAGTGCACGTTACTATAT